>NW_008481827.1:623399-1270018 GCF_000365165.1 Cladophialophora carrionii CBS 160.54 | reverse complement strand
TGCCAGGGACACCAATGCCAGGGACACCAATGCCAGGGACACCAATGCCAGGGACACCAATGCCAGGGACACCAATGCCAGGGACACCAATGCCAAGGACACCAATGCCAAGGGGGGGCATTCTCTGCAGCCACGCCAGGATACACGTGGCGCGACGCTACGTGGAGGTTTAGAACATTAACCATGCCGACTTGTTATACATGCAATACATGCAGTACACAGTGAATCCCGATAGACAGTCCCATGAACCATACACCATCGGTCGCCGTAGATCCTGGCAGTCTGAGAAGCGCTCGTTCCCGAAAACGAGTGCATTTCGCCGTGCTCAAGCCATTACAGCTTCGATTCCGAGCCGCCGGTATTGTACACATTCCTGATGTATCAAGAAAAAACCCTCAGCGTCAATGTCCAGTGCCGTCACCCCCGTCGGCTTTCCTCACCATTCGACCCCAAAGGCATTGCCCAACAGCTCGCGAATCGTGTTGACCAGCCCCTCCGGCCCACTCTGCTCGAGCGTGCCCGTGGGCACCTTGACGAACTTCATGGGCTCGCCGTTTTCGTCCTTCCGCGTGGCCACCATGCGGCGCATCTCCTCGCCTTCATCCTCGCTGAAACCTCCGCCGACGATGACGCCCTCGGGGGGAGGGTAGATGGCATCGAGCATGAGTTCGAAGTTTTCGAGCGAGTATGTCTTTTTGGGTTCGATCTTGGTCAGAATCGCGCAGTAGACAAAGTGAGGGACGAGCTTCTGTTGGAGCTTGAGCGCCATGTCGTAGTGTGCGCCGAGGCACAGGAGTCGATGTGGCTCATTCTTGAGTAGTGAACAGGAGCGTGCCATGGTGGGGGATCAGTGGTGCTTGGTTCCTTTTGGTGACGACGAGAATGTGGCCTCCCAGGTCCGAGACAGGTTCGAATGGCCACAACTATATAAGCACCGTTGGGAGTACGAGTATTCGTCCGCCTGGGGCACTGAGCGCGGCCATAAAGGCGGGGAGGAGGGTGAATGAATCAGTGCGATTGGCTGATCGACGTCATCATATCTCAGCCTTATCAGATCGCCGACCGGTGCAATGCCCTTCGGTGCGCATCCTTCGTGATGGCCATCGCCATCCGTCTTCGGTGTCCGAGGCGTTTCAGTACTTCAGAAGTCAGTACACGAGGCTGAACGGGCAAGTGAAAGACATGACCGATGGCATCCCATGATGGGGCCAATTCGAGTCGTTCACCGGGCTGCGAAGGTAAGCTGAAGAATCAAAGTTAGGAGGCAGGCTAGTGTCTGTTTGTCATGGCACGGGTGAGGTATTTCAATCTGTGATTCGAGCCATGCTTAGCGACTTCGGCCGAGCAGCATGATAAGCCGTGTGACGTCTGCTGATGCTCCATTTCTTGAGCTTTGCTCATCAAACCTAGACACTCTCCACGTGGAAACCGTGGAGCCAAAGCTGATGAACTAGACCGTCACATCTTGTATTGGGTTCTGCGACAGCACCAATGTTCCCTGTTGCGTGGCGGCTCGCGCCTAATCGTCCTCGTACCTGCTGGCCAAGAAAAGGCAAGTGAGACAGCATTGACAGCAGCAGACTGAAGTGTGATTCAATACGGACCACGCAGAGAGTTGAGGCTGCATGCAGCATGCACTAGCTCTCGGTATCAGATCGCCTCTATCCGCAAGCACCGCTCGCTATAGGAACGCACGCCCCAGCTCGCCCACACCCTCACCCGCAGTTTCAACAAGGGTCTCTTCAAACCACTTTCTTGAGCTTCCCCCATGCGGCTGAGCACTCTCAATCAACTCGTATTCAACTCTTGTAATAACTCCCTCACCTCCCCCAGATCACCCTGTCCCTTCCTCTCACCGTAGATCGCAGCGATCAAACTGCTGTCAATGTTGGGAAACTCTTTCTGCAGCTGCGCTTGAATGCGATCATCTTCTGATTGGGGAGCGTTTGCCTCGTACTGCTGCATGTGCTCGACTTGTGCTGCGCGATCGCCCTGCTGTGCCAGCAGCTGTTCGGTGTCAGAGCGGTGAATGCCTTGCGACGGAGCAGTGTTGTGCGACTGTTGCTGTGGCTGTTGATGTCCATGTGACTGTGGCTGTGACTGATATTGCGAGGGATTGGATTGGTAGTACCCTTGAGCGGCCCCTTGGTTTTGCTGGGACGTCGGAGAGGTGTAAGGATTCCCGCTGCTCTCGGTGTTCGACCACGGGTTATTGTTGGACGACATGTTGTGCTGTGTCTGAGGGAGGATCTGCTGCACACGCCCGACTCGGCCGTCTGTCAGCTTCACTTTGATGCCTCGCGGATGATTATGGCGGGTGAGAAGTTGGGAGACCGTGCCCTGGACTTGTCTACCTGTTCGCTGGTCCGCTTTGAGGACAATTGAAACGAGTAGTCCTGGCTTTATCTGCGCAAACTGTGTCACCGGCATCAAGGGATTTGAAGACGACGAGGAAGAGGTCGGAAGTCGCAGGCTGCGCGATTCCAGGGACGCGTAAGAGAGAATCTGCTGGTTGGCTGCTGGGTGGCTGCTGCTTCAAGTAAAATGACGTACCCAGTACGGCGTATCACGCAGCCGTTGGCGCTGACCTCGGCGGCGTGGCCAGAAGTGCCCGACAAAGTGGGCACGCCTAACTAGTGATAAGTACCTAACGGAGTACTTACGGGGAACACCGTGGACTCCTAAGTCACTGTACTGCTCGCTACCACTCACATTCTTAATGCTAGCAAAAGTATAAAATTATACGGAGTACCTACGCCTATTCTATGCCTTGTACGCTACACGAGTATCCAGGATTATGTCACTTCGTCTTGAAGGAACGGCTGTAAAATGAAGTATATCTATCCGGTGGTTAGTTTCGTCTGACCTGTACGGGGTAGAGTACCTAGCCACCCAGTTTGTCACATGGCCGGCTGTGGCCTTAACATATCGTAAGGCTGCAACGAGCACAGCGGCTTCATGATTCCAGTTGACCCCATTTGACTGATTGACTGTACCTATGCTTCGCGGCGGTTGATCCTGGCTACTGAATCCTGACGACAGGACTGCCCTTTGCACTCAACCTCTCACAGCTGCGCCAAGTTGCTATGTAGATGCTTGAGGTGATTTCCCTTCCGTGATACGACTGCCTACGAAGTCTTGCCTAGGATACAGTACGTGAAAAGTCTGGAGATGGATCACTTCCCCCTCTTCGGCCATATTTTGAAACAGTACATCCCGATCAGGCTCCGGCATGAGATCCCCTACGATGGTGGAGGCTTCCACGGGTTTGAGGAACGCGCAGGCTTCGACTCCAGAGAAATCTCGGAAGGCCTCTTCGTCGGAGACCATTCGTTACTCAAGCGGCTGCCGTCTGTGTATGCCTCCCTCATCCAGTCCTGGTTCTACTGGGGTTTGTTGCACGAATGCCTTCAGCGGGCAATAGACATCGAGGATTACTGTGAGCAGAGACCCGATGACTGTCCTGTGCTGACGACGAGATCTCTGGAGCGCGATTTGGTCGATTGTGCAAACAAGCTGCAGGCCACTGGTCCAGTCAGTGCTGCCACGCATATCAACAATGCAGAGGACGCTCTCGCGAGGACTTCCTTCCTTCTCAGACTGCTGTCGGGCCGCATTGAGAAGGCCGCTAGGAACCCTAAGGACGAGAGAGCACAATTCTGGGCAGCGCATGGCCGCGAATTTCTCCCTCACGATCTCGAGCTTTCCCTGTGCTGCCTTGGATACACGCTGACGCATGCCATGGGCGCCATTTCTGCGGAGCTGAGTCTGTCTGCGTCTGAAAATCATGCACGCGCCGGTGGACATTGGTACACGCCTCCTTTCCTGCTCCGGCTTGCGGAGAATCTGGGATTTTGTAAGAGTGACACCCAGCATTTCGAGGGCATTCATGGCTTCGTTACCGCGTGTATGGCAGTCGCACTTCCTACCATCAACAAGAGAGGCAACCATTCGGATTGCACGCCGGAACGGTGTGAGGCCGATAACATCAAGCCTGAAGAGTATGAGCAGAAACACGTCCAGCATGGCTGTACATGCTCGCAGGTGATGCCACACGAAGCATGGGATGTCATGCTTAAGATCATCGAACAGGACGGGATACCTCTTGTGAGAGTCAAGCCTCGGTCTCACAGCATCGGCGGCCACATCGACTTCGAAGTCGTGCGAGCGGGCCCCGATACCCGCTATCTAGCTTACAGCCACGTTTGGGCCGATGGTCGTGGAAACGTGTCGGGCAACGAGCTATATGAATGCCAATGGCGCTGGCTCCAAGAATGCGCACAACAGTACGAAGAAAGGGATTTGGACATCTGCACCGCGCCTGGCGAGAACCTACTGTTGTTTTGGATCGACACTTTCTGCGTGCCGCGAGGTTCTGACGATCGGATGTGGCAGCTGCGCACCAAGGCTATCCTGTCCATGTCAGAGATCTATCGGAGGGCAGAGGTGGTGCTGGTTCTGGACTCTGCTCTCGAGAATGCCGACATCCCGTCGGTGCTCGAGTTCGGGATGCAATTGAAGTTCTGCGGCTGGTCTCGCCGGGTGTGGACGTTGCACGAAGGGGCAGTTGCGCAAAACTTGATGATCAAATCCGGTAGGGGCCTCGTCAGTCTGGCACTGCTCAATTACCAGATGGCGAGAGCGAAGTATCCCTGCAGAGAGGGAACCGAATGGCGGATCTGCGCGGGCATGGAAAAGCACTACATCCACGCAGTGCTTCAGAATTGCCTGATGATCAACAGAGTTTCGTCCTCGGAGAAGGTGACCTTTTTCAATACTCGGAGAGAGTTGCAAAACCGCGCCACGTCCTATCCCAGCGATCGATATCTGGTCATGGGAATCATCAACCAAGCAAGCAAAGAGACGCTGTTGGCTCTCCAGAGAAGGGATCAGGATAACCGAAATGCCGAGGAGGTCGGGCTGGCCAAGCTGAAATTGATCCTGCTGTCTGCGCCGACGATCCCTCAAAGCGTGATCTTTTCGAAAGATGCGAGATTTCCGGAATTCGGCATGCAGTGGGCTCCCGCGACGATAGGCGGCGATATTCCCGTGGACGAGAGTGAGGTTCCAGTTCGAAGAATTCCCGACAAGGGCGCGATCGTCAGATATAAAGGGTGGCGCATCACCAGCTCAACTCACCAACTAGACACCACGGCCTCTTTCATCTCAGTCAAGTTGGACCAGGCCCGCCAGTATCAGAACCGATACAAGCTTGCCATCTGGCCGGTCGACAAGAACCGGAAGAACTTTGCTACTCTCGTAGCGTCCATAAGCACAGATGCAAGACTGGCGGTTATTCTCAGTGTTGTTCCGAGGCCGAATGACACGGCCGTCAATTTCAAGATCGCGCTCCTTGTCGAAGAGATTGGAAGTCTAGGAGGCGAATGTGTGCCGGACGTCGAGGTAGATAGTATTGTCCATGTCAGGTACCTAACGCCCCTCAGGGTGTACGCAATGCATGATAACAGCAATGTCATGCAGGAGATCGAAGCGGAGTGGCTCAATCAAGGGATAGATATGTTATGGTGTGTTGGGTAACGTCAAAGGCCTCACCTCACGTACGGTTAGTAGGAGTTATGTATAGTTAGTAGGAGTTATATACGGTTAGTAGAAGTTATGTACAGTTAGTAGGAGTCACATACAGTTAGTAGGAGTCACGTACGGTTAGTTCGAGTACAGTTTCAAAATCTACGACGAGCAATGTATGTCTTTTGTCACTCGGCTCGTGGTTATAGCGGCACGCCGCGGTGAGTCGCGTGTGAGCTCTGGACAAGTTTGTACGGAGTACGGAGTCCTAGCGACGATCTTGTCCAGCCAAGGCTGATATCAAGATCTCGGGCCCCGTCTCTTATCATTCGTCGGCCTCCCCGTACGAACACTTACTTACTCCCACAGTCCTCTGTACGTACTGTGTACTCCGTACTGTAATGGAGCTCCTACGAGCGAGAGTCTTCACGTCCGAGTCGTCATGACGACGCAAATCCTCGCAGGCAAGCCCATTCCCGAGGTCGACATTCTCTTCCTCGGCAGTCCAGGCGTCGGCAAGGCCACCTTTCTGTCGTAAGTCTCAAATCCAGTCCCAGTCCCAGCCTCAGTCCCATGTGCGTATGCTAGGGCCAATTGCGCGATGCCCAATGCCCCTCTGCCCACCCATACGAGTATCTAATCCGAGCTGAGCTCAAATCAACGGGGTAACGGGTAACGGGTTTAACGGGTTCACTTGTGTGATTCTAGACGCCTCCCACACATCCGCAATGGCAAGCTCGACCAGTCCGCCGTGCCCACGGGCCACCACCACCACCACCACCACCGCGTCTTCGCGCCCTCGGGCCCGTTGACGTTCGACGTGGCGCTATATGGCCGACCGTACAGGTTCCGCATCCACGCGTCGACGTCGACGCTGTTCATCGACCCGTTCCCGCCGCGTCCGTCGTTCGCCATCATCGCCTTTTCCATCCCGCACCGCGAGTCGCTGCACAACGCGCAGTATTACTGGCGGAAGCAGCTCTCCTTGCATTACCACGACCTGGAACACACCATGCCGGTCATGCTGTTGGGGTTGAAGCGCGACGAGCGGACAGAGGAGAGGCTCGAGGATGAGAGTGGCAGTGGCAGATTCAAATGCGTCATGCCGCAGGAAGGGTTGCAGGCTGCCCAGGAGATGCGGTGCGACAGGTACGCCGAGTGTAGCGCTTTGACGGGGGAGTTGATGTTCGAGGTGCTCGAGGACATCACCAAGACGGCGGCCAGGACGACGACCGAGGCGGGCGGGTTGAGCCAGAATGGGAGCTGTAGTGTGATGTGATTAATGCCCGACGTATCATGGTGCTACATTACGGAGTATAACACCGAGAGGATTCCATTCTCAAATTAATCTGTATTTGTATTCGTGTTCGTGGAGTAGTGACCACCCGTCCGAGGGGCCACTCGACCACACGAGCACACGATCAAGCCATGTATACACACATACATACATAAGAAACCCACGCTATGCTATGCAGAACCTTGATCAGAAGCACAGAGCTCGAAGCATAACGCACAAAACACCTCATCCGAAGCGCAGGTTAACAAACACGCCCGCAGCTTTGCATCGCGCTCTCCCCTCCTCCCCAAGATTCGACGGTGATCATCATTGATCTGCCGCCTTTTTTTTTAAAAGATAGCGTCCAAGCAACAACAGCACGCCAACGCCGCGCATAACCCGGCACAAATCCCGCCCCCGCTGCTTCGCTCCCTCTCGTACACGACCGTCTGCGGCGGCGGCGGCTGGCCGTTCCATCCTTGTGGTGGCCCGTAGCCCGGTCCTCCGTAGTATCCCTGCGGCGGTGGCGGGCCGTAGTAGCCATTATTCGCGCCGCGGTTCATCTCGTACTGTTGTTGCTGTTGGTAGTTGGGGTCGTAGGACATTTGGGGCGGAGGCGATTGGAAGCCTTGGTTGTGCGCGGGAGGAGGGTATTGCGGGGGATCGAACTTGTCGGCCATTGCTGACTTTTTTGTCAAGGGATGTGTAGTCAGGCTGCTGTGTCTTTTGCGAGGTTGTGCTGGGGTTGAAATCGAGAGTTGAGGTCCCACGGATGGGGGAGAGGTTGCCTGCTGATTCCTGGTGGTTCGGTTGAGCAAGCTTGTTTGGCTTTCCTTCCTAGCGTTACTCCGTACGTATCTGAAGGCAGGGCGGACTCAGGTGATCACGGAAGTAGGATGTGTGAAGGAAGTACTCCGTAAGAGGTCAATCAACAGCGAGTGATTTCCCCGTCCGTCACGTCCCCGAGGGTAAAAATTTGAGTTGAGGTCCGACTGCGCACGCCGCGTAAGTGAACAGGGAAAGTATGCGGAGGTCCGAGCGGGGTTGGACTGTCACCCAGCGAGCTGTTGATCAGAACGAGATCCAACTCAAGGGAAAGGTAAAGGTCGAGCTGTTGGCCGGGAACAGATCTAGCCAAAGGCAAAGGTCAAGAGTGATGAAGAGATACGGAACCACAGCACGAGTACAGAGTTCAAATGTGGTGCCGTGCAAACGCATTCATCCATCCATCCATTTGAATGGCGCGTACGGAGGGCGTGTGTGGAAGAGACGGCAAGCAAAAGCGTCTGCGAACGCGTAATAACAGTCTTGGAAACACTTGGCTGAGCCACACTGGCATGTCACTTGCTCACTTCTCGCTCATTCACTTACTGAATCACTCTGTTCATTGTGCGCGTTGTCCGAGCAGTCTCGTGGCTGGACACGATGCGAGATGCGACTGCGACGATGCGCGAATAAATCTATAGTGTATTGACACAGTGACACTCATTGTATGAGGACGGAGAAGAAGGCAGAGAGCTGAAAGGGACAAAGCGGACCAGTGTGCGCCTAGACTGGATCCGGAGAGGGATTGCGAGGGGATCTCGAAGCGAGGCGCAGCACGGAGTTCGGACGACGCGAAGCTTGACAGTGGCGCTCACGCGGAAAGTGTGGCGCCCCGACACAGAGTCAGCAGGACGCGCACGGCGGCTGGAGAGCTGACCGGCGTCAGCTTGATGGTCGTCTTGCTGCAGTACTGGACGAGGGCACAGAAGCACACAAGAATACAGTTCGCAAGTCGTCAGGGCTGGGGCTCAGACTGAGACTGAGACTGAAACTGAGACTTTCCAGAAGTCGGTCACCAGTGTGTGTCCACAGTATTCCGTGACGACATGCTCACGAGGCGAAAAAGCATTGATGCCTGGTTGAATCTTGTGCACCGACTCCAAGATCCACACGACGGGGCATCGACCAGCCAGACGAGACCCTTGCAGGGCTGGCAATCTTCAAGATTTGGCGAGCGGCGAATTGATGGTTGATCGATCGACAAAGGTAGAGCTTGATCTAATCCAACTTTACCTGGACGACTCGGACCCTCGACGAAGACAGGCCTGACGATTCACGCCGACTTCGCTCTCAGGCAGTCATGTTGGCGCGTGCAAAGAACAGTTGCAGTCCTCGACTGTTGACTCGGTGGTATTGATGCCAGTCGCAGCAACCAGCTGTCCTCATCTCCCTTTGCGCACCACATCCTGTGATGCCATCCATCGTCCTGACATGGAGAGAAGGGGACTTTGTGATGTCGTAGACAGAGTCTGAGACTGCATCCCTCTCGGTAAGGACATCTTGAAGGGCAGATCTGTGAAGCGATCCCTTTGACAGGCTTTCTCTTCCGAATTCTCCGTGACTCGGGTACACGACTTCACAAACTCGAGGCTTGCATCTCTAGCATCGAACACCCTCCTGCGACGTGAGAGACTGTCCTGCTTGCCCAACCGCCCGTGGGTGCTTCAAGCTCAAGGTTGTTCGATGTGATTCCGAGCGATTTCTTTCGCACTTACCTGCGCATAGTCTAACCATACAACGCCAATGTGCCAACACTGCGCTGCCCGTAGATTGGAGCATGGGACTGAAGTCCTCCCCAGCAGCTAGCTCAGGGTCACTTTGTCTCATGCCTCCAACCTGCTGCCAGTGCCATAGTTCGTATCTCAAAGATCGTGAGAAAGTCGGCCGCAAATTCCCCGATAACGCATGCTTCTGGTTCTTACCTGAGCGCATTGAGGAGGACCTGTCTGGTGCGTTCTGCTTGATGATGGCATCAGCATAGCTCATGGACTGGTGCAAGATGAATTCACCGACTGGTCACCAGCCATGCAGGCACGCACACCTGCACCGACCCATTCGTGACCCATGGCTGCGGCATTTTTGCCATGTGCAAACCGATAGTTGGACCAGGCTGTCGCTGCATGCTCAATGGCTCGAGAACGCCGCACGTTCAATCGTACACAGGTGACGTGGAAATGCCTGGGTGGTGTGGTGGGCGTGGTGTGATTCGCATTAGGGCCGGATTTGCCCTTTGCCAGCCGTATTCCCAAG
This sequence comes from Cladophialophora carrionii CBS 160.54, assembly GCF_000365165.1. Classification (NCBI taxonomy): domain Eukaryota; kingdom Fungi; phylum Ascomycota; class Eurotiomycetes; order Chaetothyriales; family Herpotrichiellaceae; genus Cladophialophora; species Cladophialophora carrionii. The sequence goes on along the minus strand of NW_008481827.1, from coordinate 1,260,141 downwards.
CATCCAGGCCCCAATTGTCCAAAGTCAAAGGAGCGTCGAGCAGTCGTGTTCCGCCTCGCCGGAAATGGTACGCGGACGCCATCCAGCCTGGAAAGGGTTGCAATCCTTCTTTCAACTTCTCGAGCAGCACGATATCCCCCGTCGTCCCGGGGGGGTTTGATGGTTCGCTGGGCACGATGACTGGCCATCTGGAGCATGACAACAAGATTTCGAAGCACAGTCCATCCCCCGAACTGAATCTGCCGCGACTCTATTTCAGCTAGTGCGGCTCGCTTCGGATGGGCATGCTGGGTATGATTGGGTCGATGCACATCCGAACAGTCCCAGCAGGTGAAGGTTCCATGTTCGAGAATATCACAGTACGTAACTTGTAGCGGAGGGGCTTTTGGGCGGCGAAGCTACAGTCCTCGTACATCGGTTCAACTCCCAAAGGCACGGCTGAATAATTCACTGATAGGTACTCCGTACTCACGTACAGTATGCATGATGGTGCCTCCAGTCACGCCGAGTAGGGGTGCCAAACCGTACAAGAACGTGGTACCTGGCCAGCGCCATCGACCACAGCCATCGGCGATTGTTTCGCCTTGACTGGGTATCCCATGGCAGGTAAGATGTGTGAGCAACGCGCGACTATCGTGACCTTCGCCCTTTTGCACTGGATGGTGACAAACCGTTTGGGCTGGCTGGCAGGGCTGGTCAGCACCAGCGCAGTACGTACAATACGAGTGCTCGTACGTCGTGACTTGTGAGGCCATGGGTCTCTACTCTAGTCCGCTTAGAAACATGGATGAAAATCTTGGGTGCACATCGACGTTGCACAACGGGAGGCTGATGGTGAGAGAGAGTCACTGGAATCCACCCTGTCCATGTGTCTCTGTCGACGTGATTGGGCAACACGTTATCAGTGACACAATCGCTCTGACCCCTCCTCGATAATGGAGGGAGGGACAGACGGAGGGGGTGGTGTTCGAATGAAACCATGGATGGAGAAGATGAGAGCTGTTGGGTACTCACCGCCCTGTGAACCAATGACCACTTCCATCCTTCGATGGTGTCGCAGCCCTGCTCGCGACGGAAACGACACGTCCTACCCCAGTACGAGGGAGGTCTGGGAGCAACTGACAGGTGGTGCTACAAACTACGCAGCACCCCGTTGTCTGTAGACCGGCGACCAGACCAGCTGTTTCTCAGCCAGGTGGGGTCAATGGGCAGGCGAAACGCCTTGTCCGTCTGGCATCTGGGCTTGACCTCAGAGATGCTTGGTCGATCGTGGGAAGAGGCTGCAGGTTCCAACCCCAGTAGTGATAGCACTTGCACAAGCTCCTGCATAAGTTCCTTGGTACTGGAGGGGCCCGTGTCGGGCTCTGATGTTATCTTGAGGACCCCCGGGCGCGTGCGATGGCCCCGTAGAAGCAGAAGGATCCAGCGATAGACAGGCTGTTAACCCGATCTGCACTGACAGGTGCATGCAATTGCTTCTGGTCAGGCTCGGGACGGACATGGATATTCTTCTCCAGGTCATGGAAAAGCGGGATCCATCGCCCCAAGGAGCGGGAGCCAAGCGACAAGTCCAAATAGATCGCCGTTCATAGGCACAAGTGCCGGTGCCAAAGGGCCCATCTGGAATGCAGATGCAGTTGATGGCCACCACCTTGCAGTAGCGGGTGGCAAAACCTTGAGAGTTTTTGCGATGGACAAACCACGGGAGGGCAGTGAGCAGGAATCTGCATCATGGAGGAGGCCAAGCGGGGCGGCACTCGAGCATAAGGCAACCAATGCATCCTGGCAATGCCGACAGGCTGACGTCCATGCATCGCATGCGTTGTCAAACACAGAGGGCTGGAACTGGAAGCGTGCATTAGTGAGCGTCGACGGCGGCAGAACCGGGGGCGTGAGGTGCCGTCCAGCTGGGCTGCCAGGCAGGAGTCATGTCGTCAGGAATAGTACCCTCACGATATGGTGTGGAGGGACTTTCCAGCTGAATGGTTGGCAGGCACACTCAGCGGCAGATATCCTCACAGATCCGGGATGGCTGCGCCGTCTGGATACGAGAAGGATGTGGCATTCCTTGGAGTTGGCCCTATTGACACATCAGGTCACCCGTCGAATACAGGAGACACGAGAACATCAGCCACAGTAACGACGAGATGCGATGCTGGTGTGAGGATGCCGTTGCGATGCTCGGAGATCATGTACAATGAATTACAAACGACACCCGTTGCCGGGCGATCGATTTGATTTGGTGCTGTCTTGTAGACTTTCTTCAGGCTATATACAATGAATCCAGGCATTCTCCGCGTGGTGGTCAAAAGCAGCAGATTCGTACCGGTCTGCGTCCAGGTCCGCGTAAAAGTTATTTGGCAGCCGTAACCTGGACTTGGACCACCAGGGCGGGCATGTTGCGTCCGGCGGCATGAATCGCCAGCGCGGAATGTCTCGGGGCAGAACGCATCCAAGATGCTAAACAGAAATCCAGTTGACAAAATTCCTCTCCCATACCACGTCTTCTCTCGCCAGCACTTGGTCTGAGAGACAGCGGCAAAACTCGCAAATACGCCTTTTCCTCGCGATTTTCTCTTGCACTGCTGGCATTCAACGCTCATCACACTAGCCCACGCGCATATACACACAATCAATCCTCGGTCTAGTGACGCCTGTAAATGCTTCTGATCTCTCCAGGGTCGGGGAACATCTGGTGACTTTTCCAAAACTCGTCGAATCCAATCCGGGAAAATGTTTTTTTAAAAATGGTATCGTAAAAGTGGCCGCCTGGGTATCCAAATGGGTATAGAAGGACTCCAATCGTAAACACCGTGAACTCGTTACAGCGTCGACCAGCTTGCTGCTCCAAACGTATATGACGACATGCGGTAGATTAAAACGCGGCGACCGTGGGTACAAAATTGGGTTGGGTGTAGTACGGCTTTTCGTGCTCGCTCAAGGGAATAACGTCGCCATAGAAGTTGAAAACGGGCGGCTGCAAACACTGGCCACCGTCCGGGAAAGGGGTCTCAGACTCATACCCGGAATCCGTTGAAAGCGAAGAACAAGAAGAACCTTGCTTGGAAGTAGGTTCGAATAGGGACCACTCCGACGGCTGGGTCTGGAAAGGTGGATGGGGAGATGGGGAAGCCGGAGGAGAAGGCGGCAGTGCCAGGTTGGCACAGTCCATGGCATCCACATAGGCATAAGGGGAAGCAGGAGGCGATGGCGGAAGTGTGTTGTATGAGTTGGTGGTGAACCTGGGGCAGTTGATGATCATGTCGCGGAGTTCTTGGAGAGTAATCCTCTTGTGCGGGTCACACTCGAAGATGCGGCGAAGGATCATGTTCAGCTCGGGAGTAATTGGCAAGATGGAGCTGAGAAACTTGGAGTCCTTCAAGAAGGCGCGAAAGGTAGAATCATCCGCGGAGGCCTTCTTCCAGGGATTGCGGCCGCAAGTCAGGTTCACCAGGATCACGCCAAGACTCCAGACGTCGTTGGGTGCAGCGGCATACCTTGCGTATGACCGCGTTGGAGTTTGTTGACATTCTGGAATCGGTGGTTAGCATCTGTGGTTTGGGGGAAGAGACACATAGAGCCGGACGTACCTGGAGACATGTAAAATGTCGACCCACATCCAAAGTCGGAAGTGACGGAATCCGTGGTGGCGAGTCCAAAATCGGCCAATTTGACGGTGTGGCCATTGTTGGTAACCAAAATGTTCTCGGGTTTCAAGTCCCTGTGGTAGATTCCAATGGAGTGACAATACTGGACAGCGTCCAGAATCTGCAGGAAAGCATGTTTGGCCAGTTGATCATCTCCCACGAAACGGCCGTGTTCAGTAATGTTGGAGAACAAGTCGCCTTCGGGGCAGAACTCAATCACGACATAGGTGCAGTCAGGGCTCTCCAAGATGCGCAACAGGGACACCACGTTGGGATGCTTGCTTGCTTGGTTGTGCAGAGCAATCTCACGTCGTTGAAAGCGTCGTTGCCGGGGATCCAATCCAGCTTTGGGGAGAGCTTTCACCGCATAGGGGATGTTCGTAAGTCTGTCGATGGCCTGGTAGACCACTCCGTACGCACCAATTCCTAGGATTGAGACCAGTTCGAGTCGGCCTGCCAATACACACCCCAGTCGGTCCTCTGGCGCAAGGGAAGTCGCAAGTTGAGGGGACGGAGGAGGCGTCAATAGCATTATTGGGAGAGCCCAAAAGTACGGAGTACTTGGTCTAGGAAAAGAGGAGTAGTCGAACAAGACCAAAAGAACAGTTCAAAACATGGGTCCAGAGGAGGTCCAGAGACTATGTTTTGAACAAAATGGAACAGAAATGGCCGGTCCTTGGGAATGATATTCGTCCAACGGAATGAGAGAGGGTTGTTCGGAATGGAAACTCGCGTGGCGGATTAAGGAGAGACCGGAAATTCGAAGAGCAGAAGGACCCAGGTAGAAGTAGAGGTGCTGGTAATGGAGTGTAAGAGTAGGTGAGGAGAGACGAGAGGCTGGTGGTCGGGTCGGCGAAGTATTCCTGGTGTTTCTGGTGTTGGTATGGCTGGTGAAGCGAGGTATAGAGGGCAATATAACGTCCTGGAGGTATGACGGCCGCTGAACTTAATACGGGCATGGCGAACATGGCAAGCGTCGACGCACGGACGTCAATGCCCCATTGACACCCGTGGCGGTGGGGCAAAGACGCTGTCAGAAGATGCTGCGAATAGCAAAGAGGCGACCCACACCAATGCGTCAAGGTTCGCATGCCCTGGGCCGTAGTCTGACGCTCGAGACGCTGGATGACGAGTCGGCTATGAGCGGTTTCGGTTTAGGCTGGCCAGAGGCAGCAAGACGAGGCGGGCAAGGTTTGGGAAGACACGGCAGGGTGGGCTCTGCGCGCCCCGGCTCCTCCTGGCTGGCCCTGGTGCACTGGCCCTGAGAAAAGGGTCGAACATGGACGGATCAGCCAGTGGCTGGGCGCATTTCTGGTCACCACTGATCAGCGTTCCTCGCGAGACCGGACGCCTGCGCTAGCATGTCACCCAATGGCCGCAGCCCAGCGAGATGATATCCCAGTCATCCCAATCATCGCTGCGCGTTTTGAATGCTTGCAGATTTGGCGACGCTTCAAGATCCACCACAGACGCAGAGCACCCAGAGGGAGGGATGGTCGAGCCGAAGCCCACTTTCGCTTCAATTGGCTGGCGTGCTCTGGCTTCACCTGTTCGCAAATTCACCGCTCTGCCCACCAGGGCAACGGGTGGTGAACATGTTTGTCACTTGAGGCCATGGCTGTCTTCGGGCAATCTCCAGCGTGACATGCCACAGGACACCCGTGGTCGCCCTTTGCCGTCTGCTGTGTTCTCCCCTGCCCTAGGTCGGTCAGTCTGCCCAAATCGTGTTTGGGAAACAGGAGACTTGGAGAGGGATTCGGTCACTGAGTGGGCCAGGACGAGTGTAATTGGATACTTCGGGCGCCAGCACAGACGGCATCCGACATGAGACGAGCGACCCTACCAGATCGACTGTCGGCAGGTCGGGCAGGAGCCTGGTCGGTGAGATGCTTAGATCGTGTTTCCCTTTGCGCCTCGCGCCTGCAAGAGGTGGACGTGCTAGCGCTGGCTCGCACACCCGCTGCTGCCATTCGCCGCTGTGTCAAGCAGGATGGATCCTGGGTGCCAGATGGCGGGTTCGAGAGCCAAACTTGAAAATGGAGCGACTGAGCACTGCGGCCTGCCGGTCTGCGATGTACGCAGGCGGCAAAGCTGCGTATCCTTTGACTCCTGAGGCACTAACCTTCGCTCTGACGGGTTCGAACTTGCTCGGGCTGCAATCCTCGTTCCCAATCACAATCCGTATCCAATCAACTGTGCCTTGCCATAGCCACTCCCAGCCCGAGGGTGTGCTGGAAGAGAGGCAGAAGCATGCAAAGCTTCTGCCCCTCCACCTCCATTCATGCACGCCCCAAAAGTCATTCTTAGCACTGGAGATTTTCAAAGCGCCTGGGGCGACGGGCAGCTCGAGTCTTGTTCACGGACAAGGCTCCCATGGTGTCGATTACCTTCCCCAGGCGAGGGTCGCGCAGTGGTCAGCGCTACCAGCCTGCTCAGGAGAAGCCGGCGTTCTACACAGTACGGAGACGGGCTCCCATGCTACATGTGACTTGAAAACCCAAAGTGTTAGGCCTTGACAAAAGTCAGCCACCAACTTTGGAAGTGTCGGTTACGCTGAAGGAACGTGGCAGGGTACATGTTTGGGCTGAACATGACTGCTCGCCGGACTTCCCATACGAGTCGACAGTCGTACACAGTAGTGTGACCGTTCTCGCGCTGCAGCCAATTTGCCTCCGGGGCCTTAGGGTCACGCTGCAGTGCCAGCCTCGGCGGAATTGTCGGCTGCCGACCTTGTGCTGTGGCTTGCCAATTATTGCGACTTGACACTGGTGAGTCGCCACGAACGGGCTAGAGGTGAAAGGGCCGAACTGTTTCAGCACATCTGGATACTAGCCATGATCCGCATCACAACTTCAATAGTGGAGGGTAGTGAGTGTCCGCTTGCACCCTGTCCATGTGACCCATGTGCGTTTCCTGTCGTCTTTCCAAAGCAGAAGGCAGATCAGGAGTACGAGACGTGGCCAATGGCGAAGTCAGAGGTGTCAAGCGTCTCCACTAAGAGCCTTACCGAAATTGATTCAGCGCGTAGCCTGTGGGACGCTTGGAGGCAGTTGAGAATGGATAATGCGGTAGTCGCGTGTCTCAGGATCGCCATCGATAACCGTCCTAAGGCGTGTTTGCATGGGTTATGGGCTGTTGGGCGGTTCGAATCTTGTCCCAGTCGCCCAACCACGCACAGGAGAGGGCCGGCTACCAGAAATTGCCAGGCTCGCTGGGGAGTGGCGTCCTACGCTGACTGGTCGTAACACGAGCTTCGCATGGAGCGAAGTCGAAGCATGCCACAGCTTCTGAGGGTCTTGGGTGACACAGGATTACGTATGAGAAGACCAAAAACTCTCAGTACACAGGACATCCGGCAAGCGGCCTGTGTGAGGCAACGGAAACCCTTTTCGTGTTCGGTGACAGGCGAATTTTGGTGCTGACCTGGTTTGACAGCGATCAAGCCACGTTGCCTGACGAGTCACCATTGAAGGTGGCAAGATAGGAGGTGCGTCTAGGACGAGAATGGCTACGGCCGCGCTTCGAGTGACAGGCCGACGCGAGCAAGGGACGGATCACGAGGTTGTTAGCCTGGAATCCGTGAGGCTAATGACCAATCTGGCTGTGCCGCCGCTCGGATCTGCGCTGGAGAAATTTTCTTGCGACACGATGCGAATTGAGACACGGACGGTGCTGGACTGACGGGAGACGCCGCCAGTGAGGGTGGCAAACATGCGCTGATCGTTGTCGCGCTTTACCGTAGCCTGCCTTCCACCACTTTCTCTCTGCTTCGCCCTACTTTCTTGGCTAGCATGGGCCGCCGTCGCACTTTGGCCGTTGACCAGCCGATCAGAGACAGAACTGAGCAGTGAGGCGAGCCATCGAGAGATTGTTGTTTCAGTCTTGCATCATTCGGCGTATCGAAATCCACAATGGCCTCATGATTTCCCATCCCTAGTCCAGCATGCAACTCTACGCGAGTGTCCCCGTACACTGCACGTCCACAGTACTGCACTCGTACAACACATCGGTCAAGGACGCGACCTGATCATCCACAAGACATTGACAAGTCGCAGAAACGATCAGCGGTGGCTACCGACGTTCTCCCAAATGCCTCCTCTTCATGAGAGTTACCGGCAGTTCACTCGATCATCGTCGACCTGAGCGGATTTACCATCAAGATCCCTCCTACCTCGTACCAAGATTCGATGGTCTCAGTGCCTCCCGTCCCTCGCCTGTAGCTTCTGTTTGCTTTTTCGCCACAAATTCTTGTCTCGTGAGGTCGAGACCGACCACCCTGTCTTTAATACGACAATCGCTTCCGGGTTTACGGAGTACTGGGGTATATGCACGCGAGACACTCAACGGTTTCGGGCCACACTTAGTCGTCCGGGGGTGCAGGCACATGCAGTGATGCATGCTCAACCAGCGACACGGGAAGCATCGGTTTGAGTTCCAGCGGAATGCTTCCCGAGAGATCGAAAAGGTTGAACACCGTTTCCTGCCGTGTTTCTCGCTCAATCATGGCGCAACGGTCAGGCCGAGGGTTGTGACGTTGGAAAGATCTCCTCCGCGGAAGAGCATGATTGCCTGACTCTGCCCCCGATGTGGCTTGTGGTGGTGTGAGGCTGCTGCTGTTCTAGACCTCAGTACACAGTACTCCATACCTATGGAAGAACTCAAAATAACGGACACGGCCGGGACTTGAATTTTGACGAATATCACGGTTGACCGTTGCCTGTCAGTACACTGTCGACTGCTCAATGCTAGAGTCAATTGTGCACTTTAACCCATGTGGCGTACCAGCTCCCTACCAGATGCGCTTGGTAATGCGTTGTGCGGTTCCGATTGTGCGCAGGTTTGACGGCTCAGCGACGGGATGCAATCGTTCTCCGGGATGGCATGCAGAACAGTGGCAAAACGTATATGCTATACAGGAGCAGTAAGCCGAATTTACTCCCGCTCATGCACGATGGAAGCGTAGATGGAGCATGGAAATGGATAGTAACCGCCACGTTTTGAGTCCCGCACCCCTGGGACGACACGAGCGACCCGTCCAGCGCAGCTCGAAGCCAGCTCAACGCCCTCGCATCGCCATTTGTTTCCTCGTCGAAATGATTCGGAGCCCATGTTCCTCTCGCATCGGACGGTAGTCCCAGCTTTACGGCACTTGGCCACGAGCCTGGCAGTGTCGTTCGCGTAGCTGTAGATGTCGTCTACAGCATTGTAGACGCACACGGAAATCTGCGGCACGCCATCGCCTCCCATCAGCCCGTTTTGTAATGAAACCTTCTGCAAGAATGGCAGCTGGACCACCGAGCTGCCATTCATGAAGTAGCCATGCAAAATGCTTTGGTTCATACCCGTGGTCGCGGCTCGGAGCACGATATGTTCTGAACGGCCAGGAACGTCGCTGCGTTGTACGTACCCGACGTCTCGAGCTTGCTTGTCATGGCATCGTATGCAGCAGTGTGTTGCTTCATTACTCCGACCAAGCACGTCGGGATCAGTCCCGCTATCACTGTTCCGTTGATGGCATGCAATATTGTCAATCCGTTGCTGACCATGCCGCCCAGAGCAACGCTGCTGAAGTTGAGTCCAGGAGCATATTGAACTTGCGGTTCTGCAGACTATCCTCTCGCAACCAAGCCACCAGAGGATCCTTACATGGCGTAACTACCCTGGGGTGGGGAAGAGGCCAAGTCGCGAGGAAAGGACAGCACGGACGGAGTCGAGCCTTGCATGGCCTTCCGACGCATCTGGGCCAAATGTTGCTGACGGCTCTTTGAAGCCAGGCACATTCACGTCCCAGCCATAGCTGAGGGCAGCGTCGATATCTGGCAGAACAATCCCGTGGGCCAGCCCAAGTGTGAGTCCTAGTGCATAGCTGGGGCTGGAGTCATGTCGGCCGTGTTGTGCGGGATGTGGTAGGACAGGAGCCGCCTTCCTCGTGGAAGTGGCTGGCTGATGCTGCGGTACAAACAAGATGACACCGCCCAGGCAAGCCGATCCTGACTGTAGGGTGTCTGGTAGGGGACATAGTAAGCCGGCCCGCTGCCGGTGCAGATGGTTGTCTGAATACTCGGTGCGTCGCGCACACCAACCCAAGATCGTCCCGGGGAGGGCGTTCTCGATATCTGGAGTAGCGCTGTAGACAGGGTCTTGACTTGGAGGGCTGGCGACAGTGATGCTGCGGCCTCGCGGGCAAAGTTACTGAGCAGTGGAGCTGGGCAAGTAAACGAATGTTGAATCATTAGGGCGCCAACGGAGGCAACAGGCCAGTAATACGTGGATTGAGGCTCGAGCAGACTACTTCCCAGGTCCGGTCTCTCTCGTCGTCTTCTGATATCCTTCTCTCTTCATACGGACGGCGCATTGTGCCTGGTCCACGGTGCCTAGGGTATGACCAACTCGACGCTCGCAAGGACGGTAAGAACAGGCGGGTGGTTTAGCTCAATCGAGCCGCCATCCCAACAAGAAGTAGTAGCGGAGGCGGGCACATGAAGATTCCGACCATCAAGGAGCCTAGACACAGAATATCAGAAGGGCAGCATTAGATTCTGGATTTGAGAGTCTTTCTCAAGCCGTGATCTCTCAGCAAGAGGATACTCGGTAAACGATAGCAGAAGTTCGTATATTGAGAGTGTCGGGCCAGAGTGCAGCTATGCAACTAGAGTCCGTGCTGACGGTATACTGCAATATCCAGCCAGAATTGTCGAATATACTCTATAAGATACGCAACAATGCTCACAAGTATCCGTGACTTTTTATTCTTTACTGATGAAGCAGAACATGGTGGAAGTTCACTCCATCAACTCCGACACTGATTGCATAGACTTCTCAAGCGACTTGCGTATTTGTGGATTTTCAGCCATAGGTGACGTTGTCGACACCACCACCGCCTGACATGGATAGGGACATACTCTCAGTCTTGGGACCTCTCTCTTCATAGTTTTTGCTTCTGCACGCTATTTCGCTAATACCAGATATCGAAGACTGGCAATCGAAAATACCATGCGACATCAAAAGCGGCGGGTTGCCATATTCCGACCATACCAAAAGAGGCAAGTCACCTCAGTCGGAGGCGGATTTCCCCGGGCGCCGACCGACTTTGCATCACTGTATTGTGAAACTGCTGTCAGAAGGAAAGGAACATAACACAGAACCAGAATAGGTCCAAAAGAATTAGAAGGGCGGCTACAGGCTACAACTACGGTTACGCCGCGCTCTATGAAACGGAGCGGCCACCTACTTTCCCTCTGCGCAGCCGCCGTCGTTGCCTCGGCGACTTTTCAGTACCTTCGCTTCGGTTACATCTTGCTCAATAGACCGTCAGCCAGAACGATAGCATCTCGATCTCACCGGGAGGATTGATGGTAGCGGATTAGCAGAAGTTCTTTGGTAGCATTGCGGTCCTACACCCTTTCACACCTGCATTTTCAAGACCGTTACATCCGGATTTCCGAAGCAGTACTCGATATTGACTGCCAGCAACGTTCTCGAGCGCGCAACCATGACACGACACAAGGTGCTACCGACCCGGTCGTCGAGACCATCTACCTCTGGGACCATCAATACTGGCTCAGAACTCGAACACTTCTCCCTTGGTAGTGATCAACGATCTCAGCATGACGTGGCCCCCAATCATGAGCCATCTCGTGCGTCTTCAAGACCACGAGAACAGCTCCCCCTTCGGCATGCCTCTAACCGATCCTCCATTCCAGCATCTTTAGCAGATCACCGACCAGGAAACACACACCTCATCAACGCCACGCTTCTCATCCCTGGCCGCGGCGAACCCCTCCACAACTACTCAGTTGTTCTTCAAGACGGAGTCATAATGGCAATCCAACCGACCTCTGCGCTGCCACCCCCGTTCAAGAACATTCCCACAACAGATGTCCCTGTATTGATGCCCGGCCTCTGGGACTGTCACGTACACTTCCTCGGCTCCAAGACGTTTAATTTTGCCGAGATGGCAACCCAACACCCCGCCCTTGCCGGCGCGAGGATCGCGAAGAACCTTCACGACGTGCTGATGAGCGGGTTCACCTCCGTGCGCGAACTGGCTGGCTACGGACTGGACGTGTCAAAGGCTATTGCAGAAGGCTCGCTCGTCGGACCAAATATCTACTCCTCCGGGGCTGCTATATCTCAGACAGCAGGCCACGGCGACGTCTTCGACCTGCCCTCCGGGTTCGTCGACTCGATGTTCGGGGTGCGGGATACGCAGGCGAACGCGCTCGCGCCGGGGACCGGGCCGATGATCATCGCGGACGGAGTGGACGAGTGTCGCCGCGCGGTTCGCCTTCTCATCCGCCGTGGGGCGACGTGCATCAAAGTCTTCGCCAGCGGCGGGGTGCTCAGCATCGCGGACGACCCGCTGAGGCAGCAGTTCTCCTTGGCCGAGCTGCAGACCATTGTCGCGGAGGCGGAGCGCAACGGGCGTGTCGTGGCCGCGCATGTCCATGGGAAAGCAGGCATTATGGCGGCGGTGATGGCCGGCGTGCACACGATCGAACACGGCACATACATGGACGAGGAGTGCATCGAGGAGACGAAGCAGCGTGGAATCGTGTATGTCCCCACCCGCACCATCGTGAAGGTCGGTGTCGACCACCCGGAGTTGATGTCTCCGGAGTCGTATCGCAAGATGCTCATCACGGCGCGCCATCATAAAGAGGCGTACCGACTGGCTGTGCGTTCGGGGGTCAAGATCGCGCTAGGCACGGACTTGGGCATCAGCGCCCCGACGGATCATCCGCTGGCACATGGACAGAGTGGGGGAGAACTGTCCTACGCGGTAAGTGATGGGGGAATGACGCCTCTGCAGGCTATCGAGGCCGCGACGGCCATGGGGCCCGAAACGCTGGGCGATCTGGGCATGAAGCCGAAGAGTGGCGTCATCGAGGTGGGATATGATGCCGACATGATTGCGCTGAAGGAGAATCCCTTGCAGAATATGGATCTGTTCAAGGAGCCAGAGAACATCACGCACGTCTGGAAGGGAGGGCGGCTGTTCAAGAGTCCCAAAATGAAAAGCGAAAGCCCGTTCTGATAGACCGCTAATGTATATTTAGAGTGCGAGGCTATCGAACGGCAACATCCACCGAGCCTTGTCTGTGCGCCACTCTTTCCTGCCCGGCTGCTAGGGCCTCTAGCCTCGCTGCTTGGACACGGTGTTTCTTGATCACGGTGATCCATTCGGGCTCGTGCTCAGGCTTTGGTCTGGGCCCGCGCTCTCCTTGACCTTCGTGTGACAGTTCTCCACGTCCAACAGCTCCGTTTGAATTGTCAGCGGCGCCTTCCTCGGTCGTGGCTTCCGCAATATCTCCCTCTTGTACCGACAGCGGCGACGGCACGTCTTCGTGGCTCTCATCCTCATCTTCCTCGTATAGTTCCGCGATCAGTAAACTGAAATCCGCACCCAGCCGTCCTAGACTATTGGCCGCATACAGGACTTGCATGAGCAAGCTCTCCCGTGCCGTCGCGTCCGTCACGTTGGGTAAGTACTGCTTGAGCGTAGCCATAAAAATCTCCACCAGGTGGAGTGGGAAGGTCTGCAGCGCCGGCGGCAACGCGAGATCCAGCTCTAGCGACGGAGGCGATGGTGATGAGGATGAGGATGATGATGGCGTGTCACTGCTGGGCGGTGCTGTCCCCTCGACGGGGAAGATGTTGCGGTACATGGAAATCGTGGCGAAGGACTGCTCGCGGAAGATCTCGATGTAGCGTTTCAAGTAGCGTTCGGTTTGCTGCCCGGCGACTTGGGGATTATACCCTCCTCCGCCGCTGGGCTTACGCGAGGGATGGGGACGTGTCGACGCTTCTGGGTTGCGGTTGCCAATTTTTTGCGCGTTACCCTCCTTACGAGCCTGGGTTTCTTGGTCGGCGAGATCGCGAAGTGGCGCGAGCGCTTCGGTCATGCTGAGGAAGGTGCATAATCTGGCGACGAGGAAGAGAGCGCCGAAATGGCCTTCATCCTGCGCAGGTGTCGTCGTGGAAAGTGATCCCATTTGCGAGGACATCAATGTAGTGGGTGTGTGGAGTGTATTAGCGGTAGCTCCAGTCGGACCAGTGCCTGTGCCTGTGCCCGTGCCCGTGCCCGCCGTGGATAACTCCGGCGCAACTCGGCGCAACCAGCCGATCATCCTGATCGCTGGTGCGAGGCGAAGGTTCGGCCCCCTCAGACTGGCGATCAGGTTCGTCGTCATGTCCTTCATGGCGATCTCGGCGTCGACGAGCACGGCCCTGAGGAGCTGGGAATCCGGATACAGAATCTGCAGACGCTTGATGTGCGCGAAGAGGTCCAGCGCTTGCGTGTAGTTCGCGGAGGAAGTAGAGCTGGTGGAAGTGGAAGCGGACGCAGCGGTGCCCGCAGAGGCGATTGAAGCCCGTAGCAGCGAGGGCAGTTCAAGAATGTCTTGTGCCTTGTCGGCTTGGCGGGCGAGAAGAGACGCATTTCGTCGCGCGGCGAGGAGCGCGGTTCCTTGACTCTCTCCTGTGATCTCGTCTTTGGAGCGGCCGTACGATGAAGCGAATGTGACGGCACTGGCGTCTAGAACCGGGATGCTCTTTCTGATAGACTCGACGGCTGCCGAGATTTGGGGCAGTGATGTCTGGAGCGTGCTGAGGTGGTCTGATGAGATGGTGGTCGTGCGGTATGAGCGGGATGAGAGTGCCTGGAGTGAGACCAGGTTTGAATGTTGGGCTTGAGCGAGGGATTGCGGCTCCGTGGTCGTCAGATCGCTCAGACGCAGCGAGACCAGGCGGGAGAGATACTGGGAGATTTCGGGGCTGTAGGAAGACGAGGAGGATGGTGATGATGACTGTTGAGAAGAGGACTGTAGGTATGGTTGAAGGAGCTCGTACAGAGGGTCCGCCATTCTGACGAATTGGTCCAGATGCCTGAATGGAGCCCTGGCCACCCGTCTTTGAGTGCTGGCAAGGCTATTGCATCTGGGTGTTTTAATAGTGAATTGTCTTGCTGTGTATGGGATGGAAGAAGGAAGTGATTTTATTGGCTGATCTCTAATCACGGGCGGATGTCTTGGCACAAGGCTGTCGCTACGAGGCTGAGGATCCCTTTGGTATGGTTGTACTCCGTACCTATGGTCATATGGATCGGGAGGTTAACAATAATGCGTACTGTGATACGCAGTGTATTGCATCAATATCGAGCATCTCGACCGAACTATTTAAGAGTGTAGGCGCTCCCTGCTTGGCTCCTTTCACGTCGTTCGTCTTCCAGGATCTGTTCCATCTCGCCAGTGACCCGCTCCTTAGTCCCAATTTCTAGATCAGCCTCATCGACCTCTGCATCACTTTGATCGCCCAGCGCGTCGGCCAATTTCCTGTTAGGATCGTCCAACTCGCCCCTCAAAGCTCGAGCAAGCGAGCCTGAGAACGATTTCTTGATCGTCTCCGGTGAACTTGAGAGTGCCTGCATGGCCGCGGTCTGAGAAGTTCCTCTGGGGCTTTCGACCTCTAGCTCGTCATCCGAGCCAAACGGCGAGCCTTGGCCCGATCTTGTTCCGCCTCCATCTCTGCCCAAATAAGACTTCACGCCGACCAGGTTCGAGCCCTTCCTCCCAGTATCCACCGATAGGTTGCTGAACGAGTTTCGGAGATTGCTGGAGGACCGAACCCTGGTGCGACTTCTTTCTCTCGTGGCGCTCAGCCCCCGACTCCTTCGCCTCTGTGTCGGTGACGCATTCGGAGTCCGTTTGTCGTCCCCACCTTCTTCTGTCATTTCTGGCTCGTCTCGGAACATGTCTGCCGTATTCTTCCTGGTCGGCCGGGGGATGAAACTAGCCCCAGTGGGATCATGCGCACTCTTCGATTGTGTCCACCGCCTCACCGGGATTGTTGGAATCGATTCAGGGGGTGCAGAAAGACTGTTTTTCCTAGCAGCAGCACGCTCCCTCCTGAGATCAGACCATCGCCGTAGTTGGTTCTGAAGTACGTATCGTCCACTGGGGCCATGTTTCATGACCAGAAACTCACAGTGGTTGATGTTTCGCAAGTCTTCGAAGAATTCGACACTGTAGTGATACCACGCCATCAAGAACACTCGACTGCATAGACCGTGGGTGACAAGGATGGCGACGCTGGCCATGCTATCTTCGGAGAATCGTCGCCAGAGCGAGCCGTTAAAGGACGACACTCGGTCGTAGACGTCGGCTCCACTTTCGCCGTTGGGTATGCGGTAGAAGAAGTGGCCATATTCTGCGCGCTCCCGCCAAAGTCTTTCTGTCTCTTCCGTACCCGGCTGGAAGTTGCCGAAGTCCTGCTCTCTCAGTCTCGGCTCCTCGTACACTTTGATGTGTGATCGCTGAAAAGGTGACGGGACAGGATCGTTAGCGCACAAGCCGTTCAATATGCCTTCAGTGGTCTCTCTGGTCCTCCTGTACGGTGATATGAAGAAATGTAGTGTATCGTCGGTTCGCAAAAGAGCACGCAGCTTCTCGCCGGCTTCTAGAGCTTGTCGATGTCCTTCCTCAGTCAGGCCAACCTTGTGGTCCGGGGTCTTCTGGTGGATTGTCTTATCTCTGTTGCCCTCTGACTGCGCATGACGGATAATGATGATCAGGCGGGGCTTGCCCATTTTCGCCTCGCGCTGCACAATCACAGGCGGGGCTGATTGACATCCACCAGGCAAATACCCGTACTTTCGCCACGTTGCTTGGGCCAGCAAAGCGATTCCGTAAGCTATCTTGAAAGTATCATATCCAGATGTCGATGGGGCAGTTTTGAACAGTCGAGTCAGTTGAGCGGACGAGGAAATGTCGAGGAGAGGACAGCCTTGCTTAATGAATTTCTTGGCAATGGAGCCCCAAAGGAGACTAGCTCAGCCTTATCTAAATCGCGTTCGTGACTTCTTGCTTGTCGCGATCTTCTGTGCTTAACCACTAAACATCGTCGTTCGTTCACCACACACCTTCCGCAGATCTCTGCATACCCACGTCGAAGGCAAACGGTATGATGAATCCGCAGATGCAAAATTACCGGCAATTTGCCGCCCAGGCGCAGGGGAGATCTCCCGCAGCGGCACGTCGCCCAGGTGAGTGCGACCCAACATTCGTGATCGTCGTCGCGTGGAGTCTGGAACAAGTCCTGCTGCAACCATTTGTCTCCGCCATCATCGTGAGACCGGCTACTTACAAGATCACTCACTAGGCCAAATCCCGCCAGCCCAGCACGCCGCCCAGCATGCCGCCCAGCAAGCTCAAGCACAAATGATGCAACAGCAAGCCCAGCAGCGCAACGCCGCAATCGAGCATCAACTTGCCCAACGACGCACGCGAAAGCCCACCGATCGAAACCTCCCCGATGGACTGGAAGATATTGTCATTGGCGACGGCGTGGACCAATACAAGAAACTCCGCGAAGCAGAGAAACGCCTGGACCATCTCATGGCGCGCAAGAGATTGGAAATCCACGACAATTTCAGTAAGAATGTGAAGAGGCAGAAGACCATGCGCATCTGGATATCCAACACCGTGTCAGGCCAGCCGTGGCAGACAACCTCCGATGAAGACGCCTTTACATTCGAGTCAGGCGGCGATCCCACCTACCGCGTGAAAATCCAAGGCCGCCTTCTCGAGTACGACGACGACGACATCC
This sequence comes from Cladophialophora carrionii CBS 160.54, assembly GCF_000365165.1. Classification (NCBI taxonomy): domain Eukaryota; kingdom Fungi; phylum Ascomycota; class Eurotiomycetes; order Chaetothyriales; family Herpotrichiellaceae; genus Cladophialophora; species Cladophialophora carrionii. The sequence continues at coordinate 1,242,889 of NW_008481827.1, read as the reverse complement.
TGCACAGCGACTCTGAAGACGAAGGGCAAGAGGATCAAGAAATGGGCGACAACGAAGACCAACAACCGAACAAACGCCGCAAACTCAAATCTCCCTCAAAAAAGTTTACCCATTTCTTCAAAGGCATGACTGTCGAATTTGACAACCCAAAGAACACCAGCAATATAGCCGGAGATCCGAACCAGACCGTGACCTGGAAAAAGGGTGCGAGCCCTAACCAATCCGGCGATTTTGACAGCATTGAATTCGAGCGCAAGGCAGATGAGAACGTCAACATTGCAATCTGTCTGACGAGGGATGAGCAACCTGAACGGTTCCGCTTGTCAAAAGCATTAGCCGAGACGTTGGACATGGAAGAAGCCGACCGCGCAGAGGTCGTCATGGGCATCTGGGACTATGTCCGCGCCATGGGCCTCCAAGAAGACGAAGAGCGCCGCTCCATTCAATGCGACGATTCCTTGAAACGAATCTTCGACACTGAAACATTCTTCTTCCCGCAAGCCGCCGAGCGGCTGATCCCCCATTTACACCCTCTTCCGCCTGTTCGTCTTCCATATACGATCCGCGTTGACCAAGCGTTCCACCAGTCTGGCACTCCGGAGCCAACAGTCTACGACGTGCGTGTCACGACCGAAGACCCCTTGCGGCCCCTTTTCTTCCGCATGACGCAGAACCCCGAACACGCCGCAACGCTGCAACAACTGCGCAAGTTGGACGACGATCTCGCGGTCCTAATGCAAAGCCTCAACCACCACAAGGCGCGTCATCAATTCTTCACGTCCATGGCGAAAGATCCGCAGAAATTTGTGGAGCGGTGGCTCAGCTCGCAAAAGCGCGATCTCAGCGTCTTGCTCGGAGAAGTTGAAAAAGGCGATGTCGCGGGAATGGAGTTCGCTGGTCAAGAGGTCTGGAGTGGTGAGACTGTCAAGGAAGCAGTGCGGTATCGGCTTGCCCGGGCAGAGGCTCAGGCGCATTCACAATCACAGCCACAGCCACAAGGGGGGCGATAGGTTTTTAGAGAAGATCCAAGAACCGCGATGGTGGGAACGAGACCTCCCTCTCCATCACCAACGGGCAATATTATACCACCACCGACTGCAACAGGCCGGAAGACCCAGCCCTGATGCGGCAGGAAAAATTTAGAATCCTGGTCATCGACGTGGTAAGGACACGCTTTGCCATACCTTGGCAGAGAATTGAATAGCCTTCTCCCCACGAGCTCAGAACCATGCAGGTTCGTCTGCGCAGATCAGCCACCATCCCGACTGTCGAAGAATGGTCCTTACTCATGGCAGTTTGTGCCGCCGCAGATGAGGCCGGGCCCGTTAACCGACGGATGGAGTCGCTACACCACCGACACTGTCCCTGGGCGTGTCTATTACTTCAACAGGGGCACTAAGGCGTCCGCGGCGGTGGATCCACGAGTGGCGCAACCTCACCTGGGGCAGGATCAAGTGCAGATCTAGCTAGCTAGCTAATGAGCTATCGACAACGACGCCCTGGGGAAATATGAAACAAAGAGGAAGCAGTCAATTTGATTTACCTCTCTCTGTAGACGTCAGCGATGAGGGTTCTTGAAGAGATGTTTTGGCTGCGATTGTTCGCGGCGCTGAACCACAGATCTCATTACTGTATGACCGTTTGGTCATTTTGCTCTCGCGGACCCGGAGCCATGTTTTGCATTCGTGAGGCTGGGGAGGCTGATGATTCCACTTCTAGTCCGAAACAAACAGGCGAAGGATGCTTCTGATGATTCTTTATGCCTTCGATTTCGCATTGAGCTCACCAACGTTATGGTGGTTACATATCCTGCCTTTTTCTTGATGCTTACTACGTATAGAGAGCGCATTCTCAGATCTCCCAAAATAAACGCAGACGGTTCTGTGCAGTATCCAATTTAAATTTCTGTGCATGTTCCTGTAGCTGTCACGCAATAGGTTTGCGAAAGACATGTAATTTTTCCGCCTCTCGAGCTTGTAAGCTTGGACGTGGGATCAAGGCTAAGTTCATTCAGCCGTTTCCTGACACCGAGGCCGGGCAGAAATGGCTCGTAATGGCTGGCCGGCATGCAATGAAGGGATCCGAACCACCTTAGGGTCATGGTATATCGGTACGGAATCCCGGATCAAGTGTTCCCACATCCCCCGTTCTCGTACCATTATTCCGCCGCAGCGTACCGGGTGCTTCTTGTTGACCTTGACCTTGCCCATGCTTTGTTCCTAATCCTCCCAACATCATCGGTTGGGGAGAACAGCTGGGCATCGACGCTGCAGATGGTGGTGGCACGATCGTCCTCCCATTAGCGTCCGCGCCATCACCATCACCCGCCGCTGCAGCGGACAGCCCGAATGGGACCGGAGCCATGCGCTCAATCAAGGCTTTGTAGAACTGGGCCTCCTGGATGCTTTCCAGGACATCCTCTCGGGCGGTATGGCGGAGTTCTTTCCTCGGAGCTGCCATCAACACCTGGTCGCTGGCCCAACGTCTCACCATCTCCTTCATTGCTGAAACGTCGAACAGGCGGTAATGAAGATGCTCTAGGATGATGTCCCAGGGTGGCACCATCAGAAAGGCTCGGTCCGCGTGGATACTGTTCCCCGCAAGTAGTGCACGGCGCGGTTCGGGGATGTAGTGCTTGATGTAGCTGAGGAGCTTTGTGGATGCGACATTCGCCGTGATTGACGACGAGAGGCATTCTTGTGTGAGTCCCGAGTCGCCGTGCGTCTTGATGCACCACTCAGACATCTGCGCCAGTTCCTCCGGCGTGTGGTATATGACGGCGTTGAAACCTTCCGGGTCCAGCGGGAACAGGTCGGAGGTGGTTAGAATACACGAGATGGATAGAATTGTGTCCTTGGACGGGTTGAGACCTGTCATCTGAATTTGATCGTCAGTTTCTCCATCGTCAGAGGAAAAAGCCAAATCGGGGAGGGTGAGGCACGTGCGAGTTTCGGGTTGCGACAGGACATGAAAGGGAGGTGAGAATGAGGTGAAAGTGAAGTGAAAGTGAAGTGAAAGTGAGTTTGTGGTAGGTAGAGTGTGAGATGTAGCTTAGAGCTCTCTTGGCATCTTGCAAGTATCTGAGTCTGCCTTGTCCGGAAAGGCGCTCCTATCATACAAATGGTGGTGGGCAGGAAGCGCTCTCGGGCGTTTGTGCTTCGACCTACCTCGCAGTCAACCCAGACCAGAGGGTCGGTCGATCTGGTGAGTGCCATGACGCTCGTCCCTTGGTTGAGGTGTGCGTGCTCTTCTTGGCTTAATTTTGAGAAGGCCGGAATATTTTCAGATCCGCTCTCAGCCTGGACTGATGAGCGGTTGATAGACAGACGAGGGAGCCAGCCGCATGGGCCGTGCTACGATCTTCGCAAGGAGTGCAACCGCGTCGAATTGCCCCTCGATGCACCTTTCTGAACAGAAATGGAGCTGCTTATTGACTATGTCGGTCGTGAACCGCGAAGAACAAGATCAACCAACCACGGATTTAAGGAGGCGGAGGTGGATGAGAGCGAAGCGCGGTAAGCAGCGATGACGACCAGGACGACCTACGACTATTCGCACTGCCTTTGACAGTCCGGCGGTGCAGATCCCATTAAGGACTGACAGGCCTCCTTTGCGGTGGATTGGTGGGAAGACCGAAAAACCGAAAAGACCCGATGACGATATTGTGGTCACTGGCTCCTCGATCGGCTTTCGGATGAGGGGTGACGTTGTTTTCCTGCCAATCAGATGATGCTGGAATGAGGTAGGAGTCGCGGGAGCGAGGCATTGTCAAAGACCCGATATCAGACGAGTTGCTCCCAAAGTTACAAGGTCCAAAATCCTGCTGCTCCCAGACTGTAGTCACTGCGATGCGACCGAGGTAGAATCAGAGACAGAAGCCAAGGGCATTCTTTCAAATGGTCATTTTGGCTACACGTCTTGCTCAGCTTGCCGCTGGCAGCTCGAGAATATCAAACATGTCTGTATGCATTTGTTCTTCGGTGGAACATGTGAAACGACGTGCGGCTGTGGTGGTGGTGGAGGTGTGGTGGTGGTGCAAGGACCATCGAAAGTAACCGTGGAGTCAGTAAACACACACACACCACGCGCCGTTCTGTTCCATCCCCTAGCATTCTGGATCTCCGAGATCTGAGAGAATACCATGCACGGCCTTCCATGCTAAATGCACCGACGCTTCCCTGACCAACCCCGGCCGCTGTTTGGCGCATATGATACGAACGCCCCTTCTCATGTGCGAATGCCGATTCGAGCTTGTTGCTTGTGCACGATTAAACAAAATTAGCCATCCAGCCAGACTCGCACTGCCTTCTTGTAGCCGCTGTGCCGTGGTGACTCTGCTGTAGGGTCCGTGGAACACTGAACAAGCATGGATTTCCAATGTGCGGGCGCAAACGCCTCAATTGCTGTATTTCCCGCGTCGCTGGTATTGCAAAAGCATTCGAGGACACACGGTCAATCGTCGAATTTGCAAGAGCAGACAGGCCCTGCGTTATGTCGTGGCATAGACATGGCTATCCGCTTCGAGGGATGCAGGTCGCTGTGGGTCTCTCACAACTCCTCATCGTCGTCAGCCTTAGGTTCTTTGACCAAAGCCCCACCAAACTGAAGACCAGAAGGATTTGAATTGGTGGCGTTGTTGGGCTGAACTGTTCCAGACGATCCCAAAACCTCGCCGATCGTGCCCGAAGATGTTGAGAGGCCGCTGCCCAACCGGGTTTTAATGTCGACATCGAACTCTGCAACACTTGCGCGTTGTCGCTTCATTGGGCTACCAACCATGAAGCTATCGTCTTCCTTTGTGGCTTCGAGACTTGTGCTCAAGCCACCTGACCCGATGGCCATGCCGCCTGGAGACGTCCCAAGCTCATCAGGGGCAACTTTGGGTGTCGAGGCGGCTGAAGGACTACCGGACTTGGAGTTTTTACGCGGTTCGGTCACGCCATTGCTATTGAGGGGCTCGGCCGAGTGCTGTCGCTTGAGCTGATGATACCTTAGCCCATGCCGGAACTTCAACGGCGAGGGATCTCTTACCTTCATTTTGCGGATGCCTTCTGCCACTTTACCAGTCCGTTCGGCATCTTCGGGGGAAAGCAAGCCGGGATCATTCTGTGCATCCGCATCGTTGATGTCCTCCATCTTTCCGATGATGTTAGCTCCACCATCGTCATCGCTTTCACTCTCCATATCATCATCGCTGGCACCTTTGCCTTTCGATTTGCGTCTCCCCTCGGAGTCACGGAACGTTGAGAAGCCTGCGGTACCTTCTTTCTTGAGGGGTCCCAGCTTGGGCAAATCCGCGGCTAGACTGCGTCTCTTCGCACTGGCAGCGGCTTTGTCGGCTTTCGCCCCAGGGAGAATGCCCATCTTTTGCAGTTGCCGTTCTCCTCGATACAGGAATGTAAAGACAGCATATGGTTTGTCGGTAGGGTCGATGCCGGTGACTGTTTGCGTTGAGATGGTCTTGGGATCCAACGTCTTTGGCTTAGCAAAACTGGTGGTATGGTCGACATCTGCTTTCCCGTTTGCGTTGCCTTCTCCAGTATCCTCCCCTTCTGAATCGTCATGAGCATCGAACTGAGGTGAGTATTCCCCACGCTTGATTTCTCCAGAAGCCAACACCCGGAACAATGCGACTTTGATTTGGCCAGCTGTTTCTGGGATCGGATCGTCGTCGTCTTCGGATGAGCCAGTGTCGCTTGATGAACCTTCATCGTCTGATACGTCTTTTAATTCGCCATCCTCACCATAGCGCATGGTGTTCTTCCGCCGCTCTTTCTTTGAGATACCATTCGTTTCATCATCACTCCCGGCAACCTCCTTTCGCTTTCTCCGTCTCTTTTCCAGCTTCTGTCTTCGTCTCTCAATGGTCGCGGCAGCATCTTTTCCGTCCAAATCCAGACCGTTCAGCCATCGTTCCAGACCAACTTCCCGGAACAAGAACTCTCGCTCCGCCAAGCCGCCGCCTTCTTTTTCGGGAACGCTGACCCATCGAGAGTTGACCCAGGTCTCCTCGCCCTTCCTCAGTAGTGTTGCGACTTCCTCCTTGGCTCGACCATCGAAGTAGATGTAGGCTGCGATGGTTTCATTCGGTGATGTTGTCAACGGAACATAGGGACCGACGGAGCCTGCGTATTTTCCTCGCTCGCTTGTGTGGCCGGGAAGACCAGCGACAAGTCTGGGTTTTGGATTAGGATTTTCCTTGGTGGCTTTCGGAGTCGAGTACGGCACTTCTTGATTAGGAGTAAGGAGGGTGATAGAGATTGCGAAGGTCGATTGTTCGGGTTTGGCGGTGGGAGAGTCGGTAGGGATCTTTGCAGGGGGAACGGGTATATAGGCACTGATTCTCGAGAGGCGAGATGCCCGCTGAACCGAGTATTCTGGCAAGGGCCCTGTCGGCGTGTGAATGCTCACAGCCAGGCCTTTGAAGCAGGGCATGATGGCGACAGAAGGTCTGGCAACGCCTTCAGGACACTGTCAAATTCTCCGCACTCTCACGCAGAGATGGCGGAGAAGAAAAGTCCCACACTGATAGAGCTGCAGCAGGTCGTTCTTCACCGTTATCGAACCCAACTTCTTCTCGCCCAGAGACACGCATCCAGCGGGGAACTCGGAAGGTCTGCCTGGGCAGCCCTTGGATTTTGCGCAGAGGACCGGGGCAACCGAGCTTTGCCTACTGCGCAACTCGGGAAGGAACGGTGAGGCGTCGGTAAATTGACGCGCGCGTCAAAGAGGAGTAGGCTAAAGAACGACAGTGTGATTGCAGAGAGAGGACAGCGATGTCTATCCTATGAGACGGGCGAATCCAGCGACGGTGTCGTTGCAGGGGTGATTCGGCTGATGTCAACTCACTCTGAGTCTAGTCTGGAGTTTAGTCTCGCTGTACTTCTTCGAGGACGAACGAGACGAGGCAGCACACCAGTCCCAGATTCGACTAGCTCAGCCTCGTCAATGCTGAGTCATTCTCGAGGTCATTCCATTCGAGGCACAGCAACAAAGCAAGCATGGGTGAAGCACCTACCAAGTAGGTTGCAAGGCGTATTTCAGATTCACAAATGTATGAGGCAAATGCCTGTATTTGCGCCGGCCTCCTCCGCACCATCGTCCTGGGCTATGAGACTGTTCAACAGGCTTGCACTTCTTTTGCCCACCAAGTGAAAATGATCTCCTTGATGCTTTACAGTTTGCCTTAGCCTCGCGGGAGGATCGCATCGCGCCCGCTCCAGTGGAACCGTCATTATCAATGTTGTTTTCAGTGAGCATCACTATGGCTATGACCCCGAACGCATGGCGGGGCCTTCAGATGACCGGCATTTGGTGGCTGAAAGGCTTGAAAGGTAAGTTCCATTCAGAAATTTCCCTTGCACTACCTAACAAGATTGTTGGAGCGGAGGACACCTCGGTGGGGAGATTACGGTACGCCTTGTGTATGACACAACGATCAAGAATTATCTGTATCTTTCCGGTCTGCAGTATGATCTGTGCGAAATACTTGCCCACCGTGTCTCGAGGGATGAAAAGAGCTTCCCGAGCGACCTTCAAATGTTGACTCTCCTCTAGGCTTGCATTGTTCTTGATGTCGTTCGAATCTGGACATGACTTCACCAATAGACGTCATGGCAATTGTACGCGGCCATGACTCTTTGGAGCCCTCGGCCGCCGGAAAACTCGATTAAATCAATTTATGCTTGCCAAGCTATCCTGACTGCTCACATTGCAGATGGAAGACAAAGCGAATTTGACAGGATGGTGATGTCGCTAAAATACGCAGGGCCGCCTCGCTTTGCTACCAGTGGCTGTGTGCACGGTAGCTTGATGGCTTCGGAGAAATTGAGCCTCTGGTTCCGAGAGCTCCAATGACGTATTGGGGCTCTCAACGTGCAGTCGCGGGGCACACCACAGCACAGCGTCTGTCCAGTGCTTGCTGAAGTCAATGAGGGGATCGTCGTCAACAGAATAAAATCTTTTCGCAAGCGAACCTGTTTGCTTCCTTGCTACACATTACGAGTATTGTGTCTCAGGTTCTTCATCTTCATTCTCTCCTAGACACCCATTGGAACACTCACTCATTCAGCACTTCCTCCAACGAGCCTCATAACATTGTCACCATGGTGAACGTGAAGGAGGTTGAGTTCAAATCTTTTGCCGACCAGAAGTGAGCTTTGCACCTCGCTGTTACCGATGGTCATACACTGACTGTGTATCTACAGGCCTGGCACATCGGGACTTCGCAAGAAGGTCACCGTCTTCAAGCAACCCCACTACAGCGAGTCCTTCATCACTTCCATCCTCCTCTCGATCCCTGAAGGTGCAGAAGGAGCTTTTCTTGTCATTGGTGGTGACGGCAGATACTGGAATCCCGAAGTGGTCCAGCTCATAGCAAAGATCGGTGCTGCATACGGCGTGAAAAAGCTCCTGATCGGTCAGAATGGCATCCTCAGTACCCCTGCAGCCAGCCATGTCATTCGCATCCGCAAGGCCACTGGTGGTATTCTTCTCACTGCGAGCCATAACCCAGGTGGTAAGTTAGCACTTGATAAGAGACAATGAGAACAATATCTGACTGTCAATCAGGCCCCAATGCCGACTTCGGCATGAAATACAACCTCTCCAACGGTGCCCCTGCGCCAGAGTCTGTGACAAACAAAATCTTTGAGAAGTCCAAGACTCTTACCTCCTACAAGATTGCAGACATTCCGGATGTGAACATCAATGAGATTGGCACTCAGAAGTATGGGGACTTGGAGGTCGAGGTGGTCGATTCGGTCGCAGACTATCTGAACATGCTGAAGGATATTTTCGACTTCGACCTCATCCGATCGTTCTTCAAATCGCAGCCCGACTTCAAAGTTCTCTTTGATGGTCTGTCTGGTGTCACTGGTCCCTATGGCGTGGCTATCTTCCAAGGAGAGCTCGGTCTGGGGCCGGAAAGCACGCAGAATTGCCAGCCAAGCCCTGATTTCAACGGCGGTCATCCTGATCCTAACCTTACCTATGCTCATTCCTTGGTGGAACGAGTTGACAAGGAAGGTATTCACTTCGGTGCCGCTTCCGATGGTGATGGCGACAGGAACATGATTTACGGCAAGAATGCTTTTGTTTCACCTGGCGACTCCTTGGCCATCATTGCTCATTATGCCAAGAAGTACATCCCATACTTCCAGAAACAGGGTGTTTACGGGCTGGCAAGATCTTTCCCCACGTCAGCAGCACTTGACCTAGTGGCCAAGAAGCAAAACTTGAGCCTCTATGTTGTGCCCACTGGGTGGAAATTCTTCTGTTCGCTTTTCGACACCAACAAGATGTCGATCTGCGGCGAGGAATCCTTTGGCACAGGATCGAACCACATCCGAGAGAAAGATGGTCTGTGGGCCATTACTGCTTGGCTCAACATCATTGCCGGTGTGGGCAAAGAGACGGGCAAGTTCCCCTCCATTGCCGAGATCCAGAAACAGTTCTGGGACGAATACGGCCGTGTCTACTTCACTCGCTACGACTACGAGAACGTCAGCGGTGATGGTGCCAACGATATGGTCAAGTACCTGAAAGAGAAGATCTCGAAGTCCGACACTGTCGGCTCAGCCATCCAGGGCCACAAGATTGTGGAAGCAGACGATTTCTCATACACTGATCTGGACGGCTCGGTGTCGAAGAACCAGGGCATCTACTTCATATTTGACGATGGGACGAGAATCGTTGTTCGACTATCGGGTACGGGCAGCAGTGGTGCGACCATCCGGCTGTACGTTGAGAAGCTCGAGGAGGACAAGAGCAAGCTCGGCGAGGATACGCAGGCGTATCTCAAAGAGCCCGTCGGGCTTGCCATCGAACTCCTGCAGCTTCAGAAATTCATTGGCAGAACGGATCCAGATGTCAAGACCTAAAATGTCGTCGATCCGCTCCAATCAAGCATGAGTATGCACAACGTGTGAGGAGAGAAGCTACGGTTGAAAGCAGGTGCGATCTCAGGAGTACGTTGTATCAGCGCGCCGCAGACAATGGTGTTGGCTTCATCCCCAAGTCAGTCAGTGGCATCTGGACAGATAAAGCATGTCAACAAGACAGCATACTTCAGTTTCAAGTGTAGAACTTAAAGTGCCCGAGATATCGGTGATCGAGGATGGGTTTCTTGAATGTGCTGATACAGTTTTGCAGTTCGGTTACACGTGAACTATGCGTGACTGGGTGTAATCCGAACCCAAGAAGATGGGTGTCCGCGCCAAGGATGTTGACAGCCGTGGCCAAGAATGCTGGTCGCCCGTAGCTTTGAACTCTCCCTGACTCTCCCGCCGTGTCGGAGGCCCAATTGAGACAAGAGTCCTTCTTATCAATCGTGAGCCTTTTGTTCAACATCGAGAACGGGAAAGCGTTCCACAGCCTCGCTTGGCAAGCACGGGAGTGGATTGGTCGGAATCTGGTCAGATCTCAATTGGATACAAGGCTGAAGCACTGGAGTCTTTCCTGTGTTTCATTTTCCCATCTCTTGTTATCGCAGCTGCCAGCCTTTTGACAGTATCAGAAGTTAAGATCAGAGTCCCCTCTCTTGCCGCCTCGGCTCTCCGTGCCCAGCCCTTTGTCCATCACTTGTTCAAGGCAAGATTCCGGAATTGCGCGCAATCCACGTCATCTCCCGTACAGCTGTAAGCCACCCCCAAGGTCTCTAAGCCGCCGAGCTGATGGTGTTTTCAACGAGCAGACAGGATCTCTTCGCCCATCTGCGCGTCTCAATCTCCACTTCAGGAAGCAGCCCTCAAACCGACGCATCGCAGATGGCGGAACTTCCGTGCATGCCGTCCAGCCGCTTAGTCTCCGATCATTTGCCCTCCTGCAGATCCCGGCCGCGACAGCCGGCGAGCGGCGTAGCCTTGCTGTCTCGGACGAGGAGACCTTCACTTACCCAGCCAGCCAAACTTCTCACATGCTGTTTTGACTCGAGGTGAAATGTGTAACCACAATGTGGATTCTGTAGACACAAGGTGGATCAGGTCCACATCATCCCAGCCGGCACTCATATCAAGAATACCATGGCGCGTACATCACTGGAGGTCGAAGAGGGTAGGATACCTGGATGCGTGCAACTGGTATAACAATCGCAACCCCCATGTCGTTCAGGCCATCTTCACCTACCCGAGCATTAGCATTCTGTGAGATTCATCATCCACGTAACCCACCACTGAATACGTTGTGCTCTTGGCATTCTTCACTTACGCGAGGCGAACAGCATCATGCGAGAACCTCTACGCCCCGTCGAAGCTGGCGAGGCCAGAGTCCCTCGGAGTGACTCTTTACTTACTCTCACCAACAACCCCTCCTCGTTCTCGTCCACAACCACCTCCACTTTCGAAGCTCGAACGTCAAGAAACTCGAGCAAGGAATGCGCAAAGCGAAACCCAATGGGCCAAATGGAGAAATTGACGAGGACGGCAGAGGTGTCCCAGAGATTCCTCTACCATGAACTCGATTCCTCCTACATGACCGTCGTGCTCGTCACTCTCTTCTTCATCTCGGGTCTCGTCGACAGCGTCGCTTTCAACAGCTGGAACTGCTTCGTCAACATGCAAACAGGTACACCCTCACTCTCACTTACTCTCGACTCACATATCTCTCACCAGCACAGCACATCCCCGCTGACACTCTGCACAGGAAACACCGTCTTCGCTGCGCTTGGTATCGGTGGACAGCCGCAAGCCAGTCACAAGCAACAGTACTACAAGTCGTTGACCTCGATCGGCGCCTTCTGCCTCGGATCGCTCTTCTTCAGCGCTCTTCACCGGTATCCCACGGGCTTGCATAACCCGCCTTTATCCCTCCGACGGCTCAATCTCATCATCTCTTTCCTGGTGCAGACGTGCTTGATGGTCATCGCCACAAGTCTGATCACGACGCACGAGGTCTCCAACCTGCCCTTCGCGCCCGGCACCTTCTCCTCCGGGAGCGACAAGGTATCCTCGTCGATGGTCAACTTCCTCGACCTGTGTCCCATCGCGCTGATTTCCTTCCAAGCCGCCGGACAAGTCGCGCTGTCTCGACTCCTCGGGGTCATTGAATTACCCACCATCGTCCTCAGCGCGCTATACCACGACTTCAGTGCGGACTTGTATAGACTACGAGACTCCTGGCAGAAGAGCTCCAGCGTGTGGGAGTTCTTGGCCGTGCACGAGAAACGTCAGGAGAAGCGCGTCGCGTGTATTATCGCCCTATTCACCGGCGGCATCGTCGGCGGCGAAATGTACAAGTCGACTGCAGGCATGGGAGGAGCGCTATGGCTCGCTTCGGGACTGAAGTTTGCCATCGCCGTCGGATGGTTCTTCTGGAGAAAGGACAAGGACAGCAGTGACAATGGCGAGGAATTGCCACGTTGAGCGTTGACGCACTGAGCAGAGCACCCGGTGACACGATGGATCTCGGGCCGGCTCCTGACCAAGGACATAGTTAGACACGACTTTCATGACTTTCTTCGGAAGGCGGCGCTTCGGAGGGTATGACCAAGCGAGGAATAGAATAGAGGAGTACTCCATGCATAGACGTTGGGCGAAATTTGCTGCATTGTACTGTATGTTGGTTCGGCTGGGAAGCCGGGTCGCTGCTTAGAGATGGCTGGCTTGGACGCTGAAGTCTAGCACAGAACACGGGATACGTACCTATATGTACCACTGCAGTGCTTCCCTGGAGGATGCGCACATGTACTGTGCTTGGACGTTTCCCTTTCCGGACCCTATTTGATCGCAACAGACGAGGCCTGAGAAGGTCAGATACTACACAGACAGACGTCGGGAGTCAAGTTTTGGTTCCAGAGCCGCATCTCGCTTAAGTTAGACAACTGGACTCGGGTACAAGCTACAGTAATTAGCTTTCCTTGGTGCCCAGGTGTGCCGGGAAAGACTCGCTGCGCTCGGATTCTCCAGTTCTCCAGTGGTCGTTCGGCACGTGAAACGCTTGGCGGCGGCGGCGCCCTTTGCTCTTGTACCTATCCCGGACGAGTGCGGAGTACTCGTACTCATACTCGATATTCATGGGCACATCTTGAGGGCAACGAAGACAAAAGGTCATCTTAATTTTATGTGTCAGATCGCTAGACTATTCACCTTTTGGCGCCTAAGAAATCAAGAGTACCATGAACGATGCCCGCGATTCGAAGTTGTCGAGCGAGATAGCTTCGCCTGGTACGGAGTACTAGTTCCCGCCTACTGTTCACTCCTTTGGTATCTTCTCACGCATGGTTGCTCTACCTCACTCCCTTGTTATCTTCTCACGCATGTTGCTCTACCTCAATAAGGTTGATTCATCGCATCGCCCCCGAAAACGTGTCCAACAACAGCATGGACGCTTGGGTCACCATACCCGGCGTGGGGACCTAGTGTATCATGCTCAGGGTCTCCGTAATGGTCGTGATGATAGCCGGTCATGTTGTCGTCGGGGTAGTAACCCGGATGGTCATAGTCGTGTTCTCCGTCAGCATCATCCTCGGTGTAGTAGTCGTCGTACACTTCCCAGTCTTCGGCATAGTCACCGTTTTCATGTTCATGTTCAGTAGTGTCGTAATTAGTCTGCTCGCCCGTGGAATATGTGGGATGTGTAAGTACAGCATGCTGAACTGGTGGGATGACTTGGTCGCTTTCAGTGGTATCCCCGTCAAGACCTTGATCTTGACCTTGATCTTTTCCTTGGCCTTGTACCTCCTCCTGAGAGTGGCCTTGGACCAGGTTCGCATTGACGTTTGCATTCGCATAGTCCTGATCTATCTGATTCTCTACCGCGTGTGCCCCAATGTCAATGCCAGCCCCGATGACGCCAGTGGCCAAGCTACCCGCCATGTCCCAGCCAATGTCCTTGAGGTGATCAGCGACGCTGGGGCGGGGGGTTGGTTCGCTGTGCAAGATGAAGCTAGGAGCTTGCGAAACCGGGCCAGCAGAGCGCGGTTCTGGTGAAATGCTTGCTCCAGAGCCAGTGTGAGTTGGTGCCGGGGTGTTGGGATCGTGGTCGATGGGCGCAGAAGTCGGACTGTGGTGTTGCTTCCGTGGTATATCCGAGGGCGCAGACGTCGCACTGGGATGCTGTGGCACCGTCGGCTCGTTCTTTCCGACAACACTCGGAGATAATTTAGACGGGATCGGGACATAGCAGTCTGTCTGGAAGCTTGGTGCATGAGGTCCGTGGTCGCCAGTGGGAGTCGAGTTTGGCGGATGCTCGACAGTGGCATTTTTGTCTGTTGTCGGCTTGGGAAGTCCACCGCCTGTAGTATGTGGCTCCGACGGCTTCGGACTGACACCGTCTGGGTGATGCGTTGGCTGAGATACACCAGGGTGCGAAGAGGGCGTGGGTACAGGCAGCTTTGTTCCAGACGCCACTGGTGCTTTGGCAGGCACGAGGTGTGTGTTGGAATCTGGCGGGCTGTTGTGTCTTGAAGACGGACCGCTGGGCTGGTGTCCTTTGGGAGGACCAGAGAGGTGTACGGACGGCATTATCTCGTCAAGCTAAGATCACGAGAGTAAAGTAAAGAAATCAGCAGCACGTGGATATTCTTTTTGATGAGAGTTGGATGTCAGCGGTACGCATTTTCGATGGATGGGCTCTCGATTATATAGCTGAGCTTTGGCTTGCTTGTCTCCTGGGACCAACATCAGGCACATGGGCTGTGCACGAGAACAAATAGATACCTGCAGAGATGAATACGCCTCCTCGACCCAGCAGCATAGGACGTAATTGGACTTCCGAGAATTATTATCGCCCGGTATCGACAGACCCTCGGAGTAGCTGCGTATATGCAGGTGGCCATGCTCAATAGCTTGCGGTGGCGGCTAAAGTTGGCCCCATTCTTGAACCGCCAGGTCTACCAACGTCCGATGCCGGCATGGTTGAATGTCTGGTCGGGAGAAGCCAGACGCAGACCTTGCAGTGTGTGGCATACCATGAGCTTCTTCGAAGATAGCCAGGAAGGCACAGTGTTCTGTGTGGCGGAGAACAGGCACCCGGTTCCTTCATTTAGAACAGTGTTGGAAATCCTTTGCCGGTCAACTTTCATCGGCCTCATCAAGGGCGCGTATATGTTCATGATGCTTGGACTCGGCGCTGTCTTGCCGTACAACGCGCAGCCCTCTTACCGCCTACTAAGCCCGCGCGAAAAACCGTCCTCCCGACGGACTCCGGGTTGCGGAGAAGAGATGTTGCAGAGAAGGAAGAAGAGAGAGAAGTGGATCTGTTGAGGTCGGCAAGCGCCAAGCAAGTTTACGGAGGAGTATAACAACCGAGGCAAGAAATACGGTCAGCTGAATGCACCGAAAGAGCAGATTCGCGTGACTGGCTGACTGGATTGTTGGCTTTGGACGTGCTCCTGGTACTGGGTCCAGCACTGCCTCGCGGCCTACGGCGCGACCGAATGTGTAACGAGGCTTGTGCACGTAATCTCACGGTCTATCATGCTGCGAACAAACATGACGCTGATAAGGCTGGCAGACTATCATGACAGTGTGGCATGCGGCTTCGGGAACAGGTCAGGCTGTCCACGAAGGTGATATGCACAAATCTAACAGCCCTAGTGCCGACGTTGTAGCCCGGGACGCCGACGGTCGTGCAAGAGTTCGAGGAAGATTCTACAAGGGACGGTGACACGATTGGTCTCGCTCTCCAGAGCAGCCAGCCTAAGAGATGGTCTCGGAACAGCTGAGTAGGCAAGGGTGATATATGCAACAGGCGATACTGCTTCAAAGCCGCCCACATGCACGGTTGCACTCGCATCACGCTTCCAATATTCCGGGAGCGGACTAAACACTTTGATACAACACCATCTAGAATATGTCGCTTTGGCTTGGGGTGCCATGCTTCTTGTATTGAGCACGAGCGTGAGCGTGAGCGTGTACGGATTGGGTCTTTCTTGTCTGACACCCACCACAGCAAACGAGAGACCTGTCACCTCCACATCATGATAGCCCATTCAAACCAGAGTCTAGTTATTCTCTTTCGTGGGCAGTGCTGAAAGGCCTTCAGCTTTGCGTCCAACGCGTATCCTCGACCTGTACCCAGCATGCTTCCGCGCGAACCCGGGCTCCTCAACGTGGGCAATGAAGAATCTGAGTCAATGAAGAATCTGAGTCAATGAAGAATCTGAGTCAATGAAGAATCTGAGTCAATGAAGAATCTGAGTCAATGAAGAATCTGAGTCAATTTCAGGCTGATTAGCAGCTGTCGTTCGCTTGTAGAACACGGGAGACCGTGGCATACACGGTCGACTCCTACAGTACCTACAGTAGGTAGTAAACGAGGTGGCTTGCAGCTTGCATCACAGTCGGGAGTCGATGAGCTGATTGGGCAGACGAAGTGCAATCTTGGCATGCGCTAAGCCTATTTTAGTACGCCAAGGCTCAAAACGCGAAACAGCAAAATGAATTCGGTCTCGACTTTCCCTCCCCCAGAGGAGATTCTGCCACTTTCCAATAGGCAAGAAACCCCGTGCTTCCAGAATCTCGATCAATGTCATTTCCTTTCATACATCATAAGCTTACTTTCAGCTCAGTCGTATACGAGAATTAAGGCCAAACCAGGCCGGGCTTTCCTCTGCTCCCACTAACCATCGTAGATGTGCCGTCTACATGTCCGCACCAGCCAGCGGGAGGTATGTTGGAGATTTGCACTTCCGCCATACGGGGTTTCTCTCATGGCTGAAGCAATCACGATAAGCTCCGAGCAGATCCATGGACCTCAAGTCGAGCGCCAAGCGGCTTACAAGAAGGTCAAGTATGTCCGCCATCGAACGGCCGAGGATGATTTCGACGATGTGTGAATCGATTCATGCTGAATCTAGGGAGGTAGCCTCACAGACGACTGCCCGATGGAATCTCGACCTTGCTAAAGCCACATTTCAGTTCCAGGCATAAAGCATTTTCGAGAAACAAGCCAAATCGACGCAAGGCAAAATACAGACAGGGAGCCCCATTAGTCGCCCAGAATTGTCTACTGTCTCGTGTCCCTTCCTCAGCCTTTGTTCACTCGACTCTCACACTCACCCGTATGCAGCGAACACGAAGGACGATCACCAGGACATCCTCATCACGAACGTTAATCGATCCATTGGCGTCAGCACGGGAGACTACACTCCGCTGCACCAATTGACGCTGCTGGGCCTGCACGAGGCTTTTCAACCCCGGCTTAGGGACAGTCTCGACACGAATCCCGCCTCCGGCTGGGTCTGCCTACTCTGCCAAGTATATGCAGTCTTGGTGCTTTTCGAGCCAAGCGTGGCCAAGCTTGAACGTCTCGCCTTGTGCCACTTATCTCCGTCATTCTTGAGACTTGAAGAATGATGTTCCAGCCCTATTACAGCCAAGACTCATCAGCTTGCCAGAACTTGACCACTTCTTTGCAGGGGCATCGTCTTGGCGCTCTCCCCGCACCGCCCGACCGCTAAAATCAGCGAGCTTCGACACCCTCTAATAGGTCATAAGCCGAGATCAGTTTCCATCAGGCTCGCATCTGGTCGACTGTTGCTTAGGCACCCCCTGTCAGCAAGTCTTTCGTCCATGTTCGCAGCCTTACGCGTATTGAGGTTCGTTGAATACTAAGAATAGTCCGTTTCAGCTCAGGCTGGAGAGCAAAAGAGTCAGGTGCTGAACTCCTCTTTTCAAGGTGTCTTCGTTTAGGAAAGATGAGGACATGCTATAAAGGAATCGGGCTTGCTCAGACCTCCCCAGTGAAAGCAACCAGGTTCGTTGGATTTTTTATACTCGCCTTAGCATTCCCAGAGCAATATTCCTGTTGCCAGTCCTCGTTTTACTACCTTGCACTACCGCCGAAATGTCCTTGCCAGTCCTTCCCCCCGTCGTCGAGGCTGGCGGGGCTCGCAATTTCAAAGGAAACTATGTCTTCTACTGGAATGAGGTTGCCCTCGACCTTGTCCGCCTAACCCATACTGTGTCCGGCCCTCAGAGTGGACCCCCTCTTACTGCAAGATTTCTCGGTATCCTTCATCTTGCCATGCATGATGCCTACTTTGCTGTCTATCCGTACACAAGCCATCCGAACCACAACCCACACTTCACACAGATTGGACCCTATCTTTCCGATGCACTTCTTAGACCTGAACCCCAGAACCTGAACCGCGGTAAGGCAGAGGCTGCAAATGCTGTTGCTGGGGCCGCCATCACCGTCTTGAACAAGCTCTTCAAGAACCCGGCCAACAAAGATCCTCAGGTCTCAGTCAAAGCCACCCTCGCTCTTGGCAATTTCATCGATTCAGCCTTCCGTGCCTATCAGGAGGCGCACAATCTCAATCTACGTTCTCCTGGGTACCTTTATGGTGTCCGCATCGCCAATGCGGTTCTTAAGGAACTGGAAATCAAAGCTGCGGAACCCGGCGTTGGCATTGGCACTTATATGCCAAATGCCAATCAACCATACTTTTTTGACGATGACCCATCTCATCCAATTCGCCAACGCCCCATCGATCCGAACGACCCGGAAGACGGGAATAGGCCAACCCGTCCTTATCATGGACCGTTTTACGGGACGACCGCTGCCGTTCTTGCCACTACTCAGGATTGGAAGACTGCTGACCCACCTGTTGTACCCACGGAAGCGCTTCTTAATCCTCCCTCCGCACCCGATCCTGACTACCTAGCTTATCTCGAGTCCGTTCAAGATGTCTTCCGGATGGGCGGCATCGAAGGGCTTGCCAGCACCAAACGCCGCCCATCTCAGACGGTAGCGGGTCTCTTCTGGGCTTATGACGGCGTGAACCTGATCGGTACTCCTCCTCGCCTCTACAACCAGATCATCCGCCAAGTCGCCTTCGACAACAAAGTGGGCTCAGACGCCGACCTTCACTCGGATGAGAACAACGCGCAGTTTCTCCGCCTCTTCGCCCTGGCCAACACGGCCATGGCGGACGCCGGCATCTTCTGCTGGCGTGACAAGTACAAGTACGAACTCTGGCGCCCTCTCTCCGGCGTCCGTGCGGACCCCACAGGTCCAGTGCCTGAGGGCTTCGCTCGCCCGACCTGGCAAGTCCTCGGCGCCCCCTCCACTAACAGCAACGAGGGCGGCTTTAAGCCCCCTTTCCCGGCTTATCCTTCCGGTCACGCTACCTTTGGAGCCGCAGCGTTTCAAATGGTCCGTCTCTTCTACCACCAGCGCGGTGACGGCGTTCTCACTCCATTGCCCTCGTCTTCCGACATGAAAGAAGGTGCCGGTACGGGTGGCGGGGGACAAGAGCCCATGAAACCCCCCAAACTGGACCCCAAAACAGCCAACGACAGTATCCGCTTCGAATTCATCTCTGACGAACTCAACGGTATCTCCCGCAATATCCTGTACCAACCCTACAACCCCGCGCAGGCCATCACAGATCAGGCAGGCGAAGTGCGCACCCGCCTCGTCTTCAAGTTCCAGAGCATGAAAGAAGCCATCTTCTCCAACGCCATCTCACGCATTTGGCTCGGCGTGCACTGGCATTTTGATGCCTTCAACGGTAAGGATGTTTTGGTGCCCTACACCAAGGGTGGCGCGGGCGAAGACGTATCTCTGCCTCGTCCTGTCAACTATGTGCAGCAGTATCAGGTAGAAAATGACGGGACCACGAGCTATCTACCAGTTGATCAGCAAGATTGGTTCCAAACTCTGGGCCCGCGGGACGGCGTCGCCAACCCGAAGGTCCCATTTGGCGGCGTGCCCCTGGGGATCAACATTGCGCAAGACATTTTCGACACAGGCATGAAGTTCAGTGGGAGTCTCGTTGATCTCAGCTCTGCAAGGCCCGACCACCGACCTTGAGAGGAAGGCTGAGATTTGTTGCACCCATCATCCAAAATGGCATCCCGCGACTACGAGGTCAAAAGTTGTATGTTTACATGGGGGACTAGGCTGGAGTTTGGCATGCTCGAGGATTAGTGGTTGACGGGGTGTGAACTTTTGACATTGGTTACTCAGTAACTCGGACTCTGTACCTTTCCCTGTGGGAAATGGGGTACTGTAGAGGATACGTGGCCATCATAGCCACCCCGCTCCCTACCTTAGTCTCCCCAGCTTAGGCCACCCAGGCAGCTGGCTCGCCTGAGGGATGGGGCCCAAGTACCCGATTTAGGCTGTACTGATCCCGTGGGAGGGGAGGAGCTCTCTAACAATTGCCCACCTGCGAATCTGGCTTCAGATGATTAATCCTCACCTTGCAAATTTCGTCCGTCCGTCAGTTGCTTTGAGTGAATCCATATTTCTCTCGACGAACGGGTGTGCTATGAAGCTCACGGCCAGGCATCTACCAGGTAATATCTGGAGCGCCGTGCATGCATACACAGACTTGGGTTCCGCTTGTGAGACATTCATTTTCTGGTTCAGCCATTGCTGGCGACCGACGCGTTCCCATGAAGGAAGCCGCCAAATACAGTGATACGCCAAATGCCGGGCATATATGTGTCAGAGTCCAAGCTGGCTTTGGTCCGACGCCAAAGTCTGCCCGCAACCATGAGTTGCACCCAAGTGTCTTTCTCGACGAGTTTCTAGGGATGTTGTCTGCTTGGCAACCCATGGTTGTCCGCGAATGGCGCTTTCAACTGGGTGAGTATCGACATCATCTGGCCAACACCTGAATATGTTATCGGACGAGGTCAGGGACTCTGCTACTCATCAGTAGAAAAGGGCTCGCGCAATCGTCCTCGATGGGGGTGCTGTAAAGACCACGATGCTTCGGCTCTCAGGTCTCGAAAGCCATTTACCCACAGCATATCGGGAGAGCAACACAACCACAGAGAGGTGTGCCGCCAAAGTATCCTTCTTCATTGTCGAAGGACTTGTAGCCTGACGTCTACTACCAAAGCTTCTTTCATGGTCTTTAACATAGCTACGATATTTCGGAACAGTCCGACCCTCGGCGGTATATTAATCGTCTTCAACTCTACCAATGTTTCACTGGCCGAACACGGAGACCGTCTTAGTGGCGTCCCCCTGGACTACCAACCCGGACACGGGCCAAGGGGATCAAAAAGGGCAAAGCTTTTCGACTCTGCCCGTCCCATGCGCTCGAAATACAACGACATGCCAAGAAATCCGGTCGAAAAGTCGGTGTTAGACTGTGTCTAACCCACGAAACACCTTCCCAAGTGAGCTGCAAACACTATACCGGACGCTTGCCGGCTGGATACTCCCATATCTTGATGACCAACGAACCCACACCAGGGGAGGTTGCCTCTGTTCATTGGTCATGTGCTCGTTGGATCTCAGAGGGCAAGGGCAGAGGCTGAATACAGAGGACTGGGCTGGTCAGGCGGATCCAACTGGCATTTATCAGCAACCAGAGGGCAAGGAGCATTGTGGGAGTTATGCGCGACGATGATGCAGAAGGATTACGAAGTGCTCAAATGCCTCGACAGAGAGAATATGTAATCGTCAAGGGGAAATGGTCAATCTGTCTCGACGATATATCAGTTGGCGCCGGAGGGCGCTGTTTCCACGACGGACTGGCAACAACACGTCAACGACCTGAACCCAAACAAGCACCATCGCCTTGATAACGATCCCAGCTGTGATTCGAAATGGGCGACAGTGACTTCTCCATCCCCTCGACCTTCACCTCCTTCACCAAAACGTGGCACTCGGAATCCTATGCCACCATATCCCCGACCCGTCCCGAACTCTCTGCCTCTGGGAAGAACGTCGTTGTGACTGGGGGCGGCACCGGCATCGGTAAACACATCGCCATTGCATTCGCCCATGCCGGCGCTCAGTCTATTTCCATCCTCGGGCGTCGTGAAGACCGTCTGATCACCTCGTCGAAAGCCATCACCGACGCAGCACAGGAGAGCAAGAAAGCCGTGAAAGTGCTATACCGCATTACAGATCTGACCAAGAAAGCCAACGTTGACGGATCATTCAGGTCCCTCGCTGGAGAAGTCGGTCCGTTGCACATCTTGATCTCCAACGCGGGTGTGTTTCCCGGTGCAGGAGCCCTAGCCACCGTCTCCGCCGATTTCCTCATGGCCGGGTTTGAGACCAACGTCCGCGGCGCCCTTTACTCCATCCAGGCTTTCCTCCCTCTTTCATCCTCCGCCCCGGACGGGAGCGCACCCATGATCCTCAACATCGGGACGGGGACACACATGGCGCCGATCCCGGGTATAGGTCCCTACATGGTAAGCAAGGCGGCGAACCACAAGATGATCGACTACATCGCGACGGAGAACCCGAAGGTCCATGTCGTCAACGTTTGCCCCGGAGTCATCGAAACGGAAATGTCCGAGCCGAACAAGGACTCGGTGTCGCATTGGGATTCTCGTGAGTTTTTTGCCCCTGTTCGCTCAACTTGGCCAAACGTTTGCGTAGATGCGGCCGGGCGCGCGCTAACACCCTCTAGCTGATCTGCCGGGACATTTTTCCGTCTGGCTCGCCAGCCAGGAGGCCAAGTTCCTGAAAAGTAAAACAGTCTGGGCCAATTGGGACGCCGACGAGATGATGGCGCGGAAGGAAGAGATTCAAAGTTCGCGGTTGTTGACTTGGTTGTTGGACGGGGTGCCTATGTAGAAGACCTGGTTGTCCGTCCGACGGGGCCGCCCTGCCTCTCTACCTATTCGACAATGCAGCTATCGGGTGAAAACAGCATGAGGAGCAGACTGTCTCGACTAGAAGACTGAGGTCCCGAGCCCGAGACGATTCTTTACTATAGCGCCAAGTGTCATTGATATACTTACGTGTCAATCCGACCCACCTCCTTCCTGTTTGCCTGCTTCCCATGAGTATCGGGTGCTCGCGTGTTCGAGTGACGGGATAGCTGAGTGATCGAGCGGTCAGACGTCGTGGTGTGCCGACACGACAGTCCACTCTCCGTTCGATGTTGTTCGCACTTGGCAGTTCGAGGCCACCAGCGCGGATCTGGGTCTGGGTCGGAGTCTTCACTGATCACGACCATAGGCTGTTGAGCTGCTGCTTGGGAATGAGTGACGCAAAGATCGATGTCCATGCCGAGAAATGCTGGAACGATGGTCTTGAACTACACGGGTACAGTGGCTTTGTCCACAGTATGCAGGAGACGGATATCCGCATAGGAGACATAGTCTTCGGTCGGATTCAGGAGTCGGGACAACCACATGCCCGTGGGAAGTGAGGTTCAGGCATGATGTGACTGATGACTTGACCAGGCCAGACGATTCCAGACGAGGCGGGACGGGCGAACACGATCAAACTCGATCAATCGCCATGTTGGACCGGTTCTTCGAATCTCCGTTGAGCGATGGTGGGCCCCGGACGCAACATAATCGCCATCGAGAGACTAACCGTTCATGGACCACCGCGCGTTGGGCCCAATCCGGACTAGGGGCGCGCTGAATTAACTCCCTCGTGCTAACGTCAAACGCCGTCATCGCGCGCGCGCATCCAGCAGGGGAAAGAGGACAATAGCGGACGCCTGAGGCCAAACTCAAGATACAGTAGTCCACCCGATCATCATGATACACCACCGAATTCAAGCGCTGCGTGTGTATGAAACTCAATGTTCAAGCTTACAAATCGGTCGGGGTTGACTTCGTCATGCTCAACGCATGCACAGGACGGCAGGCTGCATGCAATGCACATCGATGCAAATGTCGCGCAGACAGAGCGGCAGTCAGTAGGAAGGTAGGTACCGTGGTAGGTATATATTGAGGACCTACCCAGATTGTACAGTGAGAAGGGAACAAGACACATCGAGCCTGAACATCCAACTTCACCCTTTCTTGACTTCCAACTGCCGACTTTGCTAGGTCTCACTACCTCTTACCTACCTACCCGCCTACCTACTTGTCTACCTATCTACTTTGAACCATTCGCTGGTCTCCGACATCGCATTCTACCGAATCTAAAGCATCAACCAATATGGTCACCGTCGCAGTTGCAGGAGGCACCGGCGATCTGGGCCGTACGATCGTGGATGCGCTAAAGGAGAGCCCAAACCACAAGGTCATTGTCCTGGCACGCAAAGTAAGCGAGCGAGCGAGTACTACCATGCCACAACATGCCTTTTGACCTCCCCCCTTCCCCAGCAAAATTTCGCCGTCTTCTATCTGTGGTTTCCGACCTGCATGTCCCCTACTAAGCAACCATGTATGTACTTAGGAATCCAAGGCTCCAGAGATAGACGTCCCCGTCTTTGCGGTCGACTACGGCGATGTCGAGTCGGTGTCTCGTCTCCTCGAGACAAACGACGTCCATACCGTGGTCTCTGCCCTCAGCATCAGAGGCCCCACTGAGGCCGCCTCCGAGATCAGTCTCGTCAAGGCTGCAGCAATGGCGAAGGCGACGAAACGCTTCGTCGCGAGTGAATACGGTACTTTGGCGCCTACTGACAGGTAAGTACACAGTACGCAGTACCCACGACGCAGTATTATGTATCCATTCTGTCGAGCTCTCCGTGCCCAATACCCAAGTCCACGTCTCAGAAGTACGCAGAATCTAAAAAAAATGTCTTTCCCCGACGATACAGGAGCATACAGTTGCCACAGCACGAATCCCGCCTCGCCGTGATTGCCGAGTTGCAAAAGACCGACCTGGAGTGGACGCGCATCCACAACGGCTATTTCCTCGACTATTTCGGCATGCCGCACGTCGAGAGCCACATGACGCCAGTCGCTTTCACCGTGGACATGGCCAACAAGGCGGCAGCCATCCCGGGCACGGGCGACGACGTCGTCGCCTTTACATACACGAGGGATCTGGCCAAGTTTGTCGTCGCGGCACTCGACCTGCCTGTGTGGGACGAGGCCATGTTCTGCTATGGAGATAAGATGACGTGGAATGAGTTTCTGCGCGTGGCCGAAGAGATGAGAGGTCAGTTGGCTTTGCTCTGTGGAACTGCTTTTGCACACACCCGCTCCTGCAGCTGCACCTGTACCTCTGATCGCCCCAAGACGTCCACGATCCCGCTGGCTGAGCTGACAGGAACGTATCTTTGACGGGAACCCGCAGGCTCAAAGTTCACGGTCGCATACGATAGTGTCGAGACGCTGGAGAAGGGCGAGATGACCGAGCTGCCCTCCCATCCTGCGGTCTATCCTTTCTTCCCGAAGCCCATGTTTCAGCAATATTTCAGCAAGTTCGCATTGTATGTCACGTTGGGGTTGTTCGATTTGCCGGAGGATGGGTCTCTGAATAGGAAATTCCCGGACATCAAGCCCACCACGGTCAGAGAGATGCTCAGTGTCTGGGTGGGCAAGTAGTCGTGGTGCGTCGTTTGGTATGTTCGCCTCTTGAGGTGGGAGTGCTGGGCTGGATGATGGTGCAGAGGCTGCTTTAGTGAATACTCTCGAAGTGTCTTGCCGGTGTATGTATTGTGTAGTGCAGGGCAAATAAGCTGGTAAATCACCGCCCCCCACAAAGACGTCCAAAATGGACGTATGCCGCCATTGTTCCAGCAGTGAACTGCCCTCATCGTCTCGACCCTACACCAGCAGTACAGGTGCGCCCAGGATCCGGAAACAAGCCGCGAGATCCCACGTCTCGTGGTCCAGGGTTTCTCGATGCTCCCACACCTTCTCCATGACTTTGCGAGCCTCGCCCAGTGCACCGACCATGCTGAGCTCGTCCATGTCGGCGAACAAATCCCGGAATTGCTCCTCATGAATGCCCGCCTCTGACAGACAACCGGCAACGCAGAGCGGCCAGGCCAGTGTCCTCACGTGGGTCGAGCGGTCGGCCGTCCGTAGCAGCTCGAGCACGCGAGACACGGAAGCGCGGATTTCTGGATTGGATGGCTGCCATCCCGAAACAACGACCGCGAGGTATATGTGTGCAGCGTGAGCCCAGATCTCGGTCGATCTTGTTGACGACGTCTGCGACGTAGGGAGGCGGTCCTGGTCCTGGTCCTGGTCGCGGCCGTGGCCGTGGCCGTCGAAATAGGACCGATAGTCGAGAGGGTTATCATTCCGAGTGCCTGGAACCTGTTGTTGCTGCCGCTGCCGCTGCCGCTGCCGGTCGAGGCGAGAAATCCCATCTTTCAGGACCCGAGCGATGTGGCTCGCGCGATCAACTAGTTCCACCATGGACAAACTCGCCGTCCTTTTCATCTCCTTCTTCCACACGTCCAGCAGCGTTGTCCGGCTCACAGCGAGGAGGACCCAGTTCTGACAGCCAACCAGACCGGACAGCTGGACCGTGACAGAACCGAAAACGGGCACCCCATGGTCGCGATCTGCAAGCAGATGTGCATGTCGCTCACTCAGCCAAGGTGGCCGCTCAAGGGCAGTGCTGGCGACGATGTCGATAAAGACCAAGAGACCCGTGAAGAACCGAAAGCCGGCCTGCTCGGGGCTCCACACGTAGCCGCCTCCACGGCCGCCGTGCTCGCGCTCGAGACCAAACTGGAGACTCAACGCCATCGCATCCAGCACGGCCAGCAGTTTAGATTCCGGCCGTTCTCCGTCTGCGATCGAAGCGGTACCGGTACTCGTCCAGATGTCGTCAAACAACGCAAGAGCCGGCGTGAGATGGAGATTCCAGTTGGCGGACCGACCCAGCGTGACCTCGAAGATCAGCACCTGGACAATACTCTCCATGACGCGGGCCTTTTCGACGAGCGTCGCTCGGAACCCACGATGGCGCAAACCCCGTATGTCACGCTGGATCATCTCGAAGCACATGTCCGTCTGGCTGCCCACTTTGGCCCAGAGCTGGCTCTTGCACGAGTCATGCTGGCCCGGGTACGCGTCGATCAGCGTGAACGTGAAGAAGTAGGCGCTGAGGCTCATGGCCGAGTGGAAGGCCACCCGGCTCCGTCGCACGAGGGCCAGGATCCAGCTCCGGCCCGTCTCGTGCAGTCCCGGGCGGTAGAAGGGAAACTGATGGGGGAACACGTGGTCCATGTACTTCATCAGGAAGTCGAGTTCGAAGTCGCGCCCACGCGCCAGCATCGGGAGATGGTCGTCGACTTCCTCGTAGGCGTCGAGAAAGCCGAGCACCGACACGGTCCAGTCTAGGCCGACGATCTGGCGCGGTGGCGTCGGATCGAATCCGTGCGTGTTTGCTTCGCTTGTCGATACATGCCGGGGCCGAACAGGGTTGATATATTCGTCGCGGTGATCGGAGTCAGCAGCAACAGCTCTTTCCGCCGCCGCCGTGTCAGTGTTGGAAGAGCACCCACGTGGTCCAACGACATTGTGGTGTAAAGTGTGGATCTGCGGCTGGCTTGGCCTGGATGTCTCGGATACAATGCCTCGTCCTGACTCAAGTATGAAGTTCAAATCTGCTGAACCGCTGGAACCCCGTCCTGTTATTTGCTTCTCTCGCCGGGCATCCGCGCGGCGCTTCACCTGGGCTTTGATTCTCTGGGACATCTCCTTCTGTTTCGTGCCCCCATCCATCCATTCTGGCTTGACCGGGCCACCGTGGCAAGAAATCTCCAGTACCGTGCAGTTTCTGCATTTGGGTCTGCCCTCGTCGCACTTCTTCCGGCGAAGGCGACACGTCCAGCAACCACGCCCGGTCCTCCCGTCAGCAGCGATATTATCGGACACGGTGCGGTTGGACGATAGTCTTAACGTCATCACAGATGCTGGGGATCATGGTTTGAAGGAGGCGGAGGTCAAAGGTGACGAACGACCTTGAGGGGAAAGCGCCGAGAGCAGTGGTGCTACTATAAACACATAAGGATATAGTTGCGAACGGAAATCAAACTCCACCAATCGCTTGCTAATATCAACGCTGCGTATTGAACGGGGCCATTCGGTCAGGTTGATGATAATGAGATCAATAGGTTGCATATAGAGGGATGATCGAGCGGCTGCTGTAGTTATATTTTGTTCAAACGAGTAAGATAAACACAACTGTCGGACCAGCCGAGTTACGATAGACTAATCCTTCTATTGATCAGTCATATCATAGCCGGAGTGATTGATCAAGAACCCGTGATAAACCCATACCTCGACATGCGGATTGGGTATCATGAGGCAAACATAATTACATATGTACTTCCGTCCAGTACCCGTCAACGATTCCCGAGCTATCAGGTGTCCGTTCCCGCCCAACGCTGGGATTCAAACAACACCCTCCCTCTTACCATTACTCTCTGCTGTTTGCGTTTCTGCATTTGAACGCTGTACCGAACCGATCCATACTCCATCATTCACCATTCATCATTCACCACCGACCAGTCAGCATACCCCCGGCTGACAACTGTCGTATACGCAGAGCAGTTACACCGTCCCGTGGCCACAGTCAAGGGCTGCTACGTGACAATCACAGCCGCCGGCCTCTCATACCGCGAAATCACCCACCACGCATCTGGTGTACAGACAACCGACCATCAGCGCGGGGATCTCTCAAGACGGGCGGAGAAATCTCCCAAGGGAAAAATCTCAAGACGAGCGGATGAGGGTAGTACGTGTGAGCCTGAGCGGGAGTGGGAGCCGCCGCGTGACTTGAAAAGGCAAGAATACAACACAAGGGACAAATTAAATCGGCACTCACGAATAACGCCAGGAATCCACCCCAGGATGCTCAACAGGATATTGATCAGGAAGTTGGAGTCGCATCCCGTTTTGAGAAAGACGGCCAAAGGCGGGAGGAAGAGGGCGAGGAAGTAGAGGAGGACGTCGCTCTGGTCGGAAAACGGGTGAGTTAGTAGAGTAAATTACCTTTCCCTGCGCGCGTTGCAATAGTTATGTGATGTGATGTTTATCCGTGAAGTGGGTGCAGCAGGGACGGTATATAGTGTGCAGGGTGTAGTGTGTACTCACGGTTGAAGAAGCCGCGCGGGCCATCGTGGAAGAATGTGTATGTGTATATGTGTGTGCTGGTTGTAAACCCAGGTATAAAGGTCGTTACACAAGGTCCCCGTAGTAGGCTGGACCGGACCGATGGACTCCTTGAGCTGCCTCCTCGTAAATCGTACCGGTAGTCAATTATTCGGGCTCCAGATCGCGAGTCGTGGTGTGATGTCTGAGTGACCTCGAAGTCCGAGTCGGCGTCGACGTCCGAGTCGAAATATGTCTATGTGTGGATTTTGATCTGGAAAACTCCCGTCGGAATGGATCTCCGCGTCTTCATGCAAGTGAGAACACGCTGGGGGCATGGCAGAGTGATAAGACCACGAGACTACCCTGTACGAGTTATATATATCAGCAAAGCCCGGATAGGTGCTCGGCACACGCCGGCGTCTCGACGTCATGCTGTGAGGACTGCGTACTGGGGTACTGCATACGCGGAGGGTGGCGGCGGTGGCGGCGGTGGCGGCGCCTAGCAAAAACAAGATCATTTAGCGGCCAAACGTTAATGAATGAGCTTGTTTAGAGGCCTGGAACGTCACGCTATTGGGCACCCAGTTCGTCACCGCCACAGGTCTGGTGAAGATCATGAGGCTTACGGAGGCGCAAAGACGAAAAGGCCACATCGAAAGACGTCAGCGATAATTAGGGTTACGTAGGCTGGCTCGCTGGCTTGCTTGTTTGCTTGCTTGCTATCAGGTTGGCGCATACGATGCTCGCAGGATAGATGATAGACGCCAGGCACGGTCTAGCTTGCTCGCCCTCAAGATTTTACAGATACAACCCCCGTTCCGCCTCCTTCGCCCAATGTTTGGATACAGCCTCTTGATCTCGTCTCTGTTCCTGCTCGTGTTTGGATACGCAGGCAGGAGAGCGAAAACGGCTCCAACCTCCTCGAGTGGCTTCTGTGGGCTGCCTAGGTACATCCGCTTTCGCTGCCGTTACGATGCAAGGGAGAATCCCCATGCTACCCTCTTCTGAAGAACCGCGTCCTGATGGAAACCTGATTCGGTAGACGCCGAGCTTTTTAGATGTAGCCTCTCGTTGTTTGCTGCCCCAGTGCCGGTGACTGATCATCTCCTGGATGCAAACGCCACAGCAGGCATCATCGTGGAAAACAAAGGGTATTGTCTATGTTGGTCTGGCAGAACTTTTGCGTCCAAATTATCGTGATGCGCTCATGACCCATGCGCAGACTCCCTCACCTGATGATTCAACGATCTGAACATACTGTCTTCAAGCGGAGAATGAGGCTGAATCAGATCGCTCGCTATGCGTGGCGGCTTCTCGGTCAGCTCGTCCCCAAAGTCATTTCGCCTCGAATAATCATCATCGTCATCATCGCCGTGAGACTCCGGCTCAAAGTCGACTGCTTGGGTCTGAGGACTTGATACACTCGTATCGTCCCCGACCATGTCTGTACCCGTCGTCACTGTTGAAGGTGAGACCTTGCGGAGACCGGGTATTGAGGAGCCCGCCGGTGCCGAGGGCGACTGTGGTGGGGTCCTTTCAGGTTGTTCCTCCTCAGTCTCGTCCGGCGGACTCAGCGCCCGCTTCTGGTTTCTGCTGGACTCTTGGCTCTCATTAGACTCGCTCACAACGGGTAAAGTCATGGCCGTTCGAGAGTCCTCCGCCGTCTTCAACGTTCGATCAGGTTTCTCCTCCTCGCTCTGACTCCGACCTTTGTCCGAGGGCGTCGCCTTGTCCGTTTGTTTTTGTGCTTTGATCATCGTCTTTTCCACGGCGGGCGACGAGTCTATGGGTGAAGTGGCGTCTGATGGCCGACCAAGGTTCTCGGCGGAAGAAGACTGTCCGGCTACCTGTTCTCCGGCTCGATAGTTCTCCTGTGTTGTTCGTCTCTGGGCTTCTTCTTGTGTCATGGTGATTCCGGTAATGAAATTGATGAATCTTTCTCCGTACGCTTGCGGCGGGATGGCTGATATCTGCGTACGCGGCGCCGACATACCCTTCCAGTAATGCTCAATTCTTTTGATCATACCGTACTGTGCGGAGAGTCAGCCAGGGAATGGTAATCACGAACACATTAGGACTCACGTGGGTCAAACAGTCAATGATGCCGAGGTAGTATATCGAATCACCACCCCGACCATCCTCATGCGTAGCACGGATGCCACCGTCAAAGCTGTAGAAGATTCGGTCACGCCGCTCATCACCAGAAGCCAGCTCCGTAGGCATTTTAGCATTCACCAGACCCATAGGAATCGGCTTCTCCTTTTTGAGCGTCAACCTCAGCTCTCGGGCCTTTCTCGCCGTCTCGAGTCGTGATGGGGTCCGAATCAGAGGTGCCGAATAATCATCCTCGTGACTTTCGCCGCCCGGCTGAAACACCCGCAAAGTCGTTTCACGGAGGTTCTCCTCATTTCCCTTTTCCAGGTCGTGCATACCGACCAACAAAGAGTAGTCCATAATGTGAAGTCGTTGCAGAAGCGCGACATCTCTCTTCATCTGATCGAGGAAGATCTGGCGCACCCGAGCATCGAATTCGAGGTGGTATCCTCTCCGTAACCAATTCAGATCCTTCAAGGTCGCTCTCGGATTGTTGGCCAAGTCTTCTTCTTTAAAATCCCGGCCAATGGTGGAACCCTTGAGGTCGAACATCTGGTGTATGTCTCGATGCGGCGGGAAGAGGTTGTTCATGACAACAAAGTGGATCTTCCGACCATAGGGTATCTTCACCCGGTGTAGACCATAGAATTGACTGATCAACGTGTTCGGGTTGTCCACCACATGACGATAATAGTCCCGCAATATCTTCCTCAGCAACTTATGCTCGGCATGATGGATGGTTTTGATGATGTACTTGTAGTCCCGTGAAAAGTAGAAGAAAGAGCCCGACTTTCCGGGGCTGCCCAGCTCCGACAGGATGTACTTGCTGGTGAGACTGACCAGGTAGTCGGCGGGGTCTAGTCCAAAGATGGCCCTCAGATGCCGAAACACCCAAGGGCTGTAGTCTTTAAACTTGAAGTCGTATTTGGCGCTCGGAGTCAATTCGTTTCCGGTTATATCGAAACTGAACTTGTGTCTTGCGTCGAAGTCGGCGTCTGTCAACTCTCGGTCCATTTTCGCATTTGTTCTCGACACAGTAAATCGAATCCCAGTCAACATGTTGTAGGCAGTGACCCAATTGACGTGACCTTCCTCGACTTTCTTTCCGACAATGACGCGGTCGTCATCTTCATCCTCTTTCCTCTTCCGTCTGCTCGCTCTTTTCTGCTTGATCAGCTCGGTCCAACGGGCGGCGTCTTCATCCGGAGGGACTTCATCCAGGTGGGCTTCGGATTGCATCGACCGAGTTGTCCTACGAACAAGGCCGAGCGATGCCCTCCGGTGCCTCACGGCCGATCCCTCGTAGTTTTCCCGGGTCGGCGAAAACCGACCAGTGGTTGTAGAGAGTGCTTCTTCGGACGGCCCTCCACTGAACGAAAAATCGCGGGAGTTACGCCCCGCCGCACCAAGACCGCCTGTCTTCGGAACCTGCAAGGTATGACGATGGGTGAGTTTTGGGGCTTCGGGGTGCGGCGAGAGGTCGGGATGTCGGTCCTGTATGGAAGCACCTGGAGACATGGCAGGGGGAGAGGAGAATCGTGAAAGAGACGGGACCGGCCCGCGAGCGGAGCCTGGGCTGGCAGCTCCATCGAGGCGTGCCGAGTCTGGGACAGTCGAAGCAGTGACCATGTGGTAAGGATCGTGGTCGGGCTTTACAGGAGGACTACTCGTCCTCAATTTGGCCAGATCTGGAGGCGCTCTTCCAGCTGACGAGTGCCCGAGGATGCCATTGCCCGATTCTGCATTCTGGTCCGTAGCATGTTCGACCGTGGACAACTTCGATAACACTCCCTCCGACGACGCCGGACTCTTGGACAGATTGTCTGTATATTTCGCCGCCGCGCTGGTGCTCCCTACGGAATGGGTGCTGGCTTTCGAATGTGATCGATCCCTGGGCGGGGCCTTGACATTGCCATTTGTCAGGGAGCCATGACTGGTATTGCTCCTGATGTTCTTGAGCTGATCCAGCCTGTGGTCGGGAAGCCCCGTCTCGACGTCTGTTCCGTTGGTGTAGGTAAAGACACCGCTGATTGTCTTGTCGTGCGACTTTCGGGGAAGGCCATCAATTGAGGACGAGTGCGAGGCGGAATTGACGCTGTTCGAGACAACAGCGAGAGGAGGGTCCGAGGCCACAGATGGCATCTCCGGCAAAGATCAAGAGGAGAATGTGAGGGCGCGCATTGGTTGTCAGGTCACCGGCTGGGAGAGGGAGTGCAGCGTCCGGCGGGCATGACTCGGGGGTGACAAGAGGTTCGGTGCGGTTTGACGGGTGGACGGTAATCTAGCTTGCAGGATGGATGAAGACTAGCTATGCTCCGAGATCAGTGTATACTCTGAATCTGCTGCGTGGTATCGTCAGTGTGTTTGCTACGAGCTGCAATGAATCCGGACTCGACTGAACCGAAGCGCGAACTGCGTTGTTGCCCTGCGGCCGTGCTGCCGCTCGTTCAAGGTGTCGTCTGCGCTTGCTCGGCTTGGCGGCATCTGACGACATGCCCAATTTCGCTGTCCTCCGCCCGAGTCTGTCTGACGCCTGGCGCTGGTTATTACTGGTAGCAAGGCGCCGATAGGTACCCGCCCGCCCTGATAACTCAGACCTACGAGTCCTTTTAGGCACCGAGGCACCCAGATTCGGGCCACAACCAGCCTATTGTCCCCGTTCCTGATCCCTGTACGCCGCCACCGTTCTATTTCCATGCGTGGGATAAGTCATTCCGAAATGTCTTCCCCTTTTTTAATGCCGGCGCCACGGTCTGTATATTGACAGCATCCATTACACCTTATCCCCATGCTCTTTCGCGAAGCTTAGATATCTGGGGACCATCCACCTCTCTTGTGTAGATGTGTAGAGCAGCTGCCCGCCACGTCCACGGTTAACTGTCCTTTGCCTGAACTTGGCAGCCACGCAGCTTAACCCGCAGTGTCCGCTCACCTCCCGCTTGGCTGCCGCTGAATCGGGGCCGATCGTGACGTACATAGTCTCGCTAAGCTGCCAGCCTCGTCGTCTGAGACCTGCACAAGTTGGTTCCGAGTTGGAGCAACGCCTGACCTTATGGACACGGTGCGACGGAAGCCGGCCAGGAGTTCAGGATCGCCGGTTTACACAACAGCCAAGATGTCCGTTCAATGGATCTATTAACGCTTGCAAGAGCATTTTGGAGCTCTAAACAAGCAGGATTCGCTATCAGAAGCACACAGCACATACCTCGTAGCTGGAACACCAGGACGCCTCGCTTTCGTATCTGCACGATTGCTTACATGTATCCGAGTGTGCAAATCCCCTGGCTGAGATCATATGTCTTTGCCGCACACAGCGCCAATCCTTTTTTCGGGGCGTGGCTCAAGGTTCAAGTTCTCATGAGCATCTTAGCCACATGAACCAGTGCCTCAGTCCCGGTACCCTCTCCACCGTCGCTTTCTGTCCCGCCCGAACGCCCATTCGAAGTCGTTAACTCGGCATTTGGATAATACCAGGCGGTGAGAGCAATGATGATGTATACAATCTAAGCAGGAATCAGTAACTGGGTTTTCAGAAGTCTCGGGGCAAGCACATACCACAAGCAGGCCTCCCTCAAGGTAATTAGACGATCCATCCCTGAGGAAATTACCAACCACCAGGATAGACAGGACCAGGAGCACCACCATGAAGATCTCAAAGTTGAGGTCCATTGGTTTACCAAGGCCCCAGCCGACTATGACGACTAGTGGTGCGTTGAAGAGGGCAGTCTGAATTGAGGGGCCGAGACAGTGGTAGAGGGCGAAGTTCTGCAACCTCGTGTTAGCCATGGTGGCAAGCACCTCTCTGGGAAACGACTCACAATCTGGTTGTCATACGCCTCGTCGATGGCAGTCATGTGTTCAGCAGCCTTCTCCACCAACGGCACAAGGATAAGACCCAGGAAGTTGTCTGGCACTCCGTTCTCCACCACATATTCGATCTCCTCCACGAGGAACACCGCGATCAGGGAAATCAACGCCAGCGCCAATACAATGGCCACGACACATTCGGTCAGGGTTAGCTTCGCTTTCTTCAAGTCGCGGTGTCTGTCTATGTCGGCTTCCTCGTCGGCCTCGAGCACTTCTTGGAAGATGTTGTCGTGCGAAAGGGCATTGTACGCAAGGTAGAGTAGGAAGGCGACAATGAGAATGACGGAGACGCCGTGGCTGATGTTAAGGGTGTCGCTCCGTAGTTGTACGTCGGTGTACCCCTCTTGGCCCTCTGGGACCGTACTGCCCCTCAACGACGAAAAGAAGGCACTCGGGATCATCAGGGCGAAGCCAGCGACCAGGATCAACCCCGACCCAGCTTCACTGATCACGGAATGAAATTTCTGTTCCTTGTGCACCAGCCCGCCGAGCAGGAAGCAGCACCCCAGGCAGAGTAAGAGATTCGTGAGAATGGAGCCAAGAATGGCGGCCTGGATCACGACGATTTTGTTTCCGTGCCCAATCTCGCCCGTGCCGTCATCTTTGGCAATCAAGACCATGAACAGCACAATCTCGACCACAGAGCCCAGTGTTGTCTCGATGAGTATGCCGGCTACCTTTGGCATTTTCCTGGCCAACTCCTGGCCGGCAAAGCCAAGCAAGTTGGCAGAAGGGACCATGGCGATGTAATTGATGGCAAACGTCCATAAGTGGTGGTCCCCCTTGACGAAATGGAGAGCAATTGCCGCAGGCACAAACGGCCATAAGATATTGACCCAGCTCGAGGCAGTACAGGATGACTTCCATATAATCTTCAACATCTCAATGGGGTGAACCCCACGGCGACCGCTCTCCCCGTCCGGATGGATACCCTTTGTGACTTCATGACCATTGTGGTTGTATTGAGGCAGAAGTCCGTCATTGGACGGGGCAGACGAGGAATCTTTCGTAGCGGGTGCAGTGGTGCCGTCGGGCTTTTCGGCGACGGTGGTATTGGTGGTATCATTCTCCGCAGCGGCCACTTTAGCCCTTCGGTTGAATAGGCCCATGATGGTCAAGTGTAGGTGTTTCAGTGGTCGATTGAGTGAGAGTCGGTTCGTCTCTGGGGTAGTATTCAACGGGAGGAGCCAGGAATGGTGTTGGAGAGTCGACGAAGTCTGCGGTGGTAGAAGAGTTGACGTGGTTCCACGGCTGAGTTGCGTGTCACAGATGCATGGCGGGTGAAGAGAAAGTGACACTTGCGAAAGAGGAGCAAACGGGAAGAGAGATTCGTAGTCAACAGAAAAGTGAGTGAGGTCGAAAGCGAAGATGTGACGGAGCGCTAAGCAACAACAAGAACTGCTTTAAGGAGACGCAAGAAGCACCTGGCCAAGTTGGAAGCAGTTAACAACTCACGCTTGGCCCTATTCAAGCAATTCAAGCATGGACTTGGATGGGAATGCTTGGCCCTCAGCTTCTGTTGGCTTGTGAAAGGCTTGTCCTGGGTTTGTGTCGCCCTCAGGGATTTCAGATGGCCAGCTGAGGATCGAGGGATGAGGGATTGTGGAGAAAATGAGAAACGGCTGAAATGCGTTTCAGAATGCCCGTGTCATATTATTGGGCCAATTTAGGCTCGGCGCGACACGTCAAAGCTAGAAATGGAAGCACAGTGAGCTGCCAGCTGAAGAGGGCCGTTTCATTTCCCACTCAACCTTTTAACCTCCTCATCGTGCATGCCATCTTCATCTCTGTTCGTATGATCAGTCAACAAGATCATACTCAGAGGCGGCACTTGGTTGTATCCAAGAAAACTGAAGAGCACATCGGCGTTCAGACCACGCGCCATCGCTAGCAGCGACTGACGTAGTAATGCATTATTGGCGGCTTGGCCTCATCACCGGTCCAGCTTTTGGAGAATGGATTCCCATCGATCTTTGACGTACAGCAAGGAGCTGGGTCTGGGCCCCGGCATAGCGAGCCACTTGCCCCAACAACATGGAAGAGAAACACCCACGACGGGGATCAGCAATATGGAAGCGGAGATAGGCTCAGAGAGCATTTCATAACAATCACATACATGTCCATGCCTCATACCTCGTCTACATGACAAGCCCAAGATATCAATCGCCATAGTCATTTCTTTTGAGCCCCCTGTTCCAACTGTCTCGTTTCAAAGTCCATCAGAGCTATCGTTACAATGCGACGGGTATCTCAAACTCGTTTCCATCTCTTCCAATGTTAGTCCCTCATGTCTTCTCATTTCTTCTGGTCACCCATGATCGTCCATTTCCAGCTCGGAACTCCGCCGGGCTGAGGACTCTGCACCCCCATAAACACCTCGCCAGCGCGGCCCTCGTTGCCTACATTAGCCGTCGAAGTCGCGCTCAGATTTGGCATCGGCTGAGAGCCTTCGAACTTCGGGTCTGGTGTCGATCCGCTCATCAGGCTCGCAATATTTTGTGGGTAGAAATTGGAGCCAGTGCTGGACAATCCGAACGACGAGTCCCCAGTGTTGTCAGGTGATGATGTTTGCGTGAAGAGATTGTTGTTTGGCGAGTTGTTGGACCACAAACTCGCCGCTGGATCGAGCGAAAGATTTGATGGCTGCATGTATTGATCCCAGGCTTCCTGTAGAGATGTCAGCCCGTACCAGGCAGTACTGCCACGGTCATAACTTACCCAGTCCAGATTCATCCCTTGGTCCAAGTTCGCCATGCCCATGGGTCCACTGAACAATCCACCTCCCAACGGACTTGCTGGGTTCGCCGCTCCAAAGAGGCCAGGATTGAATTGCTCGCTGTTGACACTAAAATTCCCGTACAGCCCAGTCTTGTCCCATGGGCCGCCTGGTGAGGCCGTATTTGACGCAGACCCTCCTTGGCCCGTGCTCGCAATCCCTCCAGCTTGCAGCATACCCAAAGTCATAGCCGCGTTCTGCTCATCATTGTTCGACCCCTGAGGTTGCTGGTTCGCAGCCGGAAGGGGCGCATTCTGAGGATGGCTGGGTGAATATGGTAGTCTGATGTGATACAAGAGCACGTTCAAGAGTTCGCTAGCCTTGTATGCTTCTATGCTCAGGTCGCGGTTCGCCATCCATACGTCGCGGCTCTCCTCCAGTGCTCGCACAAGATCTTCCCGAGTGTAACTGAGCCCAGGAACATAGGCGCCATCGGCCGACATATTGCTCCCCTGGCTGATACTGCCGCCACTGACAGAAGTACTCGGGGTGCTGACATCATTGTCGTTGCTCGATCGTTCGCGGCTGTTGTAGAGGTCCATGCACACAATGGTAGCAGCTAGGAGATAATCGTGCGCAGTCAAGGAGTTGACGTGATTGCGTATACTTCTCAGCCGGCCCCGCTCGCGACTCTGCTGATGTTGAATGGCCTGGAAGCTCAACAGTGACATGGCCGAGTCCAGACACTGTCTCCTGGAGTGCATGTACCGGTTCCCATTTCTGGCAAGCCTCATGTACCGCCGATGGAGGACGCACTGGGACTTGTGATAGACCGTTGCCAAGCTGAATCGAGCCATGATCAGCGAAATCGGCGCAAGAGTCTGTTCTGCCATCGGCCTGAGCTTCAGATGGTCGGGAATACTCTCGTAGATATCTCTCAACCCACGGTCGATCTTCTGGATCTCGTCATATCCCTTCCGCTGGACACCATTGATCTCTTCCAAGACCCGCCCAAAGCCAAAGGCAAGTCGTCCCTTCGCTATCATGTAAGAGATTGGCGTTGCCTCGGAAGACGGACGTGGTGCTGGAAGAGACGTAGAATCCTCATCGAACTCATCATCGTAGATGTTCCGAGGCAGCTCGGTATCGGAATCTCCGATGCGGATCATTGATGGCAGTGCGACCTGAAACGAGAAGAGAAGATCCGCGCTTCGTACAAACGTCCACACTCGGCGTCTCATTTCCCCCTGGAACGGACTGAGGTTGGGGAAGAGCTTGGCATCTCGATGATAGCCCATCCGCATGGCCAGGCGGGCTATCATGCCAACTAACACCCAGACACTGGCTTCCGCGTCTCGGTTAGAGGTGTACTCAGCGTGCAGATGGAAGATAAGAGTCTCGATGATGTAGTTGTGGGGTTTGGTATAGTCGGCGGTGATCAGACAATGCGCCATCTGTGTGCGAAAGTTGCTAGCAAGGTCCTGACACTTGCCTCGAAACTCAGGTGGTTCGTCCCCTTCCCGTCCGTACGACAGCATCGCCAGACGCATCATGGCAAACAACATGGCGATCCATACAATCGAGCTTTTCGATGGGTCGAGCCAATGCTGGTTGTAATGCCGCTGGAACGTGGGACCGTGCAGGATGTGTGTTGCGGGGTCGAAGGTGTTGAAATACCGTCCGACCAGGATATCAGCCATATACCGGGATGGGATCTGTGCGAGAATCTCAGCTCGACTCGGTGGGACCGTCGCGCCAAATAACAATGCCGGACCTGAGCCCACATCCGTGCCCATGGACTTCCTCGCCTGTTCGACCTTCTCCATCTGTGCCTCATACTCTTTCTTGTGGGCGACGAAATAGTTCTTGACCTCTCCAATCTCGTTGAGCAGAGCCGCCCAGTGGGCCTCACCAACATAGAACGTCTTCTGCTTTTCAGCGTCCACCTTCAAGATCCCGAAGCTCTTTGTCACGCCATCGGTCTCGCTCTCGGGTTCTTGGCCATCGGCGTCATCATCCATCATCCCACTGTCATCCAGCTCAGTATCGAGATTCGGCCCTAAAGAGCCACTGCCGACTGAGCTGGCTCCTGCTGAGAGGGCCTGCTGAGCTGCAGCTGGACCCACGGCTTGGGATCCATTGGTCATGAGCGACAACACCAAGCCTTCCAGCCGGTCTATTCGATTTTGCATATCATCTGGAGTCCCATTCGCGGAATTTTGACTTTGGCTGCCCTTTTTCCTCGCCGCAGGAGCAGCATATGTGCAAGAAGCAGTGTCACCTCTTTTCGTGCAGTTATCACATGGTGATTGCCGGTTACATTTCAACTTGCGGTGTCGACAGGGCGCGCACGATAAGGGAATGCGATTGCGCTTGCGCACGATTCGGAACTGGTCAGGAGACGCCCCAGAATGCGACGTGCCGGCGGAGGGAGGTGTGGGCGTCATCGTGCGAGTATGCTCGTAGTATTCGACCTTGCTATCGCTCGACGAAAATATTGCGCTTGTTAACCCCGCAATGCCCTTGAGGCGCGCAAGCAATGTTAGGGAATCCTTGCCAGCAGGACTGTTTCGCCGCAACACCTACTCAAGGTCGCTGAGCGCCAGGCTATACTCTCACGCAAAGCTTGCGATTGCGCGGTGCTTGTCGGCGTAACGAGGGAGCACAATTGAGAACGATGGGAGGTAGGTGCCTGGGGAAAGTGGATGGTTCGGATATAACAGAAGTTATCTGCGAGTGGGCGAGCGCACGTGCAAGCCACGCAAAAGAGTTTCCTGAGTGCCTGACGGCTCCAGCTGCGGAATCGCCACTGCCGACAGCGGGCACGGCGTCAACAGTAGTCAAATGGAAGGAGAAAAGTATCAATTGCAAGAGGAGTTGACTGCCCCAAGCAAGTGGTGGAAGAAAGGAAATAGGTTAGGCAGAGAACCTTCAGCCGTGGTAACTCGTAAGCGACTCGACTGATGGAGAGCCAAGTCCAAAGTCCAACTCCAATCACGGAGGCAATCTGGGGGGCGGACACACGGTGCCCGCTGCGACGGTAACTTCCAATGCGCTCTTTATCAGCACGAGATGTGGGCGGGCCGCATGAAGGCTGCAGGGAGCGCGATCACCGTTCACGGCCATGATCTGATACGCCAACCGGGCCCTCGATGACTCACTGGGGCCGGTGTGGTATGTATGTGCTGCCCCCCCGGATGTCGATTTCAGCAGTGAGACCAACACTCGAAGGGGCCCTTCTAGGGCGCCTTAAGCCCTCACCTCCTCCTCTCAGTGGTTAGCAAGCCCGCGTTCCTGGACGGCGTACTCGCAGGATGCAGCGTCCTCGGATCAACGCAAATCGTCGACCATGATGTCAGGCTGCATCATTGACAGTAGGCGTCTTGAGGATGTCGAGGGAGCGAGGGTCTGTAGGGTCTTAATGCCGTGCACGCAGTACGGAGTACGGAGTACAAAATCATTCTATCTGGCTATTCAATGCTCGTGTTCTCTCACTTCCGACTGCCCGATAGTAACACTACACAATACGATGGACGTGCCAACCGTGGCACCTCCTCCGATATCCGTATCCTGGCCTAGTCCATGATCAGTACAACGTCCTCCAAGACCTCGGATTGCGAGTGCAGTGGCTGAAGATTATCACTGCACGGTGTGCCTAAAAGTCCCAAAAGCTTTTCTGCGCTTTGGTCTTACTGCCATTCTCGCCAGTCGTTTGTTCCTCCCCTCCACCCATGCTCCAGTGGCTCTCCAT
Organism: Cladophialophora carrionii CBS 160.54; assembly: GCF_000365165.1. NCBI lineage: Eukaryota > Fungi > Ascomycota > Eurotiomycetes > Chaetothyriales > Herpotrichiellaceae > Cladophialophora > Cladophialophora carrionii. The sequence goes on along the minus strand of NW_008481827.1, from coordinate 1,201,785 downwards.
CCCCTTTCTCAAACCGGTTTGCGTAGGGGCTTTCTTGGACTGGTCGGGCGACTCATCATAAGTGTTCCAATGTGTGTCCATCTGTGACGGCTTTTTGCGATGGTTACTGATGGCCTTGTTCTCATTGTTCGTCTTGTCGTTCGCCGGAGAGTCATCTGTCATCGACCAGTGGCTATCAAAGTCGTGTCTGCGATGGGCGTTGTTTGTGATGGTCGACAGCGGAGCCTTTTCCTGCGGTCCGCCACTCTCATCATCGTCGAACACACTATTTGAGTACAGTCCCATGCGCCCGCTTGAGCTCGTGGGGCGGCCGACTGTCCGGGTCGGGGCAGGTGTCGCTGTGTCTTTCAACTGGAAATGGGTTTCCGCGTCTTTCCGGGGCTTTGGTACGACATGGCGTGTGACTGGGGTTCCATCGTCCTGCAATTCGAAGTGACTCTCGTTGTCGGGACGTGGCTTACCCTCAACTCGCTTCCCCGGCGTTTGGAGGTCATTGTTCGCGGTGTCGAGGCTGAAATGGACCACATCCTGATCCCGCACCTTGTGCCCAACCTTTTGTGGCGTTGAGAAGTCGGCGAAATCCCATTGGGTATTGTTCTTGTTCGTCTTCGCTCGCATCGGAATTGGTGCTCTCGGCTTGGGTTCAGGTTGCTGGTGTTGGAAAGCGTCGTCGTCTGCAGGGTCTCCGAGGTCGAAGTGGTTGTATTTGGCCGGGTTAGACTTGTATCCGACAGCAGCTGGCTCACCGCGATCATCGGTAAAGAGACGGGGAGCGGAGAACTTCTGACTACTGCCAGCTTTGGGTGCAATGACTGGGTCGGTGGGAACCTTTTTGGGCGAGCCGGGCGCGTGATCTTCATGACCTGCCGCGAACAGCTCACTCATTTCGCGCGGGGGAGGTCTTGCTGAGGCCCGTGGAGCGACAGCATTCGGGCTCAGGACGCGTTCATTCTCGTCTATAGGCTTTGGAGAGAACAGATCGAGGCTCGCGTGCGGGTCTTTGATATGTCTCTTGCTGGGAGACACATTGCGGGACGAGGAAATGCTTTGGTTTTCAGACCGGCCTCGAGGACTGGTTGGCAACTCGGGCGCTGCTGGCATGGCATTCGAGCCGGTGTTGATGAGCCTGATTTGTTCCTTGCCGTCAAAGACAGGCCAATTCCTCCCTCTTGAACCAATGACTTCGGTCTGTTTCAGCAGACATGCCTGATCCCAAGAAATGCGAATCTGGGAGATTTTGCGTTCCCTGTCGAAGTGGACAATGTGAGTCTAGATCGGCACCCGGTCAGTCTCAGGCATGAGTTTGAGCATCAAGCGTCCCTACCGTGGGAAGCACTGCAACTTTATCCACAATGAAGTTCTCTAGACCTGGTAGGTAGGTCCCTCCGCCTGCGATAAACTGTAGCACTGTTTCTACTTCGAGCGCAAGCGCGTTAGATCCCTCCACGGCCGAAAGTATCCTCGCATTTTTAGTCCGGACAACCTTTTTGTTTTGGGACTCGAGGTGTCGGATAATGTCGCCAGACGAGGAGAAGGTGTTGAGCGTGGTAACGTAGTAGAGTGAGGCAGTCTCGGACAGGCTGAGAGGATTAGGCAGCTCTAGAAACCGCTGGTAGACCTCCTTCAGTGCCATCTTGAAAGTGGCACGAGCTGTTTGAGCTTGGAGTATGACGAGGTAGGAGAAGTGAGGAAGCGTGCGCAGTCTTGAGCGGACACACCAGCAGCCTCTATGCGGGTGACGTTGGTGATGAGTGTGGCAGAAAAAAAGCGGACTGAGGCAGGTAAGTAAACAGAGTCGATCGGATAGTGGAAAGGGATGAGCTGGCGGCCTGCGCTTCAAAAAATGGGTACGCAGTAGGATCAGTTCACGAATAAGCGGGCAGTAAACCGGAGTGTTTAACTGAAGCAGTGGTGTTTACAGTGTCCCTGAACGGTGCATGTTCCTTCTCGGCGGCGCAGGATGCACGAGGCGGTTCAATGGGGAGACGCGTTGCCCCGCCGTCGCCCATCGCGTCCAAAACAGCCAACCTCAGCCCCGACAGCATCCCCGCATTAGTGCAGTTTCATCTTCCCTTCTGACGGGGCCATGTTTGAGATCAACCAAGATCGGGACTCGTACTTCTACGAGGTACGAGTGCCCAGTACAGTTCGTCTGGGCGTTGATGGCCAGGTTATTTCCAATTCCTGACATCTTCTCTCCGGGAAGCATTCAAGAATAGGTAGATTCCTGTATCATGTCCAAGGCCTCTATCCTTCGGCGGGAGGCAGACAGCCGGAACCCAACAGCTTCCACAATGAGTTCCAGGCGTGGTGGGATATTTCTCACGTCGTTGGCCACCATTTTGTGAAAAGATCTGATTTTGCCACACGGATAATGGACGTCCTGGATAGCAAGCCACCTCAGGCCGGTCTAACCATCATGTCAGTATTTCTTTGCTACGAATGGACAGCCTTCGCTTACCCAAACCACTGCGACGACATTTTTCCGATCGCGTAAATGTGGTTGACGTCGCTTCGCAGACCGATCAGCCGGACCCTAACAGCGGAGCCCTTCTCGATCACGTCGCCGGAGTTGTTGGAATACTGCGGAGGGGTGGCATCTGGGTTGTATCGCATATCAGGTGGAATATGCTTTTCACCATGTCAATACAAGCTGGGTCCTTGGAGCATGCTCGTCACGACCTACCAGCTTCGAGACAAACACCGTCAGCGGGCCAGCTTCGCAGAAGACTCCTTGTGGCTTGATGGAATTGACGGCGCAGTCGATCTAAACACGAGCGTCGTCAACACACCGCTTTTGCCAACCATGTGTCACGAGTCCTACCGTCTCTCCTTTGAATGGCTTCCACAAGATTGCGCGGTAAAGGATGGTGTAGATCGCTTCACCTAGGCCTGGCACAACCTTCCCAGGAGAGATGTTGTAGATGTCCATGATGCAGACGATGTAGTATTCTCCATTGCAGCTCCCCTCCAACTCGGCATACAGTTGGTTTTTGAGGATCCCCGTGATATTGGACGCGAAGAAAGAGGGGTGGATTTTCATCTCGCGCTCGAGGTATCGCAGGAAGAACATGGCGGCGGCGGGCTCTCGGTAACCTGTTAACCCCGATGGATGATTGCAGATGTTAGAGATGAGAGCAGTTCAGCTGCCTTCGAGTCGCGCGGCCTCAATTCATCCTCTTGTTTCGAAGAGCGCACCAGTCGCTGTGAGTCCGTCTTGCTGGGCGCAGATACGGTTCATATAAGCATATGTCAGCGGAAGGATGCAGCAGCGCAATCAATGGGCTTAATATTGAGAAGCAGGATCAATCGCTTTGTAGTCTGCTGTTGTTGGTGCTTGGATACGCGACACATCTGTTCGCTGCGCCAGACAAAAGAATTCATTGCCTGGTCACTAGCACCGCTAGCGTGGACTGAGTCACGCGACTCAGGGTAAGCAGCGCGGCCCACACAACGCGAGTCAGTGAGTCTGAAACTGCACAAGTCACTTAACAGTGGTGACAGAGTTTCTGCTCATCAGCTCAATGGTGAGACAGTCACCTTAGAATGCAGTTGCACTAAGCCTGGAGGACGCCGACACCCGGAAGTCTCCAGGCATAGAATCAAGAGGACTTTGAACTTCTAGTAAGGTACTTTGCTCCTGAGAGACACACGTGGTCATGACAACCTCCTTCCAGCATCTTTCAGTTTGATATCGCTTCCTCATCGATCATATCACGCACTGGGTTTCTACTTGCCATAATAGCAGATTCTGTCCGGGAATGGAATCCCATACAAAATGACCATTTCAGAATCAACTTCCTCATTGTGATCCAGCATGCCATGTCCATCCTAATCTGCACAAGAGCGACTCCTGATCCATTGCAACGAGGATATCTGTCAGCCGAGTCTGGTCTCTCGTCTGACGATGAGGCGATCTGATCATTGGGCAATAAGACAAATTCAACCTTCGATCATACAGGCACACGCATACAAGGCTCGGGCTGCAACAGTAGCTTTCTTGTTGGTGTGGGTGTTTGTGACAGTTCTCTCACGAGTCGTCCAGTAAGCGCAATCGACGCGCAAGCTCTCGCTTCGGCGATGTCTGACCGTGATTCTACCGGGAGCTTCATGGAAGATACCCGGCAAGTGGGAGTATACTCACCACAGTTTTGGTATAAGTATGCCCACAGATCCACTGCCATCTAATTTGTGATTCTTAGGCCAGAGCTATATATGTGTCATGCGTTCGACCTTCGACTACTCACAGCCCTGGGGATTGCACTTCTGAAGACTATGATGCGACCCGAGTCCATCAAGCAGCCGTGAGACAGATCTTCTCGCAAAGGAAACAATTATCGAAAGGTCACCGAGAAATTCTCTCGATCATTGACGTGTGGGTAGCATTGCCCCACTGCGGCATACAGAATTCCATATTGGAAAGTCGTATTCCGGCGCACGCACATGCAAGCATTCTATAAGTTCCTGCCGGAAGTACGACAGCTGGACTTTCTCAAGGACAACACCACAAGTTCCAAACAAATACTATGCCAGATACACGACGATACTCGAGAACCTGTCACCACAACATAGTTGTTGACCACGACTTTATCGCGAGAGGAGCGTCTTCGGTACGACGTCGTCTTATGGCTGCACCGATTCGGCATGGCACCATTGGTGCAACTTCTAAAGTTCTTTATCGATACGACCCTCGCCACATGCCAGTCAACTCTTCCCACGGCCATCAAGGACCGAAGTCGTTTGATATTTGTCACTGGGGCACCAGGAATATCTGTGTTTCCGGGTGCTCTATTTCGATGATGTTTCTTGTCCACCAATTCCGCACGAGCGTATCGCGGCTATCTTCAAAAAGTCGTGAAACTTACGCAACGCTGTTTGGTTGGAGAAGCGGAAGTGGAAGCGGAAGCGGTGCTTTTGTTGCTTTTCATGCGCAGCTTCCATGAGCACAGAACTGGAAAGCCGATTCAGACGAGGAGTCTAGTAGAATACTACGGCAGCAATGGGCCGCTCGGGCACGTGGGTCAATCGCCTGCGCTTCGGTTCGCATGCCTTGAACCTGGAAGGTGAGGATGCTATTTGTCATGGTGGGGTTGCGACACATTCTGGAAATGTAAAACGGAGATTGAATCGCTGTCTTTGTCTTGGTCTGGAGATGGACGAGTACCCCCAAAATGCATTCCAAATTTGAGTCCAACTGCGAACTCAGTGGCCGTCAACGCAATGTACGATCAACAGGGAGGTCCTGCATCTGCCGGTGCTAACGAGATCTTCAGGAGTATTTTCTTGGTGAAGGGGATTGGTGAGTCGGAGGATCAATGCTGACCTTATATGGAAGGCAAAACCCTCCCTATTGCATGCAGAAGACGGCTCGGGCCAACGCAAGCCTTCATCGTCAGAATGCAGGGCTCGTCACCTAGCTCGTTGTCGCCGCAATAAGGTTACAACGACGAAGCCAGATTTTCCCTCCTCGCTCGTCCTCGAGGTTTATCAAGTGATTCTGCTTATCACAACCCGTCCACTTAAACGCACTCCTCACTTGTCCAGCAAGCCAGGGGACTTGGCAAGGGAGTAAATGCGTCATTCGTCATTAGTCATGGCCTCTTCTCTGCGTCAGGAGATTTCCAATCAGCTACCACGGACTGAAGACGCGGCTCAAAAGTGTAAAGCCAAATACCTATGCGGCCGTGCACAGTCCCCAAGACTTCATACATTGAGCGCGCAAAAGGACTTTCCCACGACGGGATGACAGTATAACGTCGAGTCTATCAATATGGTGCGCTTCAAGATGTACCGACACGACGACGCGGCACCTGATGGGAGTTCGCACTCTGGGGAGCCTTCACCACTCGAAGCCAATGCTACGTTCATCAACATCACACATCCAGCTCAACGCCAGGATGCGGCAACCCGGAAGAAAGTAGCCCAGTACATCGGAGTCAATTTTCGAAATCGTTCGAAGCCTATGGCGAGGAGAGAAGCCAATGGCTCCGGCCCAAAGCCAGGTAACTCAAAGCCACCATCCCAGAGACAACTGCGCGCAAGAGGAGCTCCAATCCGAGACTGGATCGATCGGGACCAGCACGGGTTGAGGTCAGACCCATTTACATCGTATCCCATCCGATCACAGGACTGGCTTCCAGAGGTGGTGGACTTCTGTAAGTCTTCTTCGGGTGGGGTCTAGTCCACCATATTGAATGGAGCACACAGAACTAACACCCTTGGCTTCTCCAGTCTTGAATGCATACGGTCCAACGCACCTTCTCAGGCGCACAGCAACAGGTGGTCCCAGGAGGTATCAAAGGCCCCCCGAAAGCACGACAGAAACCTCGCCTGTACACCAGTATTTTCAGTATAGCCTGGAACATCCTGTCATGTTTGAAGCCCTGATCGCACTATCGTTATCCAATCTGCGGATCCATCACTGGGAGCAGGGTCAGGTCGACAAGGAGACGGCGTACCACTATGGCAATGTCTTGAGTACCCTCCAGCGGACGTTGGGGGAAGGTGACGGTTACCGCGAGACCGCCGTTCTCTGGACGATCCTTGCACTCCTCGAGTTAGAGGTATGTGAGGTAGCCTAACGGCCTTACCGGTCTCGACAGTGGATCAGCTTGTGTTGGACTGACAAAGACTGGTCTGGGATAGTATCTGGCAGGCAACATGACCGCGTTCGAGGCCCATATCAACGGCTTGCATCGGTTGGTTGATCTGCATGGAGGATTGGCGTACTTTGACAAGTGCAAGTTACTCGGGCCAGCTATCAGAGGGTAAGTGGTAGTCCAGTGTTGAGAATTGCTAATGTTCAGCTCATCTGTCAAAGGGTTCTGGCGCTATGGTACTTCCTTCGCGTTTCAGTCACAAATGACGATCTCACCACAGCGGTCTACAATGAAGCATCCAGCGATCAACATATAATTGCTCCCAATGTCCTCGAAGGGCTTAATGCGGAGGATAGTACCGCTGGACCCGTGCGTTTTGGGGAGGGAATCCTGCGGTTGGTTCAGGAAAGGAGATTGTCCGCACCCGTCTTTGTCCATGCCAGGGACATTTACGACAATTGGCAGGACGTGGACCTATGCCAGAACTCGCCTTACAGTGTCCAGAACGCATTGAACATGGAATTGCGGGAGCGAGGATGGAATCTCCTGGGAAATTGGCTCTTGCCCAATCACGGTGGACTAACATTGGCGGACTACATCCTGTTGATCGGCCTTCAGCACACACTCCTCGACACGACTCACGCAGAGCGATACTCACCGTTCTACCGTCCAGCGGTCATGAGATGGGTCTCATGCTGCTCCAAATTTCTGGACAGGGTCAACCAGCAGTCAGATGCAGCGACAGCAGACTTGCTGATCTGGGTCTGCATTAAGCTGGCTGGGTCGCTGACAGCAACGTTTTTACGAGCCCGTTCAGACTCAGAAGACGATCCTCGGTTCCGATTAGTGATCAAGATGATGAGCAGATATCCAGAGACTGGGGAATGGAGCTCCTTGCAGAAAGTGATCCAGAGGTTCCAATGGCGGGAGGATTGTCTGGCGTTTTGGTACAAGGTTTGGAAGATGGTGGTGGAAAGTGATACTGTAGCTCGCAACGGTTACATTGCCTAACCTGGCTGCTCCTGGCAGTATTCGATTAATACATGTGGGCTTTCGACGTAAGACTGATCCAGCTCCAGCGCCCAAAATGTGAGGGAAGTGTGAGGGATCGATGAGAAAAGACGCCCGTCAGAGATGCAATGCTAACGCCACGTGATCGATGAGTCATCACGCGACTCGGAACGGTGGGAACACGAACAAAACAGACACCAACCGACACAAACGGTGAAGGTTCTCGGCACGGGGTCTAAATTTTGGTCGAGGCATGAAAACCTCCACAGACTCAAATTAATTGACAGATGCTGTTGTCCAACCAGTGTCGCTAGCATCGTCCGTTTGATATCTTTCCACAGACCGCTGTCTTCTCTGTATCTTTCTGACTCCTTATCCAACCTTGCTCCCGGATTGAGCCTCGATTCCACGACATCCCCTATAGCCTCGAGACCATGGCTACCAGATCTAACGAAGCCGGCACCAAGAGAAAGCGGTCGAGTATGTCCAACCATGTGGAGTTCAACACACAGTCCTGCGGAGATACTCCGCGAGTTCCGCCCAAGTTTCAAGACTTCTCGTTCTCTTGTGATTCTTGACTCACCTCTTTCTGCAGGGACACAGTCTCTCCCTGCGCCCGAGCTTCCTCGGCTCATCGCTGAGCAACATGTCCCCATAGCGTCGACAGACAAGGACACGAAGCGGCTGATTGTGGTTCTCTCAAATGCTTCCCTCGAGACATACCGAGCCGCCCACAGCGGGAAGCCTGGGGGCAAGGAAGAAAAATATTCGCTGCTAAACAGCGATGAACATATTGGTGTTATGCGAAAGATGGGGCGAGACATAAGTGACGCCCGGCCGGATATCACGCATCAGGTGGCTATACATCCCACATGCGAGCACCCCGTCATGGCGAGCTGACTTCAACGTCCAGTGCCTGCTCACACTCCTGGACTCTCCCATCAACAAGGCCGGCAAGCTCCAGATCTACATCCACACCGCTCAAGGCGTTTTGATCGAGGTCAGCCCAACCGTCCGCATCCCTAGAACGTTCAAGCGATTTGCTGGTCTGATGGTCCAACTCCTCCACAAACTGTCAATACGATCGGTCAATTCGCAAGAGAAGCTTCTCAAAGTCATCAAGAACCCCATCACGGACCACCTGCCACCAAATTGCCGGAAGGTCACCTTAAGTTTCGACGCAGATGTCGTCCGCGTCCGGGATTATGTCGACACCCTCGGCGCCACGGAGAGCATCTGTGTCTTCGTGGGAGCCATGGCCAAAGGCAAAGACGATTTCGCCGACGCTTTCAAGGACGAAGCCATCAGTATCAGCAACTACAGTCTCTCGGCAAGTATTGCCTGTAGCAAGTTCTGTCACGCTTGCGAAGACTCTTGGGGCATAATCTGAGCACGTTCCTCGGGCCGCAGAGGTAATGCCAGCCGCTCCAAGTCTCCTAACGTCATTAGGTTTTGTCCTCCTTTCCAGCACACGGGCAGTTCTTGCAGATTGGGCTCGATCATAACATCTTGCCTCGATCTGCAATGCACTGCCCCCACGGTCAGTGTTAGCATTGGGGAGTGTTGGATCTGGCGTTTGTTTTCACAACAAGACATAACATGGTTCAACAACCCTCAAGGCGATATTTCATTTGAAAGATTCGTCGTGTTACCCCGTAGGTGCATGTCAACCTGCCCTACATGTCGTCAATCCTGTCCATAGGAAGTCAAAACATAATGCATGATGAGCTTGGGTTTTTGGGAGTGGCGACAGTCCTGGCAACTCCTATCTGGTTCCAGAAAAAAGTACAATGGATCATTAGACAAGTCAGCGAAGAAAAGTGCAATGGATTTGATTCGGGGCTTCGACATGTATATGCCACTAAACACTGCTTCAACTTTGAGGTCAGGATCGCGACTGTGCGCTTGCAGAGTCCTTTCAGCCGCTCGTTGTTGGGACAACGTGGCACACGACCTGGGCATGCACAAGTTGGCCGCATTGCATGAGATGCTGTCGGCCTACTGTTGGTGTGGTACCACGTCCAAGAGACGTGATCGACACTTGAGCCTCGTTCATCTCGCACCGCATACGCCGTCCATTTCCGTGGGTCCGTAGAAGCGTGACAGAATGCCAGGTAAATGGTAGGTGAATGCCAGGTGAGTTGTACCTGAAGAGGGAAAACTCCATGCACTGGCGCCCGACGTAGTCGCGACGGGCCGTCATCGGACCAACCAGGGATCATCTCCATTGGCCGGCCCCGCTTTCTCTTCCGCGCGCAAATCCCCGACGCCAATCAACGGCAGACAAAACACCATAATTCGAACGACTTTGTCTTCGTAGGCACCACCAGGCCCGACAATTCCTGCGAGCGCCACCTCTCCCCCATGCGGGCCTTCGACGTGGCATATTCTGCACCGAACTATTTCATTGCATCGTCGTTTCCATTCGTTGCCACCAACAACATCTGGACGATCTCCTCGCCTCACCCAGATGCAGCATGCATCCTCCTTCCACCCCCGTGGCGCCTTACCTCTCAGTGAGGTGCCCATACACCCTCTGCATCTACTGCGGTCAGGCGCCTAGTTTCGGCTGCTGCTCCCTCGTCACTGTCAGTGGCCGTGGCGCAGGTACCCAGCTCGAGCATCAGATCACGGAGTCACTCCCTTGACATGCGCTCTTTACCCGCTAGTTCTCATGAACTGTTTTCCGGTAAATGGGTGATCATCACACGACCTGTAGCGAATAAAGGTCCGGACTCATACCCGTCACTGTGGATTTATCTGCGGATTCCTAGGCGAACCTGGATCCTCTCGTCGTTGCTTAAAAGCTGCATCTCGGCTTGTTTCTTATGTCACTACCATTGCAAACTGACCTGCATATCCTCGTTTCTAGATCAAAGATATTCGGCCTCACCGCAGCTGGGTCCTCGTCTCCCGCCTCATCGCCTACAATCCCGAATAGGATTCGATCACGGTGACACAGGCCGTGGCGTATCATCACATCCAGACTGCGAGTCCACAGTCTCGCCAAGACTCGTCCAAGATAAACACGCTGCGAAGTGGAAGGTATATTGGGGACACTTCAGATTGCATATACTGGTCTCGATCATCAGAAGCACAGGCACACCTCTTTTTTCCATATCATCCCAGTTTAGCACCATCAACAGCACTTCCACCTTGTTCCATACTGTCCAACACTCAGCCTCGCTTCCACACTCCCGCCGCTTTGCGACCGCGACACATCAACAATCCGATGCCTTCCTCGATCACACTTACCGTCAGCCACCTCCCAACGTCCACTTCGTTCTTCCTCTCCGCGCTCCAACCCCTAGGCTACGTCTTCCGGGGCCGACAGGAACACACAATTGGTTTCGGTCCGGAATATCCACCTAACACGCCCGCAGACTTCTGGATTACGCAGGAGATCCCGGGTGTGCCGGCTGGTGCCGCTCATGTGGCTTTCCCCGCCGCCTCGCGAGCCGATGTTCAAGAATTCTTCGTCGCTGCCCTAAAAGCTGGGGGGAAAATCCATGGCGAGCCATGTCAGCGGGATAGTACGGGGTACTATTCAGCGGCCGTGATTGACTTTGACGGCAACTCGATTGAGGCGGTCTACAGGCCGGGACCGATAGGTGAAGCAAACAAGGAGAATGTCGACGGCAGGAGTATGGTGTCCCATCGAACCGGAAGTGTCAAAGCACCTTCAACTGCAGCACCGGCCAAAAGCGTCGTCTCCCAAGCAAGAAGCAAAGCGCCCACTACAGCTGCACCAGCCCAAAGTGTCGTCTCTCAAGCGAAGAGCCAAGCGGCATCTCAGATGTCGGCAGCATCGACAAAAACACCCGAACAGACGCAGCCACAGCCAAAACCCTCAGGCGATGTTCTCAATACGTTGATCAACGAAGCCCGCAGCGCAGCCAACGTGGCACGCGACCTTGTCAGCAGTTTCAAAGGCAATGTTTCGTCGCCGCCATCAGTACCTACCAACACGGCAACAGGTGGTGGAAGCGGAGCGGGTGAAGCCATCGTCGGTACCCTTCTCGGTGTGGCCGCCGGTGCAGCCTTGCACTATGCTTTTAGCAACCGCTCAAAGGACACCTCCTCGGACGATGATCGTGACTCACATAAATTCCAACCCCGTCGCCCGTCCGTGGTTGGTCGAAGCGTGACTGAGCCCCCTGCTATTCTGCGTCCCGTGTACTCCTCCGCGCCCTCCGACTACCACGCAGGTTACGTTGGAGGAGGCTTCCAGCGAGCCATCGAACCCGCTCCCTCAGCATTGACATACTCATCTCGCAACCACGACGATCAGAAATTAATCACCATGCAGGATAACGAACCTAGTCCTCCTGCACCCACGGCAATTACTCACCACAGTCACGCATCCCCAAAGTCCGATTACGCAAGTACAATCCGACCCGCGTCAGTGACCCGGCGAATGAGCCTGGACTCCGGCTTCGGCCCCGGTCCCCGTGATATCGAAGTCGCGTCGCACGCCTCCTCGAAAGCATCCCGCCACTCAAAGAAGAGCGGTGCGCCACCGCCAACGAGCTACCGCGCCCCCACCGTGTTGACGGAAAAGATATCCAAAGTGTCCAGCGCAAAAGGTGACGGCAATGAAGATTCACGCTCCCGAGCAAGCAGTCTCACCCGCCTGGGCCGGAGTCTCTCCCAAGCAAGCCGCTCTCGAGCCGGCGGTAACACGCCGAGGTCAAGGTCTCAATCTCGTCACAGCACACGCTCCCGCCGCGACGATTTCGAAGCCGTCCAGGGCGAGGTCGAAGAGGCAGAAACCGTGCTCCACGTGGCAGGGTCGGTGCATAAGAGCAGTACCGCGTATCACGGCTCGAGCGGTGGTTCCAAAGCCGGTTCCAAAGCACCCAGTCGCGCCAGCTCGAAACATTCCCGTGCCCGGGATCCAGCCGAGTACCCGCTCCCGCCGTCGAGGGCTGCCACGTGGACTGGTTCCGACGCGGGCAGGTCCTTCGTCTCTGCGAGGTCGAATTTCGGACCCAACGGAAGAGTCGACGCCCCGAGGACAGTCATTGGGAGATTGAGGGGCGAACAGGTCGAGAAGGCCGACACGGCGAGCGTCGTGAGCAAGCAGAAGGAGTTGAAGGATCTGGACGTCACGGACCGGGAGGTTGGCCCAGAGGATAGCGTTAGCCAGATCAGTGTCGAGTCAAGGAGGAGTCGGCGGAGCAAAGCAAGCACTAGGAGGTAGGAGATATGATGTGATGGCATGGCATGGCATGGCATGGGGAGCGTCGCATTGCATTGCATCGGAGTGAAGCCGTCATGCGTCATGTCCAGGAGATGCACTTACACATATATCCACCCAGCTGGATCCGAAAACCAGCATTCCGGTGGGTGTGCGTACACTACACCGTATTAGGCATGCATAATTGAAACGAGAGAGAGGGAACATATACTTCGAATCCGTATTAACGAGGACACTGCATTGAAATATTGAGATATCGGCACAAACGTCTCGTTCTGGTCGACGCCATGAGGTACCGAGTACGGCAGAAAAATATGTCTTGAATCGCTACTCAATACGACTCGCTCGAGGAGAGTATGTTTCCTTCCCTCCGAAGGCCTTCCGAGCGTCGCACCTACGGAGGCCCGCCTGACATGGACATGAAAGTAGTTGGAAGACAAACGACCCTGGACCCACGTCCGTCCCCTCAGTAGATCTGGTGGCGACCTCAGGAGGACGTTTCCGACGAAGGATCTGCAAAAAGGATATTAGGCAAAAAAAAAAAGCGCTCAGGAACCTTCAAGTGGCATGAGCATGCGTGGCGAAAAGATTGAGGCGACTCCCAGGCTTGCAAGCGCACCACTGACTGACCATGCTGTACGCGAACACAGACACCCAAAGCACTGGGGTACGCACTTAGAGTACAGTACAGCAGGCAACAGGGTGAGCTTGGTTTGATCTCATTCATTCACCTTCCCCTTCACTATCGCCCAGCACGGTACAGAGTACACGGTAAGTTCATGGCACGACGAATCCTAGTTCATCCCTCCGATCGTCCGTCAAGCGGCCCCACTCCAGCAGCAGGCGGAAGAAATAACACTCCATGTCCTCCTTCCGGAGCACCTTTGCCGCCCACTCGCGACCGGCCTCCGCAATCATCTCGCCCTCGGCGTCGTGGCCCTTCCACCAGATCTTCTGCCCCCACATTGTGCCGTCCACGCCGGCAAAGTACGCGAGCGTCGACCACACGCTGTGGAGCCGTGTGTCCTGCGGCACAAAGTGTAGCCACGCGGTGAGGCGGGAGTCGTACCACTCGCGGAACAACGCCGTCTTGAACGGCAGGCTGTGCGACTGGAGGAAGGGGAGGAAGCGGCCCGAGAAGCCCGCGCCGTCGAGATCGAACAGGTACTTGAACCCCCAGTGCGCTTGGAAGTCCGAGGGCGGGAGTAGGGCAAACTCGGCCTTTTGATCGTCGCAGTCGTGGCCGCCGCAGCGGGCGATAAAGTCCACGATCGCAATATCTGTGGTTAAGCCCAGTTGTTTGACTGCGGGGCCTGGAAGGGTCTGGTACTTGTACTTGGTGTGATCGGCGGGATTGGGGAGGAGGATGGTCACCTTGTCGTGCGGGTGCGTGGTTAGGTTGTGGGACATGTGCACGAGGCGTTGGCGTGTCATGCCGCGCCAGGCGGCGCTTTCGGAGGAGACACCCTCGGAAGTCGCCCCGCGCCAGAACAACACGTTCTTCTTGGCAGAGAATGGCGGGTCCGGGAAGCCCGGGTTGGCGTCTTCGGTGCCGGGTGTGCCACTTGGGGGAACGGGCTTATAGACCACTTTGTCCATGTAGTTCCAGGCAGAAGGGTAGAGAATATCGTTGTAGCCGTGTGGTTTGGACTGCGAGAAGACAGGCATAAGCTGATACGAGGCTTTGAATGCCGCGGGGGAGAGGTAGAAGCCGTGCAAATGCGCCATGTCGGGTTGATGGCAGATGTCTGCGGCGTCCGTCCAGTTGGCGAGGAACTGGCCCAAGGAATGAGGCGCCACGCAAGGGCCGCAGAGGTGCGAGTGGGATGAAATGTGCGGAGAGCTCCTTGCTAGCGATGAGGGAGGACAGCCCGCTGAGCCGAACGTGCGGAAGCTGTTGCGCCACGAATTTTCACGGAAGACGGTTTCCCTATATTCATGCTCGGGGATTGGCAGCCAGCCAGCTGCGCGGTCGGCAGACCAGCTTGAATGGCCGGTGTTGTCTTGTGATCTGGCTTGTTGGCGAAGATGTTGGATCCGCTCGTACGGAACAGCGACTCTCGACTCGTCGTTCAAGTTGAACGCCAGATCCATGTCGGGCAGGTATTGCGCGAAACTGTTGATGAGGACGGCCACGCCCTCGAGCATCCATCGATGCGTGGGCAGTACATTTTCCTGCACCTTTGCTTCTCCGTTGCGGATGGTGATCCCGGAGATTTCGTTCCACGGATTCGACACCATTTCCCAGGTCTGCCTTCTCAGGTCGGCCGGTGCAATGGCATGAAACGGCAATAGATCGTCATAGATCTGGTCGAACTCGTCAACAATCAGCGCTGATTTGTTCTTCGCAAACTCAAACCAGACGTCGAAGTCAGGCGGAGGACTGCGGTTATATCTCTGCCGGTACCGAGCGACGGTTTCGCCCAGGGAGGCAGTGTCGCCCACGGTCTCAAGGTATCTGTCGTGATGGAGCTTGGCGTCGTACATCAGCATGTCGATAGGGTGGAAATGAGTATAATCTTTCTTCCGCCACGCTGGGGAAAGCAGTATGCACAGGATAATGAAGAGGAAGACTTGACGGGAGTTTCGCATGGGGTCCTTTTCACCCAGAGCTTGTTGGACACGCCGGTATATCCATCTACCGAAGAATATAAGTAGAAAAGCGAAAGTCGTGGTCGAGATTGGCATTGGAGGGAAAGGATTCTTGTGTGACCATATAAACTTGAATGCGGGTATCATAGTCGTCAGGGCGGTAAGGTAAATCGACATATCCAAGGCGCCGTACGTCGTGATCTACTGATATCAGCCTGGGCGCAGCTTTCAGCGTGCACCTACTTACGCAATGTAGAAGCGATATGCACAAAACACACAAAGTGAAAATATGACCAGCCATAGCCAAAATGGTCCCGAACTCCAATGTTGGATATAGGAACAACAGCCAGGGCCTGATTTCGGGTTTGAAAATATACAGAACAGTCGCCACGGTGCACCACACGACTGAAGTGGAGATCATGACGGAGCTCCAGAGAACGACAGATCTCCGTCCTGAAAGACCCCTACCATCTGGTCTAGGGGCATTCTCGTAAGCAATGACAGCAAGGCAGAAGTCCAGCACGAGCGAACCGATCTGCATCAGCGGCACCGTCCTCGGCAAACCAAGGGCCGCAGGGCAGATATATGTCGAATTTGAGGAAGTCCATAATCCTTGGGTGAGGTAACATCCATACGAGAGCATGAAAAGGGAGAACATATGTCGAGTCCGCGGTCTTAGAATGTAATTCCTAAGAGCGGACCTTAGGGACTCGTACACTGAGCTGTCTGGCCTCTCCTCTTGTTGCAGGTCCAGCGAGCGTTGCGACCTGAAAGCATCCCAGACCGCAAGGAGGAATGGTAGGAACACCTCGACGCTGCTTATGGTGCATTCCGTGGCAAGCGAGATGCGGCGGTAGAGCTCAATGCGTACTGAAAGCGAGCAAATGGCCAGGGCGAGCACGGAGACGCGAACCTTCCCATTTTGTTGGGGAGGCGTATTTGAGTGTTCAGCGAGTCTTCCATTCGCCTCGCCCAGTTCTTCTAGAGGTACTGCGGTGTACTGGCCTTTATTTTTCCGAGACTCCGGGATTTGAAACAGTCGAGGTAGTGCGCGGCTTATGCTCGGTAGGGCGGAGGAGCATGCCGTCAGGGCGAGGACGATGGTATGAACCGGGCGGTCGAATGCCGTGGATTCTGGAAGGTAGTGCGCCAGAGATATTGCTGACAGCAACGAAAGGCTGATATAGTCAGTGAAGCGCACGGTAAGAGTAGGGCGCTCACTCCCACCTCAAGCATAGAATGTCGAGATACGCCATAATAAGGGTTCAGGCTCGATGGGATATGTTAGAGGAGCACGCATCAGCAATTTCCTTTTATCCAGCGGCATCGCGTAGTCTGCGCGCTTTGTATGATTCGCATGAGGCCAGCAAGAGGCGAGGAGGGGTTCGTAGTCCCTTTAATCTGTGACCGTTGACTGCCGAGTCCAGTTGGTTGCGCAGGAGCAGGAACCAGGCGAGGCAAGGCTGAGGAAATGGTGAGTGAAGCTTAATTCGGGCAGACCGTCACGTGGCTGGTTTCCCCAGATTTCTGGAAGGAGTAAGTGCGGCGAGCGACAACGGCCAATTTTTGGAGAAAAATGTTCACGGCTTGCCGTCGACGGACTGCTCACTCTCGCAGCATTCTTTCCACTGCCAACCCCATTCTAAGGCGGAGGGTGGCCGGGCAAAGATCAATATGCCTCGCAAAGCCATCGACTCGCGCATCCCGGCGCTGATCCGCAATGGCATCCAGGAGAGGAAGCGCAGTTTCATTGTGGTGGTAGGCGATCGGGCGAAAGACGTGATTGTCCACCTGCACTACATCATGGCCTCGGTCGACGTCAAGCAGAACAAGTCGGTGCTGTGGGCGTACAAGAAAGACCTTCTAGGCTTCACATCCCACCGGAAGAAGCGAGAGACCAAGATCAGGAAGGAGGTCAAACGAGGCATTCGAGACGCCAACACGGAAGATCCCTTCGAGCTTTTCGTGACCCTGCACAACATCCGCTATGTCTACTATAAGGAGACGGATAAGATTCTCGGAAACACATATGGCATGTGCATTCTACAAGACTTCGAGGCGATCACGCCCAACCTGCTGGCGCGCACCGTGGAAACGGTCGAGGGCGGCGGACTGGTCTTGCTTCTGCTCAAAGGCATGAAGAGTCTGAAACAGCTCTATACAATGTCTATGGATGTCCACTCCAGGTATCGCACAGAGGCACACGACGACGTCGTGGCGAGATTCAACGAGAGGTTCATCCTGTCGCTCGGTGTCTGTGAGTCGTGCCTGGTCGTGGATGACGAGATGAATGTGCTGCCTATATCAGGAGGGAAGAATGTACAGCCTTTGCCACCACCGGCTACTGAGGTAGACCGTGTTCGACCGGAGCAGAAGGAGTTGAAGGAGATCAAAGACAGCTTGGCTGACAGCAAGCCGGTCGGACCCCTCGTTGCACTCTCAAAAACCGTCGATCAGGCAAAGGCTCTTCTCACTTTTGTTGATGCCATCTCAGAGAAAACTCTGCGGAGCACAGTCACTCTGACAGCCGCTCGAGGGCGTGGCAAGTCTGCTGCTCTTGGTGTGGCTGTGGCTGCCGCGATAGCTCATGGCTATAGCAACATCTTCATCACTTCTCCCAGTCCCGAGAATCTCAAGACATTGTTCGAGTTCGTCGTAAAAGGATTCGATGCCCTTGAGTACATGGACCACGTCGACTACACGATCCTGCAGTCAACCAATCCAGAGTACAACAAAGCCATTGTGCGAATCAATGTCCACAGACAACATCGGCAGACTATCCAGTACATTCAACCTCAAGACGCCCATGTCCTTGGCCAGGCAGAGCTAGTAGTTATTGATGAAGCAGCCGCTATTCCTCTGCCGCTAGTCCGAAAGCTAATGGGACCATATCTCGTCTTCATGGCTTCCACGATCAACGGCTATGAGGGCACCGGTCGCTCACTCTCCCTCAAGCTCATACAGCAGCTTCGCGAGCAGTCAAGAGGCGCTCCCAGTGTCAATGGCAATGACGTCGAAGTCGCTGACAAAAACACGGGCAAAGCGGCCAAAGACGGCCAGAAGGTTTACTCGGGTGGCCGCTCCCTCCGCGAGATCACTCTCGCAGAGCCAATCCGCTACGCTCCCGGTGACAACGTCGAAAAATGGCTGAACAGACTCCTCTGCCTAGACGCCACGCTGCCCAAATCCAAGGTGAATACTCAAGGCACGCCCCATCCATCAACCTGCGAGCTTGTGCAGGTAAACCGCGACACCCTGTTCTCCTTCCACCCCGTATCAGAGAAATTCCTGCAACAGATGATGGCCCTTTACGTGGCATCGCATTACAAGAACTCACCCAACGATCTGCAACTCATGTCGGATGCACCTGCGCATCAGCTCTTCGTCCTAATCCCACCCATCCCCGAGGACGCGACTAAACTCCCCGAGCCACTGTGCGTCATTCAAGTCGCCCTCGAGGGGCGCATAAGCAAAAATTCCGTTCTGAACAGTCTATCTCGCGGGCAACGAGCCGGCGGGGACTTGATCCCCTGGTTAGTGAGCCAGCAATTTCAGGACAGCGAGTTCGCCGGGCTTTCGGGGAGTCGCGTTGTCAGAATTGCCACAAACCCAGAGTATCTAAACATGGGCTACGGGTCGCGCGCGCTTGAGCTTCTGACGCATTTCTACGAAGGAAAATTCACTTCGCTCTCCGAGAAGGACGAAACCACCATCGAAGACACGGAACACAGCATGACGCGGATCACAGACACTGAGCTGGAATCTTCGACCCTCCTCGCCGATGATATTAAAGTGCGAGACATCCACAGCATGCCCCCTCTCTTCAGCAAACTCTCAGAGCGCAAACCCGACCAACTGGACTACATCGGCGTGTCATACGGCCTAACGCAGCCTTTACACAAATTCTGGAAACGGCACGCCTTTGCGCCCGTCTACCTCCGACAAACGCCCAACGAGTTGACTGGAGAGCATTCATGCGTTATGCTCCGACCGCTTTCAAGCGCCACCGCGACGGACAATTCGTGGCTCAGTGCTTACGCGCTGGATTTCCACCGCCGGTTCCTAACCCTGCTGAGCTACCAGTTCCGCACGTTCGCAAGCGTGCAAGCGCTGAGTATTTCCGAAAGTGCCACCCGTGCGACGAAATTTACAGAAGGGGCGACGTCGAGTACAAGTCCTGTGCAACCGCTCTCGAAACGTGATCTCGACAATTTATTCTCCCCGTTCGACCTCGCGAGGCTGGAATCCTACGCAAACAACCTGCTCGATTACCACGTCGTGCTGGACCTCCTGCCCGCACTGGCGCAGCTGTATTTCACAGGCCGCTTGAAAGCACCGCCCTGTAACGTGGCATTGAGCGGCGTCCAGCAGAGTATTCTGCTGGCCATCGGTCTGCAGAGGAAAGACTTGAGTGATGTGCAAGAGGAACTCAACCTGCCGAGTAATCAGCTGCTGGCGATGTTCGTCAAGGTGATGAGGAAGATAAGCACCGCGCTGAGGGTCGTCGTGGGCGGAGACGTCGAGATGAGTCTGCGCGAAAATGCCGACAACGATGGAGTGCCAGTGCCGGAGCCACATTTGCAAAGCACGAGTGGCAGCAGGGTGCCCATCAAGGCGCCAGATCCCGCTAAGCAAAAGGGCACATACGAAGACGAGGATGAACACGGCGAAGAAATCGATCCGGCGATAAAGGAGAAGCAGCGTGCTTTGATCGACGCATTGCCGCTTGATAGGTATGTCCCGGATTCCCGGTCCTGCCCCTGCAAATCACCAATCCTCCTTATCCACCAACTCTTTAGCTGGCTGCACGTCCGCCCCCTACCTACCATACCAGTCAATCTCAACTCCCTTAGCCTACATTCCTTCTCCATCTAGCTCTCAGTTCCCTTTCCCATCCAGCTCTCAGCTCTACACTCTCAGCTTTCAGCGCCGTGCTGATCAGGTCAACCTAGCTAACAAGAAACCCCCCTCGGTAACAGGTACCAAATCTCCGCCACCGCGGCCGCCGACGATGCGGCATGGGACCAAGCCGAGCGACAAGTCCGCGAAGCCGGCGCCAGCACCGTCGTCAGCGTGAAGAGCGGGCGAGAGAAAGTCAAGAAGCGGAGACTCGATGACGAAGAAGAGGACAGGGATGCCAAGTTGAATGGGGACGATGCATCGAGAGTAGAGAAGCGCAGGGACAAGAAAGACAAGGAGAAGGAGGGGAGGAGAAAGGCGAAGACCAGGCAGAAGGTGTGAGATTGAGAACGAACGCACTTTTTTTTTTTGGCCTGGTGCTGGCTTTTTTTTATTCTGTGCTTATCGTGCGTGAACTGCCCGCAACGATGCCAGAGGTCAGAGGTCAGAGCTGGCAGCACAGAGCTTCCCCCCAAAGGCAGAGGCAGAGAGACGGGAGAAGCCTCACCTCAAACGCTGACCACGTATGCGATCCGGTGCCGGATATATGTCCTGGCCGTTGATCGACGTGCATGCTCCTCTGCTACGACAGTTTGTGCGAAAATGAGATTCATGCAAACGCTACGGGCAGCCAGTGTCTCCAACTCAAATACGGCGACCTCAATAAAGCAACTCAAGGACGAGAAGTCCTCCAGTTCCTGCGCACCTTCCTTTCATTGTCCAAGTTCGACGAATATTTGCGGCAAACGATCAAAACCGCAGAGCATGTCCGAAATCCGTGCTTGCTCCATATGATCGATCCTGAGAGTGGCCCATGTCGTGCCCTGCTCATGCGATGATTCATTCCCAATAGAAACGAGCCAAGATGTATTTGCCGGGCTGTGTCCGAAAATCCCATTCGCCAAAGGTATGTGCCAGCATGTGTGTGTGTGCAAGTCGGGCATTGTCCTCAACTTTCATATTCTTCGTCAGGAGCATAGTCGTCGTCGTCGTTATCGTCTAAATCCTCGGCGTAGCTTTTCCTCGTAGCGCCTCGCCGCTTGGGTCGATTCATCGAAATGCTGTCATCGACGAACCTTTCTTGTGGAACTGGTACCGGCTTCATCAACAGACGTACACGCGGCTTTGCAGATTTGGCTCTGGTGATGACGCCATGGTGATTGATGGTTGAATTGGCTCGCGTCTTGCTCCTGCCACGACCACCAACTCTGCCTTTCTCGGTGTCGACGGCGGTGGAGCGCAAATCCTCCTGCCTGGAGCGGGTGGCTCCCTTTCGTCCTGATTTCGTATTCGACTTCCTCTTCCGTAGCGGTGGTGATGGCAGCCGTGGCTCAGCTTCCTCACCATCGGTCTCGGACATGAAAGTATCTTCCAGAACGGCTGTGTATTCTGCATCCCCGTTGTAGAATCGTTCAAAGCCTGCTGGCTGACTCCCATCCTCCAGATCCCAGACCCCGTGAACAATGGTTGTGCGAGATGGGTCGTCAACATGAATAAGACCTTGGTATCTGCCATATCTCCACTCGTTGTTGGGGCTTATGTGCTGTTGAGTGCACCTTCCGATATAGCTGCGCAAGGTATCGTTTATGGAAAAGCGTTGCGCTAGGGTCGACTCAGGTGAATAGCGATATCTGAAGCCGTCTTGATAGAAGATTTTGGTGCTTGTGAGCGTTTCTGGATCAAAGCCTGGTCGAGTACGAAGCTTGACAAGAAGACTTGGTTGCTGTAGGCTGTTGGACGCGGGTAACTCGATGGTCGGAGCTGTCGCACCAGTCGATGCGAAAGGGCCCCCGTCACGCTCATCGACTCCGAGCTGGACAAGTGGCGCCGGAACCTCGATTCGCAAGGCTCTTTCTTCATCCACAGTCTTTTGCTTCTTCGTGTCTGGTGATTGAGTACCAAGTGCGTCGTCTGCTTCGGCGTCCAGAGAACGTTTAGTGGACCCAGTTGGCGCTGATTCGGGAACTTCAGTCATCAACTCGTCATTGTCGGACGACACGAATTCATCCTCGACAACGCTCGCCGCCGCATCGTCATCGCCAACAGCAGTCTTGGCTGCGTCGAGCTCGGCAAGCAATGAAGGGTAGACTCCACGGAGGATCTCTTTCTTCTTGTTGATCTGCATCTCCAGCTCTTGAATGTTGACATCTTGAGCTTGCCCATTTTGCAAAAGTTTCAGCCAGTCCCGGGCGTCGAACAGCATTTCTTGCATAACGCGCTGGCAGCGGTCAAAGTCACTTGAAATGTCCTCGAAGGGGGTACTTGAGATCAGGTCGCCCTCTGACATTCCATAAAGCTCGAAGGTGGTGATCATATCTGCAAAATTGCTGTCCTTGAGGGTGCTCTCTATGGCATTGACGAGTGATCGAAATCGATCGAGGTCGGATATCTCAGCCGTCTTTGTCATGTGAGCGCTGCTGACTGACCCTTCTCGAGTGCTGGTAGAGGGAAAGACCGAAGGAGTAGGTGATCGCGGGTTGTCTTCTTCAAGTTCCAGTGCAAGAGCCGCGAATAAATCCTGGCGTTCTTGCTCCTCGTCGATACGTCTTTGTGTGTTCTCCTTTTGCTTTACCGTCTTGAACTTCGCGAAATAGCTTCTCAGTTGTGCAATGCTATCCCGCGACTTCAGCACCTCGTAGAGGCAATACACCTGAAGGTCCCGGCCCAAAGGGTTCAGCTTCGTCCTCTCTTCGACATCGAACCAGTCTCTCGCCGCAATTTGACCATTGTACATTTGGAGTACCTTCCTGAGGAGCTCGTCCCCGGCTTCTACTAAGTCGCTTTTGTCAGCTGCGCGTCTTTGAAGTCGCGTCATAGATATGCCAGCAGCTTGAAGTTCGCCTGCCGTGATGGGCCAACGAGGTCCGTCTTTGTGGCTGAAGGCAGTCAAGACAGGCATTTGCAGGGGATCGGTCTCCTTTTTCGGGCGCGGTCTCCCGCGGAGCCCAGACGGAATGTCTTCTCCCGGAAGGACGGGTCGCTTCGCAGGCGTGCGCGGTGTCGCTGTTTCTGCACCACCTGTATCTGGCTTGTAGCCAAGTCGTAAGGCTTCGAACCAGGCTTTAGTGGCCATGTCGAATACCCGGTCTAGTAACTTCTCACGTTTCGCTTCCTCTGCTATTTCGGCGATCCACATTGCCCAGATCGGACAAAAGCCCATGATTTGCGAACTCAAAGGTAAGTTACTATCGGGGACTAGTGCTGAACGATCGAATAGTTTTCGGTAAGTTGAAATGTAGTCAGACTCCAGTAAGGCTGGGGGAAGTTGGTAAGTGATCCGCTTGTCTGCTGACAGGCTGGTGTCGTTGGCTGGCTTGAATGGTGGTATGTCGAGGACCCCAGACTGAAGAGCTTTTCTGATGCTGCCCCGAATACCACTCTGATTTGTTGTCATGACTTCCGCTGTACGCTGGGTCAGGTCAGGCTTGCCCAGGATGTCGGTAATGTTAGTGGCAAGGCCTTGATCAGGGTTCAACTGAGCCGCGCTACCATCGATTGAGGCGGTAACATCGGCCAGGACATGATCCTCTGACGTTAGTGGTAGCTTGAGGGAAGCTTCTTTCTGTACGTCTTCCCACGCATTCTCTTGAAAGGAGTCCACTTGAGATTGTTGAGATGATTCTGGAGTTGATTCTGCAGGGCCTTTGCCGATCTCCGTTTCTCGAGTCCAGCCAAAGACCGCGCGTGTTTGTGCCATCGCAATAAAGCCTATTTGTACCAACCTGCGATTAGAAACGCCAGAATTCAGAACCAGAAGCGAGCATGTAGCAAAAGACAATAAAGCAGAAAAGGAGGTTGACGCAAGATTGGCGTGTAGATAGAGACAAAGCCCATCCCACGGAGTGGCGCTCTCAGTGTTTTGAAAAGCGAAGACAAGAAGGAGAAGACTTGAAGAATTTTGAAGTCAATCTGAGAAGACGGTTGAATAACGGGGAAACCATGAGCAGGCCAGGGAGATCTACGAGGAGAAATCTCGAAGACAGAAGTAAGAGTGACAGGCAAACGAGGGCGATGAACTCAGGAGGAAGTGACAACTCGGTGAAATTTAAATTGAAGGAATCAGGAGAACCTGTGACGACGTTCGCCGCCAGATTGATTGCTGGTTGGAAAGGATGTTCTCAGCCAAAGGTGAAAGTTCGTTCGTATGCGCAATCGAGTTCGTAACAGCTCAGTAAAGATGGAAAGTCTTCACTTCGGGCTCATAGTTCGTCGTGCTCAGCAACAGGAGTCTCTGCTGGTTCAGGCTCAGCCTCGCTCGAGATCTCTGAGGTAGTTTCCGCCGTGGGCGTGTCTTCAGGCTCAGGTTCAGGCTCGGCGATATCTTCGCTAGAGTCAACAGTCTCGGTCGACTCGACAACGTCGGGCTCTGAAGTCTCGGCTGTGGTCGCGCCAAACCCAGCTGGCAACGTCGACTTTGACCCTTCCCCGAGCTTGATGGCATCAATGAAACTCTCAAGGTCAAGGATATCGTAAGAATCGGCCTGATAATGCCTCCACCATCCTCTCTTCAAATTTGTTGCAATGATTTCCATCTTCTCATCTGAGCCAAGACCAAGGTCATTTCTAATCCGAGTCGCGGCTTGGTTGTCAGCCGGCACAGCATACATTGGTATCACAACCGCCTTGCGTTTGTTGTACTTGTCTGAAATCTCGGCGAATCCTGACGACGCAGAAGTCGTAGCCTGAGATGGCGTAACTTCCGCAGGAAGCAAGATCAAGATACAGTTACCGCTCTTTGGTAATAAGCAAGCAGCCTCAACCTCGGCAGCAGTGCTGAGGGTCGGAATAGGAGCCACCACATGCGGAATGACCATTGGCTTCTCTTCCGTGTCGACTATGGGCAGAGGGGACCCGGTCGGAGGCGTATCATCGAGCACAATTGTGCTAGAGCCCGCGAGGTGCTCTTCAAAATCCGATGACTTATGAGCCTCAGAAGCTCGTGAGAAGGCCGCGGAAGCCGATGAGGATGGCTTCGATTTCGGCTTCTTGCTTGAAGACTTGGCTGCCTTTGCCTTTGGAGCGGGATCTGGATTCGGAGGGGCGACTTGGCTGAAGAAGCTCACCAATGACTCCCTATTAATCTCTCCATCATACGGAATAGGTGTTGCTCCTGCGGATGGAATGAGGTGGACAGTGGGAAATTTAGAGACCCCATGCGTCTCGGCAGTCGCCTTGTCCCTTACTTGCGCGAAGGCTATGGTGCCGAGGAAATCGATGGCCAGACTCTTGACTAATGGACTGGTAGTACCTTTGTCCGTGAATACAATTGCCTTCGCCGGGATAGCTTTGTCCTCAAGCCACGTAGCCAGAGCATCACCTTGTAGTTTCTTGACATGATTGGGAATTTTGTCTTTCACGGCCTCCACAATGCCTTTGGCAGATCTTGGTCCCATGTAATCCTCAACAGCAGGCCGACCTGGCTTCGATCCCGGTCTGACGATCTTGAGAGTGGGAAACCCTTGAACACCCATCTGACCGCAGAATGCTTTATTGGCTTCATCGTCACAGTCGACGGCTGCGACCTTGGCTAGACCCGCAAGACTCTTCGCTGCTTTCTCATACGCGGGTTGCAGATTCTTACAGTGGCCACACCAGGGTGCGTAGAACTCGACAATCTGACATGAGCATTAGTCGTCGGCGCAGGCACAAAGCGGCAACAAGGGAAGACATACCGAAGTATGATTGGATTGTGCAATCAGGGAGCCATAAGTCTTCGCGTTGACCTGAAGCACAGGCGATGATTTGCTGTAGAGCGCATCGACATGGAGCACGCAGCCTAGGGTGAGGAAGAGCGACGTGGGGAGCTTCATTTTGCGGGATGAGAATCGTAGGAGGAAGGAGAGGCTGTATCAAGGTACAAGGTGGTGGTACAGGAATGGCAGTCCCATAAGGAACATCGAGGCAGAGGCAGCCGTGGCAAGTAATTACTGCCCAGTGCGAAACGACACTCTGGCATTTCAGAGAGAAGTCGGAATGAAGATGCAGCTGCGCCTTACTTTGCGAATTTCACTGTCTGACGTATCTCACTTTAGAACACTCGGAAACACTTTTGCCTTTCCTTGTACCTGGATTGTTCGTATTGACGAATGTCTGACTGCAGTCAGTCTGCGTGCCATTCCACCTCACCGCGAGCAGCCTCGTCACTTCCTCTCAGCCTTACTGGGAGGCTGGCTTGTAGAGTCCGGGTCTTCGCTCTACCACACCAAGCCTTACAGGAGGGTCTCATCATTAATGAAGTCCCCTCTAGCCCCAAGCCCGCCGCCGCTAAGAAGCCCTCAAAGATACCACCCGATGACGCTTTTGACAACCCTAGACTTGATGCGGACTTCGGCATTCGGAAGGGAGTACGGAGTACGTGCTTTACGTTTCGAAAGACTGGGCAATGGAGATTTGAAATGGTGTCAGCCATCGGACGGACATAATCATAACGTGTGACGCTCTATGGATTTGTCTGCCGTGCTCGAAGCCTGGCCTCATGCAGCCTCCGCACTTCCGGACTGCTGGAGTTCAGCCACAGTAGGTATTACTGTTTACACAGTACGCGGTGCTTCGTCAACATCGCTTTGCGCAGTACTGTGTATTTGCATTTGGTATTAATGGATGGAGCTCTGTCCACAGCTGTGGACGAATCAACCGCCGAGGATCGGCAGCCGCTCATAATCACTAGAAACAATCCGTAGCTTCGTCCTCACCTGCGATGGATCCAGCTGGGAACAGTGGGACGATGGCAAACTCAGCCAGATCAAAATCCAGAAGATGTGTAAGCATGCATCACCTGCTGGGACGGCATACAGTCGATCGCTCCATTCATTCACCTGACAAAGCCCAATTCCCTTCGTGGTGGCCCCCATCAGCCTGCCCAGGCACCAAATATGCTGGGCCTTTACCACGCTGGGTTTATGCGCGTATGCCAGTCACAGACGACGACCTCGACCCGCATGTGCACGTAGTTGTGGTTGTTGTGGAGGAATCCCGGACAGCTTATTACTTGTGTACAGAGGGACTTTTGCCCCTGCCTCAGACATGTTGAGTACGAGTACACGCCGGAGTGAGCGATGGGCGATCGATGGCAAACCCCCAGTGTTTGGGCTGCGATTACCGGATCGGCCGCTGCTTAGAGTTTAGTTAAGTCAGCTGTGACTTGCCAGCCGAGCGAGAACTTGGCCGCCGACTACCACCTCCTAATCGAACTAGCCACTGTGGTACATAGTTAGGCTAAACACCTTTGGCGAAGAGGCGCGGAGGCTCGTGGAGTCGGATTTCTTCGACTGCAATCTTCAATCTTGCTTCAGACCACCCAACACGACCGACCCGTCGACCACCGATCCTGCGGTTTCTCTCTGACCTCAACCATCTACCGGCCTCCGACTTCTACCTTTTGGATACTTGTTATGGCACCATGGCTCAAGGGCGCGCCAAACGACCGCATCAGAAGGTGAAGACAGGGTGCATGACATGTCGGGTAGGTAACCACCACCGCCTTCCGCGCAACTCAGATGTTCCTCACTTTCACTTCACCCCGACCATTTACATTGCATGCATCGAAGGAAGCATCCAATTCCCCTGCTAACGACTTCAGAAACGGCGGATAAAATGCGACGAGGCCAAGCCAGCGTGTCGCCAATGCACCGATTCTTTACGCAAGTGCGAAGGCTACCAACCGCCTCAGACATGGCTTTTCAAGCCTCGCAAAGCCGTCGACAACAAAGACGACAGCCTGGGTAATGGCATGACCACGACCATCGTCCAGTTTGTCTCTCCTCTCGGGCCCGTGGGCGATTCCAGCGACCGACGCTCTTTCCAGTTCTGGCACGAACAAGCCGCTCCTATTTTCTCATCTTACTTCGGTAAGTTCTTCCTGCGTAGCAAACCGCCACCCTCCCTCTGTTCGCTACTTATGCCTGCCAACAGGTCATTCTTTCTGGACCGACCTCTTGCCCAAAATCGGCCTGGCACAGCCCGCTGTCAAGCACCTGCTGCTTGCCACTTCGTCTTTGGTTGAATCCGCGGCACTCGAGGGTGTTCCCATCGACAAGAACACAGTCTACCAGACTCACTATACGAAAGCACTTCAAGCAACATGTGCTTCACCCCAGATCGAGAGTGTCCTAATGGCCTGTTTACTGTTCGCCTGTTGCGAGTTCATGAAGGGCTCAATCCAACCTGGGCTGAGACATATCCAAGCTGGCTTGAACATCATAGACGAATGGGTAAAGTCAACTCAGCAAACAGATTTACAGATCTCATCAGCGGCCAAATTGATCCTCCAGACGATAGGTCCGATATTTCTTGCATATATTGACAAGGCACCCACCTACGGCATGGGGGATGTCCCCGTCAAAGAGTGCGCTTGCACCACAATCATCACTGGAGAGGCCGAACTGCCCTGTGTCGGACAGTTTACTGAAATTCACCGAGCGCTTCATGCATTGGACGGTATCGGTCATCATATCGCAAGATTGACGGACTTTAGAAGGCCGGCGTGGACGCCTTCACCGCGACACAAGGTCCAGACGCTATTGGAATCGTGGCGCATGCATTTTGAAACGTTCGAAGCAAACCTGATGGACACTAGGAGACAGCGTTTCGCTCTGGCCCTTCAGTTGCTCAGAGTGCACTACACAATGCTCTCAGTAATGCTCCGTGCCTCGTCCAGCAAGCACGAGAGCGTCTACGAACAGTTTGGCGAAGAGTTCAAATGGATCGTGGACAAATATGACGACTTTGCAGAAGCTTGGAAGAGAGACGAATCAACCAAGATTTTTGGCGGTACTGGTAACCTCGACTATCACATGGGCTACATTCCTCCTCTCTTCTTCACGGCCACGAAATGCCGGGATCCAGCTACACGCCTAGCAGCGTTGAAGCATCTAGGGTCATTGAGGGTGGCTGAGAACAACTGGACCAGCTGCACAGCATACCTGATTGCGAGGAAGGTCATCAAAATCGAGAACACAAGAGCCCTCAACAACAAACGGACTGGCCTCCGAGATGAGCGGGACCTCATCAGGCCAGTGGAAGCATTCATCTCAGACAAACACAACAAGCAGGCCGGCCTTGACTACGTGGTGTTCCCATACGACTCAACTCCTATGATGCAGGATACGATCGATCTACAGGCATGTCCCTGGTCTGCATCGACACAATGGGTAAGTGCTCCAGGGACGGAACGTGAGAGGCCCGGGTACTGACTTCTACCAGCCGTTGAGCAGAATCATCCGCATTGGAGGCTACCAAGGAGCAGCTGTCAAACCGGCGCTTACCGGATGCGTATGCGGGTTGCAATACCCGCGAGAGACATTGCTCCTACGATCCAAGCCAAAGTTGGAGGGATGAATATGCACAGTGCCATGGGAGACTATACAAGCATACCCATGCAGCCCATGAGTATTCATTGCGCACCTAGCGTCTGCGAACCGCCAGCAGAGCACATCTCCGGAAGTATCCTGCTCTTCCAAGACTGATCTATTGGGCAGTCTTCGACAGCAGGGCTGTGATCGACCTTAAAATCGCTGTTCAGGCCCGTCATGAACCGCCCTTAGGGCGACAGACCGAGAGACTTGTGGCAGCAAGCTCCTTGAAACTGCTGTTGCTGGCCCGACGTTACCCGGTGGGAGCACTCTCCCTGCTAAGTTGCAGATCTGGCAGTACGGGGTACAAGGTCAATGTTGACATACAACCCCCGACCACTTTGAGACACCACTCACACCTGTTCCGCTTCCAAGCACCCGGCAGATGGGGCAGAAGGCAGACACCAGCGTCGGATAAACGCTTTCCAGCCCTCACGTCCGTGCACGTTGTACCAGCTGCACAACTCATATTTCCACAATCACGAGGGTCGAGCGGTAGACCGCTTCCTTCACGCGTGCCCGTGCGTGGTGGCTCAGCTTCCAGCATTATTACCTCAGCGAAATCAGCGCAACAGGCCTAGTACGAGTGGGCACGCAGGGATCAGCGGATCGACCTGCTCTGCTGCGGAATGGCTTTGCAACCGTTACGAGTACAGCTCGTCCCGCCGGTGACCGCGGGACTAAATCGATCAAATCTGGGGGCTAGCGTCTCAAATTGGAGAAAGTGGACAGGGGTCTCTTGGGGTTGTTGGGATGAGAAGAACATCCCAAATGAGAGAAGGTGTACCATTACGAAGGTACCGGGATGCCTGATGAGGTACCACGTGCACAGTACACGGCTCGACAGTCTGGTGGCCTCCGGCTATATGCACCATACTGTGTACCGTGGACTGTGGTCAATACGGAAGCTCTAGCCGATGTGAGTGGTCAGATCTGTTCAAAGAAATGGCTACTTGGCACAAACGACAGAATCACTGTTAGACCTCTGGGCAGATGGCTATCCGTCAAAGCGAACCAAGTACAACTAATTGCCCATTTACCGCGGTACCACATACGAGTACATACTAGACATAAGCGAGGCTTCTCGGCGAATCCCGTACGAGTTGCTCAAACCGAAAGGAGCATGACACCAACAGATCAGCCGGGTCTGCCCGGTTCCGCTTCGAGCCTTGAGGCCCCGAGTTACGAATTACACAGTGTTTGGGCTTTGTCATGCAACGCCATGCCATGCTATACGAGTACACAGTACGGAGTACTCGTCGCCAGTACGGAGTACTACGTACTTTGCCTTGTATAGCCGGGATACCGAACTCGGACTGTGTACTCGTACTGGATATCCTGTGCATGACGTGAACATGGAAGCCAACCAAGTCTGGAATACGTACGGAGTATGATCGCTGCTGCTGAGATAGGGCGCGTGTCTATCCTGCGTCCACTGCACTGCAACACATGGGGGATAGCGAATTCTATCCTCCGTACGAGTTACTTCATACGGAGTAATTAGATACCTATCCTCCGTACGACCCCTGGATACTATGAGAGTATGCGTGTAGTAATTACCTATGCGTACTCCGTATCTGGGATACAAGAGTCAGAACAGGGATTTGAAATACTCCGTAGAGCCACGGCTGAGATAGCACGCGTGGCGCATACCGGGTACATGGTAAAGTACTGGGCAGAATGCGCACGTTGTTCGTGGCGGCACTTGCGATTCAAAGGACACAAGGGTGTGACGATTGTGCCCTGGCTACTACATACTACATGCTCTGATCCTTTGTGCTTAGGCGGCCTTGGGCGGGCTGGCGTAGGGCTAGGCAAGGCATCAAGACGCAGGGGCGACACTTCCAATGGCGGGAAACCCCTGCGCCCTCGGCCGAGAGTACCCTATAAGGTAGGGGGGAAACAGGCGGCCATTGGACGGAAGATGAGAGATCAGACGTCGCCAGTGTGTTGAAGCCGATGGAGTACACGGGCCGCAGTTACTGCGTTGAATATGGAGTACGGAGTACGTAGTCCTTCGTGATAATCTAGTCAGTCGCGCGAGAAGGGGGGCGCGAGAGGAATATAGGGTTGGTCCTGGTACCCTAGTAGTACGCGTCGACAATATCACGCTGGGTCTCTACGGCCGAGCCGACGATGGACACGGCAATGACGCACTGGAGACCAGCTTCCCCGGGCGTAATTTGAGTGTAGCGCTCGAAGCCTTGTATTATCGGCAGTTGTTCCAGAAAGACATGAAACAAGCCAGACGAGTCGTGGCTTGCATGGCTGGCAGTAGTACCGCCTAGCGAGCCCCTGTCTCTGGGAAGCCCTGCGATAGTATCGAAATCGGCCATTCAATAGTGCAGGCTTGCTTCATTGGTGATAGAATAGTGGATGCACCGTGTACACAGTAACCAGGCATTTCGAATTGAGTGGTATGCTGTCACAGTTGGCCCTCGAAACCGCAGCATAGCTGGCACGGATGGTGGCAATCCACAGCCGCGGCTCAGGGACAAGGGGACGAGGAATCTTTGCAGATTATGCCGGTCAAAAAAGGCAGGTGGTTATGACAGTCAGCCCTAAAGTGGGCAATTTAGGAGCAAGCTGCACAGGTTTGACAGCCTCGGTCGGCGAGACTTGGCCCAAGCGGGGCTTCGCCGTTGGGGTGGAACGTACTGGATACTGTGAAAAGGCGAGGTATTTTCCAGTGGCAGGGTGCCTCGTACGGAGCATGCTTGGGGAACCCGTGTCGTCAAGCCGGAATCTGCCCGGTTGATCATTGGGCAGGGATCCCGCCGATAGTGCAGGGACGTAACAGGTCGTCATAAGGAGCTTGGAATGCTTGTTTTGTGTGAAGGACAGTCCCAAGTTGATTGAGAGTCGCGGTTTTTGGCGGAGGTGATTTCCATCGATCCTCGCGGTTTTGGTGGTTTGGAAAAGGGGTGTTCATGCTGTGGATAGCGCGCGGTGTCCGAAAGGGTTATTGCTGTAATAAGTTAACTGGCTGAGAAATTGCCGAATGGACTGCATCTTGATGGCTTCCAGACTGGGCTGGAGGTGGACCGTTGGAGCGGCGGGAACTTGCTGCCACTCAGTCTGGAGTAGGTAGAGCCTGATACCATCAGTCCCGAGTACCGGAGCAGCAGCGGCCACGTCAACCCCGTGCACACCATGCTGGTACACCGCCATCCGCGACTCCGGGAGTATGTTACTTGCGCCTTTTCCTCTTGATTGTCACGGTGTAGAAGCTCGTCTTCATGGCCACACCCTTCGCCGATGGTGGAGGCGAGGTCATCAAACAGCAAATGAGGGCGCGAAATTCCCGTGCCCTTTTGCCTTTCCTGTTGCTCAGTACGAGAATTTGCCAATTCATCGGCACCAGGGATCTTCGTCGCACATGAGCAGGACATCGGACGTATCGAGACCCAACGGCAAGCCTAAGCGTGAAGAGGAGTCATAAAGACTGACATCATAGGGCCTGGTGAACGACCGAGATCGGACCACAAACAGATTATGTCACAAATATCTCGCCTTTTCGAACCTCGATGAGAAATCGGTGGCCTTCTTGACCATTTCTCTGCGCTTGGTAGCGCTGATTGTCGATCCCGAGCCGATGTCCTTCTCCCGATCGAAGGCGCGGGCACTGGGGTCATCATCTAGGGGCTTGTCCTGAGAAGAGGTATGGCTCGCGTAGAGTGATGGTCCGCGTTGGGCCTCCTGACGCGGGTGTCAGCATGAAAAACCGTTGCGAGGAAAATAAGGGCTGGTGATTGGGACCTTGTAGGAGTCGAAACATTCTCGAAAGAGTGAACCGGGGAGGCTCGGGAGCAAGCAAGAGAAAAGACCTACCGTATATTCCTTCATTCTCTTCGCAGTGGTGTCGTCGTGTGAGTTGTTTCCCGAAGCCGATTTGGAGGATGCTGCCGATGTAGCAGTGTCTTGTATACCCATAACCTCTCTCTTCAACCTCGCCTGCTTCTGCTCAGGCGTTTCGTGCCATGAAGAATCTGCGCCGCTGTCCGAAGCCCGGGAAGGAGCTTTCGCACCTCTTCCAGTATTGAATTTACGATTTTTCAGTTTTGTCGGGTCCACTCGCGAAGACCAGTCGCCGTTTGAAGGTGCAATAGTCATCCACTCGTCCCGCTTCGCTGGTGCTGCAGACGCTGTAGTCACCGGCATCTGAGGTCCTATTGAAAACTGGTTCGAGGATTGTGCGACAGTTTCGGTGGCAGAGGGAAGGCTTGGGCCGAAGTCATCATCCTCGCTCTCAGACTCCGCTTCACTTGCGAGGCGTGTGCCACCTGAGACTGGACGTTCGTCTAACGGCGCTGGTGGAGGAGCCGGGCCTATAACTCTGGCACGTTTCGTGGTTGAAGCCGCTGTTTGTTCCTCATCTCGAGGAGGTGGTGAAGGTCCAGTGGAAGAGTCCGAGGAGTGCCCTTCATCGTCGTGGTCGTCGTCTCTCCTGCGCTTTTGCAGGTCCGGCGGGAGTTGAGGGCCGACAGCGGGCATCGCGACCAACAAGTCTTGGGCACAAAGGTGCTCTCGGTCAGGGTGAGACGTGCCCACAACAATCTGCTGAGAAAGGGCCACAGTCACGAATGTATCGACGTTGGCCGATGCAACAACAATCTTTTACGACCGGTGTCGATGACGGCGGCGCAGTTTGCAAGTTTGCGGGGATGACCTTTAACCAGAAGGAGCGCTAGGCGTTGCCTATTGTGTAGAAGCCGGGCACCCCGGGCGTAGCTACTGTAGCCAGTACTCCGTCTTTGTACTGTGTGAGCGGGCACCTTTTCTGCCTGTCGCCGTATTTCGTCGCCCTTCGTCTCACCAGATTCCGCCTTCACTGATTGATG
Source organism: Cladophialophora carrionii CBS 160.54 (assembly GCF_000365165.1). Taxonomy (NCBI): domain Eukaryota; kingdom Fungi; phylum Ascomycota; class Eurotiomycetes; order Chaetothyriales; family Herpotrichiellaceae; genus Cladophialophora; species Cladophialophora carrionii. The sequence continues at coordinate 1,167,293 of NW_008481827.1, read as the reverse complement.
ATTCATTTTGTTTCCCCAGACCCTATCAAGAGACGCGTACCACCGCCGCCTCTGCATGCATGTTTCTCTCTTTGCGCCCTCGTGCGTCGATTCGACCATGCTCAAGTCTGCAAGCGCCTGGAACATGCGCCCCAGTCATCCTTGCTGCAGCGCCCCGTATCTCCTGCCACTCAGGTATCAGCATCGCTGCGATTCCCGTCTTTTTCCTGGAAGCCAACGGCTCCTCCCCTCAGCCGTCCCAAGATGCATGCAGGAACGCATTACTGGACGGAGGACTCCTGCAACTGCCATTCGAAGCTTTGGACAAGCACATGCAGGGTCCCACGAGGTGAGAGACGAGGAGGTGAGTTTATAGCTACCACATCCGGGGCGTTGATCTGAGGTTGCCTTTCTCAACCTGAACGCTTCCGCACCACGCTCGCTCCCTCATCTTCTGCCTTGACCAGCTTGTTCGGCGGTCACAGAGCCATTCAAACACACCTGTTAAAGAGAAAAGACCCTCACTCTTCATTTTTGAGACTATGTGACAATCAGGCTTCTCCTGTGACTTGCAGACCCTCTACGGTCATCACAATGGGTGGGATAGACGTCGCCTCGGTGATAACTTCAATCATCTCCGCGTTCGGTAGTGGCGTAGATATATTTCAGCGGCTGAGTGGGAAAAAGCGGAAAAGTAATGCAAGACAGCCTCGACCAGAAGAAGAGGAAGAATGGTTGCGACACTCCTTGAAGAAACAACCTGTCGAGATCAAACACGAGTACGACCAGCAAGTGGCCAAGTTCGGCCGTCGATTTGAGCTTGGGGATGGCCCGGCACAGTCCAGCCTGGCTCATACTCTCCTGGTCCTGAACACCGGACTGATCAACTTGATCAACCACGCTTTGTCCGGGGACTCCAAAACAATCTCAACGTCTCAGCGAGCCTTGTACAGCCTGTCCGAGACTGCAGCTGGCGACACCATGGCCGCCCTTGCACAGCTAAGCTCACGCCTCAGCCTTGCCTCACCATCAAGGCTAGCTCTCGAGGACAAAGACTTCCGAAAGGCCAATGAGAAGCACGGTCGCAAGGAACGCCATTCTGGTTCATCGGCAACGTCCAAACAGACGAAGCGGCCGCCTCCAACACCACTGTTGGTCCGAGGCGGCTGGGTCAGATCCAAGAGCGGGTCGTCCGTGGTGTCTGGAGCCAGTGCCAGGAAGGCTCGGACAGAGCATGGAGCCAAGCATCGGCGGTCGAAATCTGACTCTGTGGTGGTGAAGTCGTCTCCTCCGAGCCCGGATCGGCAAAAGACGAAGAACGATGATGCAGACCGGAGGACTTCGAATCCGGTGTCGCAAAGCGCCAAAGGCCGTGTTGATGGCAATAAGACCTCAACAAGGCGCGATTTAACCGAGTATCCTCGGCCCCGAAGAGAGCCTAGCATGCTCATCATGCCCGCCGATTTCTTCGAAAGTATGCAACCGAGTATCGAGAGTATTACCCCCCAAGGACCTCCGCCTCGACCACCGAAAGTCCCTATTGATAGTCGTCCCCTGCCAACACAAAGTCGAATCCGACCTACATCGACCATGACATTTATGACCGCCAGCACAAAGATAGGTGAGATTCCTGAGGCCAGATTTCACTCGAACGAAGAGGTCCAATTGAGACCAGTGCCGTACACCATACCACCACCACTCGAGCCGACAGAGCCGAGAAAGAAGAAGGGGTTCAAGTTTTGGAAGAGGGAAGATAAAAGGTGTGACATTGCGGCTTACTGAACCATGTTGTCGGCGATTTCTTTTGGATGAGCGTTAGCGCTGAGGATTCTTGTTGGTGTTTCCTTGCGGATAGTAATTCTGGTGAGCCGGCCACACTTTGCTTCGTGGCGATGGGAGTGCCAAAGAATGACTGTAGATATATGAACACGGAACAATACCACTTCACGTAGCAGTCTTAGAAGAGTCCAAGCCCCGAGGCGTTGTTGTTCACCCCTGCCAGGGATGAATCCTTGCCACCGCAGCCTCGCCGTCTCCACCTCTTCTCTTGATTCTTGATCAACCACCAATATCGAACAAACACTCCTCAACCGCTTCTCCGTCACCCTACCCACAACGAAACTGTTACGATGGCGACTAGCAAGATCCCGGTGCCCAGGCCAGGAGAGGGCGAACCGATCGTATTCTTTGATGTCCAGCTTGGCGGTAAGTCCCGAACACCCCTGCACGAGTCTATCATGAAAGAAAGGGCCCGCCCTTGGTGGCCGAACACACAGGTCAGATATATCAACATTGTCTACTCCCGTCTACTCAGCGATTCAGGCATCAAAAACGCCTGCTCCCTCCTGCGCACATTCAAGCCAGCCTCACTCTGATCTCATGCTCGTCCAAGCCATTCTTGGGCTCGAGGGATCTTTCAGCACTTATTAACCCGGTCCCTCAGGCGAAACCCTCGGTCGAATAAAGATGCACCTCTTCGCCAACGCCGTGCCCAGGACGGCAGAGAATTTCCGCCAATTCTGCACCGGTGAGCACAAAGGACCCGCCGGCAAACCGATGGGATACAAGGGGAGTAAGTTCCACCGTGTGGTAAGTCAGGCAGACGCAGGAGACCGTCCAAAAACCATGAGTGATTGCAGCAGCGGTCTAGGTCCTCAACGATGAATCTCAAAAGTGGTCTCTGGAGCTACCACGCAGGGCATCACCTTCAGGAGCAACGCGCGCGACACAAAATCACTTCTTCACCATCTGTTGTCTTCTTCTCCTCCTCCTTCTATCACAATCCCAGATGTCAATGGCTAACTCTTCCCGCTTGGCAGATCAAAAACTTCATGATCCAGGGAGGCGATTTCCTGCATAGTGACGGCACCGGCTCAACGTCCATCTACAACAACGCAGCTTTTGCGGATGAATCCTTTGCCATCAAACACACTCGGTGAGTGCTGATCAAGTCCAGTCTCAAGGTCTCCCTTTGCGAGCTACGATTCTGCCTCGTCCGTCTATGTATGCTAACGTCACTTCCCTCCAGCCCCTACCTTCTCTCCATGGCCAATTCCGGCCCCAATACCAACGGCTGCCAATTCTTCATCACCTGCGCGGCGACTCCCTGGCTGGACAACAAACACGTCGTCTTCGGACAGGTCTTGGGCGAAGAAGATGACGGCGGCGAAAGTATCCGCGTGGTCAGGATGATCGAGAACACGAGGACCGCAGGTCCAGGCGGGCGGGGAGCCGGCGAGAGGCCCGTCCTGGACGTCAGGATCGTGGAATGTGGAGAGATGTAATCGGGGCATTGGCCATGAGGTACGTGCATGTTTCCCGTATGGAGCCCATCACGGATGGATGAGATGCTGGCGATGGGAATTAGAGGCAGCTACAGGGACGAAAGGGACGAGCTAAGGTTGAAGTAGACTGGTAGACTTTCACGCACTCAAGGATGATGTTGTCCACCCTCCAGGGTCTAGGTTTCCACCTCTCCTTAGCCCTCATGCGATATTCATATTTGATACCTTAAGCACACGACAGTAAGCCGGTACATGTACGGAGTACTGGACTAAGGTAACTGTATATATCCCTGGCCCGTCCAAAGACCCCAGGGACGTGCGGACCTCCTGCTGCGAGAGCATGCGCTGGCGGGAGTTGAGGTCAACGCACGGAAACCACTGTGTGTACTTGTGTAGGTACCGGATGTGAGCACGTGAGCATGTGGGCATGTGCCTAGAAGACGTACCTATGCTCCGTACCCATGCAGGCGAGAACGTACCTCGTCTCGTCTCCTCGTGTATCTCCTCGTGTATGCACTCGGTCCTCCGTGTCTCCTCCCCGCTCGCGCTCCCGTCTTGCTCCTCGGTCATTTTCTCCACAAAATGCTACGGACAAAGGGGACCGCAGTTCAAGAGCGGAGTAACTCACAGTAGATAGACAGTGGTAGGTAGATAGATAGATAGTGACGAGATATACCATAGGATGAGAGCCTGCCTCTACATACCTTACGTGTAGCCCGAGCGGGAGACTTGTACCTTGCTCTTTACTCCGGTTCTGCTTTTGTCCAAGGTCGACCGCCTCTGCGTTTGCCCTTGCGTTTGCCCTACAACTCCCACTGTCACGTTTCACGATCACGGCTACGGCTAGCACAGTCCATTCAGTTAGTTTCTACATAACTTCTTGATCGTCTTCGTCCGGTCGGAACCTCAACTGTGAATAACCATCATGGGCTGCCTTTCGGAGAAAGTGGTCGTCGTGACTGGTGCGGGAGCCGGGTTCGGGAGAGGTGTAAGTAACTTTCCACGACAGCTCTTCTGTAGTACGAGTTCTGGAGTTGTCACGCCCTTGGTTGCTCCTCGGCGAGGAAGAAAGATAGAACCCCAGTGGGAGGCAAGTGTGAGAAGAAAAGACGTAATTACTCCCAACCTTGAGCGCAATCAACATATATGAGCATATATCACACGCAGTACATATATACATCGAACACCGCTCCCGCAAAGTGGCGACGACGCGTCCAGACAAACGCAGATCTAACACAAGCTCCATCCCTTTCAGATCGTCCAGAGACTCACGGCCGAGTCCGCCACAGTCCTCGCGGTGGATATCAACGAAGAGGCAAACGAGGAGACCCGCTCGCTCTGCTCCCTGAACCCGGGCGCCGTCGGCACCCTGAAAGCCGATGTGACCCAGCTGTCGGCCTTGCAGAGCATCCTTTCCGAAGCCCTTTCCCTAGGTAACGACCGCCTAGACGTGGTGGTCAATTGTGCGGGCGTGGTGCATCTTGCCGGGCCGAGCCACGAGATGGCCGAGGACGAATTCGACAGGGTCTTCCGGGTCAACGTGAAGCCGCTGTATCTGAGCACCAGGGTCATTGTGCCGTGGTGGAAGGAACATGAAAAGAAGGGCTTGTTCATCAATCTAAGCAGTATCAGCGAGCCGCGCCCGCGGCCCAATCTGGTGTGGTATGCGAGTAGTAAAGGCGCCGTGACAGTGGTGGGTTCCAGCTCTTGGGGACATGGGGCGAGCACGCGGTCCCCTTTGCTGATGCTGAATGCTGATAATGCTGTTCCAGGCAACAAAGGGTCTCGCGGCGGAATATGCGGCCGATGGAATCAGGTATAATTGTATTCGACCGGCCGTTGGGGAAACGGCAATGTGAGTACTCTGAAGGTTTCATTTCATGCCCTTCAGAAGACGAGAAGCTGAATTCACACAGGCTTGGAAGAGTCCTCGGCGGACAGGATACACCCGAGGGTCGTCAGAAGTTGCTGGGGACGATCCCCCTTGGTCGGGTATGCCAGCCAGCTGATGTTGCGAACATGGTGTGCTTCCTTGCGTCAGACCAGGCAGAATTTATCACTGGGGCGGCATTTGATGTTGACGGAGGGCGAGGCGTGAGCTGAAGACCAAATCGGAAAAAAATGTGCCCACCGATACATGGACATGTTTTGCGGCTTGATTGTACAATCTTCGGGTCGGACACGATATTTTACAAGCTGATCTCCCCTTTCCACATGGCGTCGTTGAGACCCAGCTTCTCAACAACATTCTGCCATCTTGGGCCCCCTCTGTCCTGCCTCCTAAGATACGCCATCAACTTCTGTCTCTTGTGGACCATCATTCTCAGTCGACGTTTGTTGCTCTTGTCCTTGTTCGCCTTCAGGTTGTTCGCCAGGATATTGATCTTCGCCGTCAAAATCGCAATCTGGACTTCCGAGGACCCAGTATCTGCTCCAATCCTCTTAGCAGTGGCAGTGGCCTCCGCACCTGCATTCCCATTTTTTACGGCCTCCTTGCTTTGGAGCCGCGGTGCTAACACCCCGTCGGTGTTGTGCCGGCCGAACTCCTCAATGCACCTCTGGATGTTGATCTGAGTCCGATTCTTGCTGCTTGCGTTTTCCAGCGAGGCGATGGCCATCAAAGCTCTGGAAGCATTCTCGTGGGAAGCTGCGTGTTCTTGTATTCTTTGGGCGAGTCTTTCTTCCGCTCCAACGAGCCGGTGAGATTCTGGCAGCGGCTCCGTGAGCCACCTGGAGTGCTCAAGCGTCTTCTGCACGTCTTCTGGCTTGAGGAAATAGTTGAGGTAGGACTCTCGAATCGTTGCGATCGGGGCATTCGGCTGTAGCGAGTTGATGAATGGAGTGGGTCGTGACTTGACAGGGTCGCCCTCCTCCAGCTTGCGCTCGGCCTGTAGAATCCTTTGCCGTGCTAAGTTTGCTGATTTGCGCTGCCGTGCTTGAGCCAGGCGGTAAGGGTCAAGGTGTTTCCTGACTTTTCGCTTCTTCGCGCGCTTTGCTTCGAGTGGAGCTGTGGTTGAGAAGAGGCATGTTGAGCACTTTGTCAGTGCTTGACTCCGTGTCGCGGAGGGCAAGCTCTGGAGGAGACTGGTCACTAGTTGATTGTCAGTAGCGGATTACAAGAAGTTGATAGGCAACCAACAGTTGAAGATGCTGCTTGACACAGCGGTGGATATCCGCGGCGGCATGCTTGACGATGTTCTGTCGATGGAAATTCAATGCAGTCTCGTGTCCCAAGTCTCGATAGCAAGCACTTGAACTTCTGCCGCAGAAAAGTATCTCCGAACACGTTTTGACCAATGGGAGACTAGCGCTGTTTCGCGCCAAGATTTCGAGATCCCACACACAGATTTCGACTCTTTGCGATCCGATCAGCTTCGACTTCTCCAACCTCACCACCTCTCGCTCTCTACAACTCGCCTTTCGGCTGATCCAAGAACTCAGTCGCAAACATGGCGAGCCCAGCAAACCTTCCCTCCATCTTCAATCCTACATCTCAGGACATTGAGATGCTGCTTGCGGCTCAATGTCACTTGGGATCCAAGAACCTGCAGGTTCACATGGAGCCGTACCTGTGGAAGACTCGTCCTGACGGTATCAATGTCATCAACATCTCAAAGACCTGGTAATGAGAGACCCTCAGCGCTGTACCTGTCTGGAACTGCAGTGCTAGCGATATTGCGCTCTTCTGAAACCCCAACTGACCACCCGTCCTTCGCGCAGGGAGAAAATCGTCTTTGCGGCGCGCATCATCGCCGCCATCGACAACCCGGCCGACATTTGCGTCATCTCCGCCCGTCCCTACGGTCAGCGCGCGGTGCTGAAATTTGCCGCCCACACCGGGGCCGTCGCCATCGCCGGTCGCTTCACTCCCGGTAACTTTACCAACTACATCACACGCTCGTTCAAGGAGCCGCGCCTGATCATCGTCACCGACCCGCGCACCGACGCCCAAGCCATCAAGGAAGCCTCTTACGTGAACATCCCCGTCATTGCCCTCTGCGACACCGACTCGCCTACGGAGTTCGTCGACGTCGCGATCCCCACGAACAACAAGGGCAGACACGCCATCGGTCTGATCTGGTGGTTGTTGGCTCGCGAGGTGCTGCGTCTGCGAGGTACGCTCCCCAACCGTGAGGTTGAGTGGGATGTCGTTGTGGATCTGTACTTCTACCGCGATCCTGAGGCCGAGGAACAGAAGGATGAGGAGAAAGTGCCCGGAGTGGAGGAGGCTGGTCCCGCTGCCGTTGACCGTGGATTCACCGACAACGCAGACTGGACGGGCGAGCCTGGTACTGCGCCGGGTATTGAGGGTGCGCCGCAGGCTGACGCCACCTGGAACGATCCGGGCACCGGTGGTGGTGACTGGGCTCAAGAGGCTACCGGTGCCGGCGCTGCAGCTGGCTGGTAGGGTGCTGGTCGTGCGATATGATTCAGGGACGGGTTTCGAAATGCGTGACCTGAATCCTACCGTCTCAAGCCTCCACACTTGCCGATCAAACAACCGCTCCGCCAGCTTTGCAACACATACAGTTCGACATTCACAGATCACCCATGTTCCAGAAGAGACGTTCACGTCAAAATACGACAGACTTACACCCTCCCACCACGCACTCGACACCACAGCACTGCATACAAGGCCAAAAGTCTCCCGCACTCATGAGGGAAAGATCCTTTACCTGGAGATCACTCGTTCTGCTTCGCGTAAAGGGAAAGCCCTGTGTGGGGGATGAAGGGATGTACTTGACAGTTGCCCAGCCTGCATGTAGCAGCTTGTGTGGCTTGTGCTCAAGCACACGAGCTCCTGTGGGCTTTGAAGCTCACAGGGTGCAGCTCGCAGATAGGAAGGCTCAATAAGACAAGAATCCGAACGAACACGCATTGCCCATTCCAGTCCAAATTTTTTTTCTAATGCGGTTTCGCGATCCTAAGTACTCGTCCACTATCTCCGGAGTATAGCCTCGAATCCAGTACTCTTACAATATTGCACCTCGATTATGAAATGTTTGTCTTTCCCCCAGTATATTATTTCCAGACATGCCAATGGCATGCTGCCACTCTATTTCCATGTGACATACTATGCTCTTCCGCAGCGTGTTCAGATTGTACAATCAGCTCTTCGCTCAACTTCCACTCTGGGCCGATGCGGTTCTGGTAATGACTTTCGGGATCGCACCGCAAGACTCGCAGACTTGGATAAGTGTGTGTAGCGCAGCTTGGCCAAAGGAGGCTTGCGGACAGAGTGAGCGTCAAACGGGCCGGGCACCAGAAACCTAGCGATAATGACGACGAGCTTTCTTGGGATTCCTAGCGTGATTACGAGGATCTGCAGCGTTGCATTGCGCGCGAGTGCAAACCTTGGGTCGTTCCAGGGTGTGTCTGGCGAAATCCCAACCACAACCGGGGCAATGACGAGATTGGACAATACGCAGCGGAGGAGAGGAGTCAGTCTGATCGGGTTGGCGGTGAATCATCTTGTGCGACAGAAGGCCGGTCCTGCAAGCGAATTCCTAGTCGAGTTGGTTCGGTAGATCGAAGAGGAAAGCTTTCGATTCCTGTGTACTGTGCCGTCTGTGTTTGTGTTGATGAGAGACGCGGAAGCATTGCTGGGATCGAAAGGAGACTATCATGCTCGACGACCCCAGTATCCTCCTTGGTCGGTTCATCCTTGACGCGCCCCCGAGACATTGAACGAGGCAGCAGCTCGACTGCGTGGTGATTTCGCTGCCCATGGCATCTCGCTGAAGGATCCAGGTCCAGTCAAAGGGGATTGACGGTCGGAGAGAATCTGCCAGAGATGTTGCTTCAGCTGCGCAAAGAGCCGACGATCTCTGTTGTTTTCTCGGGGCAGTTTACCAGGACACAATGGTCGAAGGGGTCAGCTCGCACCTACCTCGTATTGAGCGAGACACGGACAACAATGTTCTCTTGGTCTGCACTATCTTATGTCGGCACAGCATAGGTTCTGGAACACCAGACCCGAACTGCGAGGGCAAGTGGTGTAGCCACAGTGTCCATCTTTATATGCTCATCAGGAAGTCTCCTGATCAAGACCTTACAATAGGGTTCTCATTATAGGCTGTCTCACATCGTCAGTTTTCAAGTCTTTGGGGAGATGCACACCGAATACGAATATACATAGGGATAACTGGTACCGATGCCAGAGACCTCAAGTTTTAGGTCGAGGCTGTTCGAAATGAATCTTCTTTCAACAATGGCCATTGACGCGTCGTGTCACACTGAAACACCTCTCAAGAACGAATTGGTGAGTGAAGAGTTGCGGAAGAAGACAAGTAGTGCGCCCAGGATCGCCCCGAAGCGCCCTCTCAACCTGCTCGGATTGTTTAGACCTATTCATCACGTTCAGTTTGTTGTTCTTTGGTTGACTTATGGTGACACGACGCTTGCGACAATGAACGCGAAGTGTTCCGAGCTCAGTAGTGTTGCTGTTTTCTCAGCACATCTCCCTCCTTGAGTCCGCACTTTTTGACTAAGAACCGGGTCTTCTACCAGCTAGCGTTGGACATTCTCTCTCGGGGTGAATGTCCCAAGTCATGCGATCAGTCGTTGCCGCCCCCGATGTTGCCCCCCCTGTTCCCGCGATGAGGCTGAGACAGGCGATGCCATTATGGGTTAAGACTTCGACTCTGGCGTCCACTCAGGCGACGTGGCAGGGACGTCCAGCCGCCGATCGCCCAGACACTCGAGGTTCGAGTCGCCTAACATACGAGGTAAAGAACGGGTTGTCCCGCAGGCAGGGAAAGGGAGCAGATCTTCAGCCGCCAGAGGCCATGTCTCTGTTCTCTCCTCTCCTTTGCATTCACACATGCCTCATCTGTTGCAAGCATGGATAGTCTTCTTGGGTGGAAACCTCGACGCGTCTACTGAGTTGAACACCGGCAGTGGTCCTCCGGCTGTCAGGGCGGCGGTCCGTACCCACGCAAATCCTTCCCCCGCCCGTCAGAAGCTTATCGAACCGTTGGCATGGCGTCTTCCGCCGACACTGCCGCTCCAGAAGGTCCGCTGTGGGCGCCGTGGCATGTTCTGCGCCATTGGTCCCCGTTCAACATCGACGCTCTTGGTCTCGTTACCTTGCTGGGAGCTGAAGAGATCAATGCGGCTGTTGGACGACTAGTTGCCAGCGCCTACCTAGAGTATCTGCCCTTGCTCGGCGCATATGTCATCGCTGGCGATCGATTTACTGAGAAATCGGCGGGATGGAACCTCTACAACATCTCTCAAGGCATTCACACAACCGACCTTGCTGCCTGGCTGACCCGGTGGATGCTCTCGCAGAATTTCGAGGCCACCCGTAACTATGTAGTGTGGACGGTCACGCCGCCGAGATCGCGAAAGAACGACATAATCGTTTCGGTTCTGATTGGCTTTGTTTTGAACGGCTTCCTCGTTGCGTTGACCATTCTGTCGGCGGACTGGTATGGCTTCGCCAACGCCCTGGCCATGATCGTCTCCATCATTGTTCGTGTCTATGTCATTGGCCAGCAGCGCCTCGCCATGGATGCCATGATCGACAAGGCCGTCGCAAATTTCGGGCCCCCAACGGGTGATTCCTACGAGGCCCGTCGTTACGAATACAAAGCCTGGAAGCACGAACACATAGGCCGAAAGAACGGCGGTCTGAGACTTCGAAAACCAGATCCCCCGACGCCAAATGGCGGAAATCGGTCCAGTCATAGTGACTCGTCCAGTCCTACGAATGGGCACAAGCAAGCAGTCCACCAGGTCCAGGCTGTGGCGGCGCACCAGAAACCGAACCCGAAGGGCCAATTCGGAATGGTCTGGGAGGGCAAGCCGATCAAAGTCCTTATCATACAATCTGACTCGAAAGCCGTTACCTTTGAGATGCCGAATGAGCTGGTCATACCGCCATCACTGTTCATCGAGGGACCGATCATCCTGAACCCCAGGACCTATTTCGTGATGAGATCGATCGGATGGCTTGCCTTTGCTGTGCACATTGTCGCTATTGGCATGGCGGACTTGGCCACCCAAATATACACGGTGTTGCTGATCGTTCTGCCGACGTTGTTGCTTATCAAGAAGACTGGATGCGACGACTCGGAATGGATAAACACCTTTACCGGCTGGAAGAGTGCCATACTACATAGGCATGGTAAAGCCAGCAAGCACAACGGAAACCAAAGCGCCGCAGAAAAGGCGGATGCGAAGAAGTTCCGCAACATTCGCGAATGCTGGATCGGCTCCCGCCTGAAAGCGGAGGTGTACGAGTGGCCAGAGGCGTATGAATTCCACGAGGAGGTCAACGGAAACGCCAAGAAATGGGTCAGTGGTGGCTCGCCACCAGGAGAGGACCGGTCCAAGAAGCGACAAGATCTCTACGCCTGGCTGGCGCTTACGCGGGACGAGGAAGAGAGCATGGACAAGTGGGACCTCTTCCCCCATATTCGCAGTGGCAACAATTCATGGTGGGAAACGTACAAGAAGAAGAAACACGCACTCAAAGAGGGTCGCGACGCCATGGGTCCGCAGTATGTCGAATCCCGGACAGTAGGCCCTCGAAGTTCCCAGGACGACTACACGAAGCCCTTCAACAAACCGAATAGGCTCGCAACGGAGGTGATTCTAGGCGTTTCGGACGGAGCGACGAGCGCGCCTCAGCCTCAGCTTCCAGCTCAAGCTCCCAACCCGTCTTCCCCTCTGCATCATCCTCCGCCCCAGCCTCGCCATACCGGCTCAGTCACAACAACCAGTTCTGCGTTTCCCGCCAGCAGCGACGCGGCTGTTGCACAACTTGCCACTCACAACAATGCCACAGTGTCTTCCCCCGAGGCCTCACTTCCTCGGGTCAACACACAGCCCAGCACGACGGGCTCTGTGCAGATTGATCCTTCGACCACCATGACGCAGTCGCCCACCACCATGGAGGCGACGGATGAACAACCCTGAGGTCCGACGACGGATCCTGACGTGCAACGACATGTGACATCGACCGGCCCTGGATATGAATTGAGTTGAGCGGTCCAGGAATTGGCTACGATCTTCAGGCAGGAAATGACAGCGCTACCGCAAGATAAGGTGTTCTGTAGGAACTTAATTTGGGAAATAATGCCAGGACGGAACATTCAGAACGTGTTTTATAGCGTGTAGATCTTCCGTCCGTGTGTTTTGTGTTCGATTTTCCAGAGCGACGGACGGACTCCAGGGCCATAAGAATCGATTCCATCTTTGCGTGGTATCCTTGGTCAGCGTAGGGACATCCACTGGCATGCTATTTTCCACCACGGGTTTTCCGAGCTTGCGGCCTCTATCAAGGACCCAAGTTGCGCACCCAGAAGTCAGACGCTCACGATTTTCTCGCTTCCTTCTTTGACCCAACGTATCAGCGTTGGCGAACTCATGGTGCTTCGACATGACCAGGCCCTTGGACAGCCGAGGATGTGCATGAAGCTGTGCTGTCGCCGACTGCGTCACCAGATGTTGAGCATTTCACGGCCCAAAATGGAGGACCGGGCAGGCTTCTCGTCAACAACCAGTCGTTCGAACCCAGGTGAGCTCGATCACATCTACTCCTGTCGCAGTGGGTCCCATGAGGATGGATGAGCGGATATTGGTCCATTCGCGCCTCGGCCAATGAATACCCTTGGTTGATTGACGGAAGGGGTTTCTTAATTAATTCCTACTTGCACACGCACACACCGCAGATACTCCGCATTTCAGCCTCGACTCGAGGCTTGAGGCGCTAATGCGAGGCTGTACTAGTGTTAGCGCTAGTGCTTTAACGGGCGGCGCCAAGACATGAAAATAATCTCAAGCTCCGATGCCGCTTCTGTTCAGTGTTTGCTTCTGAGGCAGTCTACTCAAGTCTGCGTCTTCTTCATGCGCGAACATGTCACTTGTCAATGGGACGGCGAAGGAGGTGCGAGTAAGCCTCCTCGGTAAAGAGAGCATAATCATCAACTTTGGACTATGGCGCAATTATGTGGCCTCGGATTTACTCACGAGCCTTGAGTCATCCACTTATGTTTTGATCACCGACACCACTCTGGGATCGTTGTATGTCAGATCTTTCCAGGAAGCATTCGAGGCAGCATCACAGCAGAAATCGAGCCCGTCACGGTTGCTGGTGCATCAGATCCCGCCTGGTGAGAGTTCAAAATCTCGACAAACGAAAGACGATATCGAGGATTGGTTACTCAGCCAGAGCCCACCATGCGGTCGAGATACAGTTATCATTGCTCTGGGAGGCGGCGTTGTCGGCGATTTGACGGGCTTTGTTGCGGCGACTTATATGCGGGGCGTCCGATATGTACAGGTTCCAACAACGTTGCTCGCCATGGTCGATTCGTCTATTGGTGGCAAGACAGCTATCGACACACCTCTAGGCAAGAACCTCGTGGGGGCTATCTGGCAACCACAGCGAATCTACATCGATCTCGAATTTCTCGGAACTCTGCCTCGACGAGAGCTGATCAATGGCATGGCCGAAGTTATCAAGACCGCTGCGATTTCCGACGAGGAGGAGTTCATTGCACTTGAGCGCAACGCGGAACGTATTATGGCTGCTGTGAATGCAGACATCAGCAAAGGTGCCTCTCGCTTCAAAGACATCGAGACCATCCTCATTCGAATTATTTCTGCATCTGCGAGTTTCAAGGCCCACGTCGTGACCATCGACGAGAGAGAAACTGGCCTTCGTAACCTGCTGAACTTCGGACACTCGATTGGGCATGCAATGGAAGCTTTCCTGACGCCTCAAGTGCTACATGGCGAATGTGTTGCGATTGGCATGATCAAAGAAGCTGAACTCTCACGCTACCTCGGAATCCTCAGCGGAGTTGCAGTCGGCCGTCTGCAGAAGTGTCTCACAGTATATGGCTTGCCAACACGGCTTGACGACGAAAAGGTCCGGAAGCTCTCCGGTGGCAAGGTCTGCACGGTCGACGGCATGCTCAAGAAGATGGGCGTCGACAAGAAGAACGATGGCGCAAAAAAGAAAGTAGTCCTCCTGTCAGCGATTGGCCGGACTTACGAGCAGAAGGCCAGTGTTGTCTCGGACACTGATTTGCGGGTTGTGCTTTCCCCTAGCGTCGAGGTGGTCCCTGGCGTGCCACGAGATCTCAGCGTCGTCTGCGTTCCTCCAGGCTCAAAGAGCATTTCAAATAGAGCTCTCGTCCTCGCCGCTCTTGGCCAAGGCACCTGCCGAATCAAGAACCTGCTCACCTCGGCGGATACCGAAGTCATGCTGGAAGCACTGACTCGGCTTGGAGCCGCGACCTTCTCCTGGGAAGAGGACGGTGAGGTCTTGGTCGTGAACGGCAACGGTGGTCGACTCGAGGCCACCGAGCACCCACTGTACCTAGGCAATGCTGGCACGGCTGCGAGATTCTTGACATCGGTTGCGACACTGACGCGACAGAGTCATGTGGCATCAACAGTTCTGACTGGCAATGCTCGAATGAAGCAACGGCCCATTGGTGACCTTGTCGATGCATTGAAGGGTAATGGTGCTGGGATCGAGTACATGGAGAGCAACGGAAGCCTTCCACTCAATATTGCAGCTTCAGCCGGCTTCAATGGCGGCGAAATCAAACTCGCAGCGAAGGTATCATCGCAATATGTCTCGTCTTTACTAATGTGTGCGCCCTATGCGAAGAAACCTGTCAGTCTCAAACTGGTAGGGGGCAAGCCTGTATCACAGCCCTACATTGACATGACGATCGCAATGATGGCTTCTTTTGGCGTGCAAGTCCAGAAGTCAAAGACGGAGGAACATACCTACCACATCCCGCAAGGCACCTACAGAAATCCGGAAGAATATGTCGTGGAAAGTGATGCCAGCTCCGCAACCTACCCTCTCGCCATTGCCGCGATGACAGGCACGACGTGCACCATCCCAAACATCGGCTCAGCGTCTCTTCAAGGTGATTCCGCCTTTGCCATAGATGTCCTGCGACCCATGAGGTGCGAAGTCAAGCAGACAGCTTCCTCAACCACAGTGACAGGACCACGCAGTGGCAAGTTGCTACCTCTACCAAATATCGACAT
Organism: Cladophialophora carrionii CBS 160.54; assembly: GCF_000365165.1. NCBI lineage: Eukaryota > Fungi > Ascomycota > Eurotiomycetes > Chaetothyriales > Herpotrichiellaceae > Cladophialophora > Cladophialophora carrionii. The sequence goes on along the minus strand of NW_008481827.1, from coordinate 1,152,006 downwards.
GGAGCCCATGACCGACGCCTTCCTGACAGCTTCAGTCCTCGCAGCAGTAGCACAAGGAAGCAAGTCAAACACCACACGCATCTACGGCATCGCGAATCAGAGAGTAAAAGAGTGCAATCGCATCCAAGCGATGGAAGACGAACTGGCCAAATTCGGCGTCACTTGCCGGCAATTCGACGATGGTATCGAAATCGACGGTATCGATCGCTCGCAGCTACAACAACCGCCCGGAGGCGTCCACTGCTACGACGACCACCGCGTCGCCATGAGTTTCAGCGTTCTCGCTCTCGCAGCCCCCCAGCCTACCCTTATTCTCGAAAAAGAATGCACGGGAAAAACATGGCCCGGTTGGTGGGACACCATGGCCCGCCAATTCGCCGTGAAGCTGCAAGGTGTCGAACTCGAAGCGGCCACCACCTCGAGCGCGAAGAAACTAGATAGAAGCGCCGCCTCAATTTTCATCATCGGCATGCGTGGCGCCGGGAAGACAACCTCCGGCCGATGGGCTGCTCGCTCACTCGGCAAGAAATTAGTCGACTTAGATACAGAGCTCGAAGTCCGCGAGCGAAAGACCATCCCCGAGATCATCCGTGAGCATGGCTGGGATCATTTCAGGCAGGTAGAGCTTAACCTGCTCAAATCCGTCATGAGGGATATGTCGAACGGTTACATCTTCGCCTGTGGCGGCGGCATCGTCGAGACGGCTGAAGCCCGCCAACTGCTGATCGATTGGCATCAAAAGAAAGGGCACGTTCTGCTCGTGGAGCGGGATATCGCCGAAGTGATGGATTTCCTGCAGATCGACAAGACCCGCCCGGCCTACGTGGAGGACATGATGGGCGTATGGCTGCGGCGCAAGCCATGGTTCGAACAGTGCAGCAACATACTCTACTACAGCCAGAGTATCCCCAACGAGCAGATGTCCGAGGCGGCCGAAGACTTCGACCGGTTCTTGCAGTTCGTAACGGGCAAGACCGATGTTCTCTCCAAGGTGAAGCAGAAGTCGGAGAGCTTCTTCGTTGCGCTGACATTCCCGGACCTGCGACCCCATCTGAGCATTCTGCCGGAAGTCTGTCTCGGCAGCGATGCGGTGGAACTGCGCGTCGACCTGCTCAAGGATCCAAATTCGCCCAACGACATCCCCTCGGCGGATTATGTGACGAGTCAACTCTCCCTGCTCCGCGCGACAGTGCCCTTGCCCGTAGTCTTCACGATCCGCACGCTCGCACAGGGCGGCAAGTTCCCGAACGATGCACACGCCGAGTACTTGAATCTCTGCACGTTGGCCATGCGGATGGGCGCGGAATTCGTCGACGTGGAGGTCGCGTCTCTCCCGGAGAACATTCTGACCAAACTCCTGGCGTTCAAGAATAATTCACAATCCAAAGTCATTGCCTCGCATCACGACCCGCAGGGGATGTTGTCGTGGTCACGGCCCGGCAGTTGGATCCCCATCTACAACAAATGCATACAACACGGGGCCGACATCGTCAAGCTGATCGGCGTCGCGGGATCGCTGGACGACAATTTCGCGCTCCGCCGGTTCAAGCAGTGGTCCCACGGCCAACATCCTGACCTCCCGCTCATCGCCATCAACATGGGCACGACGGGCCAGATCTCGCGCATCCTCAACGGGTTCATGACCCCGGTGTCTCATCCCAGCCTCCCCTTCAAAGCCGCCCCGGGACAACTCTCGGCGCAGGAGATCCGGAGAGGTCTCACGCTCGTGGGCTCCATCTCACCCAAGCAATTCTACCTCTTCGGCTCGCCCATCTCAGCGAGCAAGTCGCCGGCCCTGCACAACACGCTGTTCCACCACACGGGACTCCCGCACGTGTACCAACTCTGCGAGACCACCGACCTGGAGGTCATCAAGGCGACGATCCGGCGAGCGGACTTTGGCGGCGCCAGCGTCACCATCCCGCTCAAGCTGGACATCATGCCGCTGCTGGACGCCGTGGACGCGTCGGCCCGCCTCATCGGCGCGGTCAACACCATCGTGCCGACCGGCAACAACACGCTCACAGGCTACAACACTGACTATCTCGGCATGGCGGACTGCTTGCGCGGGGCCGGCGCGTCCGCGGCCCTCGGCGACGCCGACCCCTCGGCCCTGGTCATCGGCGGCGGCGGCACCGCCAGAGCGGCCATCCACACGCTCCACTCGATGGGATACCAGCCGATCTACCTCCTCGGACGAAACCACGGCAAGATGATCGAGCTGGCGCGGTCGTTCCCGCCAGTCTACGACCTCGTCGTCCTCGACGCGGCGCTCGGAGGGGACGCCGTCGTCGACAAAATGACTACCACCAACACGACCGCGGACGCGCGGCCCGGCCTGCCCGTCGTCGCCATCGCCACCATCCCCGCCAACATCCCTATCGATCCCGTCCTGGGCGAGGCGCTAAAGGCCGTGTTCACGCACTCGAAACGCAGCGCGACGAGCTCGGCGCCCAAGGGACAAGGCACGTCTCCTCCGGCGCGCACGCTCCTCGAGTTGGCGTACAAGCCCGCGAGGACGGCCGTGATGGAAATGGCCGAGCAGCTGGGCGGGTGGCGGACGGTGCAGGGGCTGGAAACGCTCGTCACGCAGGGCATGTGGCAGTTTGAGTTGTGGACGGGGATTCGTGTCAGGGATCTGGGCGGGCCGATCAGTCGGGTGAGTTAATGGTGTTCCTCTTTGTTTTTCTTTCGTCCCGTACCGTTCCTTTGGATCATCGTGTTCGGTTTTTTTTGGTGTTTTTTTCTGACAAACGTGCCTTTGCTGACGTTGTGGTTGTTCGCTTCTTTCGTGTAGGAGGTTGTTCTTGGTCCTGGTGCCTAAGATGCGCGAGGTAGGTCGCTCGCTCGACCATACACGGCTCGTAGAGTCGGTGAGAGTCGGTCTTCTGTCACTTCGCTTCGATCTATCGATTTATCGTTGGGAAGGCAGGCAGGATGATAAATGATAGAGCACACGTAGCAATAAAAATAAGGTAGATGGAAAAGTCGTGGAAGATGGAAGATGAAGAAGAGCTAATTAGCCAGGTGCGTGAAAAGGGATAAATGGCTAGATGGTCTGAGATATCGTTGTATTGTCAGTTGCTCGATCACTTGAGTGACACGTCTGATTGTTGAGCTCGTTCTTATAAGCACGGTTACTTTTGGGACGCCATCCAACCCTATTTTTACACAATTATTTCATGCTCCTGCGGAATCGTCACTCTCATCACCCATGGTTTCTCCTGTGCTCTTCGATCTGCCTCTGCAGAGCCGCCGCAACGGTTGGGTTGTTAGCCCAAGCTCCAGACAGGTAGGTATTTTGTCCGTCGCCTGCGGTCGAGTTTGCACCATAGGAGGGTTGAGGTGGAGACTGATGTTGATGCTGATGTTGGGATTGATGTGTCTGCTGTTGATGTTGCTGCTGCTGATGCTGGAAGTTGAAGTTGTGTTGGAAAGGTGGTGGAGGAGGGAAGCCCGGCATGCCCGGAGGTGGAGGCGGGAAGGAGGGGAATGTGGAAGCCGCTGGGAACCCGCGGCCGAAGTTGAATGATACATTTGGTAGTGGTGTGATGGGCGAGGGGGTCATCGGCGGGTATGTGACGCTTTGCGGTGTTATGGACGGTGTGGTGGGAACGTTGATGTTCGGGATGGGTGGCGCTGTGAAATGGTTCTGGTGAGAATAGCCGTGTTGTTGTGGAAAGCCGTTCTGTTGATGGGCTGAAGCATTATCTTGATTGAAATGATTGTCGCGAGGCTGATTGAAGCCACCGCGACCACGATTCGATCGAAACGCGCCTCGTCCTCCTCTGCCGTATCCCCTGCCACGCCCGCGAAAGTCGCCGCTTCCCCTAAAATGTGACGGTGGTGGCGGTGGTGGCAAGGCATGTGGTCCGCCACGTTCTGGCCGTTGTTCTCCTCTGGCCATCATGTCCGTCAAGTCAGCGGGCCGCTGCAGAGGCGTATAGCCATCTTCGGTGGTGCTGGGCATCGAGACATCATCGTAGTTCATCTCCAGGGAGCCACTGCCGTAGGCTGAGCCGTCAGCACTGCCAGAGCCGTTGCCGGTATAGTGTCCTCCTCTACCCCCACCACCGCCACGATGTGCTCCCCTGAGAAATTTAGGGCCACCGCGACCTCCTCTGCCTGTAGTCTCCAACGACCGACCCTGCCTTTTGGCTTTCATCTGGCGTTTGTGCTCGGCCTCGGCTTCGTCATCCGAGAACTCCATCTCGTCGTCACCCACTTCTTCGTCATGGAAATTGGATGCGTCGCTTCCCTTGATGGCCTTTAAAGGAAGAGTAAAAACAAAGGTCGAGTGGTCAGGAACATAATACACCGTCGTTCCAGACTCCCACAGGCCAGCTTCTTTGATAGCGTCATCGTTGGTGAATCGTATGGTGTATCTGGGTTCCTCGACTCGCCCGATCAAGTCGGCAACCACACCCACGACCGATCGATCTTTGAGACATATCAAGGAGCCAGCCTCTAGGACGCGATACTCCCCTGACGTCTTGGCCTTGATAACCACTGTACTCTCGACCACAAACTCCACGCTGCCTAGCTCTTCAATCTTCATGTCGTCGGTTACGACGATGTCAGGCTTGGGGATGACTTCTTCCATGCGCTCATTAGCCGTCCGCAGTGGACCACCTTCTTTCTTCCGTGGTCCCTCTTCATCGTCGGATCCGCCGTCAGCCTGCATGAGGATTCGTGCGGCCTCCTCGGGATCTAGCATGGCATAGTCACCGTCAGCGTCATTGTCGCTGTCCTCTTCTGAGGAGCTGTCGTCGGAGGAAGTATCGGATTCTGAGGAAGAGTTATATGGTGAGGAGTCAACTTCCCACTCAGCGCCCCCGGCTTCTTCAGGTACGGCCGTTGGTTCTGGGGGTATGGCGTCCATAGAATTGTGATCGACGAAAACAGGAGCATCCATCGCATCCCCCACGGCCGATACGGAGGGATTGGTACCTGGGACGACCTGTTCAGTTGTAGCGGGTAGAAACCCGTCCGTCAGCTGCATCGGCTCCACGGCGTTATGCACGACACTTGCTGCCATCTCTTCATTTGCAGTAGTTGTCAGGTCATGACCATCAGTGCTGGCCAAGCCTTCATCTTTGCCCCCTGTTGAAGCGCCAACATGGCTCACAGACAGCGAGTCTTCGACTCTCGCGGGAGGATTCGAACTGGACTCGGCCTCGACCTGCTGCATCAACACGTCTAGGAGTGAATTCGAAGGTGGCTCCTCCGACGCTACGTCTTGAGGCTTGTTTTCCCTCGACTGCACCGTCCCCACGGGCTCCAGCTCTTGCTCCTGCGCTTGCGCTGAAGGGTTGTGTTGGGGTTCAAGTGCGCCATTGACTGCGGGTAAGGACTCAGGATGGTGGACGTCGGGTTCGGTCGCTTCTGGCGAGGCCGTCCTCTGGCGCTTGGCCGGAGAGGTGGGGAAGTCTTCTGCGTCCATGCTTTGGAAGCGAACGATGAAGAGATCGGTGCAAACCGTAGAGATAGGAAAGAACCCAGCCTTCAGAAAAACTACAGCGACAAAATAGTGTGATAGTTTCCTCGCCTCCAAAAAAGTTTCAGAGAATTGAAATGCGGAGAAATTGATCGTAGCGTAGCGGAGCGGAGCTTGCCGCGTGCTGTGTGAGTGGCTCAGTGGCTGCTTCAGTGCAGCGAGTGCTTAGGCTAGCCTCCCTGCCTAGTGGATGGTGCCCCGTGCCCAATGCGTAGTGCCTAGAACCTCCTCGCAGGTCTTTCGGCCCCTAAATTAGTTAAGCGAATACAGCCGCCACCGCCTGGGTGCCGCCTTTTCTCCTGTCCGCATACAGCTGCTGCCTTTCCACGCTCTACTCAGAACACGCCCAATCGCGCGAATGTTACCACAAAGCCTCAAGCCTGCAGCCTGAAGCCTCAGCGCTTGTACTTGCGGTCTCGACCAGGCTTGGGAGCTCTCGAACGGCGCGGATGTTTCAGGTCCAACCAACATGGGAATGTCTCGCTCGCTCCTCTTTCAGTCCTCTTCATCAGACTGGGGATAACATGCCAGCCGTCAATACAGCAACGTCTTCAGTAGGTACAAGTCAGAGCTTACAGCCTCTTCTCGTGCGTTCTCTCGTCCGCACACGAGCAACTGACGCAGCTGAGACCATCCGTCTCACGAGGTCCTACTTGTGACAGCAGAAATGGCAGACTCACTAGCACAGGCACTGCAATCGCTAACGCTGGTTCGGCAACTGATAGCCACTGGCACTCTCGGCCCCGATGAGGAGATCGAGGCTCGTGAGGCGTCGGCTCAGATAGCAGAAATGCTCTTCAATGCCAGCCGCGACCCGTCTCGCCTCACGGAAGCCACTCAGCATTATCAAGCCATCATTCGCCTGCTCAAGACTCCTTCGCAACGACGAGCCAAGTTCCTCGACAAGCTGGCGTACCTGGAAATGACCGTCTTTGACGTGACCAAATCCATGAACGTGCTTGATGATTCCATTGCCCACTCGAAGCAAGCAAGAGATGAGGCTCTGCCAACAAATACTTCCTTGCTGCGTACAATCTACGAAAATCTGGGGTACAGCGTGTCGCACAGAGCGCAATTGAAGGATGACTCCGCGGATCTCGATGAAGCCATCACCTGTGGCAGAGAAGTCCTCAGACTATCATCGCCCGCCAATGTGGAACATCAGCTCAGCACGAATAACCTGGCTGCTCGGCTACACGCTCGATACAAGATGCATCATCGCTCGGTCGATGCAGAAGAAGCCCTGTCGCTGATCGAAGAACAACTTCAACGTTTCCCGCCGAGCTCGCCTCAGCATGCCGCGGCACTGCTGGTGAGGGCCTACATCCTACACGACAGATATGAACAGACAAAGGACATACAACATCTTGAACACGCTATCGTCGGCTTTCAGGTCGGTTTGCAGACAGTCGGGAAAACACATGAGCGGGCCCCAGAGATCCTCCGCCTACTAGCGATATTGCACAACCAGAAGTACACTAAGACAAATGCCATTGCCGATCTGGCAGCTGCCGTCGAGTACTCGAAGGCCAAGCTTCAGCTGATACCACGCACCTATCAGACTCGACCGGACCACGTCGCGGACTACCTGACCCATCTTGTGGAGTACATCCTGGTGGTAGACTCGTTGGCGACAGTAGAAAATGCACTCGAAGAAGCTCGCGCATTACGAGATGAAGTACAAAAAGCACATACAAAGCGACACTCAACCAACCTGTCACTAACTGGTATCCTGTCCCAGCGATGTCTATTATCCCACGATGTTAGGCACTTGCGCGAGGTCGTTGCCTTCGCGTTGGACAGCATTAAGGCATGGAACGAGAAGCTCAACATCACCCAACCAAAGGTCCCCACGGAAGGTCTAATTCGTTTTTCTACGTGCCTGAGAGAGATTGAGCTTGCTCCCGAGGAAGCCCCTGTAAGACATCAGGCTCTTGAGCAACTCTTCAAATGGCATTCGGTTGTCCATCAATCTCGCACGCCGCTCGACAGTATGGTCCATACGGCGCATCGTCATGGCGACGAACTCAATGTCTTCTCCCGCAATCTGGAATCCAACGAACGGCTTTCGGAAGAGCAGATCAGATCTGGTATCGAAGTGCTGCAGAACGAAACGAGTGCAAACAATGCCGAAGATGGGAACAGACGAGCCCGAGTGCGCGCCTTCAACCGGGACGATCACATCGACCCATTCTTCGGCCATAGGCAGCTGGCAGTCGACCCTTTGCGCAAACGAATCATCATTTCCATGGAGGGCAACGTCAAGAGCGTCTTAGGCTACAGCGATGACGAGGAAGAACCAAAGTCGTGGGCTGAATACGAAGCTCGAGAAGCCCGACTCGAACGTGAGAGCTTTGAAAAGGACAAAGAGCAAGGAAAACCCCCCAATCCTAAACTTTGCCGGGTATGCAGATACGTCAAGCTGCTCAAGCCTGCGGAACCTGGCGCGACGTTTACCTGGAATACTCAGCAATACTTTCCCTTTGGGACATTTGCTCAGCTGCTCACCAGGAAGCACTGTTCCATCTGTCGCTTGGTGTTATCCCTCTGTTCAGCGGACGAGGGGAGCTCCCTGCATCCGCAACTGGCTCAGATTGATCGAGAGATTCAAGGCACACAATTTCATGCGCAGAAACTCCCTTCTGGCGAGATTCTGCTGGGCGTGGAATATGGCATGATGACTGTTGGAGCCTTGAGAATCGTCAACCACAGAAATCTGCCAGCAGCCGTGAGACAAACAACACGAGTATCCAGTTTGAGATCTGTCCTCGAAAATGCGCATGGAGCTGGACTTCCGATTGACCAAGGAGATCAAAGAGTAGACTTCCAAAAAATACGTGGCTGGCTCTACGAGTGTCATAGTCACCATGGAGAACTCTGCAACAATCTGGGCGACAGTCACAGATACGCCGGTGACATACCATTGATTCTGGTTGACGTTCAGGACAACTGCTTGGTCTCTGCGACATCCGCAGAGAGGTATTTGACTCTCAGCTACGTCTGGGGGAAAGTTGACATTGCCACTACCACGATCGCCTTGCTCAAGGATCGCCTGCAAAAGTCGAGCTTGGATCCGTCAGAGTTCCCTAACACAATAAGGGACGCGATGACTGTGGTTCGAGCCATGGGCGAGCGGTACCTATGGACCGATGCGCTTTGCATAATCCAGGACGATACCGTCAGACGCAAACGAGATATAACGCGGATGGATATCGTGTACAAGAAAGCATTCGCTAACTTGGTGGCCCTCTCCGGTACTGATGCCAATGGCGGACTACCAGGTGCTACAGCCAATTCAAGATCTCCTCAAAGGATTGAAGTGCTCGAAATCACCAAGGGCTCCACGGATCTGGCCTTGCGAGACGAGCCCGGCGCCGAGACAGAAGCGGTCTGCATCGTCGCCACTCCCCATCCACTCTCCTTTGCTCAGACAAGCTCGATGTGGAATACGCGTGGCTGGATCTTACAGGAACAGACGCTGGCGCGTCGAAACATCTACTTCTCATCCAGTTATGTGTATTTTCAGTGCAACGAGAAGATCCTCTGCGAAGTCACCTTGGAAGGGAAGTATATCAACAACTCCAAGGACGACGAGAACGACGATGATCAGACGACCGCCATCACTATCAAGAACCCAGTCTCAGAGCTCAGGAAGCTACGTGGCATCCCGCCACAGGATCATCTAGAAGGGGTCTTCAAGGCCTACAGCGAACTGGTGGAGATGTACACGACACGCAACTTGACGCTGCCAACGGACATCTTTGATGCGTTCTCCGGAATGCTCTCAGCATTCAAAAAGGAATTCAAAAGCGAGACTTTGCATGGCCTCCCCATTGCCGTCCTTGACCTGGCCCTTTTGTGGACTCCAACCAAGACGCTGAAGGAAAGACCTGGGAGGAAGCCAACAGACACATCTCCATCTCCTGCGGCCTCGTCCATTCCGTCGACGCCTGCAACAACGGGGCATACTTTCCCAACATGGTCCTGGGCAGGCTGGATCGGTGGTGTTGACTACCGCCTTTTACCACTAGACAAAGAACCCCCTCCTGAGTCGCTCATTGCAGAAATTTACATCCTTCGAGCCGGCAAAATACTCCGCCCGGGCGGGTACCAGCGGCCCTGTCTCGACGAGACCGCCAAAGCCTCACCCGAACTCTTGAGGGCACATTTCGGCCGCATGAGCGTAGAAGTGCGACAAGCAACGCCAGATACCACGCTGCACCTGTTTGTCCCTCACGTCTTGAACGCCGGATTCTCCGTCTACGCAGGCAGAGCACCGGATTACCTGAGTAGCGTTCGACACGTGTATTTGCAGACGAAGCAGGCTGTCGTGCGCATTCACGACAAGAATGGCAAGCACTGCGGTATTCTCTTCGAACATATGGACTACCATGCTTTGCTCGAGCGGATCTCCTCCTCGTCTTCCACAGACGCGAAGATTGTCAGACAAAACATTGAGATGCTGCGCACGCTGAATGATAAACCCCTCGTCGCGATCTCGCAGACCAAAGATATGTATGGAGACCGCGCCGCCCTGAGCAGGGCTGAGGGCGATATCAAGCGATTCGATCCCTATGAGTTCCCCACGAAGGGGCCGGGTAGTGCGTTGATGAACGTCCTGGTCTTACAATCTGGCGACGGTGTATTTGAAAGGATTGCTGTCGGCCAGATTCATATCAAGGCGTGGCGAGAGGCAGAACCGAGGAGGGCTTGGGTCAAGATAGGGTGAGCCGAAAAGGCGATGGGCCATGCGAGTAGCTGGCGTCCGGACTTCCCATCACCATTCCCATTTGGCTGAAGGGCGCTCGCAGTTGGCCATCTTGATCGACGAAGCTGAAGGACTGGAAGCTTGTTCCGCTTGTAGCGAGTGAGTTTTGTCTCGCAGGACGTTGTGCGGTGGCTGTAGAAGCGCGGATTTCAGGCATTTTGCTGGCAACATTGCGGCTAGATTGGTAACCAACGAGCTTTGCCCCTGTCAGAGAGCGACTTGGCGGCATTTGAGAGCGTGACTCTAGGCCTCATTCTCGTCCGTGACTAGCGAGGTCCCGTTCGTCGGTCGCTTGACCAAACAGGATCATGACAAGGTAGACGAACTGTCGATGGAAGATCCACCTACCTGCCGGGCCCAGATTGTGAGCCTGCAAAAATCGCCTGAGGCTGACGATGGACGACGAGACTGATTGATCCTGTGCATCACAACCCGGGAACAAGCGTTGCATTCCATGGGCATTGTGACTAGCTCCGAGCACTTCGAGTTAGAAGCGGAACGGTCCTCTGCGACAAGAACGCTGTGCTGCTTAACCGACATGCGTTAGTCCATCTTGAAAGAAGGGATGGCCAGTTCGCCCAGCAGCTGAACATGCAGGAGTTCATTACGAGACTGCAGCTTTCGAAAGGGGGGGAACTCGGCGCAAAGAGTCTGGGATTCCTTTCGGTCAACCACCGGCTCGCTAAGCCGCCCGCTCAGTTTGGATGGAGCATGTGACATAACCTGGAGATTGGACACGGACAAAGCTATAGAGGAATGGACGGCCGGTGAGATGGACGCGATGAGGTACATTGGGAGGGAAGTGGTGGCCTACCACGCTATGGAAGCAGCGTAGGAGCAGCCACGAGAACACGGCCAGCGTAACTGTCAGAACGCTACTCTGTCATTGAAATGATCGCAAGCAACAATTCAATCTGGATGGCAGGTCCAGGTGCAGCTCGCAGGATGGTGTTCCAAAGGAATACGGAGTACCTCCCTCTACATGGCTTGCGGGGAGTCTGGCCCCACACAAGACACGCAGCAGATAGTAGGTACGAAGTACGAACATGTGGAGGGGACGAGGGTGGGATGGAGGAGGGGATCCGTGCCTTCTGCCATCTGATATGCCGGTCTTAGGCTGACTTGGCCCAACCTACAGCAAATATCAAAGCGAATGCGAGCAGGAGACATACACCAGAGTCTTGAGGGAACAGAGTCCGCTCGAGTCGACCCAAACCACCTTCGATCAGCCAGCAATGGTCGAGGGGCATTGCAGGTACTGGCCTGAGTAATCGTCCGTCAACGTCCCACTTTGTCGTCAACGGTAGATCTAGTCAGCGGCTTACCTCCATCACCATTGTACTCGATCTCCCCCATTACTTCCTAGACTACCACCACCTTCATTCCTGCCTGCTTGTGTTGCAAGAACCACATCATGTCAGGCTACGACACAATCCCTCAGGGGGCAAATATACAAGTGGACAAGTTCACTCTGTCCATTCCGGATCAAGAACTCCAGGATTTCAAAGACCTACTCCGGCTTTCCAAACTAGCTCCAAAGACATATGAGAACCTCCACGCCAACGCCAAGGATGGCAAGTTTGGCGTCAGCCACGAATGGATGAGCAAGGCCAAAGACTTCTGGCTGAACGAATACGACTGGTATATCCCTCTCTTACCAGACGATGCTTGCAAGGCCACCGCGAAACATGCTGACGATTGACGATCCAGGCGTGCGACCGAGAAGCACAACAACTCTTTCCCCAACTTCATCGCCCACGTGAAAGATGACAACGGCGATGTCTTCAAGATCCATTTCATCGCTCTCTTTTCCAAGAAGGAGAACGCCGTGCCACTGCTCTACATGCACGGCTGGCCCGGTAGCCACTTTGAACATCTCGACATCTTCGACCTGTACCGCAACAAGTACTCGCCCGAAGAGCTACCCTACCACACCATTGCCGTTTCGCTGCCTGGCTGGACGCTCAGTTCGGGGCCTCCCTTGGACCGCGACTTTGACACCGAGGACATTGCTCGCATCATGAACAAACTCATGATCGGTCTAGGGTTTGGGAGCGGCTACATCTGTCAGGGCGGTGATATCGGCTCCTTCACGTCCAAAGTGATTGCCGGGACGTATGACGAGTGTAAAGGTGAGCTCGGAGGGTGATCGAAAAGCAGGCCAATGCTGACACAAGGCTATCCCTAAAGGTGTCCACTGTGAGTATCCCGGGCAATGGGAAGCACTGAGCGTCCAGCTTGGAACTTGGCTAACCAACCACCCAGACAACTTTGCCGTCGCTGGCGAGCCGCCGAAAGATGTAGACGAGAGCAAAATCACGGATACGGAGAGACAAGGCATGGAACGGATGAAGGCATTCTACATGACCGGCAACGGGTATGCGCGAGAACACGGCACCAGGCCCGCGACCATCGGCTTCGTCCTGGCGTCGAGTCCACTCGCCCAGCTCGCGTGGTAAGAATCACCGGCAACCCTCGGTGTCCATCCGCTCCTAAACCCATCCATCAGTGAATGGACATGCTCCATGGACGAACACGAGTACTGATGTCGACATCACCGCACAGGATCGGCGAGAAATTCCAAGAATGGACCGACGAAACCCCTCCTCTGACGCAGATCCTCGATTCCATCACCCTCTACTGGTTCACCGAGTCCTTCCCCCGTTGCATCTACTGCTATCGCGAGGTATGGCGAGCCGCCCATCCCAGAATCAGAATCAGACTCAGACTCCCAAGTCCCCCAATAGGGGATCACCCTCTCGTCAATCACATGCTAATTGATAACCCCCCGGGGGTTGCTCAGTTCTCCGTCCCCGGCAGCCGCGGTCTACCGCACGGTAATCCAAAATATAACAACGACAAGCCGGTCGCGTACTCGTGGTTCCCGAAGGAACTGGCGCCCGTGCCTAGAGAATGGGTCGAAAAGCAGGGCCACAAACTTGTCTTGTTCCGCCAGCACAAATCGGTGAGTGGTGACCGCCACGCCCACTTCCGGGAATAGAATCCCGCGCAATCTACCTCTACACCCACGGCCCGGCTGGCTGGCTTGTTACTTGTAGCTAACGTGGGAGCTCGCGCTCGATCGCTAGGGAGGCCACTTCGCCGCCATGGAGAAACCGAAGGAAATGCTAGAGGACATGGAGGAGTTCATCAAGACAATCGGCTGGCCTGTGAAGTGAGAGGTGAGAAAGTCGTGAAGTGCCCGAGCAACAGAGTCGTTGACCGTGGATTCTAGCGCCGGTCGCGCCGAAACAGCCAAGGCACGTCTTTAAAATACCGGGAGGAGTGGTAGGTAGGTGTAAGGCCTTTACTTGACGCTTCTCAGCAAACAAACGGGTAGATTCGTATAGGCTGGTCAGAATAAATGCGCCGAGCGCTCACGCTGTTGGGACGTAAAGCAAAGCAAAGCAAGGCGAAGCAAACCGTATATAGTACGCACAAAAGCGCGTGCCCTTTTTTAAAGGCCCACGCTGGAGGACCCACGAATGCTGTATCTGCCGCTCCAGGTTGCCATGTCCGCCAAAACCGACTGCTCGCTGGCTTTTCAATATGTTGCTATTCGTCGCTATACAGTATGAGCAGGATACCCACTTCGCACGTGGCAGCCCAGCGGGACGGGGGCAAATATTTTGCATTTTCGCTACAGGATCCGCTAGCCAAATCAGTCGACACCACGGTAAGTGCATCACTGGAGTTCTCCAGCCGATCGTGGCTAATTATGCCAACGATATTCGGGATGCTGGAAATGGACGGTCGAGTGTTGCAACCGCAACCTCGCCGAGCGTTGCCCAGGCTATGTATGTATTGCGCGACTGCGGATTGCGTCTTCGTGGCTTTTGGAGGCGGACTGCTGCCACCTCACGCTGGACACTCTAAAGAGTTGCGATGTTTCTTTCTTGGCTTCAAAGATCCAAATTCCCGGACTTTGCTCGATCGCCACTGTTCTCAAGCAAGGCAAACTCTGAACGCATTGCCCAACTGTTGACTCGACGTGAAGTGCAGTTGCCGAATCCCGTTTCCGGATAAGATATTGTACCAACGCCTCTCCCCGTGCCCAGGAGCGAGAACATTGCGTCAACTGGCCATATCCTAGGGGGGTACATTGTGTGCCGCCTCGACGTAGTCGGCGGATTTCTTGTCCTCGAAGCTTTTCCAACCGAGAGGGGCCATCGGTCGACAAACTGACAGCTTCATTGCCAGCCTCTCGGTGGGCAAAATCATCCGCGACATTCTTTCGCCCAGCCACGGTGCCATCCACTTCGTTGACCCTCGGCCTGAAATCAGGAGACGAGTTCTCCGGCTCCCCACGAACACTCGGATGTGCGCCTCATGAAGACATCGGGAAACCAATGCAGCGCTCAGTCCATGCCTTCAGTGGTGCGACAGCCGAGGGAGGGCCGAACACTCAGTCAATGTATTCCCACAACGAGTTCGGATGCGCTCTCATTGTGAGGCATAGATGTTCTTTCAATGTCTCACCGCTTCGGAAACTGGTGAGTCAGTGATACGGTCATTCGAAAGCAGGGCCGGTATGATGCTGATAATTGCTCGTACTGTAGTATGGCGACGGACGAGAGCTTTGGACAGAATGAGTGCCACCATGGTGTTTGCACCCTGCCTGGGGTCGAAGTTGCTGGCAAGCTTGGGGGACGAGCCAGCAAAATGTGATTGGGTGGAGAGCATGGTATACACATCTCAGCACTGATCCCGATCCTGTGCTCATTCATCGGCCGAAGGTTCCTGAAGAGAAGCCTCATGTGTAGCCAAATAGGAGTACTGCGGTGGTGATACCCAATATATGAGATAGGTGAAGATCAAACTGCGCACTTCTCATTTGGAATTTGTGAAGCTTCGACTTCTTCCCACACCCAGGCACAAGGTGCAAGGCATTCACTGTCCAGCCAAAGAAAGCTGGAGAGTATGTTCTTGACTCTTGGCCATTGGGAGACGCTCGGGAGGCCACCGTCTCCCCCACCGATGTTGGCCGCACCGACGTGTTCCACCAAGAAGTCAACAAACCAGTCGTAAAGGTAGGTGCCTTTGACGAGCCAGGCGGTCATGAGGGTCGCCCAGAGGAGCAAGTCATGGTATTTTGTGTCCCCATGCAGGCTCAAGTCGGTGGTTGCGATCTGCAGGCACCGTCGGATGCGATGAGCATATGGAATTGTGACGTCTATGTTGTCGTGGAGATTCGGCAGGAGAACCGTCATTTGAAAGACAAAGGCACATAGTCGGCACAATTCGTACAGTGCGAGGGCTTGACGTGTTGTGGCCGGCGGGCTACTTTGGCCGAGATCGTCACAGTATAGTCCTCCCGATAAGTCCGGCAGGGTTAGGAGCTCATGCTGATTCAAATTTCGAGCGAAGATGATGAGTTTGATTGGTGGGGCTTCAGGCTCGCCGTGTTGGTAACTATCGAAGGCAATGGTTATGTCGCGGACTCCACGCAGTACGGTCAGGAGGTCGATGGCCTCTGTTAAACATAGGTCTTCCAAGAACCCAAAGCCAGAGGTAAGAGCAGACAATCTCAGCATTGCAGGGCTGCTGGGTTGATTAGTCGACCAAGAGCCGATAACGAGTGACGAAAGCATGAATAAAGGAAAAGCAGGTCTCGTCTGGAACATCATTGAAGTGTGAATGTCAAAGCTGCGGTCCGTCTCAGCGAGTGATGTACGAGGGCGCTGCTCGACTGGGTCCACTTACGAAGCGATGGCAAAGGCAAGACCTGGGAACTGAATTGTATGTAGTCCTCCTTTCAGTTTGAATACTTCGATAAGCGCCCTCCAGTGTCGCCATTCGTACTCCATTGAAGCATAAAATTGGCCGTCTTGCTGGGCGGCCATCGTTCTCCTCTCGTGCTTTGTCACCGAGGTGACCTTCTCTCCATATCCCAGTATCGCCAACAGAGCCATGGCGAAGATGACTCCGTCGCTCAATGCCGCTTCGCTGGACTGTGAAGCTTTCCTCAGGGCCTTCAATGCCTCCACTTTACTCCTCAAGCGCAGGAGCGCGCTTCCGCGGTTGTCGACCGTTGGTGACTGGTGGAAAGCTTTATGCGTTGCGCCAGAGTAGACGAGAGTGTGGAAGCATACAGGGAAGCGGATCGCCGTATCCATGACGGCTTTCTTTGCCATAAGGAGAGACTCCGGCTTGTCGTCTGGAGCGAAAAGTGTCCACTGGAAAGAGATGGCATGATCGAGCATCTCATGTATGATCAGTGAGTGGTCTGATGTGCAATAGGTATCGAAAGGGTCAATCCGGCCAGCTCCAAGGACGGTCACCGGACCAGGATCTGTCGTGCCGGATGTCGCAAGAACGTTGCCACTCTTATCATTGTAGAAGACCGACTCAGGTTTTGGGGGACCGGCACCCGACTTGGCCTTCGCCGCCGGCCCCTGGCTGCGATTTGCCGCCGACTTCTGACTGTTGCCGGCAGCTTTTCTGAGCAACTTCGCCTTCCGATGGTACACCCTGGCAGCGTGTTGCTGGGGTGATTCTTCGGCAGTCTCGTCGAGGTCATAAGAGTCTTTTGAAGGGTTGTATGGCAAGAATTGCAGCCGCATATTGGCGTTACGGAGGGAACAGCTGGGTGACACATTGGTTCCTAAGTGGTTAGCTATATTGTGCCCGTACTCGACGTCTTTGACTTTCCACGGACCAAGTGGAAAGTGAGGCTACAATCAATCACCTCCAGGTATTACCGTCAAGGAGCAGCGTACGCGCAATACGCCGATCAAGCTAGTCGCTCTGGGCAACAGAAGGAGGAGCAGGCATGAAGAATGAATCGAGAAACATCAGTGATGCCTGACGCTTCTTTTGTTGGTCAATACTGTAGTCAACGACGACATGGTGGCTGGCCGAAGGGGGAGAACCGACTCGGATTAAAGATGTTCCGTATCCCGGGACGCTTGCCCGGAAAGGGGAAGGTCGCTTGGATCACACATCTGTCTCCTTTGGACCTGGACTGTGTCTTGTCGACAACCATTTCGAATCCCCTGACACATTCCTCTTGCAGTAGATGCCGACGACAGAGACATGGACCCAAGCCTAGAAGATTTCAAGAGGCGAACGGACCCAATCAAGCTACCTCGAGGGTGAGGCACAGATCCAAGTCGAGGAGTAACACACTGATGAAGTCAAGAGCCAAAGGTCAACCTACTCCTCAGCCAGCGCCTACGAAATTCTATCTACCGTTGGATATTGCCTTTTACCTATGCTTGGGTTCGCACATCCTCGCTGCGTTGTATGCTCCGATCCAAGACTGCGATGAAACGTTCAACTACTGGGAATCCTTGCATTACCTCAGCCATGGCTACGGCCTTCAGACATGGGAGTATTCTCCAGAATTCGGCATACGAAGCTGGGCTTATATTGCCTTACATGCCGTCCCAGTCAAGGTCGCCAGCCTTTTTGGGCGATCAAAGACTTTCGAGTTCTTCACACTTCGTGTGATGCTGGCATTGGTTTGCGCGGCGACCGAAGTTCGTCTCTATTCCACTATATCTCGGACCATCAATCCGAGAGTCGGGGTGATATACCTCATGATTGTTGCCTTCACACCGGGGTTTTTCTATGCTTCCTCGGCGTTCTTGCCGTCCAGTTTCGCCATGTACACCTCTACCCTGGGACTGACGGCCTTTATGAACTGGCATGGCGGAACCAAAACGGCTGCCGGCATTATGTGGTTTGGCATTGGCGCACTCCTGGGGTGGCCCTTCTCGGGTGCTTTGATTGTTCCGTTTGTCGTTGAGGACTGGCTCATTGCACTAGTAGGCCAGAGCGATCTTTTCGAAGCCTTGAGGCGGTATCTGGATGGTTTCGTCCGATGTCTGGTCGTGCTAGCTCTCCAAGTCAGCATTGACACGTTCTTCTACCACAAAGTCATCGTCGTGCCTTGGCGCATTGTGGCATACAATATCTTTGGCGGCAGAGACCGTGGACCGGACATATTTGGGACCGAGCCATGGCATTACTATATTCGTAATCTGCTGCTCAACTTCAACATCTGGTTCGTTCTTGCAGCAATTTCCGCGCCACTTTACCTATTCCAGGCGATGATTCTGCGACAGCACACCACGAAGCAATCAATTCTCAGGACAATCACCTTCCTCTCACCCTTCTACCTCTGGCTGGGCATTTTCACCCTTCAGCCTCACAAAGAAGAACGATTCATGTTTCCGGCATACCCCTTCCTGGCATTGAATGCTGCCATGGCATTTCACTCTCTTCTAGCGTGGATCGGGTCAACAGATTCGATCATCTTCGGCAGCATCCCTCCGAAAGCGAAACTGGCTGTTATCCTCCCTGTCGTCCTATTGTCGATCAACGTTGGCCTGCTGCGTATCGTTGGCACAGTCACTGCATATCGAGCTCCCCTGCAGATATACGACGCTCTGGGGACATTGAACACGACCCACCCAGCGGACACAGTCTGCTTTGGCAAGGATTGGTATCGCTTCCCCTCTTCACACTTTCTCCCCAACGGCGTCCACGCGAAGTTCGTCAAAAGTGAATTTGATGGACTCCTGCCCGGCGAGTTTCACGAGGGCAAGACTGGATTCGGGTTCTTTGCTGGCACCTGGTTGGTACCGCCCGGAATGAATGATCGAAACCAGGAAGATCCTGGAAAATATATTGACGTCCAGTATTGCACGTTCCTTGTCGACTCGTACATGCCCGGGATGGAGGCCACCGAGCACGAACCTCTCTACATTGCGGACGAAGAGCACTGGGAAAGGGTCGTCTGCGCACCATTTTTAGATGCTTCGGAGACAGGACTCCTTGCCCGGACCATTTGGATACCTGATCTACCAGTAATACCACCCAGGTATCGCCGGCATTGGGGAGAACATTGCCTGCTGCGCCGGAGAACGCCCTGAGAGCAGGTGTCAGGAGACGTCTAGTTTCCAAACAGCTGAGCAGGCTGTATTTGTGGTAATTGCCTTGAACATATACCTCCGGAGTCAGAGCCGCGCCCATGTCCGTGGGCCTCAATAATTGGGAGGTCGCGGTGGCTTGCCGCGAGCCGTTCGTGGCCCTGAGAAGAGAAAATCGCCATCCCCAAACAGGCAGTTTTGTCCAGGAACAACGTGGCCCACGATTGGACGAAGGAAACCCATTTTGACATCACACCTCGATTGATAAGAACTTCACTGGATGGCGAGGGGCAAAGCGATAACAGCCATTGTGCTACTTGTTCGTGATTGGAATATCCAATATCTGGGGTAGGCAAGCGTTTGGCGCGACCAATTCGGTGGGCTGGTGTTTCGAATCCAGACATCCTGTCCACAGCCTACCTCTTCATATATGCAGGGCCTCTCACTGCTCTTCCTTCTCCTTGGGGCATATTCACTCTCACAATCCACTCGCGCTACAACGCCGCCCGCACCATGGACTCAGAGACCATCAGACGACGAGTTTCCGACCTGATCGCTCGGTCACAGCCATACGTCGACCAGGCCAGAGAACACATACGACCATATGCCGATCAAGCAAAGGAACACGTACGGCCATTCCTGGATGAGGCGACAGCTCAGTTCCAGAGATCGAAACACCACTGCTCCTCAGCACTGAGCTCGGCCCAGACAGACTTCCACAGGCTATCCCAGCAACCTCACTTCAAAGAAATCGCTTCCGGCCTGATACTACTGCTCTTCCTCACCGTCACCGTCGCGCGATACATATCCTACCGACACTCGCGCACGCCATCTCGCCCATCAACTCCCTCGACACCACGTCTCGAGAAAGCAAACCACACCAGCCCTCCCCAGTCCACACGTAAACCAGGAACATGGCCGCCTTCGACGTTCGTCCGGCCCAAACCACCGCCCTATGAAAACTGGTCCATCGAACGCACCAAGCCGCTCCCCTACCGCCCTTTCCGCTATGGCCCCAAGTATTTCCAAACCATGGGGCTCCGCAACATCAAATGGGATGACTGGATCGAACTAGACAACCACTTCCCCCGCTACCACAGCGACAAGACGCGGCGCATCAAAGAACGCGGCCACAAATGCTGCAGAACCCACCCGGATGCATACCCCGCGGCCCTCGAACTCCTGGAAGAACTGCGGTCCTACCTTCCGGATCGATACCCCTCGCTCTACGCCCGCACGGACAAGGGCATCAAAAACCTCTGGAGCGGCGAAGAACTCGATACGACAAGCGACCCCTTGCCCGAAGACCCGATGCAGACGGCGGCGCGCCTCGTGCAGGACGACCTGGCCATCATGATCGAGCGGCCCGACGGCCAATACTACCTCCTCGCCGGGGCGATCCTGCTCGCGGGCTTCTGGCGGCTGGAGGACAAGTACGGCATGCCGCTCAGCGAGATCCACACCTCGGGCGACGTGCCGCAGTACCGCGAGAAGCTCGAGAAGGGCATGATGAACTTCTTCCGCCGCCTCAAGCCCGAGGAGCTGGTCGCGCGGAACAACTACTTCCTGCAGGTGGACGAGGATCTCGCGTGGTCGTACAGCATCGGCAGCGAGGACCTGCCGCACATCAGCTGGAACACGGCCGAGAAGAACCGCGCCATCGAGCATCATTACTTCCGCTCCGAGCGGCAGAGCTTGCGCCGCCTGCCCAAGAGCGGCGGCGTGGTGTTTACGATTCGCACCTACTTCCACCCGATCACCGAGGTCGCGCAGGAAGATTATGTCCCCGGCCGGCTGGCCAGCGCTGTCAGAAGCTGGGGCGATGACGTGAGTCGGTACAAGGGCAAGGAGAAGTACGAGGCCGTCTTGCTCGAGTATCTCGACAAGAAGCATCAGGAGCAGCTGGACAGGGGCTTGAAGTTGGAAGAAGAGGACGAGAAGAGGAGTTATCCATGGTGAATGATTCGAGGGGGTTAGCATACTGGTTGGTGGGGATCATGGATCGATTGCCCCCCAAAAATTAGAATGAAGCACGCAAGTTCCTCCGTATATACATGTATGTACTGAGCGTCCACGTCAGCTTTCTCTACTTCAGTCTCAGTATTCGCCTCATCTATGTGCTTGCAATGGTACACCGTCCAGTACTTCGTTATCAGCTCTCATCTCAGCATTGTCTCGGCCAAAAAAAGGGTGGGTCCCAATATCACGAATGTATGCGTGCATGCTTCATCAGCGTTACTCTCGAAAAGCCTCGAACCGTACAGCTTTTGCTGTAGAGTACGTTGTGCCCTCAAATGTACCTCCAACCCAGAAAAGACAAAGTCCTACCATATCAAACCCTCACACACGACTCCTTCTCCCCTTAGCGGTATCCCCATCTTCGCCCTTCTCCATCTCCTCTTTCAACCTCCTCCTCTCCCTTGCCTCTCTGACCATGACCTCATCCCGTTCCTTGACCCAAGCACATTCGTCACGAAATTCACAGGCGCGGCACTTCCACGCATCATTGACCTCGACCCCCTTGGGCTCTCTGTCTCCTTTCCAGAACCCAAGCGACGCGTACAGTTGGGAGGTCAGGAACGACGGGTTGAACAGGAGGGACTTGCTGCCCAGAACGCGGGTGCCGTCGGAGTGGTTGTAGTTCGTGGCGATGTAGCGGGCCGTGAGGATCGGGGAGAGGCGGGTCGGTTGGGAGGGCGGCGTGGGAAGCTGCGATAGAGAGGAAGGCGGTGGGATGGTCGGGTCTTGGAAGTCGTGACCTGCCGTCGTGGTGTTCGGTTGGCCACTCGTAGTGTTTGGGATTGAAGATGAGCTGGATTCAGAGGGAAGGATGAACGTCTGCCGAAGCTGATCCAGCATGAACTCCCACAGGGCTGCCAGCGTGTTGTGCTGGAGGAGGATATCCATCGAGTCCTGAGTTGACGATGGCACGAGGTTGTCGTACCTCATGTCGTCACTCTGCTGGGACATGGCGAAGAGCTCTTGATTCAGCCCGCCTATCTGAGCAATGAATGAGTCTGAGAAAGTCTCATTCACATCAAAGGCATATCTCTCTGCCAGTTGAGAAAGCATGAGTTTCCCTTGGGCCAAACTTTCGAGCATGTGATGATAGAGGTGGAGCTGAACGAGTGTGGGTCGAATGGCTGAACCGGTTGGCAAGGTCGGTGTTTGTCGTGTCTTGACGTCGGTGATGTAGATCCTCCTGTCGTCGCTTCGGGTTCTGCTTGGACGTGAAGCTTGGTCTGGCTGGCTAGAGTTGTCGCCACCACCATCATTTCCGAGGGCTTGCTGTAGCGACTGGCCTAGTTGTCTGTTCTCGCTTGTAACAAGATAGTCCCTGATACTCGCCTGATACTCCGGCAGTGGGGGCTCAACATCCTTCTTCTTCTGTAGGTTTTGGCTCATCTCTTCCAGCTTCGGATCAGGACACTCGTAGCTGAGCTCATCGATAACTCCATTGACCAGCTCTCCGCCAATCGATCCCCAGATCTCCAGCTCTCTGGTCTTGCCTGTCTCTCTGAGCGTGCGCAGACCTTGGATAATGTTCCACATCCTCAAACCCCAGCTGTCCTCTTTCTTGGTAATTTCCACAGGGACTGTGGTATGGATTTCATCTTCAAGTGCTTGGTGGACAGCACTCCCTTGTTTCATGGCAGGTGTCCTCCGTTTGCGACCATGCTTGGTCAGGACGTAGTAATATTGCAACTCGCACCACGACGGAGAGATGAGATCGGTGACAGAGAGGGCTTTCTTGGGTGGTTTGCGGAATCGTTCGAGGGGGGATCGAGGGTCTGGCCCAGTGGGTTGGAGGGCTGCGTCTTGTCCATCGTCTTTTGGCTGAGAAGACTCGCCCTTCGGAGCCTGTGGGACTTCTTTATCGCCTTGACTGCGTCTTCGTTCGGCTAGCCGCTGGTCAGCTTGTCAGCAAGACAAGCAGTGGAATCTACGCCGGATTGCTCACCACTTTCGTCGCGTATGTTCTGCTGTTGCTGGTTCCCAGCAGATTGGCTTTGAAGCCGCCATTGACGCCTCGTCCCAACACCAGGCACCTTAGGCAGATAAACGCCCCGAGGGTCCTCATAGTCCTCTATGTCTGTCACAACCAAAGGCGCGTTTGCCAACGCGTCTTCTTTCCGCTGGTTGGCCGCCTCGAGAAGGAGTTGATCGATTATCTCAAGCGTCTCAGGGTCGTCGGCGAAGTCACTGTACTCGTCGAGGTCCGCATCTTCGTGCGCGTTTGCTGTTTCCTTGTGATAATCCGAGTCAAGGTGCATGTCCACTTCGAGATCTGGCGTTGACATCGCTGAGGACTGATAGTGGGCGAATAATGGCGATGTAGGCGTCATGATTCACTAACCTTCCGCCACGCTTTGAAACGTACGAGAGCGACAAGCTCCCCTACATATGTCGTCCCCCCGCTGTGGGTTTGAAGTAGAGGCATGGTGAAAATGAATTAGTTGTTTTGTTTCCCGCCCTCAGGCAAAGGTAGACTTGAGTTACCTCTGCCTGGTCAATCGCGGTCGATGTTGACGCGTCGTGGGGCACAAGCACACAGGTACGAGAAGATGAGACCCAATCGATTAGATATTGCTGCCATTCTGGTTTGCTCTATAATTAGGCTGACATTGCTGCCTATGTTCTATTTACTGGCCATACTCTATGGTGTTCACTCAGCCTATTCCTGGCACCGGTTTCGCAGATATCTATCGGTCCTCCAAAATGCATGCTCGCTGCCCATTTTGAATCCTGCTAGATCTGTATGCACGCCCTGTCGTACATATCTGTTCCTTCTAAGTCGTCATCATCTGGAACCAGATCTTTGAGGTTGTCCCTTGTAAAGCTCTATTTCACGACCGTCCCCTCCGGTATCACAGGGTGACTCAGAGTATCAACCTGCGCCTCAATCTTTTCTTCCTTCCTGTTCAAGAAGCTCAAATAGCACTGCCACGCCACGGCAAAGATACCCGAGAACATGAACCTGTACTGCGGCGCAATGAAGGCGAACGAGAACGCCGTGACAGCGGGCCACAGCTTCAAGGAGTTGAGCATGCTGACAGGTACCGTGGTCCTGATGCGGGTGATTATGCCTGAAGCATGTTCGCCGGTCAGCAGCGCTTGCATGCCGAAGAAGTAGGAGTTAAACACGGGTGTGAACACCGCTTGATTAACAGCAACCTTCGTGGCAATCGATGCGACTTTGGAGGAATAGTTGAAGTTCCTTCCCAGGAAAAGAAACCTGCAAAGCATGCTCTCGTCAGCTTCTCAATGTTCCTGTCTCGTATGTTACAAGCGCACGCTTGTCTCAAGGCTTTATCAACGGGCCCGTTGGTGTCTTACCACTTATATCCAGGAATCGCAGCAATCGCCCCGATAGTCAACATTCGCAGCGTCCTCCAAGGATCGTAGAGTTCTCCACCGATATCCTGCGCGAGGAGATCACCGCATAGGTAGGTTGTCAAAGTCGTACATATTTGGACCGTGTAAGGCCTCTTCGCCTGCGTGCGATGGAACCATCTGAAGAAGTCCGACACGGGCCCTAGTCGGTGATACCATAGCTGGATGGGGATGTCGACCGGCTCGATGGGCTTCGCGGTCTCGCCGACTGGCACCTCGTTGAGCGAGTGAGGAGGCAAGTCATTGGATTTGGCTGGTCCGGGACCGGGTTGGTCTTTCGGGGGGGTTGTGGAGGAGTTTCTCTGCGCTTGTTGCTTATGTCGCCCTCGCAATCCCTGTGCTCGTGGCCGCAGCCAGGGCGACCTGGCGCTGAACTTGAACGCTGCCCGTTGCAGTGGGTGCATCATTCGCGCGGGATCCCATGATGAATAGAAATGTCAGCGACCTCTAAGAAGCGTTATGCGTTGGAGATTTGCGCAAAACTAATCCCTATGTTGGAGCAATTTAGAGACGCCATAGCCCCGAAGATCTGTTCCGGGTTATGCAGGTCCACGGATTGCTGCCCAATGACGCCCGTAGCGGGGGCCCTGACGCGGTCCATGTTAGGCATCAACCCCCGAAATCCTGCACTCTGCACACAAGGACACACCTCGAGTCATCGCAAACATCTAGAAGAACCGCTGGAGGGAATGGAAGCAAGGCAGAATTTGTTCGTCTGATGAGTTGATCTGAACTGTATTCAGATTCTATCTGATGCAGCACATATTTGCTGTCCAGGTCAAGTTTCATGATGACTGCTAACCATGCTGTGATGTACAAGCACAAGCAGGAAGCAAGAGGACGCCAAATTCCCAGTAACCACCCCATGTTCAATGTCTGAAAAAGCAATACAGCAATACAAGCCCTGTGTGAATCATCCATTTCGCCGTTGTGTCATTCGTGAAACCCCCATACTCAAACCACTCCATGCTTCAACATTCCCAAGTACCAGTTGTCATGATCGAGAAGTTGAAAGCAGCACAAGCTGTCATCTAAGATCGCTCACCACGGAGACGGCGGGCGAGCTGGATATCCTTGGACTGGATGGTGACACGCTTGGCGTGGATGGCGCAGAGGTTGGTATCTTCGAAGAGCGAGACGAGGTAGGCCTCGACTGACTCTTGAAGGGCACCAATGGCGGAAGACTGGAATCGGAGGTCGGACTTGAAGTCTTGAGCGATTTCACGGACAAGACGCTGGAAGGGGAGTTTTCTGTGACAGTCGGGTTAGTCGACGGTGACGATGCAGTGCCAGGACCATCACATACCGGATCAGGAGCTCAGTGGACTTCTGGTAGCGACGGATCTCACGGAGAGCGACGGTACCAGGCTTGTAGCGATGGGGCTTCTTGACACCTCCGGTGCTGGGGGCAGACTTGCGAGCGGCCTTGGAGGCGAGCTGCTTTCTTGGGGCCTTGCCACCTGGAGACAGAGTCAGCGACACTGTTCAGATGCCATGATGAGGCTGTTGTGAGCACAACTTACCAGTGGACTTGCGAGCAGTTTGCTTGGTACGAGCCATTGCGAATTGATAGTTTGATGATTGGGGTGTAAGTTGTTGATGGAAAGTTGGCTGAATGAGATGATGAGTGAGGCTGATGAGGAGGAGGAAGATGAGTGGTTGGGGTGGGGGAGAGGGAGATATTTGTAGGAGAACGGATTGCGCAGGCACGTGCTTGGCGTGATCTGGTGCAGGCGTGATTCACTTGTGAGTGACAGGCAGCTGCGGGCAAAGTGGCCGTGACTGATTATTCGCAAAACAAGTGCTCAGATCAGGGCTGCAAATGCTCCATGATTTTGCGCTGCAGTTTTGCAGTGATCCAAAACGCTGCCGAATCTGGCCTGATCCGGCGCTTGGCGTCACCACACCAAGATCTCACGAACCTCTCTGCGCCGCGACACCGCAGCACCCACAAGGTGATCTATATGATCAACTGTATAATTCACTGTAGAAATGATTGCAATGGCTATGCGACGTTGACACTCAAAAGATCAGTAGATACAACCAGTGGTGGTTGAGAAATCAGTGCATCGACACCCATCGCAGCCCGTTGTGCATGGCGACTGCATTTCTCGGATCTGATTTCTGATTGGCTGTGATCTGAACACGCGCGGGTTGATTTTTTGGGCGCGCGACTGGCTCTTCCAGGCATAAACATCCCCCACTACGCGCCTCCAACCAGTCTTCATCCTCCATTCCATCCGTTCACAGTACGAAGTCTTGACCAACTCTCATACCACTTTTCCAATCTCTTCAAACAACTCCAACACTTCATCAACATGACTGGACGCGGCAAAGGTGGCAAGGGCCTCGGCAAGGGCGGTGCGAAGAGACACCGCAAGATTTTGCGCGACAACATCCAGGGTATCACCAAGCCTGCCATCAGACGTCTGGCCCGCCGTGGTGGTGTCAAGCGTATCTCCGCCATGATCTACGAAGAGACCCGAGGTGTCCTCAAGACCTTCCTCGAAGGTGTCATCCGAGATGCTGTCACATACACTGAACAGTGAGTATCCTTCGGAAACATCGATCCTCAAGCGTTCGCTAACATCTTCCCCAGCGCCAAGCGAAAGACTGTCACGTCCTTGGACGTGGTATACGCGTTGAAACGACAAGGCCGAACCCTCTACGGTTTCGGTGGTTAAACGCTTCATCGGCCTTCATCCTCTATCTGTTACGACACTGTTCTCGAGCGTATCGTGCTTGTTATCATCCACGGCATGATTCCTCGACTCTTCTGCTTGCTTTGAGTTTCGGAGTGGTTCGGCATTGACATGGGTTTTGATCAATGGGGTTGTCCTATGGGGGGTCACGGTTATGATTGGAATGGCAAATCAAACACATCGGTGCCTTCACCTGCAATGATGTATCATACAGGCGCTGTGCCTCGAGCAGCCTGCTCCGGCGTTGGCAGATAGCTGAGCCATGACATAGAGCATAGGCGTCAGCATCAATACAGAACAACACTTGAAAAATCATGACACTGTCCTGATGCCCTGTGATTTTCCATCTGCGCGTCATTGCTCCTGCTTCTGCGTTGCCTAGTAACTTCTCAAGTATCCTCGCGACCACTGCTTATGTATTTGTTCTCTCGTAAGCGAACCCTGGGACAACGATAGAGGGCGGTGTCTCAGATGCAGCCAGATCCATGAATATGCTTGAACATGCGGCTCACCCTCATGCACATCATTCACGAATTCCACCTCGGGTTCTGCACAGTGACACCGTGACGGGTTCGAACTCTCGATGGAGATCGCGCGGAGGAGGCATGACCAGCCGCAAGTCAGTTCCTGGTGGGCAAAAAGAAAACATGCAACGTGAGCAATCGCGTGGGAACAATCCTAACTGCGTGGTTCATGGGTTGTAAACCTGCAAGAGCACGTCCCGGAGGCATGGAGGACTCGGCGTATCAAGCCACCCAGGCAGCAAGTAGACAGGTGACATGGTGCTGTCTTGGTTCGACTGTGCTATGCGACAAAGGGCTGATACTGTTCCCATGGCCATCGGACGCTTAGATCTTATCTCGGGCACGGCGTGTCCTTGGGACTACCACTTCTTGATTTCGCTCGACATGTTTGCTGAACCAGCGTAAACGCGGCGTCCACAGCCTTTCAGCTAGTGGGAGAACTGCTATAGAGACGTTGCCTGCGAGCTCGGTACCAAGTCTGTAAATATATATTGAAAGCTTCAGCTTAGACGATCATGATGGCCCATACGAGCGATGACTAACACGGCACCTGCACGGTTTATGCCGGCAATCACGGCTTCGCGCAACCGTCTCATGGCGCTCAGAAGTTGCTCACAGATCATATTTTGGCTACAGCATAATCGGTGTTGTCTCGGCCTAGCTTGAGCTTGAAGACTTCCGTCGACTCCGAACCATCGACAGAGCTAAAGCCGTGATCAATTCTGACGCTGACGGTGGCTTGATGGCCCTTCAAAGCACTCATGATAGCAATTGCAATGGACTTTTCAGCAGTCTTGAACGCACTTGCCCTGAACAGCACGCCCCGGAGCCCCCACGCCCACTACGACCAGGAATACGATACGAGCTGAAGCACAGTGTGGCAGCCATATGCACGAGCGAAGCTGGAAACCCTGTGTCGCGAGAATACAGCACAGTGAGGTACATGTCGGCGGAGTCACTTCCGTGCAATGCCATCCTCCATGGACGTAACAGTCTACAGAGTGCTAATATGGGAATCCCATGCGGAATAATGTCGCTCGGTGATCCTTTCTGCTGTACTGCGTGTCTGTCGGGCAAAGCTCCTGGATGGACCTCCCCAATTGAGGATGCCTCGTCCTATCCGCCGGAAAGCGGAGTGCCGCATGGTCCATCAGAGCCAAATTCGAATACTGCTGCGCAGTGTCTGCGATACTTCCGAGGACCATGCTCCCAATTCCGACAAGCGTCCTGTGGGGTCGGGCTGCCACATGGCAAAGATCAGGCGAAGCGGTTGCGCCACAACCTTACGCACTTTGTCAGCTCACCTGTGTCCACCGGCGACTGGGTACCCAGCACAGCGTACTCTCGAATCTCCTCGTCCAACGTGGTGTGCACCGTAGATCTATCTCATCCGTCCGATCAGACGTGGCACATGTGGCGGTGCAGCGGTGAGGACTACCTCGTATGACCTTGACGAGCTGGGTGGACCGCGAGACTTGTCATTCAGCTATTCACTGTGCCAATCGTAACAAGGCTCTCAGCTCATCGCTTTGCTGCGAAGCATATTGAGAGTCCTGCCCTAATCGTTGGTTGCGGCAGTGCCGACAATTGACAGGCTCCCAACCTTTCTGCAAAGGACGATACCATTGCAAGCCTCACATCACAGTGACAGGGACCAATTACTCGTACTCTATACACAGATCCCGATAGCCCTGTCAAGATGTCTGATAGTGTTTGTCGGCATTTGCTGGATACGATCGGGAACCCCTCCTGCCAAGTACAGAGACTTGATGGGGGCTACCCCTACCACAACGGGCTAGAGCTGTTGTACGTACGAGGGTTAGACTTGTGTTTGCGGAGAGTCCAGAGCCGATGCAGGCCACCATCGCCGGAGTGCGCCGATTCTAGCCGGCACTTGTCCTTGCTGGTGCCGGATGTCAGCCAATCAGCGGGCGTAGTGTGGGCCAAACAGAATTTTTATCTCAGCTGTCGGGTCCTGGGCGGCTTCTGGACCGAGGCTGCGATCCAATAATCGACCCCACCTTCGTGGTTCCAGCCTTATGCCCAGCAGCCCTAAAGCAATGCAACCGCAGCTCGGCACGTTCCTGCATGCTAGACGAAAGAAAGTCGAGTTCCAGAAGCAACTAGAAGTGGAGCACTAGACGGATGGGAAAACCCCACCTTTGGCCGCAAATGTTGGGAGCAAGAAGAGTGTACAGCTCAGTTCAATAGTCCCAAGCATGTCTCATCACTGCCCCGAGCTATGCCAACTCACTCGCATCGTACGGTGTCTTTGACAGCGGCAGGGAGAAACGAGCTGACTCTCGGCTCGCCGGAGAGAGAAACCTCTTTGAGTCAGAAGTACGAGGTACCTGCTAGGGCATGGCCATCTGGCTGATCTGCAGGGCTATGCAT
Source organism: Cladophialophora carrionii CBS 160.54 (assembly GCF_000365165.1). Classification (NCBI taxonomy): domain Eukaryota; kingdom Fungi; phylum Ascomycota; class Eurotiomycetes; order Chaetothyriales; family Herpotrichiellaceae; genus Cladophialophora; species Cladophialophora carrionii. The sequence goes on along the minus strand of NW_008481827.1, from coordinate 1,121,851 downwards.
CGAACCGAAGCATATCCGAGCCCTTGGGGTAATTTCTAATTAGCCTGTTACATGCACCACGCATAGATGAGCTGAGAGAGTACGGCAATTGTCATTTGCGGCCGTTAAGTTATCCTCCCAACGCATTATTATTTCCACGGATAACGAACAAAGACGCAGTTACGGGTGCATACTGTAGGCTTGGAGATGGTAACATGGGCTAACGTAAGTATGTCGCGCAAGTCCTCTGTAGATGGACCGTGCTGGTGGACTGTGTAGACCGTGCATGTGGAGCTAAACCGGATGACAAAGACAGTGGTGTGAATAGTACCGGTTCCGACGGGGTCTCGCGACATTCTAGAATCCGAGGAGAAGAACTTTGTCCAGCGTTGCGGGCTTACAGCAGCGGGAGTTTGCTGTAGCCCAGTAGGCCTGGATGCTCGGGATCGCTCGGGCTGTCGTAACTCGCAGACGGCGATTGGACGGACAAAGAGCACAGCCACAGTAGCGAGTCGGACGACGTCAGCCTGCCAAGTCGCTCACTCGTTGCAGCCCATCATGATCGCACTGAGAACCGTACTGCAGATCGTACTGAGTATACTAGCCCGTAACAGTAAGGAGAGCGACTTTCATGGACGGCTTGGTGGCAGCATCAAAGCTGAGTCTCCTCGGTACCAGTACACGGTAGGCACAACATTTGGAGCGACGGACGAGGAAAATCCGAAGTCGCCCGACAAACCCGACAAGACGACCTGGAACAAGCAGCAGCTTGCTTATGGTCAGGCGTTAGCACAAGTGAAGGGTGTCATGTCACTGTTGGGCTGAGAAGTCTGCTTATTTCAGGGTCTAGGCTCAAGTGCAACGCCCGAGAGTCACCGAGAGTCACCCTGGCTGAGCGCGACCCGAGGCAGCTGGTGTAGGTTTTACCAGCAAATACCCAATATTACGGCTAATGGCAGCTACGACCAATCGCTCGCAACGTATAGCCGAAGTAGGTCCTTGCCGCTTGAGCAGCCAGTTCAGGGTTTTGACCATCTGGCGAATTCCCTGATCCGATCGTCGACGGTCAAACCGCTCACTGGAATCCCGGTCGATGCCTTGGCCTATCGCAGGCACCGCTCGCGAGATCCTGGTCATCGTCGACGTCACCCCCCACCATCATTCAATCGAAGCGCTCACTCTGACAGTTTTCCCTGCAGCGTCCGCTTGCTGTTGCCCTCGTGTCTTCCGGCCGATGGTCATGGCCGATTCCTCAACATCACTCAACAATCAGACGTAACCTCAGCACAGGACTGCCTCTTTTTTCACAATTACCCTATTCGTACCGCCTACACCTGGGTTGGAAGTCTCAAAAATCATTCCCTCCCCGGACGAAACCAAAGACCATATTTGACCAAGTCAATTCCGCTCACATTGCCGATACCTCCGTTGCATACTCCCTCTCTTCCATCCTTTTCGACATCGGTCTGTCATCAGCCCCGTGGTCGTCCGGATACTCAAACATCCTTCTCGCTTATAGATTTGCCACTCGGTCCTTCCCATCCGCTTTCCCATTCCTACCTCCGAGTCCACGTACACATACTCCGTACTCGACCTATCCACGCTTCCCTGTACATTACCAAGCCCTTAACAATCTTCGCAGCTCAGCGACTATACAACATTGGAAAATCTTTGAGTTGCGCCCGAGTCAATCTTCGCCTCCTTCATCTCACAAGTCTACAACCTTGATGCAATCAGCGACATCACAATCACAGAGTCCCACGGTGCGCATACAGAAGTCGAGCCCTACGCCGACGCCTTCGACACAACCACCCATGCTGGCCCAAGCTGCGCTGGTGGGCGGATGGAATGACGGGTATAACAGCCCCGGGGGATACTTGAGCGCGCTGCCAAAGAACTTTCAAGACCAGAGATTCCACAAACGAGATTCGTCAGGATCCTCTGTAACGTCGGTTGGCCCGCCTTCGCCTCTCAACCACAATACTATATACCCCCACATCGTCGCCACATCTGACTCGAGTTTTCCACCTGCCTACGACTTTGACTATTCACAAACTCCACACACCGCCAAGTCAGAAACTGCGATGATGTATCCTACAAACTTTGGCCCCGTTGACATGAGGAGGATACAATCGACAGGCGCTGACGAGCGTGCGTCATATGCGCTGTCTGCGCCTCAGTCGGTGTCGACAATGAGTCACAACTCTCCAGCGACACCGCACACTGCATATGAACCTGAGTACGACGTGAAGCGTGAATATGGTGAGACCAAGAGCGCAGTCGACGACATGATCGATTACTTACAATTCGAGTCAGGATACACCAACGCATACCAGCAATCATTACAGGATGTCTTTCCTGACCAGCATTTTGCCAACCCGATGGCCTACTCGCAGGCGCCTCAGCAGAACATGCAGCGTTTGACCGTCAATTCTCACAGGCAGAACATGATGGCCGAAAGACTCCAGGCAGCACAGCAAGATCACCTCCGGACGAACTCGCCTACCTCGAATCCCAGGGACAAGTCACCCTTCAGGCAGAACTCGCCTTACAGCATGCCCGCACCTGCACAGCGACCGCAGCCAACGCTACAGAAACAACGAACCTCGATATCACCGAAGGAGTTGATGCTGGACGAACACGATATCGATGATCACGCGACGCCGTTGTTTGCTCAAGACCAGTCACAATCAATGTTCGCCAACCGTAGAAACCCATCGAACCTTTCCAGTTTCTACACGGCGGCGAACGAACAATCGATGCAAATGCCGCAACAATATCCCTTTGTCAGCCAGCCATCACGGCAGTCTGCACAGCCGGGCATGCAGGACGTCACACCGGATTTCCCGGCTCACATGATCTCGATGGAATCAACGGCAGACGAAGCGTCGGAGCCTTCTGGCAGTCAACAGTCGATGCAGAAGCCTAGGCTCCAGCCACAAGTCCAACCTGCTGCGCCCCAGCACCAACAGACACCACAGCAGCGGCCGGTCGACACGTCATCTGACTCGGGTACCTACTCGTGTACGTATCACGGTTGTCACCTGAGGTTCGATACGCCAGCCAAACTTCAGAAACACAAGAGGGAAGGTCACCGACAAGTGTCGCCTTCGGCGTCGCCCAATCTGGCTTTGCGCAACTCGCAAGCCGGACCTCACCGCTGCGACCGAATCAATCCTAGCACGGGAAAGCCTTGCAACTCAATCTTCTCCCGGCCCTACGATCTCACGAGGCATGAGGACACCATTCACAACAACCGCAAACAGAAGGTCCGCTGCCATCTGTGCACGGAGGAGAAGACCTTCTCGCGTAATGATGCGCTTACACGACACATGCGCGTGGTCCACCCGGACGTTGACTGGGTTGGCAAGCAAAAGCGTAAGAGCGCCAAGTGAAGCGATTGGAACAATCACGGCAAAATGGTGTCGCGACTGAGTCAGCCATCATCAAAAAAGCCGCGAGCAATTTGCAAATCAAGGGCGGAAACAGACAAACGCCCTGTTGACCGATGGGTTTACCAAGTTCCGGGTCTGAGCCAAGCCCGGCGCAATGCAACGCATCCGCATACACTACCCCTTTCGCACCTTGTATCACTATCTGGAAACCTAAACAGGCCTCGCGTTGCTTTTTGCGGCAGTCGTTACGGCGTGGCTTTCTCGCATGGAGGGATTTTTCGGGGCGAGAACTTTTCCTTTGGGTATGGGGGTTGCCGCTTAGGTCAGCAGGCTCAGCGATGACGTATGACATCATGAACGACTAGGGTTCGGTTAGTGGGATTAAAATGGCTCCAAAGACATTTCCGCATGAAGCATGGCGTCAGGCTGGAATGAGATCAGGCACGCATGCCTACAGACCCTGCAAGGCTGGGTCGGGGTTTGGTTTGAGCATATGGGGAACAACTCGAATGGGTACAAAAATTGTTAGTTTTTGGTTTTGGATCTCCCAGGGTTTCATCATTCGAAGAGTCACGAGCAGAGAGTTGGCACCAAGCGATTGCCGGGGGTGGGCATACTGGCTGCGCCCAGAGCGCATTGCATCTGATCTGTTACTGCACCGATAGACTGTACAACAGCTTGTTCATACGTTACCAAGATATCTTGTATATGAAGTCAGGTGCATGGGTCAGGATAGATGCAAGCGTGGCATGCTACAGCGGAGCTGTTGGCTGGTTCTCTAGATTGAAATTAAATGTGCTTCCCAAAACGGGTTCACTTTCCTTTTTGCCTCGAATTTGCATCCACGCCGTCCCAGTGCTTTTTGGCTCGTCTCATTCCTCGCACGTCTAGGCAGTACACGGAGGACAGCCGCCAGTATCGGACTCGAGAGGTTGGCCTGGGATCTTCGACTTTGCCCCATTGTCCCTTCAATTCCGGCAGACGGACAAGAGCAAGCCACTGGCTTGCCACGCGTTCTCAGAGTTTGCCATCACGCCTAGCCCATTCCGTTCGAGGTGCACTTGCCCCGGTATACCACCAAGCAGACTCAATCATTTAGGCGACTTGCCCTGTCGTCTCGGAGGCACATCATGGCCAATACCAAAACTTCCCGGCACGGTGGATGGAGATCCGCCACACGCCGGAATAGGAAAGTTTCCAAGTCGGATAATTGCTATGCGTAGTATGTGTACGTTTAGTCATACGAAGGCCGTCCGCGAACCATCGTCGCGGCGGAGTTAGCAATAACGCCCTGGACGTCGCTTCCTTCACGGAGCCACAGAGGGAACTCTCCGCGAGAGAGTCGGCACTTCCTATGCTACGAAAAGGCGATATGTATAGCCTGGCCTTTCCCCCACTCATAACCTACCTAGACTGAAATCGGTGTGCCTTTAAACCATTACTCACATAGCATAGATAGGATGTGTGATGTACCAGGGGCGACGGACGCCCTCTCCTGTCGACTGGACCCTTCCAGACACGGCAAGTGTCATTATTAGGATGGATGATGTTTCCGCGTCAGGAAACAGACTTTGGCATTGGACAAGCGAAGTATGTCAGTTTGTATGTACAAGTGCGCCGAGATTCCGTTCGTTGCGGAAAACAAAAATACACGTGCATATCAAGATGTTTATCAATTATGTACATCGAGGACAGCGCCACGAGAGAGCGTAAGAGTAAGGCCAACAGTATCCCGCAGGTATCACAGTCGCGTCGCGTCTTTGCATACGCCATAGAGTACGATATAGGTAAGTAGTCAGTAGTGGTTACTGGTCTTCGAACGCGGAATGTGGGTGTCTGCCAAGTAGCCCAAATGTAGTTATCTAGGGTTAGGGTTACTACTCTAGACTCATTGTGACCGCGGACAATTGAATCGAGTCTTCTACACACCCCCGCTTGCCCAAATTTTCCCCAACACCAGGATGATTGTGAGTGATTTCCACTCTCCATGGATGATATTAAGCGCACGCAATATCGCGCCGGCGCTCCATAATGTAGGCCACGGAATACACGCCCAGCGGAGTTCTTCGACTGTAGAGCTGTACACTCGCACTGCACACTCACACCGCACACTGCGCACCGACATCCACGTAGCGGCCGCTCGAACCGCCTCGCGGGGCGGAGAACCACCAAGGGGAGGAAGGATATGTATCCTGATTTCGGTGAGTACATACCGTATCTCCCACACGGCGGACCGTCCGTCATGGTAGTATGTTCCCAACCCTAGTACGTGCATCGACGACACCGGCATGCCACCGTTAGTACTCCCTTCTACGGAATACGCGCACTCACCCACACAAAGTACTTACTTGGTAAGAACCTGACAAGCTGTGGTGGATGCCAAAGCGCGAATTGCCTTACAGTACCCCCGGCGCCCACAGTCGGGCTCTCGCCGCAACCATTCTACCGAGAACGAATATGTGCGGTAGTGGTGAAGGACACGCCTTTTCTTGAATGGAAGGTTGGCTCCAAGCCCATCGCATGTACCAGTATGCGTTGGTCTGACCTCGCGAGCTGATAACAGCCGCGTTTGCGGCGGCAAAAAGTCAATTGCCGATAGGGAGCTTCAGGTCATCAGCCGCGCTCGTGAGCCGGACATGTATGGACACGCAAAATAAAGCATGGACACCGGCGCGTATGTACTCCGTACAGTCCGCGTAAACACCGAGCATGGCGACCCACTGGAGTAAGTAACGTTCTATACAGTAGTATTGCCACGTACATACTGTACTTGTACAACGTCCTGGTACATAGATACAGTACTATGCTGTACAGCACTAGATCAGTACTGGACTGTATGTATGTATCGTCTAGCAATTGAACTGTGAAGGGTTCTGCACAGTACATGAATCCTGCAAGTGCTGAGTCTGCGCCGGGGTCTCGCCCGGTCTCCGAGAGACGCGATGCAATGCAGAACAGGTGAACACACTTTAAACTTCTCCAGTATACCACCATATGTCCCAGGCAGCGGAAAAGGACAGCGGACAGTACTTTAGCGCACGCAATCTCTTGCGCACAGTTTGACACGACACGATACGATTGGATGTAATGTATGCGGGCGGCGCCCTTCCCTCGATCCTACTACGTATTGCCCATGTTGGTCGGAATAGAACTCACGAGATGCGTCTCGAAATGTCCGCGTCGACATGAAGAGCTCGACGCGACCGTTTTGATTTCGAGTTCCGGGGATATGGATGGAACGTTGCACACAAGGACTCGAAACACTGCAGGGCTGCAATTCCTGTCCGTGTTGCTGCACAGACGGAGGGAAAAGTACTAAACTTCAATGGTTCGGAAAGTGAACAAGCGCTTGACTCAACTGCAATCAGAACACATCTGAGCCGGCCCTCGAATGTAGGGTTCCATTCTTTCTGCTCACACCAGCACAAGGATTAAGCGTCCCTCAACAAGGGCTGCAACCTCGAGGCCTAAGTTCGCTGGCACATTACACACCTCAGCGACGCTCACAAGGACTTGATCGACGCTCACCTCGACCTCATCCAAATCCTCTCAGAAACCGTATCGACGCTTACCTAAACCTTATCAACACTCACCTACATAGTACCTCTCATCGAGACTTACACACCTAAACCTTATCAACGCTCACATATACTGTATACAGTTATCCTTATCAGCGCCCAGGTAGAGCATATATATTAACGCTAATCTAAACCTCATCGAAGCTTACAGTACTTACAGTACTAGTAGTAAGTACCAATATAAATACTAGTACTATTCAACTTGTATAGCTAAATTAGAGGCTACATAAGTTAAAGAAAGGATAGTAATAAGTATAGTATAGATAGAAAAAGAGCTAAGCTAATTACGGTAAATTTCGTACCTTACTACTAGTGTATAGTAAAATATATAGTTTACTAATATACACTTTTTACTAAGTATACAGCCCTCTTCAACGAGAGCTGACCTAGACTAGAAACAAGCCAGGACCGAGCTGGAACCGAGCTAAAACCGGGCTGAAACTGGACCGGGTAAGCCAGGACTGAGCTGGACCAGGCTAGAGGTAGGCTAGAAGTGAGCTGAATGTGATTTTAAAGTGAATTAGAGCTAGGCTACTATAAAGTACTTTATATTTTATATCTATAAAATAGTACATCTAAAGCTATATTAACTACGATTCTAATACTGTCGTAATAGTATATACCGTATTTAAGGTGTACTATACTGCTATATTTAAAGTACAGTAGTAATAAAGTATTAGAACCGCTTTAGATACTTAGTATAGTAAGAATTATAAATATATACTTTAGTATTTGACAACTTATGACAGTATTAGAACAGCATTAGAATAGCATTAGAACAGTATTAGAACACATTAAAATAGTATTAGTATATATTAGATATAACTGAAATCTTAAAACAGTATTGATTCCGATTTAAGCTGTAATCTATACGCGATTAGGGTGGCATAGAGTGACCCAGCGGAGGAAATACAGGCGATGTGTCGTTAATATCTCCTTTATTCCGAAGAGCTAGCTTGTTTGTTTAGATAGAAGCCCGCTGTTAGGAAGGTGCGGCCAAGTAAAGTCTATTGCACAGGGACAGCAAGCACTATATGCTTGTATGGGCATATTCATAATATACTATGTAGTGAGTGATAGTACTCACTTTATGCGCTGTACTTTATTCGGTAGTAATCACCTCTAGACAATTAATTCAAGATTCTGTACGGACCTCGAACAACTCCGGTCGCGGCTCGCTGAGCCTTGCTGTAGCACTGTACGTATACAGACAGCTACTCGTACAGGCGGGTGTAAGCATGCATGGCATGTGTAAGACAAGTACGGAGTACATAGGACGTTATCGTACTACCTAACAAGGCATTTCCCATTCAACCATTCTCGCTATATCAGGCATGGCTCGTGAATCTGGCGCGAGGACCTTATCCCCGGAGAATCTCATTGACGCTTGCAGGATGTGCATGACAGGGTTACCAATGTACTGTAGTACTGGTGGCCAAGAAGCGTTGATGGTACGAGTTAGCTGTCCGTTCCTTGTGTTGTCATTCCAGATCTCCCGCTTCCAGAGGTGTCTCGCTATTCCATACTACAGTCTTATCGCCTGCCGCTATGTGCTGGTGACAATAAGTACCTCAGTCGCCGCTTTACACAGCCCGAATAAACATCCATTGTACGGCGTAAGCTGCATATACCGGTAGAACCATGCGGCGGGAAATTGTCCAGAAGCACGGAAATCTCAACGGGGCCTCCGATTGCGCACGTTGCGCGATGCGCTTTAGGGCAGCCTTGCGCGAGCGAGCTCGTGTGGATGATGCGAAATATTTCCGCGACGGAGAGAGCACCATGGCACGGTCCATGCCGTACGTGAATGATGCGCAGTTTGTGCGGACTCGACCACACAGATGCGGCGACATTATGTCCAGAAAGGGAAGACGCAGAAGTCATCGGGGATGTTTCGGCAGGTGAGGGAGGAATCTTCCCGAGGAAAAGATACTGTACCGGCGAGAACCGGGACAGACAAAGTGACGGGGAATGGCGTTTTGCTTCGCATATCACAGACGACGCATTAGCAGCACCGTTTCGAGGTACGGTAGTAAGTACGGCAGCGGGTGTGAGCTGGGCAGATGATTCCGGGAGGTAGAAAGTACCGAATGCAACAGTGTTGACAAGCATGGAAGGATGATACATTCTGGAAGCGTACCCGAGTCGGTATAACGGGTCGGCACCGAGTGGTGAGATGAGGCTCTGTGCTCGCTCACCTGGTAATCCCGACTGCAACTTGCCGCTTTGTGAGGCTGAAAGTGGACAACGTGGCCAGCAAGGGATGAGTTCCCAGGTTACGCATTGATTTGTCGGAGACCGATGACCGGTGATTAGGTTCTCATGGTTTCGCAACGTCGATCAGAGGATCAGAGGTGAGGAAATCGTGGAACCAACTCGTAGTGCCAATAGGGACCGCAAGAATGTCCTAGAGCTCCAGGACATGCAGACAGGGCACGGCGACGTAGACCTTCCAGTCCTGTCATTCTGTCATTCTGACATACTGTTCAACCCGTGTCCTCAGTGTTGGATAGCTCGTACGCGATAGACTGCTGTCGAGGCTGTCAATTGCGCAACCGATGATGAGATGCTGCGCATGAACCCCTTCTTGGCCTACGTCGACGCGCGATCCGTCCGACTTCTACCCCGCAAAACCGCGGTCGGGATGATGCATTGTTGTCATCGATGTCAGGCCCAAGATCAGGGCTCCAAGCAAGGACTTCGGCTTTCGCTTCCGACACATCAATCAATTACGACAGGCCGCGTGCTGGGGCTCCTCGAGATGAGCACATCACTGGATCATGCTCGTGATTGTGATCTTGATCGTGGTCGACCCTGTGACCAGACGGGCAAAGACAGACGAAGCCGGGGATAGAATGAGCCAAAAACACTTGCCCTTTGAAGCTGTATTTGTCGATTACCGGACGTCGTACGAGTACGAGTAACGTATTGTGATGTTTCAAGGGCGTGGAGACTGTGGCGCAGCAGGCTGGTCTTTGCTTGTTCAATCTGCTCGAGACTCTCAATGCCTTTATACTGGTTCGACAATCCTGTGACTCTTTGCACGTGTTTGTATATTTTGGTTGTGGCCTGTGTGGCCTGTCCACCACCCATGGCGGCAGGCCGTACTCTGAGAGACCGACTGTGTCAGGACTCCGCCGATGCAGGATGCTAGACGTTGGCCCGTAGTCCTCTATGTCTAGGACCGGGGACTCCAAGCATCCTCGCAGTTCAGCTGCCAGTCGTGGCTTGATTCCAGTGGCCGGGCCGAGCGGGAAAAGTACCATGTCGCTGAAGATACTGGCGACTATTGGGAGTCGAGACTGTCGCTCGAGTCGTCCTTCGGCCGCATCTCGGACGCCTTAGGTGTCCATCGGCCTGAAGACCTCTCCTCAACCCGATAAGTCCCGCCACGGCTCGCACATATGCCTCGACCACGTTCAGCGTGCTGAAGAAACGAAGACTCTGGGTGGTTACAAGGAGGGAACGCGGAGGCGACTGTGGTGGCCTCTGTTGCGGCCGTGTGCCATTGACGGTGAGGATAGTGATCGCAAGGATCATCCCGTCCGAAGGCATTCCATCCATCAATTCAACTGCTGTGCTGGCACAAGCCAGAGCCAGATTCTGGTGCAGAGATGACACGCGAACGGCCTGTTGAGACATGTCGTCCTCTCTCTGACCCCTCGAGCACAACATCTGCTTCGTCGTCGCAAATCTGAATGTATGCAGGACGAGGGGCGATGCCATTCCTAAACGCATTCACGCCGCCCCGAAGGTTGCGGTTTCGTCGAGGTCCGTCGGAAGGCGCTGTGGCCAGGTGAGACTCGGCGCTGTCGGGATCAATCGAGGTGAGAGGTGAGCCTCGCGGAAAGCTCGTGGCGTGGCTAACAATCGTGACGGCACTTACCATGCATGGTCCATGGCTTCTTGTGCATACTGCGGTATCGTATGATTAGCGAACGGATTCGTTCTCGCCGCACTCAATTTCGTCGTCGGGTCAGACAGTGGGCTACTTGGTTTCGTCGTCGCTGCTGGCATGATTATACCCTTTTGCTCGCCGCAGCCGGCGCGCTGATGGTATACAGCTTTCTTGGCACGTCAATGGGCTCGCTATCAGTCCTGTGACTTGCATTGGGCTAATGTTCTTTCCTTGCTTTCTCGCAAGTCAGCAGACGAATGATATGCAGAGCTCTCCGTAATTGCGGCGTTCTGGACCTTTGGTTCACCACGCGCACTACACAGGAAACCCGCGATACACGTGAAGCAGGCGCTGTCAGTTCAGCCTCTGGCCTGGTTCGCGTGCGAGGGTTTGTTTGAGATGGATGCGAGACGCTGGTGGAGGCCGCACCTGTCAAGATACTTCGTAGTTCTGGGCATGTGCTCAGCCATGCCGCTCGATTGGCGATGAATCACGCAGACCGGCAGAGAGTTTTCATTGCCAAATTACATCGCGACTAAAGACGCGATCTCAGAGGGAGTTCATACATGCCACCGCCGTTGCATGGTTACATATCCAATCTGCTGGTGCTGTTGGTGCTGCTGATCGTGGAGATGACCAACATTGAGTTCGACGTAGATGATACACCGGGCGAGAGAGCAGGAGAGATCACAAGTCGGTTGCGGCGGACGCATCTCGACGCCTCGTGCTACAAGGATACCACCCTGGCTATGATTCTGGTGTTGATCTATCGTCTGGATACCGACGTACAGTAACTAACCAGGAGTCTACGTGAAGGCAACTCTGGTGCCAGGCCACACCAGCTGGCGGCTGCCACCACATTGAGGAAGATGGAAAGTTCCGGCCTTGTATCTGAGCAGTATGCTGAATACTTCGTTGGCATCAGGAATGCGAGATTAATATGCGGGACGAGGACATGTGATACCCGTGACGACGAGGAAGAAGACGAAGGAGAATCGATGCCAATGTATGTCCGACATTTTCGTCTACAACAGCTGCTCACGGTAGCTGATCAGACCAGTTTCTCAAGCGGGTCTGTGTTTGCGAACAACAGCTGCTCACAGTAGCTGCCCAGAAGAGTTTCCCAAGCACTCGGAGTCCATGTCGATGCGAACTTGAAGAACAATCCGAGACAAAGCACACCAACAGAAGAGATGCGAGTGACGATGAACCAAAGGGCATCAGCTCATGAGATACGAGGTATGAGCGACGATAATACATCCCATCCCATACCAGCACGTTGGCGCCGTGAGGGCTGCTCCTTCGCACAGTACGGAGTACTGTGTATCCTGTACCCTTACTTTCGTTCATTCGTACGTTCGTTCGTTCGTCCCGCCTGCCTCCATGCTACTCTCAAAACATGTCGTTGGCAATAGCAATGGCAGCGGGACGGGCGCGGAGCGGGAAAGGAAAACAATGGCAAACATCCAGTCGTACAGGAACGTGGGCACACGAGCGCGGACATGAACACAAACAACACATGGCCACGAACACGCATGAACACAAGCGTACACAGACACATACACAGAAACAACAGACGGGAAGATACAGCATGATGGCAGCGGGAGCCCGCCCCGCTTCGCTTACGGTACTGAGCAACGTGCCGCTGCCCCCCGACTGCATCCTCGCTGATGCCCGGTCAAGGCGGTGGGAGGGAGGTGGCATGAAGACGGACGGCATACAGTACGTTGGGCATTGAGGCTGAGATTGAGGCTGAGATTGAGGCCCACGAGAGGAACGCCTACTCGTTGGAACGAAGAGAACAGTTCGAGGATGAGCACGAGGACGAGGATGAGCACATACAAGTACGGAGAGGATCTTCCTCCGTACCCTCGTACTCTGTAGGCGAGGGGAATGTCAAAGCAGCACAAGGTAGAGAGGGAGTAGTACACCATATGGGACACAAACATACAACGTGGTGCGACACCAATCAAGGATACTCACTCACTCACTCAGCCTCATACGCTACGTACGGCCAGATCATTTTTCAATGGTTTATTTCGTTATCCAACAACAAACTACATATGCGTGGCCGGGGATCTTGTCCAGCACAGCACACCTCCAAGGCGATAACAAGTGAAATGGGTGGTAGAATGGTGCCAAATGGCGCAGCAGGTCGTTCTCGTCTGGTCTGGGCCGCTCGTCTCCATCCGGTTCAATAGATCCAAATTGAAATTTACTCTCGTCGACTGGCATGACAGCTTTTCTCGAGCGTCAAGACTGCACCGATGTGAGCTCACTCACGAGAAGGTGGTCTTGAGAGTCGCGCTGGAGCCCATGCCACCGCATCCACCGCTCGGAGCGCCCTCGAAGGTTCCGTAGTTGGCGCCGGGCTGGCTGCCGTTCTCGCAGTTCAGGAGCAGGTAGTTGAACATGCACGTGTTGCCCTCGGAGCACTGGAACACACACGTGTCCATGTCGCTCACGCAGGATGGGCCGACAATGCTCATGGGATGGCCGCTCATGTTGACTTCACGCGACACGTCCACCACACCCCATTGCCCGAACGTGAACTCGCCCCAGGTGTTGGAAGCCTGGCCGTTGACGAGCTGGGTGTCCGGGTAGACCGCGGTCCACGCGCCAGACGCGCCATCCGCGAACGAGACCCAGAGAGACTCGCCGGCAGGGATGGACGCCGTGATGGTGGGCTGGACGGCATTGACCCATGAGCCCGCGACGCCCCAGACAAGCAGGATCAAGTCCTCGCCGGATTCGTTGACGAACTCGTTCTGGTAAGGGCCGTCTTGACCCAACCAGGCTTGTCCGTTGGCGGTGAAGGAGTTGATGCCCAAGGACATGACACCCAACGAGGTGAGCTTGGTGGCGTCGGCATCGGTCAAGGCAGTCGCGCGTTTCCTGTGACAGCGTGTCAGTCCACATTGCTATCCTCGTGTCACCCCAGGCATCCTTACTCGACGTGGTCATGCCTGCGGGCCGCATGACTGTGCAAATGCGAGTGGGCGTGAGTCAGGGAGGCGGCGTAGGCTTGGCCGATTGCCAGGGTGGCCAGCACCAGCGAGTTGAATGTGCAGCGCATCTTGTCTGGTCTGCTTCGACTTCTTGAGGTCCGGACAAGAAGAGACTTTGGGTGGTTGTTGTTGTTGTTGTTGTTGTTGTTGTTGTTGTGGTTGAAAAGGAGTGGTAATCGCTAGGATTGGGTCGATCTCAGATCGTCCTCAAGGAGCGTGGGAAAAGGAGAGAGTGTGAAGAAGGGAAGGGGGCTTCCGCGTGAAGGAGTGAACGCGAGCTGAATGCTGGAACGAGTTGTAAGAATGAATGGACGACGCTCGAGGACGTCTTTGAAGCAATATATCCAACCCAACAGGCACTCTGGCAGGAGAGAAAGGGAAAAGAGCACGAAGAAGCGGACCAGGACTAGTCGTGCAGGATGCCACAACAGAGGGAGCCACCGGGTCCCAGGGCCAGGGGAGTTGCGGACCCAACACAGCAACATTGGCATGATGCCGCCAGGACACCAAGGGGATGACCCAGAGCCGTGGCGCAACGAGGCCCCAGAATACCCCTGTCAGAAGCCGGCGGGGCGTGCCTGCTTTAGCCTTTTGGGCTTTGAGTCCGCTGCTGTGAAACGCCCTAGCTTCACATGGCCGCTGCCAATTTCCAGCTGCTTAGCGAATGGCGGCCGCTGTTTCTCTCGCGTACCTGGCGCTAACTGCACCTAAATTCATCGCCTACGTCAACCGGCGCCGCGGATCGGACACGAACCTGAGGCCCTCATTTCGCGCGTTTGAGTTCTCGACGAGGCCAAGGAGCGTCGGCGCCAGATTCCAAACCCTGTTGTTGATGAAGAGAGTCAGGACTGGTTTGCAGCGACTTGTCGCCTCTGGGTCGGGCAGAGAGCAACGACCACCAGACATTTCCTGAAGATGTCCTGGGCGTGAAGCTGGTCGACCTCTAATTCGTGCCGCAGGATCAGCGCGGCCCACACAACACGGGTGGGATTCCAAGAATGCCATGCAAACCGGACTAAGCAGTGCAGAAGCTGGCAGTATTTCCACCACACAACAGTATGCATCTGTGGTCGACATGCCACGGCGAGTGGGAATCCAAGAGTCTTTGCCACCATTTGGCTATAGGCCAACCAATCCCTTTACAAAACGTAGACTTTCCCAACCACTCGGCCGCACCTCGACATGCATGGGAGCTCGTATCCAAAGATGGTAGAAGCAGACGGTCTCAGGACTTCGCTGGTTGCCAAACACGGCTGCCAGAATTGGCTTTGTCGGGAGTCCGCAGGAGGCTCCGTCGCCAGCCTTGAGTATTTTGATGTAGATCAAACCTGTGCTCCTGTCTGAACTACGGAGTACTCGTAGAAGGGGCTGCACTGGCGCGTCGGGCAGGCGATTAGGTCTGCAGATGCCAGACTCTCCGTGATTGACACGTCGGGATTAGATCCTGATCAGCGTTGTTTGCAGCATTGTCCCGTAGCCATTGTTTGAACCGACCAAGTCTTCTGAAGCCAACGAAGGGTTTGTCTTCCGGCGCAAACAGCTCAGAAAGGCATGGTGCCGTATGCGAGTCGGTGGAATCAGTTGCTGCCACCTAACACCAGCTGCACCCGCAGCAGCGGTGTGTTGGCATCCACTTCGAGCGCCTGTTTGTTGATCAAATCCACATGCCGAGAGACGAGCGGACGCAGGAACACCATCTGCCGGTATGCAGGAACAGAGGTGGCTGCATCCAAGTTTTCCGGCTTATCTTTCCACAAACCTTGCCCTGAAAAAACGTGCCGAATGCTACTGGTTGCGTGTTATGGAGTGGATACGAGCCCAAGCGTAGTCTATATCATGACAACCAAGACTTCGGTTCCCATCCTGCACGGCCGAGCCGACATAATTGGACGGAGGAACCAAGGAGTTGCATACAACCACTCACAGCAGCTGCGCAACGGAAGAGAATGCCGTCGCCTGGCGGATTCTTCGTCACGGCCCTTGTTCAACCTTTGTTGTTTTCTGGTTGTCCAACCACGACCACATTGATGGAGACCGTATCGTGCTGGATGTCAGCGGACATTGGCCGAACTGCAGTTGCTTTCGGCCTGTCCTTACTGCTGACGGCTCCCTCTTCCTGAGCCAGCCATTCTGTGCCCGACTTTGACGAAAACCGTTGACTTTCGCGGGCAGGGATCCGCAGTCGCTTGTTCGTATATCCCATCCACGCGAGCTTGGCATCGACCCAGAAGACACAGACGGGCTTCCTGTCGCATGGACCTCTTGAACCCACAGCACTTTTTGCTCGTCCGCATGAATGGCTTCCCATCCACTCAGCGTTCTGCTCCCACTCACCACCTTCTCTGACTCAGATGGGCAAAACCCTGACTTCGTGTTCGCCCCGTTTGTAGTTGTGAATCCATGCCACTCAAGCCCTTGGCGCAACTCGCACACTGCCTTACCTACCTCCAAGCGAGGTCTACAAACCTACCAGCATTGGTCCATGCTCAGAGGATCCCAATGCAACCATGCAACCATGCAAGCGAGTGAACTGAATTTTTTTCGGACAACCGCCGCTCATACGGCTCGATTGTAGCTTACCGCCCCGCCATGGTGAGTCCTGGCATTTGGGTTGTGGTTCGGCTGGGTAACGATATTCGTCGTCGCAACAAGGATAAGACGTTGTCCGAAATATGGCCATCCACCCGACACGAGCACCTCGGCGAGAAGAACACAGGCGGTGGTCCCTAGCCCAAGGGCCGGCCGAGTAGTACTGTGTATGCAGAATGAGGCATTTGATTGTCGTAGCGTCACGTTCTTTGCGGTCGTACCTGTGCTGTGGGAGAGTTGAGGACTTGGACCAGTCACGGAGTTCTCACATCTCCTTTAGGAATGAGGTTTCCTGTGCTCTTGTCTCTCTCGTTCCCAACATTTTTTCATGGTCATGGTCATGGTCCTGTGTCATGCACCATGGGCATAGGCATTTGCATGCGCTTCGGCTTGACTGCGTCAAGCTCCATCTTAGAAAAGGTGGGCTGCATGTGAGGGCGGAGGAAGTCACGCCAGCAACGAGACTGCTCGGATCCTGTAGATAATCTGGCTTGTCGGGCCCAGAGGTATGGGTATCTCGAAAAGGCAAAAATGGTGGCCGTGAGACTCCTGCCCGAGGTCAGCAGTGAGGGATGGAGGGTCCTTGAAGGAAGGTCATGGTGGTCAAGCAGATAGATGGAGAGTGTGAGAGAGCGAGAGAAGGGACCAGCAGCGAGGGGGAGCGCAGGCAACAAGCAAGCGGGAGGGATCGCGGGAAAGTTGTTCCGCTCCGAAGCGACTTTCTCAGGGGCACCGTGGCTGCCTCGTAGTTCCCCGTAGCACTGATCTCTCCATGAAGCTGAAGTTGGCCGTGCCAGGGCTTTGCGTAGCTATACTGCAAGTGTCAATCTCAATGCTCTATCTCGTTGTCGTCATCATATCATTCCATCTGGAACATCAGAGTCCTATAGTACATGAAACAACAAGCAAAAGACCCGCCACATATCCCAGGGGTACAGTGAGCCCGCTGATAGCCTCCACCCGCTGAACATATCCGTAATAAGGCCGCGCGTACAGACTATGTGCAAAGACAACGACGTTGCTCTGCCTCCAAACACCGCGCGGCAAGACGTGGCCAAGGCCCTGAGTCGAGATTCTTTCTCTCTCCAACCCTGCCACGATTGCGTGGCCCTCTGGAACATGCAATTTCAACCATGTCAAGTGGGAGATCTGGACTTCCATGATGCGTCGCTCGGGCTGCTCTGCGACGCAGAACTCGGTGTTTCACTCGGTCCTCCGCTGATAAGACGTGCTAGCCTTTCCAATCTCGGCCTCTGGATGGCATCGTAATAAAAGAAGTTTGCCTCGAAATTGCTCAGGACATCACTCGTGTCCAGCTCCAGGTGAGTCTCCCGAACGCATCGGATATGTTCAGCAAAGCCAATCTCGAACAACTGATCGACAAACCACCGTTCTTCCTCGCTGCCCACCATTGAGCACATGGCGCCGATGGTAAGAACCCAAGTCTTGGCTTGCACCAGTCCTTGCCATTGAAGACGCGGCTCATCCATGGACAGGAGAATCTTACGCAACTTCGGCGCAATCAAGCCTCCTAGGCGCTTTAGGCCCAGAATCACCATTGATGTCAGTATCCACATCAACAACCCAACCCGAATCGCGTCGAGGCTTGATCCGGTATAATCCATTGCGAGCAGTCGATATCGTACAGCAGCGTGTCGCCACTGGAGCCATCTGGCCGCGTATTTCGACGCCCCTGGTGCTCCGTACGGCGCGTACAATAATACCCACGCGCACTCCGCCGTCTCTTGGATTGCTTCAACCAGTTCTTCCGGCAAATAACCTTCACGGCAGAGTTGTTGGAAGCTCGGTGCAATGCTGCTCAGGTCTTGCTGAGGTGCAAGCTGGAGCTCGGGGGGCGTGACCATCCAATACGGGCCAGGGTCATTTTCACAGGGTAGACTGCACGGCTCCAGCAGAACAGCGGACATGTGCCCGTCGCCGATGATGAATAATTCTTTCAGCGCGGGATCTGGTACGTAGTCGAGGCCGCCCCACGAGTCGAACAGAGCTTTTGCAGCCTGCATGTGTATCTTTGCTGCCTGATAGTTTTGGCGGTAGGCATCCGCGGCATAGAGATGGAAGACAATCAGAAGCAATTGATGCTTCGGGGCTGAGCTGAACCGTTTTCTCACCGCCACCAAGGCATTGCCCATATATCTGTCCGTTCCTTGGCCGGGCACCAAATCCACGTTCTCGATTCTTGCAGCCATGCAGGCCAACATGGCATTCATCTCCACCTCACTCTGCATGGCCCGTTGTATCACCTCCACTGCCGATGTCTGATACGTGTAAGAGTGTTCGCGTGACGCCCAGCTTTCTGCATGCCAGACGCTGGGGTGGAAGCTTTCGCAGAAGTAGCGACAAAGTTTCGCGACATGGGAGTCGAGTTTGACAACGGACTGGCCGAACGGGTCCAGGGACGAGGATGTGACCTGACTGATATCTCGAGGCGTCGGCGTGTGAGGGGAGTTCAGGAGCGCAATTGACTTTTCGGTGACGGGCGATCGAGATGATTGTTTCTCTGTCTTCGCTGCAGGGGTTGTCCTTCTAGCACGAACGCTTGGTGCAGGATTTCTCGAGGCTGTCACCTCGGCAGCGTCGTTGCGAGGAGATGGGCGAGCCGGGAGCTCCGTATGATGACCGACGCCATGGTGAAGGTTCCCTGCCTTGGTTGGCTGAATGGAGTCAGCGGCAACAGGGGCTTCCGGAACATCCAATACTGCCTGGTCAACAATGTGCTGTGCTCGATGCAGTTTCGGGTCCGGGGCGGGCAACACTGGGTCAGTCGTATCAGTAGCTTTCTCCCGGCCGGGAGTCTTCCTGCCCCTGTTACCAGCGCGGCTGGCGCTGGTGGCGGAGCGTCTATGTCGACGGCCACGCTGTACATGCGAGTTGATGGAAGTTTGTTCAGCAGCGTTGCTGCGGGTCAACGACACGCTGGCAGCATCCTTATTCACGAACAAGAACAGCGGCGGCATCTCTGGTAACGGACGCTTTGTGGATCTTCATAGTCGATACCTCTTTCCATTATTGGGCGGCCTCTAGTTGACTCGAGCGCTCCATAGATGGCTTGTGTATTCTGTCGTTTTCGAACCACGACGCCCAATAGATGCACAGGTCGACCAGCAGGAGGCCAGCTTCCCACGACGCCGATCGGTCAAGCGGAGTAACGACTCGAGGCTGTGGACTAATGGCTAGAGAATCCGGGGTAGTGATGACCTGCCAGAAGGAGGGGGATTGGTAAGAGGATGCGGATTTTAGCCTCGGGGCATCGCACGGTCCGAGTTGTTGGCAACCACGCCATTCCTAATTTGCTCCCACCAAGACGAGGTCGATCTGATGGCCACGTGCCTCATCAGTGTGGGGCCATTAAGCTAGCGCCTTGGCTCTTGGGTATTGTCACGTGATTGACGAGATAGATTTGCCGTCATCAAGACTTCTACCTGTAGTGACACAGTATTGCATTAATATTGGCAGAACATCTTGTGATAGTATGTTCACTCGAGATTAACAGCGATAGAAATTCCCTAGCATACGCGGTGTCACAGCATCCTTGGAGAGCCCTTAGATAGACATACCAACAACCTCTCCTTCGGGTCGATCAATGTGTGTCGTGATGGTCACCGCCAGATGGAGGGCTTCGTCACAGATCCGTCGGGGTGGCCGATCTCTATAAGCGCGTCTTTGATCCATTGCCAGCAAGGAGGTTGAGTTCAGCTGAGCGTTGACAGAGGTTGCGAGATGAGCCGTGGGTACACACCACAGCGGCGAGTCGGCCTGTCACTGCACAAGCTCCTAAGCTTTCCGTAAGGCAGACATAAAATCTAGTTTCTCTGTTTCTCAAGCGGCCTAGAAGCTCGAAATATCGCTCCAGAAGAAAGTCGATTCGGGCCGTGGACAATCGAGTACCAGTGCGGACATGTAATCGGGCTGCCATCACCAGTCCCATGGCTATGTCGTGAAGCCTTTCAATCATACCCACCCCGTGTGGCTCCAGAACAGCCTGTCCCAATCGCTGGCATTCTTCCAGGACGCACTCAGCAATTGTCATTGAGAGTGACGGTCTCAGGAAAGGATAGTCGGAGGACTCGTCCAGCAGGCCATGCGTCAAGCAGGAACCCCACAACCCGACCAGAAGCCATTGCCGCGAGACGAAGCAATATGCCATCGCAGGTCATTCAACGGTGATTTCTGAAGTAGTTGTATCCGGGGTTGAGGCGATCTGGCATCGCCGACTGGCTATTCAGCAGGGTCGTCAACGGGAAGCGCATCCCGTTTGTGACGGCGTCATGGTCTTTTCGAACCCGGTCAACCGTAAACTTGGAGCACCTTGCTGGTGCAGAAGAGCATGTTTTGTTCCAGCAGGGGATCACCTCCTCGTCCACCGAATCAAAGAGATTCATGAGTTGGTGCAATCCTCGCATCGCGCAAAGGTCTCGTTCACCATGGACCAGGATGTCAGAAGTGCCGGTGGTTGAGCTGGCCTCAATCTGACTGTAAACTTGTCCCATCATCCTTCACCATGTTCTGGCCTCTGAATCTGACAGAGTAGTCCCACTGTAAGGCATATTCTCTGTTGCGCTGGTTAGCCATCGCTCTATCGTGACACCTCACCACGATTGTATGCGTACCTTTCCGTCACAGACAGAAGAAGAAAAAAGTTTGAAGCGCCTGGCTTTCGTCTCTGTACCAAGGTCATCGTAGGTCTCAGCTTGATGGAGTCCAATAAACCGACCGCATTCCACAGCTTCCCCCAAGCGGAGCCAAGCAGCCTTCTGAAATCCAAGGCAAGAGAGCGCGGCAAATAGCAAGAAGCTGGTAACGGTGCCATCAAAAGTCATATTCTCGCCGAACCAAATTGATCGCATCTTAACGGCAATGCTGAGCATCCTTACTGCCCGCTCTGTGCGAAGAGGCATGGAGCCATATCCTGCTTTGAAAACGGGTTGGACTAAGGCCAGGGAGCACAGTCTATGTTGAACAGCGACCCTCAGGCGGGTAACATCTCCAGATGGACGGAGCCGTCGGTCCCCCCGATGGCAATGATCGAGGGCTATAGTAACTTTGCACATAAGGAGAAGCGTCTGGCGCATATCTTCATGCCGTAAGTCGTTGAACCCTGTGGCCCATTATCCGCATTAAGTCCACCACCGTGGGGTCAGGTATATGCTCACCGGTACGTTGTAAGGACTCAGCGATAGCTGCAGGCCATTTCCAGCCAGGCCGCAGACCGAGTCGGGTAGAGACAAATAGCATCGAAAATAAGTCAAGACAATGCGCTGATACGGCATGGTAAGCTCGTCAATGCCACCCCCCAGCTGCACCAAGGTTCGTACGGCCTGAACACGCTCGGGGACGATTTCGAGGTAATCCATAGCATGAAGGTGCTGAGTGGTTGCCATGGGTGACTTCGGATGCCTTTCCGGCCCCGAGCTATAGTTGGGTCCGGCCATATTGGCCAGTAGGCGGGCCCCGCGTAGACGAGTGCGTCAGGAGGTACCGTTGTTAGTCGCTGAACCTCTTGGGCGAATAATCGAATAGCAGCCTTCTCGTGAACTTGCCTAACCACTTCGACTTGTTTCCGAATATCCTCTGTGGCTAAAATCGAAATCGTCGGATTCGTTTGAAACTTGGCAGCGGCAGCAATTTGGGCCTTAAGCGGATAGCCGTATTGGAGGCCCAGCTCGTGGCGGCTCGCTCTATAAGTAGGTAAAGCACTGACAGGCTCGGCTGGGACGAATAAGGGGCAGGCATAGTCGTATGCTGTAAGAGGCTGCGTTTAGCGTCCTCTAGCGGCATGAAGGCTTTGTGGCACATACCAAAGTCGAGGATTGAGTAAATGAAATTGTCCAGCCCTTCACCGGAGCAGTATCGAACGGGTCGACTTGTCCCTGGCCCAAAGTGAAGGTCGGAGAGGAATAAGGGCCATTTTGACTAGCAACACATCACGGTCTTCTCCCACGTCATCTGGGATCTTGCTGTGTCAAGTTAAATCCCCAAGAACCGGTCGTAAGACGAGAATGCTTGGAACGCCGGACGAGGTTGGCAGTCCGGGGGTGGGTTTGCGGCTGGATCCATGTTTGACGATGCCAGACCTTAGACGATCAGACGATGATGAGAGACTCGAGCGGCGTGTGGGCGCGCTTCGGCATGTTGCAGTTCACGTCCGCGAGGTCATGGTGCATTTTCTCCGATGGCAACAAGCTCGAGATTGACTATACAGGACAGAATACCCCGTTCTAGGCAATACTAATCGATATTATGTAGCTATACACGAAGGAAGTAGACACGTAAATCGGGTAAATGGTCGGAAAACAGGGGAGGGGAGCGTGGGACTTAGTCAGCAGCATCATGGAGTCACGTGCGATAAGGTAATAAGGTGGAAGGTAGAGGTTGATGATAAGGTATATAAGAGAAGAGAAATATCTAAAGGCCAGGAGAGTCTATAGAGGACAAACCAGATCATGCCATAAAATTACAAAAACTTGCTATGCCCTTCCCCTTTTCTCGAGAAGGTCACAACAAGTTTGGATTGGGCTATACCCGGTGGTGGCAAGCCAGCCGGTCTACTCCCATCTCGCGGTTGCACCGCCGATTTGACTTGTCAAGTATGCAGACATTATGTTATTTCTGTGCCTTGTATCCACCACTTGTCTGTGTTGCTGTTCGTATAGGAGAAGGAGGAATCGAAGAGGATCGGGTTTTTCGAGTGACAGGCGGGAGTCGAACTGGCGGATTGTCGCACAACTCGTCCCGGACAAGCCTTCTAGCCCGGTGCTAGTTTGACCTGTGCCCGAGAAGATATTGTGACAGTATCTCTGTCTGAAAGATATATATGGGCAAAAGATCGGTGCGGAGGGGTATAATTGGCTGGAACGCCTTGCTAGGGGGGTGGTGAAGCGAAGTGAAGCGAAGTGAAGCGAAGTGAAGCGAAGTGAAGTGCGGTAGACAGGCAGAGGTAAAGCAGGTCGAAGAAGCGGATCGCCATATTGGTCGACGTCCCTGGTCAGCGCGTGGATTGAGATGGTAGAAAGCCTCGTATTCAGCAGTTTCTAGCCTGTGGATTCTACTCTTTCTCCCTGTGTTCCGAGACCTCTTCGCCAAGCGTACGCTGCGACGATCGTGAGCTTTGATCGATCCCGTCTATTTCGATCGGAGTCTTTTCTTCGAGCTGCTTCGCCTGTCCTTCAGGCACTACAGGGTTTTCTTGCCTGAAAGGCGCTGGATGTTCCTGTACTTGGATAGCCTCTTGATCTGTTTGGCCGTCCTTCGGTGCTTCGGGCACTCCCTTGCGCATGTCATATCCGCCATGCCAGCCGATCCATCCTCGCTCATGCGGACCCCTGAGGAAGCAGATAACCAAGGCTGCAGAGACGAAGCCAACACTAGCGGAGCCAGCGGCGATCCAGCCACCATCGGCGTAGATGGCATTGCCCACGGCGGTGCCCATCAATTGTCCACAAAACACACTGACCATGTATGCCGTGTTGACTCGATTGCGGGCCTTCGGCGCGACGGCGTAAATGGCAGTCCGGTTCGCGATCTGACTGGTCTGTATCCCGATGTCGATGCAAACGGCTTCAATGACCGGACCAGCAACTGTATGTTTGCCGGTGTACGTGCCGACGATAACGCCTGCGAGGCATATCAACTCGCCGATGATGACCGAGAGGAGAGGCTGGTGTTTCTCCATGACGGTCCTTGCGAAGACCGGGCCCCAGGTCATCGAGCCGATGCCAATCAGGGCAAAAAGACCGATGACCAAAGAGCTGTAATGATACGGCGGTCCGGCCAGGAGGAATGTGAGCGTCGTCCAGTAACTCGTAAAGGAGGTAGAGGTGAGCAGACCAATAAGCATTGCCTGTACCAGTACCGGATACTTGGCCACCAGCTTCAGGATGTCCCACAGGAGCGTTGGATACCTCCGCCAGATTTTCTCACCTGGATTGGTTGCCGGGTAATCCGGCATGAACAGGTAGAGTAAGACCAGAATAAAGTATTGCAATCCAAACGAGATCCAGTAAATATAGCGCCAGCCGATAAATCGCGCAACAACACCGGACAGGAGACGAGCGATGAGCATGCCAAGGAGCATACCGGAGACGACGATCGAGAGGGAGGTGGACCGACGGTGTGGTGGAGCCATGTCGCCAACGAGTGGCAGCATCAACTGGGGTGTTACCGTCGTGACGCTCGTTATGAACGTGATCACACCGAACACAGCGAAAGACTTGGTCACGCAGAGTCCAATCCTGCAGCGCGTGTCAGGCCAGCATGTGAAAGGAAAGTACGGGGGACAATGTACCATAATGTGGCCGTGAACCAGACCAGCCATAGCACAAACGGCCTCCTTTTGAGCAAGTCACCCAGTGGACAGAGAAACAGCAACCCGCCTGCATAGCCGGCCTGCGCCAGGGTCGGAATATAGGACGATTGCTCGTCCGTGACATGGAAGTCGTCCGCAAGCAGGTTAAGAATCGGGTGGGTATAGTAGAGATTTGCCACAGTGAAGCAGCCGGCGAACGCTGCCAGGCGCAAGCTGTCAGTTTCTTAATCGCTTCCACGATGAAGACACTCATACCGAATAGCAAGTTTAAGCCCATCGAAAACTCAAACGGCTTCTCGGGGTCATATCGACATCTTGGTGGCACATATGCTAGACAACCATATATCGTCTGGATGATTGTCCTTTGCGATTTGGACGTCCCATCTTGAGCGACGCTCTCTGGGGGTGCTTCGACGCCCACGGCTGCCTTGGTGGGCGTCTGCTGGTGAGCTGGCTGTGACATGATGGAGCAGCCGCAACTTCAGTGCTGCAAACAGCGCCAGACGCAGGAAGAGGAGCCATGGTACTCCGGTCAACGACACGGGCTAATAAGGAGAGGGGATGGGAGATATTCGATGTGCGAAGGCTAATGTCCGTTGTACGCAAATGACGCGAAGATGGTACCCCGTACGGAGTAGAGGACAGAACGGTCGGCATCGAGGTTTGAGAAGAGCCGGGTCTCCCCAACATGGAGGAAATGTCCTTGCCAATGCCGCGTTGCCCGGCTAAACGATAGACGCAATCTCGCCGGTGGACAGCCCTGCTCGGCACATGCACCGATGCGTACTTTCGGAGACTTTGGACCTTTGACCAGGCAGGACAGGGCGCAGTTGCGACAGCAATACTAAATAGATGAGTATATATGATGACGGCAAACTGATGAAAGCAGAGATGTAACGTGCTGCTGGGATTCGTATAAGCTCGACTTTCCGCAAGATCCACGATCGACATACAAAACTTTTCGGCCGGGCCTACAACTGCGAACTCGATAAGAACGAAGTAGAAGAGATGATAGCCTCCTAAATCCTGCCGCACGCTGGTTCGTACCGTGAGAGCCACAAACTGAGCTGAGAAGACAATTCAAGAAGGAGAAGGAGAGGGTATCCTAAACTGACGGAGCCTCCAAATAACTTTGCGGACAGAGAGGCAATAACAAAACCGCCGATTTGCTCGTCATAAGTCATCAGTCGTCAAGGTCGTTATGTCGTGGGCAGCAGCTGACAGCATCATTTCGTCGTCTTGGGTTTATGAATGTCCTCGCGCAAGTCTCGGAGAGTCTTTACGAAATCTTCTGCATCTGTGACCAAGTAAGCAGGAGCACCGCCAACAAGCTTCAGTGCCAGGTCTCGGTACCTGAAAGGGATTCGAAGTCGAGGAAATGCTCTCCGTTCGCGCGAACATGTGGCGAGTATTCAGAAGTGAATACATGTCGTTGGAGCTCCGCAAGGTACACGGTCGAACTGTTCTTGGACCAACGGCACCAGGTGGGTGATGTGATTTTGTGCGTTATGAATGCGGTCCAGATCGGTGTGCTGCTGGAGAGTTCAGCTCTCAATGTCCACAGCAACGGCGAAACTTACTCTTTCATCTCCTTGTCAAGGACAGCGGCTTCGAGGCGAATAGCGCCGGTACCCTTATCACGGTACAGCCGCAGGGCGTGCCTGTAACCACTATCGCGGATTGCCCTGGCAGAATCAGTCGTGGGACTTCTTAACGGTGTGAGTCCAGCTCAAACCCTGCGAATTTCAGTGCCTCGCCATCGAGGTCATGGTGGAGGTTGCCGAAACTCGAGGTGGTGTCAATGAGCTCGCAATGACAGCACGGTGCAGTGGAAAATGACAAGCCCTAGGCGCCTTAGCCAAAATCGCAATAAACGGTTCAAACCAGAGCTTACACTCGTACGAGGTGAAGTTGAGGCTAGTCCAACAGGTACTGGAGCCACGAACTGTCGGACAACAGAGGTAAAGCAATGGTCCATCGCGTCGTACGTGCAAGTCGCTGAGCGGAAAGCAGGACAGTCGCGGATTCCTTCGGTTGTCGTACCATTCGCAAACAATCTTGCTGCGGTAGTCGTGGGGCCGCCAGTAGAACTTGGTTCGGAGACCGCCAGGGAATTTCCTGTCCCGAGTCAATGCTGTACCTTCGCTACTGACTCGACATACAATTGGAGGATTCTTTCGTATTCCGCATCTGGCGGTCGATGTCTCTTGCCGTCCACATCTCCAAAACAGCAGGATCTGCCCAAAGGATAAGTCAACACTCTTCGGACAACAAGGGCGTTCTTCTCACAGGTTGGGGTCCTCGGCTAGGGCGGTGCAGGGAAGGTTGTGGAATATCTTAGTTGCCCAGTGTTTCGTCTCTGGGTCAACACT
Source organism: Cladophialophora carrionii CBS 160.54 (assembly GCF_000365165.1). Taxonomy (NCBI): domain Eukaryota; kingdom Fungi; phylum Ascomycota; class Eurotiomycetes; order Chaetothyriales; family Herpotrichiellaceae; genus Cladophialophora; species Cladophialophora carrionii. Next base: position 1,094,706 of record NW_008481827.1, on the reverse strand, counting down.
CGAAGAGCGACTTAACGTGGAAAAGGTCGTCACCGGAGAAGCGGGAGTGGCAACTGGGGAAAGAGATGGCGGACTGGGAGCTGACTTGTGCTGGAAGGTCTCGTAACTGTCGTTGGAGGCGGTGGGCGACATGGGTCGCTGCGGCTCTGGCCTCGGTCGTTCGTGTGACTTGGGCTTTCTCAGGACTGCGTCTCATCAGCAACAGCGGCGAGTCAGGAGGGTATACTTCGACCTTGCGGGACTGGGACCAGTTCAAGCCTGCCAAAATCCCCCGTTGCCTTGAGCAGTCTTCTGTCCTCGCGCAGTAGCAATTGCAGTTCGTAGATGTCGTGGCGCAAGTCGTCGAATTGGGCCCGACTGTAGCTTTGCCTATGCCAAACGTCCTGAGCGGATTCGACACCAAATCCGAAGGCGCGCTTGCCTACCTCTGGAGAACTTTACACAGCGAGCATGTAAACAATTCATACGTCTTCAATCGCATATCGAGGGTCTGCTTTCCCATGTTCGTGCAATATCGGACAAGTTCTTTCCAGGCATCTTGATAGTCGGCGGCGATGGCGACACGAGGTAGTCTTCCGAGGATGGTCCAGACATCTTGTAATGTAAAAGCGACGCTCTGCTGGAGGAGCTTCAGGTCATTGGCAAAGGTTTTGCTGAGTCTCCCATTGACGGCGTCGATCTGTTTGTTGAGTTCTCGCAGTGCCCAGCTCAATCCGTTTAGGCCGGTGATCGCCAAGGTAATGTCCTGCTCATCTTCCAGATCATTGTTGCGTATCGTGTTGAGGATTTCCGAGATGTCTTGGGCCCTGCCGGCCTCCTCTCGTAGAAGTAGATCCATGCATGGTAGATCCAGGTGCACCCAGGACTAGACTTCGGGGCAATGAAGAACGCAGGTCGCGCCGCACCTGCGACGAGGCTCTTTTTTCCACACTGATGCGGTCCAGGGCGAGGGCGGCCGTAACGGGGAACTTCGTAATACAGCGGAGGCAAATGCAGTCGTTGACGTGTCAAGCCGACAGCACGCGAAGCCGAAGATTGCGGCACTGATGCATACCTAGAGAAGACGCCGATTTGTCACTTCTGACTCTGCGCATGAACCCTCGCAACACAAGCTCCTCAGCTCTCCACCGTTTCACTGTCATGGTCTGTACCAGATTTAGACGACCTTAGCCCCCCAGACCGTCCCCCTTTGCCATGCTTGTAACCTGCGCCATGTGGAAGCCTGCCTTGAGCACGCTGGGGCAGTCAGGAAGTGTTTGTTGTTGCTGGGAGTGGACAGTTCAGATGCCGTCATGCTGCAGGCGACTTTGCTGCCTAACAGGCCTGGGCGATTAGCGGCCACCAGGAGAGTTTTGTTGGAGGAGAAAGTCACCAAGTGAGGCCTCTCATGCAGGTCGACGTGGTTCGTCTTACAATGCCACCAACGGTCGACTTACCTGGAGTTGAGAAGAAGCTCGCGACTGTGTCAGTAAGAGTAGCGACCTCTGCAGGAGCGATTTCACAGTGACAAATCGCAGTTCGAGTAACCAGCACCGTGAAAGCGCGCGGTGGTGGCGTGAGAGGGCAAGTGGCTACTTGCGAGCGGCTGGAGAACGTCCAAGAGCGCGCATTAATCCCCAGTGATGGGAATGTCCACGTCTGGTGTATAGAGAAATCAGTGAGGGAAGATGCCCTGCAGCCTTTTGAGGTCGAGACCAGCGTCGCTGCGCCTTGCTGGTGCCTGAGGCATTCTGGCCAAGCCTACAGCAGCAGCCCCCCCTAGGCCCGGTGAGCTGGGGGTGGCTGGGATAGGTTGGTGAAGCGGCCGGTCTGAATTCACGGTGGTGCTAGCAAAGGATCACCGACGCTTTCGTTAGATAACGACGCGTAGATTCTTCCACCCTTGATGGTGTAGGTGGAAAGCAAAAACGTGAGAGCAGGAAAGTCGGCAGGGTGGCTGAACCTGGCTTGGACGCGTCCACGTCTCCTCTCTAGCACGGTTGTGAAAGGAGAGCGGAGTCAGATTTCTGTGCCTGATATCATTGCATCAAGAGCTAGTATACAGCAGTATCATGGTAGGCTTATGCGATGTCTGCAGCCGAGCTATCATTCCTGGGCCGTGATGGGCTCCCGTAAGGACATGGCTTAGATACTGAAGCTCGACGATAATCTCCGTAAGCTGCATCTGTGAAGCATACCGATCCTGTCCATAGCTGACTCCATAACCCCTGCCTCCCAAGCCGATCATTGCTAATGAAAACATAAGAGGAAGACGAGGAAGTCCGACCGGACATTGACGGTGTCACCACGGAAGAAGACGGTGAGTGGGTGTGCGCCCGCCGGAGCTCATTTACTCGTCATCATCATCGTCGTCGGCAGCCTGTTCGGTGTCAGAGTGCGTTTGTGGACTTAGGGTTGACCAGACTCACGTTGTATTTGGCCTTCTCGTCTTCGTAGCGCTTCTTGTCGGTCGCGGCCTTCTTCTCGTATGGCTCGCGCTGCTTGTCACTCAGAGCCTTCCACTTGTCACCGAGCACCTTGCCGACTTGGCCTGTCGATCTGTTAGCGTGCTTGGATTTGAGATTGTGAAGCGTCAGGACGTCTTACCGAAGCTGATGCCGGGGTTCTCTTCACGGACAGTCTCACGCTGCTCATTGGCGAAGAACATGTAGGCGGAGAGACCACGCTTTGGGGCATTGGGGTCTACCAAGGTCAGTCCAGCACGACCAAGATGAAGTTTATGGACACACCCTTCTTCTTCTTCTCCGTGCCGCGGCCCTTAGCCTTGGAGCTAGATTTTGCGCTTGCCTTAGGCATCGTTGTTGTCGATGAGGACTTGGTGACTTTGGAGGTCGATTTCGATCTGGTGGTGGTCTGCGCAGCGCTTGTCTTAGCCATGGGAACAGATGAGAGCGGAGGGAAGACGCGAGAGTGACGGGTATTTGAGAAGAGCGGAACAAAACACAACAGCGCAGTGAAGCCGCGCAAGAGTGGCAGAGTGGGCAGCAGTGCAGTTGAGAAGACTGCGAGACAATGGTGGGTGGTGCAGGTGAAAGAAGTAGTGGAGCGCAAAGCAGTTGAGATTGTTTTGAATGAGTGCATTCGCGCCCAAAACGCGTGTTTTGGCAATGACAATGGACAATGGAAATGCGGCTGGACTCACCAACACAGTGAAAACGCGTCCAGCGAGCTGAATCCGCGGTGTTGACTGTGGTGGTGGTTGTTAGCCGTGGCTGACTGTGAGTTGATGGTGACGGCGACGATGAGGTTGCGCCAGGTAGCAAACAGTGCAGAACGATGATGAGGCGTGCATTTTGAATGCGAGTTTGGCGCGTGAGCGATCGGAGAGGAGAATGGGTGGCGTGGACAGCGCGGGTGAAAATAGTGAAGAGAAGCAAGTGAGTACTTACAGTATGAGGGCGATTTGCTGGGTGGTAGTGGGCAGTACAGCGCGCTCACAGTATGGGAGAAGCAGTACGTGAGGGAGTAGTAGGAGGAAAATGTATGGGAGGCTGGCAGAGTGAGAGAGGCAGAGGCAGCGGCAGACGGCAGGGCAGGGCAGGGCAGGGCAGAGGGAGGGACGGGCGAAACTCCCTGTGATCTGATCCCGCATCCCGCACCGCACCACGCACGCATCAGTGCATCACCCATTCATCACCCAGGGCCCAGCGAGCCATCGCCGCCCACTCCCAGCTCGCCCTTGCTCGCCCTGCTGCTTGTCCTGATCTTTTTGCTCGTTCCCAACCAGCGCCCATCCACTCACATGCCTCCAAATGCCCTTCTTGCTCTGAGCTACGGCGACCCAGCTGAGGTGATTTGTTTGATCTCTGATCTCTGCGCTCCCTCCTCCCTTGCCTCTCTCTCCCTGGACTCGCGAGTTACTCCACCACCCCTTCACGGTGACTTCACCCACCCGCCTCGCTGTCTTCGTTCCTTGCTCCTCAGCACTACTACTGCACTAAAGGCCGCGCATACGGAGCGCCCTTGCGCTATCTCTGGAATGACTGCACAAGACAGTGACCCTATGGAATCGCTTGGACATGTCTCGTGAAGAACCGCGTCTGTCCCAAATGCCTGCGATTCCTGTCTGTTCATTCCTCCTATTTCCTCAGCTCCTCCTGATTCGCCCCAAGGCACTCGGCCGACGGTTGCTCCTTTGCGACAACAGAGGCCCTTTCTTTCACTTGGCTCGCATTCCCTTCTCTCTGTCCACCACGCGTTGTCTAACAGCTGATTTCTTCCCCATGTGCATACTCCGTTTCGACCCTGACTACCCTCAAGAATTCGAGGCCTCCTTGCAGCCCTCTCTTAGCAGCGCCCCGACGGGCAGCCGGCTCCCATCCCGCTTAGCTTCTAGACTGACAGGGTATCCACCTGAGCATCCCCACCTGCCAGATGCACTTTCCATTCATTGCTGTCTCAATAACAATAACATCATCTCCGTGCCTATGATTGCAAGCCTATCTCGCAAGTCCATGCTTTTGGAATGTGCGTAGGAAATTGCACGGTACATGCACACGACCCAAATTCCCTCTGTCCTGGCCAGACTGCTGAAATGAAGGAAGCTTGCCATGACGGACAGCCATTTGGTCCCAACTGCTGACCAAGGGCGAGGCCTCCCGTCGGCAGCTGAAATGGTTAGACCCTCGCTGTCGGTCTGCGGGACGTTCCCTGGAGCTGCAAAAATCGTGATCATTTGTTCATACACAGTATCAGTATCTCATGATGCCACAGAGAGATACAGCCATACTGAGTAGCTCATCACTCTCGCCCGTGAAATGTTGCGTCAGTCAGTCACGTGACACAATACTCGTACTCCGGTCCGACGTTCTTCCGGTGCTTTGCCCCTTTTGTCTCATTGAGATAACGCCCGTGGTCGCCGTCTATTGGCTCTTGAACCCAATTAGGGCGACAGCCGTGACCAATAGGAGCCGGGCACATTCCATTCGCGTGTCCCCATAAAGATGAAGACATTGGTGACAATTATACGGAGTATGCATGTTGTTTTCCAGCGTGAGTGAGAAAGCAAAGGCAACAAGACAGGTATACCATATATATGTTTGATCGGTGCGTAGGTGCTCCTGAACAACACAAAAGGCGTAGTCTTCTCTGGTCGTAGTGGTGCGCCACCTCCAGGACCGTGCAAGGGCCACGGCGTGGAAATCAGACGCCTGATTCTCTAACCCTTTGCCCTTCCCTCTCATAAGCGCCAGCTATGAGAGCGGCCCAGCAGACTCACGACCGGAACTCCATGCTAAACAACTTATCCCAAGGCCTCTCCCTGGGCCTTGCAGGCGATAGGGAGGAGGCGTTCCCAGGACTACTCGTGACATTGGTAGTCGAGCTCTTAGCTGGACTTGCCGTCGGTGTGATCGAAGGCACCTCTTGCTGCTTCAGTGGTGACTGCGATTGATTTCTAGGCGTCGAAGCCGAATAGTTGGGTCTCTTCCCGAGGATCTGCGGTCTCATCGGCGTGTTGTTCCGCGCAGCTTCAAGAGCAGCATAGGCAGAAGTAGAGGCGTGCAGGTCCCTTTCTGCTACCCTCGGGGGAGGAGCAGACGGTCCGGAGTGACCACTCTATTCTCCGCATCAGCCTGGTTCTTTTCTGCCCACTTAGGGGCCGAGAAGTAGATCTCGCCTCACCACTTCAAAGACCTGAGCTTCCTCCCTGTCGGTCTGGCTCGCCTCGGTTGGACGACGCACAATGCTAGGCACGCTGCCTTGGCCTTGAGTTTGGCTCGTAGCCTGTGCGGTCATTGAGCCCGTCGCATCCTGTCCTTCAGCATCGTCGTTCTCGTTGTCCGCATCCTCATGCGCATCATCGTCAGGAACAGCCACAGTCTCTCCCTTCGCATCATGAGGAAGGGCATGCCTCCTCTCCGCATCCGTATCACTTGTGATGGGCGCCAGCGGCGCAACCTTGCTCGAAGGTAGGACATCCTTCACCCCCCTCTCCTTCCCCTTCGTCTCCAAGCTCTTCTTACTTCCCGAGCTTGACCGTCTGCTATCCAAACTCTTGGTCAACGTCTTAGTGAACATACTCGCCGTACCTGTTGCGCCACCACTTCCCATGCCCAGCGCAGACTTATGTTCCTTTCGTGTGCCCATGTGCCCTTTCACCTCCACATTGCTCGCAATTACAGTACTCTTGCCCACGCTCGGCGTGCCGGGAGCGCCCAGCTTCTCTTCCACCGCATCGATCATGTACCACCTTAAACCATCCGACAACTCAAAGGGATTCTCGTCGTCCATGCTGCGCATACTCCCATCATCGCCCGTGGCAGACATACTCGCGTTGCCCCTCATACTCCTTGACAGATCAACAACTCGTTCTTCAACCCGTGTGATCCGCGCGAGCAGCCAATCCCGACTGGCTAACTTGTGTGTCTCCGTCTCCCTCAGGAAGTAATGCGGTGCGCCCACGTTGAACGCCGCCCACGGCCGGGTAGCTTGGTTCCGCGTCGGCAGGAAGAGAGCTAAATCACCTTCCTTGAACGACCTGTATGCGATCTTATCGTGCGCCTCGGCTTGGCTTCTATGTGTGCGTTCACGATACGCACGCGAGTCTTTCTGATACTTCTTCGCCAACGACTCGACATCCTTGTAACGCTTCGTTAATATGTCAATCGTGGAGTCGACGTCCAAGCGCGATAGAGTGGAGACGAAGGAACTGAATTTGGAGGACTCGCTGGTCAAATCGTTGTCACTTGTCCAGTAGAGTGTGTCCAAGTCAGTAGGATCGGAATAGTGCTGAGGTGGTGCTGAGCCGGATATGGTGCGGCGCATAACACTCGTATGGGCAGGTGACGACTCGTTGCCGCTTAGCAAGGCGGATGCGTTGACCTTTGAGGCGCGTTGGATCGCAAGTGTCGGCGTGTCCTCTGCGCGAGAGACAGAGTACCCGAACTGTTCGAGCATACGTATTATCCTGTCGTGGTGATGGAAGAGGCGCTCCGAGAGTTGTTTGGCGCGTTCACCGCGCTTCTCGAAATGGCGGCGTAGCTTTTCTTGTTTCTCTGCCGCGAGGGCCGCTTCGTGCTTGAGGTCTTCGATTTCATGCTTGAGACGCTGGATAACGCCTTCATCTTCAGCCTTGCGGTCCACCAACTCGGCGACTTTCAGTTCTTCCGATTTCAGCTGTTGGCGCAAGGCGTCAGATCCGGTCTCGCCAGCGGCGAATTTCTCTCGCAGAGAGTGCATCTCCGTACGTTCGCTAGCGAGCTCTGAGCGCAAGGCGGAGATTTGTCTTCGCTCCTGTTCGAGGGTTTCTCTGAATTGCGTAGCGCGGGCTTCTGCACTGGAGAGCTTTTCGGTCAAGTTCTTTATTTGGCCTTCCACGTTTGCCAGCTTTTCCTCGAGGGACTTATTTTCCGCCGTGGCAAGCTGCAGCGAATCGTCTAGCCCGCGCGCATGAATCGCGGCTCCTTCGGACAGAATCTCAAGTGCATTGACAAGCCTCCTCAGATCATCTGGCGGTGATCCCGCGGGAGAAAGGTTCATATGTGCGCCCTGCAAGATGGCAAGGTATTCTTGCTGTTGATCTTCCATTTGCCGTAGCTGGCTTGCCAATGCCACATTTTGCGACTGCGCCGACGCGCGCTCTTCCTTGACCTGATGGAGTTGGCGATCCAGACTAGCCGCTCTTTCTCGCTGGGTAGCCGCTTCCTTTTGTGCCGTTGCGAGCTTGCGTTCTGACTGTGCCAGGTCGTCCGCGGCGGTTCTCTTGGCCTGCTCGAGTTCGTTGCGTAAGTTGATCAGGGCTTGATCTTGCTCCTTGTGGAAGTGGTCTCGTGAGTCATTGAGTCGGTCGAGCTCTTCTTCGGCTTCTTCGAGTTTGACTTTCAGCCGATGTACTTCATCGTCCAGCAGTTGGCGTTCTTCTTCAAACTCTTGCTTTTGAGCTTCGAAGTTAGCCATCAAGTCGCGCTTGACTAGTTCTGCTTCCTGCATTTTGTCCCGGCTTTCTGTGCTTAACCGTCGCTCAGCATGTGCTTCGTCCTGCAATTTTTGGACTTGTGCTTCTAGCGCAACAATCTTCTGCACTAGAGACCGCTCATCCTGATTGTTCGATAGCCGTCGAAGAGATACCGATGACCTGCGTGACAGATCACTCTGCCTTTGCATAGTGTTTGGTGAAGGGGCCTGTTGCCGCTCAAAATCTGCAGCACTGCCCGGGTGAAAGACCCCACTAGCAGGCCGGCTGAGCTGACTTTGACGGTGCAGAAGGTCTTCAAGTTTCCTGACGCGACTGTCTGAAGCTCGCAGCTTCTCCTCGAGTCGAGTCTTCTCGTCTTGTAAGCTCCGGACTTCATCCCCGTTGCGGAAAGCGGCACTCTGGCTTAGGTCTTGAATGCTTCCATTCTTGAAGGGATTGAGTTTCTGCTTCCGGACGGGAGCATCAAGATCTTTCATCCGCTGCATGATGGATTGTACGGCATCATCAATACCCAACGCACGCAGGTCGTCAACCCAAGCGAAAATCTCATCCCTGCTCACGAACGGCCAAGAATTTCGTGGAGCCGTGGCCTTCAAGTCGATCAGTGCATCTTTGGCGTTCATATCTTCGCTCAAGAAATCGCTATGGGAAGCAGTCCATTTCTTCCGTCGCCGTTGCTCCTCTTCGGTCTGCTGCGACAAGTCTTCGTGGAGGGCGTCAACTTCTGTGCGCATCTTCTCGGTCCATTCTGACCTTCGGGTGGCTTCCACAAGTGTAGCACCATATACAAGAGGTAGTTGAAAGACACGACCCAGGGCGGCAAAGTTGTCATTGTCCTGAAAGTCCAAGTTCGTGATAGCCGACTGTAATTCAGCAAGGCGGGACTGTATACTCGAGATCGTCTGCAATGTCGAGTACCAGTCGAGCGAAGCAGCATTTCTCGCATCTGAAGCACTCAAAGAAGTCTGTATAGTCTCTCCCACCACGCCTTGCAGCGCGGGCAACAGCTCGCGGGTATGGGTGGCAGCCTTCCTCGAAGCCGCCACCACCGACTTTTGATTGTCTTGCATCTGCGACACGTCTTCGTAGTCTGATGTTATACGCTTAGCCAGTGTCTCTGTCTCTTCGAGCAATGCATTCGTGTCGTAGTCGGGAACTTGCGTTGACCGACCCTGGGCTGCGTCCGTATCGTGCTTGAGTTTTTCCATGCCTGCCAGCAGTTCATGCAGCCTCTTCTCGAAATCCGCCGAACTTCGCTCAACGCTGTCCGCCGCGGCCTGTAGAGCTTTTCGATCGATCAGGTCGGACAATGTGCCGACGGGCGAGGAGGCACCACCGTGGTCCTGCTCGGTCGGCCTCCGCAGTACTTTGGCCACGTCTTCACGAACAGGCAGCTCTGCAAGCGTGTCTGCGCTCGTTTGCCAGTCCTTAAGCACATCTCTATGCTCTTGTATATAGCCCTGCGCCCACTGGTTTGTCTCCTCGAACCTCTGCTGGAGGGTCGTGACATGGTTCCGCAGGTTTTCCAAAGCAACCTTCATAGACCGGGCAATGACCGAAGCCTCATCCGCACATATTTCAATGTTCTCCACGCCCGCTTTAGCAACCTCGAGGGCTTCCAAGGCCCAGGCCCGTCTCTGCATGAACAGGTCTTGCCATGCTGTCAGGCTGGTCTCATCGGCGAGGGAAAGGGGATAGTCGGACAGGGGTTGCAATTCGACGTTGTTTCTCGAGGGAGGTTTCGAGTCGGACGACAAGAATTGCTTGTCATAGACAAAGACTTCTTGCTCATTGCTCAGATTCTTGACAATCTTGCCCCGGCCTGTCATCAGGATCTGGCGAGAGGCCGGAATCGCAGCGTTGGCTTCGATCCATGACCGTAAGATGTCGACACGAGCATTTGGGTCGTTGTAGGTGAGGACATTGCCGCTGTGCGAGATATACACTTGCAAGGCCATGACCTCCCCTTCACCACCACCTCTGCGTCGGCTCGGAGTTTGTGCTGCCCAGTCGTGGGAACTGATAGAACGGGAGACACAACTAGGCGGACTCATCATCCATACCGCGTCTGCGCCCAGAACGGTGTCGTGTGAGTGGTTGAAATGCCTTAGTCAGCGAATCCACAAATCACATGCCTGTGGGGACGGACAATGACGCCCAAGCGGAGTAAGGCGCCGTCGGCTTTTGGGTTTCTTCGCCCGATGCGGTCCAATACTGCGAATTTCTCCTTCTAGTACTCTGTATATAATTCGTGAGATGTGGAGTAGATAGCGATTCAAGGTATTGGCTGGCACTTCTGCACCGGTTTGGGCTGTCAAAGGGCGGATGAAACTGACGGGACCTTTCATGAGCGTGTGTATTCCAAGGTGATAAGTGCGTGAGTGAGCAAAGGGAATCACAGGTTTCGAGTCCAAGTCACAAGACAGCGAGGGTCATCTGAAGTCCAGCATTTTCACCCTCTCGCCGACGACGGGCAGTCCTCCGTGACAGTATTCCCGAAAATACACATACCCGCAATCATGAGCCGCTTCGATAGCCTGGAAAAGCCGTCTTTCACGTGGCACTGGAGATCACTGGATGATTTCAAGAGGACATCATGGTTCACACTCGGCAATTACTCGAACGTCATACTGCTGATTGTCTTCCTGCTCCTGGCATTCAACCAGATCCGGCGGAAGCAGAATGAGGCCAAGAAGGCCGGCTACGAGAAAAGATACCTCAAGGCGCCTGAGTTCCCTGAGGTCGAGGAGCAACCGGACTTTGACTGGAAAACTACGGAACCACTCCAATTGCGGCCCTTCAAGCCCAAGTACCACCTGACGATGGGTAAGTTATACTCTTCTCCGCTTGTCCACCGATAAGAAGGGACTGACTCTACACGAGCCGAATCTGACGTCTCAGCACTCGAGAATCTGCCGCCCTCGGAACTCCTGCTCATGGACAAGAACTACGCCGATCGCGTCGCCTACCGCCGCAAAATCATGTCCGAAGAGGGCGAGCACGTCGTCGCCGTCCACGACGACTACCGCGTGCGGCCCGCCGTGGTCGAGCTCTATCAATACCTTATGGGGACGTATCTCCCTCTCCGCTTCCCCAGCATGTTCAAACTCCACGAGGCGTACTATGAGGCAGGCCAGACCTTCATGCTTGAAAACCTCGTCACCAAGGCGTTGTTCCCGGCGAAAGCCTCGCCGACAATCCCGACCGCCATGCTGCTAGAGACCCTCGGCCGCACAGTCGACGAAGACTTCCTGTTCCTCCAGCCTGAGGAAGACGAAGATCCATCCCCGGATAACAAAGACAAGGACGACGTGCCAGGTGCGAAATATATTCTCGAAGCGTACGTGTGTTGCTGCCCCTCAGGCTTCGACCCGCGTGAGAAACTCGGCAAAAGACTCGCAAGCATCCACGAGCCCGTGCCGGGCTATCCCGCCAAACTCGAAGCCAGTATGGACCGTTTCTTCGCCCGCCTCGAGGTAGGAAAGTACGTCCGCCGGGTGAACTGGGCGATCACCACAAACGGCAATCTCTTCTCGGCGGGCAAGGGCACGAACCACGCCCACGAAGGTGATGCCGTGACGGAGCTGGAGGAGGTAGATACCGAGAATACCTTCCTGAGATGTGAGAGGCAGACATTGCACCGGCTGCCAAAGACAAAGGCACTGGTATTCGCGTTCAAGACGTATATGTATCCGATCAAGGATCTCAAGGACGAGGGCAGGGGAGAGGAAGTGGCCGAGGCGATTGATGGGCTGAAGGAGGGCAGCACCCCTCAAATGCACTTCTACAAGAGAGGAGCTGTGTGGGGTGAGGCTGTGAAGAGGTATCTGAGGAGCTAACCGGCTCAGCGATGCAGTCCGCCACAAGGATTTGGTACTCGTACAGGATGAGGAAGACGATTTGATGTTCCGCTATAGTATTCGTGTGGATATTTGGCAGATTCATGCATGACGATGGATTTTCGACACCCCCTGGCCTGCCTGTTCGCAAACCTAAGGCAACTTCAAGAGCAGGCGTAAGAACGGTACCGTAGCGTCATGCCTTTTTTAATTCCTCGCTATGCTTTTTGGTATCCAGGCTCATTGCCCGCATCTATGTCTACCCTCGACTACGACAACCTCTCCACCACCTTGATAAGATCCCCCGTGACGCCCATGGCCGTGACCTCTCCACCGGCGCCGGCCCCCTGAATCACTAACGGATTCGACCCATACCGCTTCGTATAGAAGCAAATCAGATTATCACTCCCTCGCAGGCTCGCGATGGGCGTGCCCTTCTCCACCATCTCCAACCCGACCTTGACCTTGCCAGCGCCGACGTCCACAGATCCTACATAACGCACGACTCTGCCCTGCCTCGCCGCATTATCCTTGTACGATTCCATCTCCGAGTCAAACTCCGGCAGCCGCGTCATGAACTCGTCGCTGGACTTTGCGCTTTCCAACTCCTTAGGTATCAGGCTTTGCACGGGGAACGAGTCCGGCCCTTGGACCTTCAGGCCGGCCAGCCGCGCAAGGATCGTGAGCTTCCTCGCGACGTCCATCCCGTTGAGGTCATCTCGCGGGTCGGGCTCCGTGTAGCCGGCCTCTTTGGCCTGCTTGACGATCTCCGACCACTTGTCCTTGCCGGTCCCGTCCGCCGGGGCGAAGGAGTTGAACAGGAAGGACATGGTTCCGGAGAAGACGCCCTCGATGCGCGTGACCTGGTCGCCCGTCGCGACTAGATCCTTGAGCGTGGAGATGACGGGCAGGCCCGCGCCCACGCTTGATTCATGGTAGACCAGTGCGTTGCCCTGTGACGAGTCGACCGCGGAGAAGATGTCGTTCCACAGTTGTAGCGAGCCTGAGAAGGCCTTTTTGTTGGGCGTTACCACGCTGATGCCCTTGCGCAGGAACGACGGGTACGCGTTTGCGACATCTTGGCTGGAGGTGTTGTCGACGAGGATGACTTTGCCCGGCGCGGAGGAGAGGTATCGGATCAGTTCGTCAGGGATGGAGAGGAGTTTCGAGGACGAGGACTGGAGGTCGGAGGCGTTGACAGGGGTGTAGGATGAATTGTACAGTTGTTTTGACGAGCGGGAGACGAAGATCACGTTGGGCCGCAGGCGAGCTGGCAGGGAGGAAAGTTGGGAGAGGAAACAGGTGCCCACACCACCGACGCCGATGACGGCCAGGTACAGTTTCGAGGAAGACATCACGATGTAGCAGTCGTGCAGGTGTTTGCGCAGGGAAATGTGTTGCTGAATGGTCTGGACGGAGAGCTTTCAGAGAAATCCCCCGATTGAGAAATTCTGATCACCATTGTGAAAATGCGGGGTGATGCACAAAACTGCGGGGTCGCTGCAGCCTCGTCGGCCTCACAGCCTCGTCGGCAAATTGACTGCCTCAGAAGGGCTTTTGAGGGTCCCTCAACACATCTATATCCTCGAACTCCGGGCTTTTGCTCGCTGAGCCATCCTACCTTGAACATGACATATCCCCAAAGACCTCGACTCGGGGGTACACAAGAAAACTGTTCTGAACTTTCGGTCTGCCTGCCTTCCTTGCTCCAGTCCTAGTCCTCCGACTTTCGCTCAGAATGGCCTGGCTCTGAGCAGGACGAGGAAAGGCGCAAAGAATCTTCTCCCTTCTCAAGGAAGCACTTCAAGCAGACCCCGGGCAATGACTGCATCTCCTTGCCCAAACTTTCTCGGATGTAGCGCATGTGCTTCTCTTGGCAATACAGGCATACGTCCGGTTCTCCACAATCCCTAGACCAGCAGTTGTTCTCTGGGCCGCCATCTTGATCAACATTACCCGGAATGGGTGTGGAAATTCTTCGTAGGGAGACATAAGCGTGCCACCAGGACTCCGGGTACCAACAAAGGCTGCCAACTTCGATGCCCTCTTGGATGAGCCAGATGTGAATAGTCCCGAACTTCTCCCGGGCAGCCCAGCAATTGTCATCTGTCCCAAAGTCCCGCCCGACTGCCAGAAAAGCCTGCCTGAGTAATTCTTGGGTGCGACGGATCCGTGTTTTGTCGAGAAACTCTGCCTGGTAGTGAGTGTTGACGGATGACGGTGCCGAAACGTTTCAGGGGGTGTACGCACCGTATATGGAAAGACCATCATGACCTGACGCAAGCGGCAGTCTCCCAGCCAAACCTCCGTCACCACATGGCGTTATGGAATCCTTAGACCTCGCAAGGTGCGCCTTTGTCACCAGCCAAAATAGGTCATAAAGACCGAATGAGGCGGCGATGGGAATAAAATCCTCCCGTTGCAGTCCTGGATATCGATCTGGGAAAGCCTGAGCGTCGAACTGATCGGCAGCGAAACGTCCAAACCAAGCCACATACTCGCGCAGGGTGTACACCAGCCACGGTTTCAGTGGTTCGTGGCACTGTCGCATGTCTGCGAAGACGATGAGGTTACGCAACCGCTTGGCGTCCATGGACTCAATGAAATTGTGTTTGTAGTGGATGATATGGCAGAAGTCCAAGACTGTTTGCGGCTCGTCGTCCAGATCGATGACCTTCGTCGTGCCTTCGCTGAACCCTGAATTCAGCATTGCCTTGAACAGCTTCGATGCCAGGCCCAGCACGAGACCAGAGGCTCTGATATCCAAAGCATTTTCCCCTGTCCCAACTCTCAATGTCACGTCAGCTTCTGGAATGATCTCGACGGTTTGGCTATTTCTTTGCACCCGCTTTGCCTCGCTGGCTGCAACATCCGTACAATCCGCCTTTCGCTTCTTGTTGTTCCCGCCAGACATGCTGTTAGTCCCCGACCCGTCGTCGGGAATAGTGACCAAAGTTTGCGGAGAAGGCATGGAAACGAGCTGTCCGCTGAGGAGGAGACGCTAGGAGAGCAACTCAGGTCACTTGAACACCGCCTCTATGCATTGGAGGGACAATTCGCATCGGTAGCGGTGCATATGCCTCGAATCGTCAGGTTGATTCTCCCAAGAACGAAAGACGGAGTAAGGACATGGTGAAAGCACTTGTTTTAACCCCTGATGCACAGACCATTGGTGGTAGCCGCTAACCAAAAAGGGACCTATACCTCGTGCCCGGTTGCCACGTCCGTGCTTGATACGGAGTACTGGATCACTGGTACACAGTACAAGGTGTTTGGCTGGCAATTTGTGCTACGCAGTACGGCCAATACTCGCCGGTGTACGCACCCCTTACCCAGTACTCGGTACGTGCCCGTTGTGTGCCAGATGTTGGACCGCTCTGCATGTCACCGATCAAGCTCCCACAGCTTTGCAAATGCCTATGCAGCCTCACGTCCGGCTTGCTCATGGAACAACCAGTCAGTATGTGGATGCATTGTCCCGTTACGTGATCACAACCAGCACCATGCTTTCCGACTGTATCGACTTCGTGCCATTCGCAGAATCCTTTCGGAGTCATCCCATACCAAGTGCTACACTCCTGGAGCCCTTCGTAGGTCTTGTAGCAAAGGAATCACGACAATTTGGGGAACAGCCATCCCGTCTGGACAGCGTGGAGCATGGTTCAGTCGGGGTCGCCAGGGCCAGGAGTCCCCGAATATCATGCCAGGCGAAGTAAGCGTCAATTCTCAATGCCCGAAAGAGGGAATGGCGAAGGTTCCTCCTCAGCTCGTGTGCGCTACACTGGCAGCCATTTTTCTGGCATTCTGCAACCTTTGTGCTGCTGGGCAGGAGTTCATCGAGTGGGAGCCGACCCAGCATATACACAATATCGACAGGGGTTCCGAGGGGTGAGTCTGCCTCGTATGGCTCGGGGGCTCCCTGTCTGTAAAAGCTCTCGGTCCTCATGAGTCAATCGCGATTTGGTACATCAAATCCAGGAAGGCCATTCTGTCCGCCGATGTCTTCCCAGAACCTGGCAAAATCCACCCGCTTCTTCTCGAGCCGTCTCCTCAACTCCCTGATCGCTTCGGCCTGTCGTCCTTCGGTGAATCCACCCGGCTGCGACGTCTCGAATTGAACAATTTCGATCCACCGGAAAAAGACATCTTCAGCGCCAAGGCCGGCAAGGTTGCGTCGGAAATTCTCTACAGTGCTGTCCTCCTGTGCATCGTGCGCAGTGGAATCGGGTGTCTCATGAACTTTCCAGACCAACCATTGCTTCTGGTAATAGACCAATACCAGACTTTCCAGGTCCTTGAGCTGAATGGTACCCTTCTCGACCAATCTGTGCGCATCTAGCATCGCCTTGAAATCGAGATCCCAGTCTTTGTCTAGCAGCAGATATCCTGTCTTGGCTAGGTACGCCGGCCGCATGGCTGGATCGACCTTGACTTTGATGGTGAGTTCCTCATCTACGTTCCACGTCTTGACCTGATCCGGGTTCTCCCCAACGAGCAAGAGCGTATCCCACTTCCTTCCTCTTCGGACAATAATTTCTGTGTCTCTGAATCCCAGTCTTCTCCTCCACTGCAATGGACTCGCGAATCTCGACAACTTGCTCCCGAAAAAGAACTCCCGCGGCCAACTACCAATCAAGCCGAATATGGCATAATCGATCATTAACAGCATTGTCCGCGAGGTCACAGCATTCACGAGTTCTCCAACGCCGGCAGCCGCCGTGTCGACTTTATATGCAGTGTCATATCCAAAGATCGTGATGATTTGCTCGAGGTATACTGGCGCAGCATAATACACTCGAGCGCAGAGTCCAAGGACGATGAGCAGGTTTAGGAGGACTGGTACAACGAACACGCGCTTCTTCAGGCTCGGTGGGGTATGGTCGAGGTGGACGAGGTAGATGTGATCGGTAGGGAGAGTGGAAAGGAACGGACGTAGCGGCGGCGGAGCATACTGGAAAGGTGACGGGGGTCCGGAAGGAGTACTCGCCAGCGGTCTGGGAGCATTGGATGAGCTCGCCGCAGGCTTCGTGCCTCGCTTCCCTGCGGCACGAGCCATCTCAACCAACGCTCAATGCAATGTTGGTGTGCAGTCTGTGGGCTGCAAGTGACTGCGTAGAGGTAATTTTCTGCATGAGTCATATAAGGCACGTGATAGGCCATCCGTGAAATGAGAATGACTCATGCTCGGCTAGACCTTTTACAGTTTAGACCTTAAATTTCGGCGAGCACCAGCGCGCTTCCTCATTTCCACATGAGATCGTGTGTTCGGCACGGATTATCATGATTTACCATTCGGGAACGTTTCCATTGGTGAATGTATCGGGCATGGTCTGCTCAAGGACAAGCTCAGCGCGAGGCTTGTTTAAAGCTTAGCCATACGAGGAGGGGGCTGAGGGGCCAACGTTTCGAGCTGAAGGGCTTTGCTGACATTGACCAGGGGCTGAGATCCAGGAACCACCCAATCCTGTGGCTGCATTCTCCTTGTGTAATCTGGGTATGCTGCTATATCAAGCATGTTCTGCTTACGATACCTCGTTTGGCCGAGAAATCGTGTTGGTGGCGCGCGAAGCTTTGGTACAAGTGCTTATGCTCACCTTAACCCTCTATGTGGCTAGCCATGCGCCCGCATATCGGTGGGTCGTTGGCCTGAAATACTGATCCTTCTGCTGTTTTCGCGTCGATCTCTTGGTCTACCTTCGCGAAGCGTTGGTGGTCCAGACTTTCGCTGCGACCTTGTGTTTCCTGTTAACGAGTTTCTTCGGGTCATTTTCTGCTTGGTCAGGGCGACTGGTTCTGAAGTCGATCCGTACGAACCGACACATCTTTCGATTCATCTCGCTGCCGTAATGAAGATGGACTTCATTCCGGATCGCCTGCTTCGAGGCATTGCGGGGAACAAAAGAGTTGTGCCCAACGCAACGGGTCATCGCGCCCCAACAACCACATTGGTGCTGAACAACGCAAAGATCACCCATGCCCTAGGCAAGTTGGCTCAAGCAGGAGTTGCCGACGACGCCGCCAGTGGAATTCTTAACCTGCAAACAACCACGAGCACGGTCTACGCAGAGAAGATCACACATGGAATCGAGAAATTGACAAACGCTGGTCTGGCTTCAGACAACACTGCTTCAACCACGGAATCCAGCAGCCACGGTCTTGCCACGAAGTATATTATTGTTATTGCTGTCGTCAGCGCAGTCATACTGCTCGTCCTTCTGGCTGGTGGTTGTTTATGCTGGAGGAGGTACAGGAGAAGAAGAGCGTACAGTGTGGTCAGCAAGGGGGTTGACAAGAAGGGAAAGACGCCTATGGGAGAGAAGGAGGACATGTTCAATGCTGATATGGGAGAGTCGGAGAGTTTCAACGTCGACAGTCAGAAGCTTACAGAGCGCAATTTCGAGAGCGGGTACGACAAGGTAGACACTGAGTACGAGGGAACAGGTTATGGAGGAGTCGACGAGCACGCTGGCGACAAGAGAGCCAGACTTGAGGCTTGACCGGCCGCGTCGCAGCTGAAATGTGCTGGGATCAATATCTGTGGTGGTTGAATGCTATTAGGATCGACTGTGAATGCCCTGGGGTTGGTGTTGAATGCGAAAGACCGTTAGGCCGCGACGACAATAGTGGAGTCCAGGTTGGGTGTCTTTTCTCCTTTTCGGAAAATGCCTTTCATTCACTTTGCACCCATCTCGTTCTCAACTTCCGCTGACTCCGCGCTCATCACCCCAGCAAATGTATTTCCCGTCATCTACTTCCTTAGCCTTACATTTCTTTCCCCTGCCATCCCCGCCGCCTGTTCTCTACCTGTACAGTCGCCTGCGATGTCTTCCTCCTCTTCTAGCAGCCACAGACTCAAACGCAAAGCGGGTGAGATGGAGGACGAATCCCCAATACAACCTCGATGTATCGACGTCGACCCAGAAGGCAAAGTGTTGGTCAGTATTGGCAAGGGTGACGCTGCTCGTACTATCCGGGTCGCAGGTCCTCTGATCGGTCACGCTGCACCTAGCTTCGGGCCATTATCCTCGGCACCTGTCGAAGGGGGTGACAGATTTATTAGAGGGGAGAACGGCAGCCCAGAGGTCTATCTGGACTTCTTCAATATTATCCACTACAAGCATGCGAACGTCGGCAAATTAACAGGACAGAGCCTGAGACAACTTGCCGAGCTCGCCAGCAGCAATTGGTGTGTTGAGGTTTTCAAGCCAGTTATTGCCGACAGGCTCTTTCCCGTCATTCATGAGATCAAGAATGCGTCCAATGATCCAACAGGAATGAAGAGTATCATATACACACTGAAGCAGCATCAAGTCACGTTCGAGGAGCTGTTGGACATTGCTGCGCTCTGCAAGATGAAGGAACTGTTCTGGAGGTCTAGTAAGGTCGCAGTTGCACAGACTCCTGAACCGCTCCAACGGTCTTCAAGCATGTGCCACGTTCCGAATTTCATGGCCTACGGTAAAGTCACAACCTCCTACCACAGAGGCGCCCAGTGAGCAAGTCAAGCTAATTTAGACGAGGTAGGCTATATCAACGTCGCACGGAAGAAGGCCGTTGCAAATTTCCTCATCGGCGTATTCGAATGCTTTCATAACAGCCAAATTACGGCACTGGACGAGGAAGATGCTAGTGAAAGCCTCACTGTATATGCTACCTTCCATCACCTCCTCCGAAAGGAAGAGATCGTCGCCCACAAGCTCCGCGATTACGAGGGCACAACTGGTCCAGGCCATTGAGATTGTCCGCAGAACCGCGACTTTGACGAAAGGGAAAGGCAGTTCGAAGGAAATATCACCTGGCGGCGATGGTACGATCCTTAATTTGCCGACGTGGTGCAGTGGACAATTGGCCAGAAATATTGCGAGCAACCTTTTACAGCTCATCGATGTTCACACCAAACTTCTACGTGGGATCTCCCTATCTTGCACCCAAAACCCATATCTGGTTGAACAGGAAATCTGGACAGAGACGCCCGATCAACAGGGAGCGGGAGATATTTGCCTGGAGAAGGCGCTAAAGAGCGATAATGTCATCACCACTCACTCTTTCACAATAGTACGGCCAGCCAGCGTCTTTCAGGCATACAGCTGGCACCACCTACTCCATGTCTTCACATCAAGCAGATACGACTCGACGCGGGAATGCAGCAATGGGCTGCGTATCGTAGATGAGCTGGATGATCAGGAAGAGCCGCATGAGCCACTGACGTTCCAATTGAGACTGAATGACGCCCTAGTCACTATTTCAACCTGTTCAACACATACAAGCCTTTACCAAGCGACGTGCTCGACCATCGCGCCACATGGACAATATGAAGTCGTGATGTACCAAAAGACGTTGACACATCTTGGTCCTCTCTTTCCCCTCTTCCTTCCCTGCCTCCCCTTACTACATCGATCACTTGACCTTTCTAGCCACCGGGAACCCGACTTCCCAACCGAAACATATTTGCACTTCTCTGACCTGGGCTGGTCCGGAGACAGATGACATGCCTGACCCGGTGGACTCACCATGCTAGTGAAGATTGCTCTACCTGGAATTTTGCAATTTCTGACCTCTCCTACACCGGAAGTCAATCCACTTCAATCACCGTCTGCGCGCTGCAGGGCAAAAACATGCCTCTAAATCCAGGGCATCCCGAAGCGTGTTCGACAATTCCACGGGACGGTAGATGTCGTGAACAAGAATCGTGATGGTCGGGTTCGGGATCTGCCATCAATCAGACATACTCTAGGTACGGAGTACCAACCATGGCGTCGTTGATGGTCAAGCTTGATTTGGCGGGTTAGCCAGGTCGAGTTTCCAGGAAAACTGTACTTTGGTCTTTGGTATTTGCTGCCACCTGGTCAAGACTTTCAAGTTCAGTCATTTAAAAGTCGCTCGTAGGCTGATTTGCTTACTTACGAACTACCCACCTGTCAAGCGCCGTCAATATGCTCCTTGCCGTACGAACACGGGCTGCGCTATCGTGCTTGTTCCATTGATTTGTTCCTCGATCACAGTCCCGTTCAAGGCTATGGCACACCCCGGCACCTGCCTACTGAGCGCCGTCGAAGAAACCTCACAGGGACATGTCTGTACTACATATTGTACGGGTGGCTTTGCTCCGGTGATCGATCCCTCTTCGCTTGCTACGAGAGAAAAGTCGGCTGAGGAACGGAGGTTGTGACTCCTTGAGCCCGAGATCTCAGTATGGATGAGAAGGCATTTGACCTAGGGTAGGAGAATACCGAGATCGACATGAGGTAGCCTTGCATGTCGCTTGGATCATTTCACTTTCAACATACTACTTAGGCACTGTGAGGTTCATCTCCGAGCTTTCACGACCGGACCTCTAGATTGCCAGACCGGTCCAGGTTGCTTTCTTGCAGTCATCCTCACTTCTCACTGCTCACTCATCAACCACTCATCAATCACTTATCTCCAGATCGGCTGACTTCACACGAAATACAAATCGCCTGTGACGGCTGTCCCATCACCTTATCTGACAACCTCGTGGCGGACAGTGGAGATACAACCCTCGCTAATATGGCATGAAAGCACAAGGCGAAAGAGATCGACACGCAAGAAGACCAGCCTCATCCCAAAGTCGTCGAAGTGGTGCCCAATGCCGATGCGACGTTCAAAGTCGGGACCGGCAAAGATGCCCTTGAGGTCAAGGTCTCAGGAATGGTCATGGTTCGGCGCCGCCAGTGCTTTCCAGGATGTTATTCGGCCAATTCGTGGAGGCGAAGACCAAGACCGTCAGGTGAGTGCACTTCATGTCCATCTCGTAGCCTGCGCTACTGTCGTAGTACAGGGTCTGGGATTTCAACACTTCACCTCCAAAGTCCTCGATTGCTGACAACGAAGCAGCCTGCCAGAAGAAGACCCAGAAGCCTTCTTACAATTCTGCAACATTGTCCATGACCGACCTGTGAAACTCTACGAACTCACTAGCCGACAACTATCAGCACTGGCCGTGCTGAGCGATATGTGGCACAGTCAGGAGGTGGTGGCCTCGTGGCTGTACCGGAGAACCGGCCTTGTTCGCGGCTATGTGCACCGGAAGAAAGTCGTCGAGGCCCAGGCAACGATCGAGTGTCCGTCGAGTTTACCTTACCCCGTACCCCCTACAAAGACAGACAGCTTCTTTCTCCGAGACCTGATCGACATTTGCGCGACCCTTTGTGAAGGATTTCTGGTACGCTACTAGACAGTACCTCGCTCTCTGTCCCTGCGACTCCACAACGACCACCGGAAGCGACCTGAGAATCCCAAGCATGGTTAATCCGGACGGGGAAACAGTGTACGGTAGGTGCCTGGCCGATAGTAGTTTGCTTGGTGAGCCCAGTGGTCAACAATCATAGATGTGACCGCCAAGATCCAGACTCGTTACGTCAATGCTTTCCTGAAAGACGTGTTCGACTGCCTTGGTGAGGGTATCGAGTCTGATTCCAGTTTGCTGTACTGTCGAACCACAAGGCGCGGCATGCTCCACCTCCTTCTGCGCAAGCATGGCATCATCTCCGCCGACATGGTCGAACCGCAGTCACTGAGAGTTGTAATGGGCAGACTTAGCGTCCTTGCGGAGGAGCTCAAAGACGACAACAAGGGACCAACAAAGAACAGTTGCAACAAGGAGAAATCGACTCCGAGTGCAAAACGAGGCAAGCTATGCGACTACTGCAGTCGTGATTTCGCCGTCGAGTTCGCAGCTATCATCGAGAAACACAGCGCCGCGTTGCCTGGTGTGTGCTTGTTATGCTCCCGGGCTGGTAGGCCTGGCTTCCTGGTCGACAGTGTCAAGCGTCACAGCTGCCAGAATGCAAATGTCTGAACCAACAGTACTGGAGTCGGAACTGAGTACTTGCAGTCGGAGCCGGCGCTAGGATCAGCTGTAGTATTGGACAGATCGTTCTCAGCGTTGTCGGATTTGATCAAGGAATATGCAAGCGGTCATGGAGTAGAAATGACCATCTGCCGCCAGGGCTGGGCGGACACTTGGACTAGGAACCCGCTTCAGCAGTGGCTAGTGACTGTAAGAGAGGCGTGCTGGACTGTTGGGTGGCGTTCATCATGACGGGAAGGGCTCAGGTATTGGTCCATACGGTGGAAAAGCTCGAGAAAATCAGGGCAGCTTGTGCTGCTGGTGCTGACCTGGGCTGTATTACGGTCCTGCGACATCGACGAAACGCGAGACTTACTCTGACCTCTCTTTGCTCACACCAACGATCCAGGGACGGCTGGCGGCGAGTTCGACGCCGCCTCTGACTTCCCGAGTTTCTAGATCACGCGTAGTGGTCACACGAGGAACAAGGCGCTTCCAAGACTGCTGTCATTGGGATTCTGAAAAAGAGGCAGGAGTTGTAAGGTCCGGAAGAACGTCCCGCAATCTATCCACCACTTCTACCTGATCGCCTACGGCCAGCCCGACGATTTCAAAGTGATGAACGCCGGCAAAGCCAATGTCTTATTGTTCTTGTTCCTCATGGATGAGTGTCATTCCCCGGGGCGGCAGCGCCATGATCTAAGGAGATGTTGCAGGATTATGTCCTGAACTGTCACGTCATACACTGAAGACAGACAAGTCATATTATGGCAGCCAATGGATTTTGCGATGATTTCTACTGAGCTGATATGCAGCAGAAAAGCCCCAAACCCATCCTTGTGGTCACCATCAACTCGAGGTGTTTTGTGAAAATTCCATGTTCAGACCACGTAGTTCAAATTGGCAGGAGCGACATAACGAGTCCCTCGCACTTACCTGACCTCACTTTCAACTTCTGCTGAGCTCTTGCTCCTAGACTCCGAGTCCCACATGCTCGTCCTCAAGAAATTCTTATTGTCGAAATCACCTTCAGCGCCCACCATGACGAAGACCGATGATAATAACGGGGATGATCAAGCTGCCCAGGCGGGTAAGAAACGCAAGGCTGACGAGATGGATCGCGAGGCCAAGGAGCAGGGAGAGCGCCCAAGGGTCGTGGAAGTCATCCCTAACGGCGATGTGACTTTCAAGGTTGGAACTGGCGAAGAGGCTTGCGACATCAAGGCATCTGGCGTGGTTGTCAGCCTAGCATCTGAAGTCTTCTCCTCGATGTTGTCCTCGAACTTCACTGAAGGCCGAACAAAAGTCATTAGCTTGCCGGAAGACGACCCGCAGACTGTTTTGACCTTCTGCCAAATCGTCCACCACAAAGCAGAGAATCTCAATCACCTCGAGCCCGAAGAGCTCAACAATTTAGCTGTCTTCGCTGACATGCGGCTTTGTACGTCGGCGTTGAGACCCTGGGTTGTCATGAGACTTTCACCACTTATTGAGCGGCTGGACCACAGAAGTCCGAAGTTTTGGCAACACCAGGAAGACGAGCAGCAAGCGGGAGATGGGGACGGATATGCGCGAGATGACCTTGAGCGGCTCCTCCCCGTTATGCTGCTGTTTCAGCTGGAAGGGATGTTTTGGAAGTCTACCCGGTTCCTGATTTGGTCCACCAAACCTTCCAAGCCTCGTCAAGAGCAGAATGAGAAGACGGAATCCTCGATATACGACGTTGTCTATGGTGAGTACATACAGAAAATGTTGTGGTTTGCAGCTCAGAGCCCCGAATCTGATATTCGCAGATGCTGTTTTACAGTCTGCGCGCACTTGCATCACGTCGCTCTTCGCCTCCGTTCTGGAATGTGTCGATAGAGGGTTCGGAGGTAGCAAACAGATCCCATCGTGTCAAATCAGAAAATATGGCTTCTTGATGTGCGCCCTGAAGTTCAAGAAGGTCAGAATCGATATGGAAATCCACCGGGACCAGTCTGTGCATAGCGTTTCAGTTGCAGTCAAGGACATTGCGTGCCGGCTTCGACAGTCGAACGCGTTGAAGGATCAAATGGAGGGCGATGGATGCACATTTCGCACAGACAACCCGTGCAGATTTTGCTCCCGGGATGTTGCGAGCGACCTGGAAGAAACCGTGGACGAGTTTCTCGACGAGGTCCCGGGGATCTGCCTTGGGTGCTACTTGAACAAGGGAAAGGTACTCTTGACGCTTGCTGAGTTATGCGACCATAGCATACAGGAAAAGGAATAGGAGATGGCGCATAGCTGCTGAAGCACTCCAACACTCATTTGACGCACGCCGACAAAGAGACGCGAACGTAAAACAAAGGAGTCTGCAGAGTGAAGTTTGTGATATACTCGGTTAATCCTCGGTGGCGAGGTCGAAAGCAGCGACTTTGTAAACAACTCGACAACAATTGAGATACGCCTTCCTTAGAGATGCGGTACACATAGCGCTTCGCAAGCACTCCTCCTGCTCTGATTTTTGACTAGATGCAACATGAGCTCACCGGCATCAAGCTCAAAGCGTATGCGGCTGTCCACGTCTAGAACGTCGCTTTCGGGACGTAAGAGCATTTCAGGCGCACAATCAGCATTGCCCCGACCGACTTCTTCCGCTGGTCATAACCGTCAGACGACCACGCAACCTACCTACGATTTCATCTCCGGAGGAGCGGCCGACAACTCTCATCAGCCACTGAGACAGTCTAGAGTGCGCCAACCGTCAGTGGCGCGCGCTGACCCGACGCAAGATGAGAACCTGCGCGCGAAGATCAACTCCCTCGAATACGAGCTGAAGAATCTTCAGCAGGAGCGCGGGCTTCTGGCGCTGCAACATGAAAAAGAATTGCGTGACCAACAAGTCAGAGCCGAGAATGACTTCAAGAAGTACCAGACGGCCGAAAGCGCCGCCCAAAAGGCGACGCAGAGGCAAGAGGCCATAGCAAAAGAGCTGCGCGAATTACAGGACCAGCGGACGAACGAGAAGGCTGCGCTGGAACGACGGTTACGAGATTTGCAAGATCAGAATGCCTCCCTCAAGGAAGACGCAGTGGATGCGCAGGCACGTCTGGCTGACCAGGAGAGACACTACAACCACCAACTCAACGACGTCGAAGCAAAACGCGCTGCTCTCCAAGAGACCGTCGACAGTGTAAGACAGGAGCTAGAAGACTTGAGCCGACAGTTCGAGTCATCACAAACCCGTCTGTCCGAGCGAGATGCAAGAATCGAAGCACTTGAATCCGAGCTGGGCGCCTCAAGATCGCACTCTGCTGACAGTGAGGCACTGAGCGTCCTGCAGAACCAGCTGTCTGAGCAAGTGACGCACATCCGGAAACTTGAGTCGACGAATAGGGAACAACTGGCCGAGTTGCGACGGCTACGAGACGCCCACCGCAGTGTCCAGGTGGTGGAAGAGCAGAAGCATGGCTTGGAAATCGAGCTTCAAGTGCTGAAGGATGTCCAGAGACAATTAGGCGAAGCACAGATCCAGAAAGAGATACTCGAGGACGAGAAGAGAACGTGGACAAGCTTGTTGGAGCGAGAAGGACAAGAGAACGAATTTGATACCCCCGAAGCCGTGGTGAAGGCTTTAATCCACCAGCGGATCGAGTACGCATCAATCACCGACAGACTTGGCACAATCGAGAGCGAAATGGCTGAAAAGGATCAAATCATTAAGGCGTTGGAGGGAGAAAAGGAGGAGCTCAAGGCGGAAATGGAGAAAATGAGATCCAATCAAACTGCACAGGAAGCTGGTCAGGACAATAAAGCCTATAAGAGGCTCGAGCGACAGCGGGTGCTTGCTGTCAAGGAAGTGGAATACCTCAGGGCACAGCTGAAGACTTTCGACACTGAAGAGACCGTACTGATGGACAACCAGAACTTCGACGCACAACGAGCTGAGCAGATCAAAAGTCTGGAAAGTCTGGTTGATCAGTACAAGGCTGAAGTGCAGACTCTGCACTCAGACCTGTCGAAGCTGGAAGCCGCACCTCCAACCAGCGCTCAGACTCAAGAAGAACCACGCGGAACGAAGCGGCCAGCCGATTCGCAGGACCCTGAGGGTGATGGCAATCCCCAACTCGGAGCACTGTTACGGAAGAACAAGAATTTGCAGATCGCTTTGCAGAAGACGGCTCAGCAGTCACAGATGCTGGCCACGGATCTCCAAGCAACCAAAGGTCAGCTCAAGGCTTTGAGAGAAAGCTCGAAGACTCGAGTCCTGGAACTTCGAGACAACCCCACGGCAAAGGCCGAAGCAATCAAGATGTCGACCTTGCGGACCCTCAAGGAGGAGAACAAGGGGCTCCTGGCGCAGCTACGTGGGGAAGACCTCCAGGGGACCAGGACTGTTCCTGCCAGTTCGGTCGATGCGCTCAAGCTGGATTTGAAGGACATGGAAATGGTTGTGGCCGAGAAAGAGAAGCGGATGAGACGACAACGGGAGATATGGACCCAAAAGGCCGCCGAGTTTCGCGATGTTATTGCAAGCGTCCTTGGCTACAAGGTCAACTTCCTGCCGAACGGGAAGGCTAAGGTGTCGAGCATGTATTATGGTGGCCCTCACGATGCCGGAGACCAGGACGAGGAGGAAGAAGACGATGATCATTACATTATCTTCGATGGAGACAACGGGACAATGAAGATAAGTGGAGGGTCCGACAGCCCCTTTGCCCAGGAGATCAAGGACCTGATCAACTTCTGGGTCAAGGAGAAGAAGCAGATTCCATGCTTCCTTGCCGCCATGACGCTGGAGTTCTACGAAAAGTTTAGCAACAAGGAAAATGAGGCATGAGAAAGCTGGATTTGCCTCTCAGCGACGCAACTACGTTTTCGCTGTTGTCAATGGATATATGTTCTGGATGGACTTGCGCCAACCAGAACCTAGAGTCCAACAGCTTACGGTTTACGACGTGCCTTTTGCTCAACCCAAGCGGCCCCGCGTTAGGACTACAAATCAACATATATGGCTGCCAGCCACCGATTCACTCTATAGGAGAATGCAGCCAGACGCTTGTTACGTGAGTAGACGCTGTGTCTCACCCGAGGTATTTCGCAGCGAAAGATTTCTTTCCACGTTCTCAACCCCCTACACAAAGTTTGAGCCTCCGACCAACCCGACTTTATTCCATCAGAGCATAATGCATACTCTTCGACATTGTCAAGAAGCCACGGATTTTCTGAAATGGCAAGATGGACCGACCCCTTGTTTTCCAGCATGTTGTGCCGAGAAGTACCGTGCACATTCCTTAACATACTCGCGCCGGTATTTGTTATAGTCACTCCAAACGCCTGCATGATGGACGTACTTCCTCAGTTTGCGTGTTTTGTTGCTGAGCGGCGATCTGCTTTCTGTTCTCTTGCCAGGCATGGCTGTCCATTCCTTCCGCCGCCGGAGCGTGGCTCTCCATTTGTTTTTCGCTTGTTTCATATATCTCCGGTGCACTGCGGCATTTACTGGCTCAGTGTACCAGTTAGACACGGAATACTCCGGCGCAAACTTCTTCCAGGGATGGGACTTCTTCACGGTAGGAGATCTTGACCGCGAGTAATTGTTTTGTGAGTGACTGACGGGCACAGGGTGGCGATCCCACGGGAGGCTTCGTAACGTGGGTATATGGCCATGCGAGCTAAGCGAACCGTCTAATGGCGGAACAGATATTACAGCCAAAGCTCTGCCCAGCTCACGGGCTTGATCAACGCGAGCGACAGCTCACCCGTCTACATCGGTTCTGACTACAACACCTTGATTGGCTCGACACAAGCTGCGGGCAGGCCCAGCGTAAGGATCTCCACGAAGAGGTCATGGACACATGGATTATTCATTGGAGATTTTAATCATGCACCTGGTGGCATCTGTGGCACTTGGCCAGCCTGTGCGTACTGTCCTCTTTTGGAGCAGTGTGGGCTGACTGTTGCAGTCTGGACATTGGGACCTAACTGGCCAAACAACGGCGAGATCGACATCATGGAAGGAGTGAACCAGGCCACCTACAATGCTGCGACGTTACATACGTATGGTGACTTCTTTTCAACAGGTCACGAAGTTGTACTTACTGGTTGGTCAGGAGTCCGGTGTGCTCAATAGCAGGAGACAGCAGGACCATGACGGGTCAGCTGTCCAACAACGACTGCGCGTACTATGTCAGTACATGGTGACATGTTCGAAAGTATACTGACGGTCAATAGCCCGGTTACAATGTCGGCTGCGGCGTACGGGACAATCGAACGACCAGCTTTGGCTCCGGTTTCAATGCGGTCGGAGGAGGAGTGTATGCAATGCATTGGACATCAGACTACGTCCGTGTTTGGTTCTTCCCACGGAATTTGATCCCTGCCGACATTATCAACAAGACACCCAATCCTTCCTCCTGGGGTTTACCGGCTGCGAATCTGCAAGGTTCCTGCATCATCGACCAGCATTTCCAGAGCCACAAGGTCATTCTGAACAATGCCTTCTGCGGAGAATATGCTGGCGCCTCCAGCGTGTGGAACTCGACCACGAATTCCTGCGCCACGTCGACCGGGTACTCTACGTGCAATGCATATGTCGCAGGCGTACCTGGAGCCTTTCAGAACGCGTGAGTGATTTTGGACATGCGCGCGAACAGACGGACTCTAATCTGGTGACAGGTACTGGAGCATCAATTCCATCCGAATTTACCAACTGCTCGACTCTAGCCCGAACGCCACCAACACAATCGCCCCATACATTGCAAGCAACCAGCCGACTCAGTCGACTGCTGTATCGACGACTTCATCTTCAACACCAGTGCCGACGACGTCCCTATGCCCAACTTACAATTTTACTGTCGTTCAGTCCGGCCTCTACAACTATGAGATCGAATGCGGCGTCAACATCGGTGGGTCTGACCTTGGGAGACCGTATCCAAGCTATTCATACACCAACTTTGAAGGTTGCGTGGGCGGGTGCACGTATTGGAACACGTACAACGCAACGAACATCTGTGGTGGTGTTACCTACAACGTCGCCAACAATGCATGCTACTGGAAACGAAATGTCGGCAGCAGCCCGGCTCAAGCAGGCTTCAACAGTGCGCGCCTGATCTACTATGCCTATCCACAAGTAACGGATGACCCGAGAATGCAGACCACGAGCAGTAGCAGTACGTCCTACGTCGCGACGTCTGTCACGCCTGTATACTATTCACCGCCAGGCGTCACGACGACCACGTCTTTCTCCTTGATCACGGAGACACCCACGGCCAACATTACTAACGGTGGTGGCATGGGAGGTAGCATTTCGTCTACTGATGATACAACTTCGACAAGCACGGATGCGGGAACCACGAGTTCACAATCACATTCGTATACCGGCTCCTCCTCTTTCGGGAGTAGCACAACATCAACATTGTCTGCTTTGCTCAGCTCTTCGACGTCTCGCCCAATACCCACTTCGGCGACCACGCTACCTACTACAAGCTCCCTTGTGCCGATATCATCTTCGCCGGCGGCCATGACCGCACTTCCTCCAACTTCAGCCACAACAACTACACAGCTCTCGACACGGAGCTCGATATCTTCTAGCACACTATCATCCTTGATACCATCTTCAGCCACGTCTGCTGGTACATCGAACCATGGGTCGACCTCAGCTCAGGCCACGTCCGCACAATCGCCAATACTTTCCTCTTCTTCGCCGGTGGTCTCGGTTTCATCTGCCCATGCCACATCCTCTACCATCAGCCAGACACAGCCTCATTCCTCGTATGCTACTACAACCACTCCCGGAGTCACCACTCATATCAATACGTCATCGAGCATGAGTCTAGTCCCCAGCAGCAGCAGCAGTCCTGTCGGCGTGTCCTCTGTATTGAATCCACCGTCTTCTATGCTTACGTCGTCCGTCCCAGCATCGTTGTCACCCTCAACGAACCCCGCAGGACCGACAACCTCTTCGATCATAATGGCACAGTCGTCTTCGCAAGGGTTGAGCAGCTCCGCACCCATTTCGCAAACGACCTCACCCTCCCAGCAACCACCAACCTCAGATTCACCATCAGGATTCCCGACGACATTAGCCCCACAGGTCAGTAGTACCAGCTCCGATCCCGTCCAACCATCCGTCTCGACAACGGCAGTCGCGTCAACCTCTGAACCGTCGACCACCACGACTACGAGCGAGATCCTGCCTGGACCCACGGAAGTCGTCTCGGAAAATGGTGCCTCTTTTTCCTTTGCAGGATGTCTGGGACCGCGATCCAATACTGCGTTTGCCAACAGTTTTACCCTTGTCGAAGATTCACCATCTATGTCTATCGAGCGGTGTGTCAGTGACTGCTCCTTGGACGTGTTCGCTGGGTTGTACGATACGTAAGTCTTTTCGTCTCATACGCAGTCAGGCCGATCCTTCTGTTCCCTTCAATAGGGCCTTTCCGTCACAAAATATCCTTGCTAATACTCTGTTCCCACAGGCAATGCTACTGCTCGTCTTACTCCCTCCCCACACACACCACCGAAGACTTTATTGAATACCCTGTTTCAGCATGCAACACCACCTGCCCTGGAGATTCAACGCAGAAGTGCGGTGGCAAGGTCTTGCTATCTTCGTCCCCATCTCGATTTGTGAGAAGGCAGATCACCAATGCCGATGGGGACATCATCCTCCTGACGCTATATAATAGCACTGGCACGGGTGGTAATGTTAGCAGTTCCTCGTCAAGTACAACGATGACTACCACATCTCTTTTGGTTACTGATGGGCCTGGAGTTGCGAGCACGACGAGTGCTAGCATGAGCATGAGCATGAGTACTACATTCTCAACGCCATCTCCATCACTCTTTACAAGCAGTACCCTGCCAATCTCGACGTCCGAGTCACAAACCGACAATCCCATCCTGAACTCCCCGACAACCACTTCTACGTCCACGGCATCCCCTCTTGTCACTGGGACACCTACCTCATCAACCCCAATCCTAACCCTCTCTCCCACGGTAATCTCCACGGTCTACACAACGATCTGCCCCTATCACCCTGCAACCTGTCCCATCAGGACAGAAACTAGCCTCATCACCACCGTCACGCTCCTGCACTGCGGATGCACAGATATGCCCAGCCCGGTGGTTCCGATGACTACAACGGTCGTCGAAGGCTGTCCTATAACGCCCACACCGAATGCGAACGCGGTGGTTGACAACAATGGTATGGGCGAACAACAAGGGGGACCCGAAGGTGGCCCTCCCGACGCGGGCGACGCGGGCAACGCGGACACTCCACCAATGACGACCCTCACAATCCCGTGCGCGGAATCAATCTCCTCGCTTGAAGCATCAGTCACTGCATGGTCTGCCGCGTCTGCGGTGTCTGCCAGCGCCAATACCAACACCAACCACCACGCCCCAATCCCATATACTTTCCCCATTTCCTTCCCGATGACCTCCTCCGCGGCGGCAGGGCCAGGCAAACTGACTCTGAACCTCGTGGTCGCGACCGCGCCGTTCAATTTCTCTGTTCCGCCAGTCCCCGCGCCGTCGGCCCGGAACGCCACCACGAACGCGACATGGCAGGGGGGGATCAAGAGTATGACTGTCGTGCCCGTTGCTTTGACCGCCATGAATACAGGAGCGGGGGGTGCATCGGGTGTCGCGCCCAACGCTACATCTGGGGCCGGCGCGAGCGTTCCCGTCCAGGGCGCCAAGTCGGGTGCTTGGTCGATACGCGGTGGGAGAAAGAATGGTATAAGGATCGGGACTGGTATTCCGTCGATTTATGCGCTCGTCGCTTCCTGGGCGGTTATGCCGTTGTTGGTATCGTTGTTGATGTTGTTGGTATCATTGGTGGTGGTGACATTGTGAGTCAGGGCTCAGGGAACTGCGGTCGAGAGAGGATCAGGGTGTTTCTTCCTGACTTGGCTGGTTGGAGGAGGGTAGAGTATCGTCGAGGAATATAGCGGCCAGTGTGCGGATTACTCGTTAACCTACGATTGAGTGGCTGGTAGCCGGTACGGGGTCGTCGCTATGCTATAACCTATTGAACAAATCCTTTCTAGTGAAAGATAGGATACCGTACGAGCAGTCGAGCAGAGGAGGGTTGTCGACCCAAGGTCCACATCTGACACCATTGCATGTTATTCTCCTTTCCCGTGCGCCGTCTTGTTGGTCTTCTGGTACTGACTGGATTTCAAATGAAGCCTGCTCTCCCCTACCTGGCGGCCTGCATGATGCACCACTTTATATCGCTGCAATGGCCGGACTGGCGGGATGAGAGTCACGCTCCGTCTCAGGCTAGAGAAGGTCCGTAAATACCCGTCACGATCAAGGCGATGGATGTGGGTGAGACTTCCCGGGGAAGGTCATCAGATACATACTGGTACCTTCAGTTCTGGAAGACGGGATGTATTCGTAGATCTACTCTTCTGCAAGGATAACTTGGTGGTGAGAATATTGCTTGCTTTTCGTGGGAAGCTTCCGCATAGATACGGGTGGTGAGAATGCTGCTTGCTTTTCGTGGAAGTATGGGTTCTCTATTACCAAGTACAGCACATATGCGGCGTGCTCTCTGCTTCCTCTGCTTCGTCTGTACCACTGCAAGTTGAAGCGCCGGTGGGTTTGCGGGTGGCGCGGCACATGACGAGGAATGCCCACAATCGCCGAATCGTCGATACATGGGGGCAGAATATCATGGACATACATCGCCCGCGAGTCAGCAGGTACGAAGTAGGCCGTCTAAGGAGTAGAAGATCCCGCATTGCTCCGATGCTCATTCTTTGCCGTCGTCAAATTCAACTTCCGCCCGCATCATTGAGCGTTTGAATATTCTCTCTTCGTAGCACCCATCTGTCAATCTGGGGCTATCCAATGTGTCCATACGCGGAGGTAGATGATGCCACAGTTTCTCGAAACGCACATGCCTCACGGTATTGAGATTGGCTGGTGGATGCAGCATGCTGGTCAAGTCCATGGTATGCGAAACACAGGCGCACCATGACTCGCTCTCGGAGAAGGGAGAGAGGGCTACTCCGCTACCTGCTGGTAAACCTCCTCTTGTGCTCCCCCTGACAGCAAATGATCTCGATCTCACACGTCCCTTGCTTGTCGTCCCTCTGATGTGGCCAAGCACGACAGCACACCCTGACGTCTCGTTGTCCTCGCAGTCGTGGAAGGACGGGGGTATTTAGGCGCTCCCATTCTCCGGATTTGATGGTTAGCTGTCTTGCGCCTTGCGTCTGAGATCCAAACACCGTTTTCCAAGTCGAGACGAGGAAGCTGCACATCTGCTTGTTCGACGATGGAGGGTATGCTACAATTTCCCTGTCGGCATTTTCAGAGGCCCTGGGTCGAACGCGGACAGGGGAGGCGAAACGAAATTGGTCGTCGCCGGAGCAGAATGCGAAGTCGCTATCAATGACATCCGGCATTCTTCTGTCATCGACGGGTTTTCCATCGTGGTCGTATCTCCCGCCAGTATCCGCCAGCCAGGGCACACCACAATCCAAATAAATCTGCAACTTGTCCAGCTTGAACTTGCGAAGCTCTTCCATCATGACCCCGTACTCTTCGAGGCGGAGTAGCTGGGAGGTCCGATTGATATCAAAGGTGAGCTCTTTCAACTGTGGACAGGACTGTCGGATGGATCTGAGCTCCTCTGCCGAGAGGGTATCTCTCAGCGAATACCAAGAATCCTCGCGCTCATGAAGGTGCAATGCGGTGAGAGTGGGCCCGTGTCGACTAAGAATGGTAGAAAGTGATACCCCACCTCTCCACGACCACAAACTAAGACTCGACAGACCAGCGCATGTGGCAATGTACTGCTCGATCGCTGCAGCTGTCTCATCGTTGCGTTCTTGAGGGTTGAGGTTCAGGCTGATGTGCTTGAGACGGGTCAACAGCTGTGGAGCGCGTTGAAAAAATGAAGCGTACACGGATCCTCGGCTACACTTGAAGCTCTCCAAGCATGCCAAGTTGACGTACCGCGACCAGTAGTCGAGCGTTTCGGCGGACAAGCACCAACCGTCCAAAGTAAGATGACGCAGAGCGGAATTCGGCCTTCTGTTGGCATATTCCTTGGG
The DNA here is from genome assembly GCF_000365165.1 of Cladophialophora carrionii CBS 160.54. Lineage (NCBI taxonomy): Eukaryota > Fungi > Ascomycota > Eurotiomycetes > Chaetothyriales > Herpotrichiellaceae > Cladophialophora > Cladophialophora carrionii. The sequence goes on along the minus strand of NW_008481827.1, from coordinate 1,060,104 downwards.
AAACCACAGTTCGGGTTTGGCTCGCCAGCGGCTGGCCAACTCTGGGTCACCCGGCCGCATCAGGGGCAGTGAGACCAGAGATGCAAACTTCAGATTCGGTGCCAGAGCCAGTACCACCTGGAAGGTCATGTGGTCTTCGATGCAGGTTCCGTGGGAGGCCGTCATGGAAAAGGTGGTGAGACTGGGCAGTGTAGCCAGACCCGCCTCCGCGGCCAACAGCCCAACAGGACTGGCAAGTCTCTCAGCTTTGTAGAGGTTTAATTTCGTCTTTGGCTGATAAGCGTACAAGGCCTTCGTGATTCCTAAAGGTGGGAAATAGCCGACTTTCCAGACCAGTGTCTTGAGGTTGCTGGCATCACGAAGGACGCTTTTTAATTGGCCGAAAGGATTTCCCATCGTGGTAAGGGGGTCGTTTTCATCCTCGTTGGAGTTGACGTTGTCAGCCAGCTCGTCCTCACCCTCATCGACCAGTGCAGGTAGATCGCCTCTGCAGACAGTGAGATGTCGAAGGCCGCGGAGTAAATCAGGGTTCTGCCAATCTTGCTCAATTCGACTTTTCGAATCCACCCATGAGCATTTCGTTCCATGCCATTGGATGGTGACACGACGATACCGAATGTACTCGACGGCGCTGTTGAATTGTTTGCAGACCTGGGCGACGGCTGCGGTGCTTCGAGGTGACTGATCATCGACGAATTCGAATATGCTGGCGAGGATTTCAACTTCAAGATCGAGGATTGCCGGACGCGCCATGGCATTGATCCCGTACGGACGAAGTCGTATCAACTGAAATGATCAAAGTCAAAGCGCGAAGACTTGAGGAAATGGCCAGACTCCGAAGAGTGTGTGAGAGCCGGCTGAGAGATGGGCGACTTCGGACTGAGGCGAAGGTGAGTCTCAAATGAGAGTGGGGTCTACGAGATACGGCTCTCTGATTCGTGGTCGGGCCGCAAAATAGGCACCAATGCAGGCACACAACGGCCTCTAACCGCTTTCAGAAGGTCGTGCATCTTTCGTGTTTCAAGAGAGCGAAACGTGCATGGTCCTGATGGTCGTGCTTCTGAAGGTCAAGGCGTGCCTGTTGTGTAAAGAGATATCAGAGCTGTTTTGTATCCTGACTTGTAAACAAGTCGCAACCCCCCATGCTCTAATCTTTGTGGACCGCCCTCAACCTTGACGCCGCGCTGTTGTCCAGACCACTGTATGCTTGTCCTTCCCCAGTCTACCCAAGTTGCCCTACGAATGGTCATATGCTCTAACGTCTATGCTCTAACCCGGTGTCGTAAGCATCTAAATGTCTTCGTCAATGATAGCCTCGTCCAATTCAGAAAGCATGGACTCCTCGAGCAGACTGTTGCTGGCAACGTAGCTGAACCCACCAAAAGGATCAGACTTGCTCAGTGTCCTGCTATGCCTTCGTGCAATCGTATCAACCGCTCGGTCCGTGAACTCTTTTGCGAAATTCTCTGCCAGTTCGGGATTGGTGACCAGTGGTTTGATGGGCGGCTCGAGCTCCTTTGCTTCCAACTTCTTCCAGTCGATCTTCCTGAAGAAACGGTGCTTCTTGATGATGTTGATGTCGTTGGGACCAACGCCCAGTCGCTTCTTAGGCTCTTTGCGCAGGAGTCGGGTCAAAAGATCCTTGGCGTCTGGCGACAAGAAATACGGCAGACTCAACTTTTGAAACAAAATGTTCTGTTGGATCTTCGTCCAGTTGCCTCCACCGAAAGGCGGTTTGCCCGTCATGAGATCGCATGCCATCGCGCCCAGAGACCACCAGTCGCATGCCTTGCCATATCCCGGGCCCCAGTCGGACTCATCAGAGCCTCGGATGATTTCAGGGGCCATGTATTCGATTGTCCCGACACCAAGACTGTTGCATCGGCTGCCACCGGGTGTGCTAGCATCCTGAACCGCCACTTTGCTTAGCCCGAAATCTGTCAGCAGCAGATGTCCTTCGGAGTTTAGCAGGCAATTTTCGGGTTTGAGATCGCGGTAGATGACACCCATGGTGTTGTGAAGATAGTCGAGAGCCAGAACGATCTCGGCAATATAGAAGGCCGCAACCTCTTCAGAGAAGAACTTCTCCAACTCCAGATGGCGGAAGAGTTCACCACCAGAAGCATACTCGAGAATCAGGTAGAGCTTCTCGTGGTCCTGGAAGGCATAATACAGGTTGACAATAAAAGGATGACGGTTGACCAGTTCGAGAATTGTGCGTTCCGACATGGTCGACTCGATCCGCTTCTTGTGGACCTTAAGAAATGCCTTGGTGAGCTGTTTCTGAGCGAACAGGCGCCCCGTCGCGTTCTGTCGCACAAGAAGCACGGTGCCAAACGCGCCATCCCCAAGGCAGCGAATTGGCGTGAAATCTGCCGCGGTCATCTTGCGGGCGATCATTGAGGTCGCGCGCTGATCTGCATCTAGCGACGAAAGAGTAGCCGTGCTCGTCCCAGTCTCCGCCAGCGACTGACTGACAAAGTCTTGGTCGATCTGAACATTGTAGCTGACCATATCCTCTTGTGGCTCCTCTTCCTGATTGTCAGACGCGGCGCTGGCTGCACTACTGTTGGCTTCCGAGGTCAAGGTATCTCGCACTCGAGAGGTTGATCGACTCTGGCTGCGCGAATTCAAGGCATCGAGCTGGGCCTTCAAGCTGCTGATGCCGGGTGACTGCGGCCTCAAACCAGGGCTTGCACCGGCCAATGCAGGCAAACGGGGAATGGGTGACAGGACTCGCGGACTGTTTGCGCGGGAAAAATCTGAATCTTCGGCGCCTGAATCAACAGGGGTGAAGCCTCTGACAGTGTTCAACGCTTGCACAGGCTGAGCAGCTTTTGTCTTGTTTTTCTTCTTCCGCCTCTTTGCTGCCGTGGTGGACAGTATAGCACTGCCTTTGACTTCTTGCCGTCCCCTTTCAGTAGGGAGCTCAGCAACAGCCTCGTTCGCTTGACCGTTGACGGGCATTGTCTTGCGAGGTGTAGTAGGAGGGCTCTTGGCCCGGAAAGGTATGATCTCTGGCTCTGCAGCCTCTGAAGGAGCATTGTGTTCGACCGCAATCGCATTGATCGCCTCCTGCAGGCTCGTTGATGTCTCGACTGCTGTGCGCGTCTCGCTGGATGTATCTGAGACCTTGTCCATGACGGTCTGTACTGCCGAAATACTCATACTGGTAAACTTTCTGATGATGCCTCAATACAAAAAGGGTCGGTGTAAAGGGATAGTTGCGGCCCAGGAGGGTGTGTTTATTACCGTCCGCCCTTGTTCAGGACGGACCTTGTGCCAGTAGCCAAACGACTCTATAGCTAGAATTGTAAAGCGCGACTGAAGCTGGTGATGCGATCACATGGGAAGGTGCAATGAAGCGGCCGCAAGCGGCAGGCGGGAATTTAGAAGTCGCGTTTGGAAGAGTGACGGCGCTTCGACCCATTGAAAGTGACAAAACAACCTCAACAGTGAGTGAAAATCAAAGATTGATCAACAATCATAAGAGTTGCAGAGCAATAAGGGAGAGTTAGACTTTGTGGTCAAGGTCAGCAAAGAATCTGGGAATTCTGGGAAAATCCAAAGGGCGACTCTAAATCGGCCAACGAACCAACGGACCCAGTTGGGCCAATCAAAACTGGCCGAATTTCCACCACAGATTTGCCCCGGATCTGGCCCGTGCCTTCCCTGGAGAAGCTCGGCAGGTAAATCGCGGGGCACGGATTATCTTTGTTCCGTTTCCGTTCCGCACAAATGTCGTTCCACCTTCATGCCTCCTACAGTAGCTTGCTCCGTACTCTGACCATCCAAGCCCTGGCTGTAGTCTCCAGCAGAGCCCCAATCCACGTTCTTTCTCATAACTGTAGTCATGGACAAGGTCATCCTGAAAAACATGCGCTTCGACTTTCCCATCGGGCTGGATGCTTGGCGTCGTTTCCGCAAACCGCAACCTGTCCAGATCACCATAGAGGCTCAGCCAACGTCAACGCTCGAGCCTGCTGCCGCCAAAGATGACGTGAACCTATCGATGGACTACGGGAGCTTGTACAAAAATATCTCTTCTGCGTTGAAAGAGCCCCATCCGGACGCATTTCCCACGATCCGTTCCTTGATCTCTCTGCTGGTGGGACTTGTCCCTGATTGTGGGGTGCTTAACATTGAGATCTTACTCCCGAAAGCTCTTCCTCATAGCACCGGCGGCGTCCTGTATCGTTTTCAGGTCGACAAATCCGAGCTCGAGATCGACACATCCAGCTTGACTGTGACAGTCAGACAAATCGCCTGTACCTGCATCGTTGGCGTCAACCCACATGAGCGCATCTACAAGCAGACGGTATTCGTCGATATCAGCGTGCCAATGGTTGACCCTGCCGTGGGAGTTGGTGCGCTGGAAGAACACTATACTGCGGCACTACACGACATGGTCCAGACCATCCGGGAACGCGTCGAAGGCTCTTCATACCACACGATCGAAGCACTTGCCACTGCGGTCGCCCAGATCGTGACACTCGGCTATGGCCATACCGTTGCAAAGGTCCGGATCGATAAGCCCAGCGCTATCGCAACGATCGAAGCAGCCGCGGTTGAGATTACTCGCAGTAAAACGTTCTTCGAGAACAAGGACTTCTGGAAAGTTAAACTGCCATGAGTTGGACAGCATCTGCTTCAGACGGCTGTCAAGTCAACTATGCTCACCCGAGGCAGGCGAGAAGCGCTGGGGGGTACCGTCTGCGGACTCGGCCCGGACTCACATTCAGCTTCTTTCCATGTTCCTGGTAAGCTCGATCGGGGAATGGCATGCATATGTGCATCCCCAGACAATCTCAACAGATCCACCGTCGGCTCCGTAGGGAACACACCCAGGTCTTCACTGTCTTTGGGGCACGTCTCAATCGGGAGTGCTTCTGCTTCCTTCCTGGGCTTCAGATATGGTTTAAAGAAGCTCTCGATACGCCTTCTCGGCCCGACTGTCCCAGGACTTGATGCTTGGATGTCCAAAAGAGCTTGATCTCTCTTCGCTTGCCGTTTAGGGGTACGCCGAGTGACATTATTGAGGGTGTCTTCAACATCTGACTGCTTCGGATCTGCCGCTTCGTATCTCTCCTGCTGGCTCAGCAACACGTCCGAGGCTGTGACATCCCGTTGATGTGGATATGATGATGTGGGTTCGAGCGAGACGACAGTCAAAGTGTTCTTCACTCGCGGCTTCGAGGATTTCTTCCCGATCCGCACGACGAGATCTATTGAGCTTGAGGTTGAAGGTCCTGAGTGCTTCTCGCTGTGGGTTTCTTGCGATTTGAGCAGGTCTCCCTCCTTTCTGAGGTCGACTCGGTTGAGCCTCGTCAATGGACTGGCTTGTGACGTTTGTGGCTCTTGTGAGGCCTGTTCCACATCGCTCCTCTTTGTGAACTTGAAATAGTCCTGCATGAAAGGCGAGGTGCTTTGCTCCTGTCGAATCGACTTGGATCTCGTAGGAGTGCCTATAGCACGCCGGGTCTTGATTTTCGCCTCAAGTCGGGGAGCTGGCGGCGATGGAGAAAGAGACCCATCCTCGGCTTCCAACAAATCGGTGGTTGTCGACTTGGCCCGAGGAGGTGAAAGCAGCAGAGATGCATCAACTACTGCAAGGGGGTCGGTGATCGTCTTCGCTGCTGCGTCGGAACCCGGCTGGCCCGAGTCATCGGGCTTACTTGTCGGCTTGGTGGCGGTGATGTAGCTGTGGATTGCTCCGGCCTTCATTCCTCCCGTCTTCTCCGGTTTCTGTGGCTCTTTCTTCTTCTGTGGACATTTTCGAGTGGCGAACTTCTTGGGGTCATTCTGAATCTCCCACTGCCTCTGATTCCAACGTTCAACGTGCTCGCGAGCTCCAAGCTCCACAATTGCCTCGGCCAGCCACATCTTCTCAGGATTCCAAGGTAGCCAAGGCGGTGCCCTTCGCCTCTCTGCGGGAATCTGACTCGATGCTGGAGCTCCGTCCTCTCCTAATTCGGTTTCTCCTCCCGCAGCTTCGTCGTCCCCGTGAGCGGCAAGCCTGCTGAGGTACTCTGGGCTGTCTTCTTCCGTATCAAGATCCAAACCAACGATCTTGGCAGGAATCACAGTCACCCTCAGCTCCGGAATACCGTCGCTGACAAAGTGTTGCCTTCGTTCTGTGATCTGGTCAGGCGACGTGACTATCGACGCCGCTGCATCCCTTCGCAACCGATCGGCAAGCAAAGCCGGTGCCATAACGCGGACAAACTTCCACGCGCCCGGTTTATACTGCCAGTCAAGCGTGTCCCTGGCATAGTTGCGGAGAGCTTGTACTTCAACCTCTGCTTCCCACGCCTTCGTCCACTTCTTCTCCAAATCCTTCAGCTCGCGCTCTTCCGTCACTGCCGGGTTCATGTAATAGTCCAGAATGCGCCTGTTTGGGAAATCCTCTGGGATTTTGACCGATTTCCGCTTCTTCTTGAAGTATCCGCTTTCATTTGATTCCAGTTCGTACTGCAATCGTTCTCTCCACTCTGCTATACCATCATCATCCTCATTCCTTACGAGGTCCAATAGATCGGATCCAAATCCTGCGCGTGCGATGTCGCACGCGAGGGAGACACCGATCCCCGCGACTCCATCCTCATCGTAGTCACCACCACTCAGTAGCGCGACCAGAATCATCCCATCCGGGTCCAAGCCTCTGCTGACCTCCTTCAGCTTTTCCAGATCGAAGACAGTGACGTGCGTGGGAGTTTGATTGCCTTTCATTTTGCTCTCCTTCGACCAGTCTCGTAACGTCAGTCCCGAACCGAACATGATGGCGTCGACATCTTGCGTCATCACCGCATCCACTATCCCGTGCTTCTGAAGCATTGCGCATTCTGCCTCGGCCTCTCCGGGCGCCACATGGCAAGGAAAGCTAAGGAGGGAGATCAACTTCTTGGAAGCATGGTCTGTGACATTGCCACCTTGCCAGCGGGATACCTGCAGATCCCACAGCTGTCAGCACACGGACCACACGCGCAGGATCGATATGCTTCGGGTGTAGAGTGCAGAGCATGGCTTACAGTCCGTCCCCTCTTACAAAGCGGCTTCTTGTTCCCGTCATATACAAAGACAGGGTCAATAGGCAGAGCCAGCAGTTTCAAAAGACGATAGAACAACGTGCGCAGAGCTGGATTCTTGCCTCCTACGCCGCCGTGTTGAGTTTGGAAATTCCAGATCGCGGCATCAATGGCAATGCGTAGTGGGCGGTTGTGCTTTTCCAGATGCGTGATGCACAGGCGAGAGAGCGCAATACGTTCGCCTTTACCGATCTCTTTGAAGAGACTGCCACAGATGAGAAAGGTTAGCAGAAGAAGGAGAGGCCAATTGATCGTGATCTGCATTGGCGAGAAGGTCGCTCTTCGTCCGATATTCAGTCATATTGGGAGCACACATACCCAGGAATACCCATATTGGCGACCGAAAGTCGTTATCTAATTGGCCGCATGGCTCTACAACCAAAAGCCAGGTACCAAGCGCGCCTAGCCAACTGTGCTCCAAGCGACGCCCAAAGTAAACTGAAGATAGTTGATGGCGACGATATTCCGGCTCTCCCATTCAGCGTCTTTGTTGACCTTGTTGACTTGGAGACCCTGGCGTGCCTTGCTCGGAGGATCTTCGGCATTACTCGAGAGCACACACGAGATCACGTGACTGGCTCGTCTCACGGTTGAACTCTGCTAACCATACGCAGTTCTCGTAGCCCGGTAGTGGACGGTGGACAAGTCTACTTCTCCATTTGGCAAATGTTATACAAGTACGAAAAAGTCTCGAATGCCCATCTTGTTGCAAACGAATAAGTTAAAAGAGACCGTGAAGCAAGCTGACTAAGCAAGGTCGCCCATATCATTGGTTGCGACGCGACCGCGTTTCCCTCTGCAAGTTCGCCCTCACTGTGGGCCAACATTAGACAAAATCCTAGCACTGTCGAAGGAGGTGGAGGCGGCGACTGAACGATAAGACAAAGCATGGCATCGACCGTCGCCTCCGCCATCCGCCCAGGTTTGCGCGACGGGACCTCACGCCAACAATCCGGCTCTCCTCACACACCTACCGGCCGCTTCGTCTCCTCCGCGCAGTCCTCACCGGGCTCGTACTCGTTCCGCGCCGAAGAAGACCCCATCATCATTGAGCTCGATCCGCGCGGCCTCAGCGCTGGATTTCAGGGTGAAAGCGGTCCGCAGTGCTACATTCCCTTCTCGCCTCAGAACGCACGACGGGTAGGCGATTATCGCATTTTCTTGCCCGGATTTCGAAGACGGAGGGAAGATATAGCGGTCAAGAGCAGGGAGTATGAGCTATGGCGGAATGATCTGACAGACGTGGATTTGGGGTTGCTGGAGGACAAGCTGGAGCGAGCGGTCCGGGAGGCATACAACAAGCATCTACTGGTGGATGCCGGTGCAGCGAGATTAGTGCTGGTGTTACCTTCGCTGGTGCCACATCCGGTACTGTCTACGATACTTACGCTGCTCTTCGAGCGATGGAAGTGCGCAAGTATCACCCTTCTTCCAGCACCCACGATGATCGTCGCTGGGGCGGGTTTGCGCTCGGGTCTTGTTGTGGACGTGGGATGGGAGGAAACCGTCATTACCGCCATCTACGAGTATCGCGAGGTGCATGTGCGCCGCAGTATCCAAGCCATGAAGGCCTTGACGGTGAAAATTGGAGCTCTGCTGGATGCAATTAGAAAGGACCAGGACGGAACAACTCGAGACACGCTTGTGCTGGATTTTGATTTTGTGGAGGAATTCACCGACCGTGCTGGGTTATGTCACGCTCTGCTTCCAGTGAGAGGAGAGTCTTTGGCCGCAAAAACGGAGGCTATGAATCTTGAAGTCAGATCATCCGTTGGACCCGCTGAGAACGCGACAGCGAGCCTCATGATCGACTGGCCTACCGATACTTCCTCACAATCCATCACTATTCCACTGCAACCACTGCATCAGGCATGCCTCAACACGCTGATAACGCCGAGAAGCGAAGAATATCCAGACGACCACGAGCAATCCATCAGTCAGCTTCTGTACCGGTCCCTCCTCGCCGTATCTGCAGACGTCCGCAGTATCTGCATGTCGAGGATAATCTTTACAGGCAGAGGCGCAAATGTGGCGGGCTTGGCACAACACATCCTCGATACGACTGATTCCATCATCCGGGAGCATGGGTGGACACCTGTCAGAGGCGAGCATTTCAAGTCTAAGAGAAGTGGACTTGCGGAGCTTGCTCAAGCCAGAGCTGCTCCTGCGGATGTCAAACACGATGTTACCCTTCCAGGGACGGATGACTTTGTGGAAGAGAGGCTCTTCAAGCAGAGATCAAAAAACGCATTCCCACTTGTACCGGCTGTTTTGCGACAGGTCGATTCCCTTGGATCATGGGCCGGCGCCAGTCTGATAGCCAGTCTAAAGGCGAAATCCTTTGTTGAGATTGAGCGGGAAAGGTTCCTTTCTCACGGACTGGCTGGGGCACATCGTGATTTTGATCCTAGTAGCCTACTTCAACAGCGAAACACTGCAGCGAAGGGACATGAGAGAACTAGTTGGACATTAGCAGGATGGGGCTGAAACTTGTGGACAGCACGTCCCATACTGGTGGTTTCAACATTGGCATTGCTTGGGCAATCAAATGAGTCTATGCCGGCTACCGTTTACCATACGCTCTCTTGGAAGATACCGCTCCTTGTCATTATCGACTTAAGCCATGTTTGTGATCCGGAGCACACACGCCATCAACAATGGCAGATTGGAGTTGGTCTACTTTCAAGGATGAGGCGGAGCAGGTGGACGTTGTGATCGACTCAATGCAACTTGGTAAATCAACATCTGGCGCTGCGATTGTATAGAGCTTGTCGCTGGGTAGGGCGTTCTTGGATGAACCGGAGTGTCCTCCCTAGACAATGGTCTGGGTTGTAGTGCAAAGGACGTCGCTGCCAATGGTGTCTGCTGTCTGGAGGATGCTGTCTGCATATCCCACCATCATCCCAGTCCAGCTCGTGACCAACAACGAGAGTGAGAGTGGTCGTGACACCCTCCAGGCCACCAGATTTCAGACATTACTGTCACGCTCCAGCACCCGTCACGCTCATCTCACGAAGCAATGCCAGATCCAACCAGCGAGCACCAGGGACGCAAACCTCAACGACTCCCAACGTTTTTTCCCTCACCAGCTTCTTGAACGTCGTCGCCATCGCCTTCGCCATCGCCATCCTCATCGTCGCCGCAAAATTCTTTCTGTATCTCCTCCATTACAATCTCCTCTCTTCCTCTGAAACACCATGAACAACCCCAATCGCCACAATCGCCACAATCACCCCAATCCCCTTCTCCTCCACTACGCCCTCCTTCGCTCTGCCAAAATGTCCGACTCGACCAAAGACCGCCAGCAGTCCCCCACCGGGACCGGGACCGGGACTGGGAGCTTCAAATCCGCGCTCTCGACGCTCAAACGCGCCGCGACAAACACCAGCAACAAGAGCAACCTCTCGTTCACGCCCGGCGACGACTCCATCTTCAACATCCCTCAAGACCCACTGCCCGACAACCCACGCGACCTCGAGGGCTTCCTGAACCGCCACCTCGCGGCGCTGGATCAGCTGCAACGCACCGTCGACGGGCGCAACCAGGAGATCAAAGACTACTGCACCCGCGCGGCGTACTACTACAACCTGAAGCCACGCATTTCAGGCCAGTTCCTTCGCCAGCTGGACGCCGAGATCCACGTGCTGAGACAGCAGAGGAACGGACTGCAGCCGCTCGTGCAGATGAGACATGACGAGATTGTGCGCATCGCGGATCATCGCAAGATGTTGGACGAGGAGAGGGGCCTCGAGTGCACCGTCTATGAGATGTACCTGGGCTTTCGCAAGTTGGGCGACTGGGAGGAGAGGTTCTCGATCTAGGGATCCCACACGTCGGTCGCCAAGAGGCAGAAATGAGATTGACTTGACTTGACAATGGAGTGGGAGTGAAACTGGAAGTGGCTGTATGAGCTTGGGAACAAAGCAGTGGCTGGTGACGATAGCAGAGTCTCAATTCCAGGCAGGTTTGGATCGTGGATTGACGACTGCTAGGAGACAGAGAGACAGAGACAGAGACAGAGACAGAGTCAGAGTCTTGGCCAAAGCGTTGTTGAGCGCAACTTACGGAGCTGTTTCGGCGAGATCAGAAGACAGGGACTGTGATCAACCGATCAGTCGGTCGATCGATCAGTTACAGCGAGCTACGCATGAAGCAGCTGGAAATCTCTCGGCAGGATACGTGCATTGATGGACGCGTTGGAAAAGCTCGGGCTTCCATCAACAACAGGACAGCAAGATCCTGGGAACAAGCATGTTTTCCAGATATCATACCCCAGACAGAGACTCAGATACAGTAGACAGCCGTGCAGACTGAATGCATGATAATCTACTGTATTTGGAAGTCGAACTCGAAATCCAGTCATGACCATATCGAAGGCGAACCACTGTCCCAAACTGCAAGGTGCTAGACGGGCGATGCTGCAGGATCGCATAAAATGCAAATCATCGGCTTTTTGTGGCTTCCACATTCCGTACATATATACACTTTCTGGGCTACACCTCGATGCCTAATCCCCTGCAGCGGGCTCGAAAATCATCCATCGCCACATACGCTCCACATACCCTTCTCTGGCCCTGGAACGCCAGCCGGCCATGCAAGATGCGCCAGTTGTCGAAGATGACCGGTTCGCCGGGCTTCAGCTGCAAGGTGATTAAAAACTCGGGACTCTCCAACACGCGGCTCCACTCCCTCGCCGCGCTGTACCACGCCTTCAGGGCCGTGTGGTTGGGGAAACTGGGTGTCGCAGGCGCCGCGCGGTCGAGATTGTTCCATCGGATCTGCACGAGCGTGGCGGGCGAAGGTGTGGTCACGCCGGGCAAGGGCGCCGAGTGCACGAGCACGGGATACCCCCTGCGGGCGACGGCCGTGTTGTAGAACGCTCCCGCCGGCGAGCCCAGCGCGGCCGACACGATCGGGTAGGTGCTCAGCGCGTGGTAGTGCTGCGGCGAGGTGGCGTAGAGGTGCTGTGCGGCCGCGAAGCCGTCGACGAACGTGGACTCGCCGCCACCCTGCGTCGCGGGCTGGAGGCAGTGGAAAAGCTGCAGGCCTGCCGGGTCGGTAAAGTACGTGGTGTCGGTGTGCGGGGGGAGGTAGTCGTCCGTGTAGGCCGTGTCGATCGGGTTCGGGGCCGAGGTGAAGTCCCAGAAGCCGCCGTAATGGGTGGGGCGGATGTGCGAGATGCGCTCGACGAGAGATTGCGTGGATGCAGGGTCCGGGGGCGTGCGTGGGACGAGGCAGAAGCCTAGGGTGTGGATTGTTTGGAGGAAGGTTTTTAATCCGGAGGGAGAGGTCGTGGAGATTATGGAATCGTACTGCACGCTGGGGAGGGAGGAGGTGCTCGAGGAGGAAGGGGGAGGAACATGCGTCCATGTTCGACGGGGCGCGTTCGATGGAGTGGTCTTACCGCTGGCCTGGATGAAAGGGGGATGTGTTTCGAGCCATTCCCATGAGTATACGCTTCGGTGAGTCTGGGTTTGGGTTTGCGTGTCAGTGTGGATGTCCGTGGTCTTGGCCACGCTTGATACAGGCCAGACGACTTCCAATCCCGCCGGTGTGGACTGGATGCTGGAGACTTTGATTTCCGGGTCGATGCTAAATGTGTCGAGCTGTCTCTGATGCGTGCTGGGGTGTTGGCATTCCGAGCAGGGACAGTGGTCTCTGAGCCAGAACGAGGGGTACCGCAATGCCGTTCCGGCGTTGAAGTCGATGATCAGCTCCTGGTTGGTCATGTCGTTGACCAATACCCGTGGCAGAGCGGCGACGCTGGAGGGTGACGCTTCGGTTGACGTGCTGCTGTAGCGTCTTGTCGAGGTGGTAGTCGGGCCACGCGACGCTATGGCAATGTTCCTTCGCAGAGGCTGACGGGATGTTAAGATATTCCCAGGCGAGGAAGCATGCGCCTTTCTTGGCGTCCTTTTGCTCGGAGCAAAGGCAGCGAGGGCCTGTCCCGTGCACCGGCATTGAGGAGCATGCCAGCTCGAAACCAAGGTTGGCGAAATGTGCGGCTTCATCGCTGCTCAAGCTTTGTGTTCCCCGGAGCAACTTTTGGCCTCAGCCCCAGTATAGTTCCGAACGGCGAAGAGCGATTCCTCGAATGTGACCGGCGACACTGAGTGGGCTGTCCGACGTGTCGTCGCAAGGTGGAGGTTGCTCTGCTCTGCCGTGGTTGTGGAGGAGCACGAGGAGTCATTGTGTCTTCTCGCTTCAAGTGCCACATTGGGAAGGTGGAGGGGACACGGCAAAGATGCCTCGTTGAGACAGAAATCCAGCTTATGTAAGCCGTCCTCACGCGTCGCGTCACCACGTGTCTGCAGTTTCTCACCATTCTCTCTTGATGCGTTCGTCTCCACGCGAAAGTCATCGACAAGCGCACGAACATGGCACTGATCGCGCATCCGAGGTTTTTGATGTGATCATGTCGCTATAATCAGGCACTGGAAGGCCCAAGTCTGTCTTCGGGGTGGCATGGAGTTGACGCGCTGCCCGTTCTCCGCGACATGCACTTTTCAAAAGAAGGTGAATCGATCGAGCCGACAAGGCGACGCTCTCGCAATTGGACTACCAGGTGATAATTGTCTCTCCTGCTATGACTCCGGGCGCGAGTTTCGAACATAATGGGTCTGAATGCCACAGTCGCACGATCCGTTTCTTATCGTTTCCAGCAGTCAGCTCCTTATCAAAGGCACTCCATTGGGTAAGTCACCGTCACTTGAGTAGTAGATCAAGTGTTGAGACTTCTGGACCTCAAGCACACAGCATTGGGGGAAGGGACAGTCGCACCGGATGTTCGCGCTTCGAAGTGTCCGGCCCGACCTTACGCACTGCTGTGAATTTCTATCTGGCGTGCAAAGTCTCCACGGCATTCTCCCTGACGACCGTTCTACCGGATATTCCATCGAGACGCTCCAAGGTCGTCCAGGGATATATCCGGACGACAGTGTTAACTCGGTTCGCGGCGAACACCATCTCATATCTGTTGACGATAGCTTTCAAGGTCAACTTCTGCTTCCCTATAAGTCTCGTGGACTGGGCTTGGGAGAAGGCATCTAATCCTTATGCAGCTTACCAGGCTTGTCAATCCCGAAACGAGAGCAACTGTTATGCGTTGACGGAGGTTACCATTGACCATGGACAGACTAAACTGAGTATCCTTGGATGTTTCACGATCATGAAGTGTACTTTCTTTCTGCTCTGAGGCGGCGGGACGATGGCCTCCGGTTATCGTGCTGGGCAGCAGCATCGAGATGACACCACGGGAGTATCGAAGTTCTATCGCGGCATGGGAGCCGCGAAATGAATGTCCAAGACACCGCCCTGCCAAATCAAACCCCAGTCGCCTGCCGATGCTCATGGCTTCACGCCCTCTGGGTTGAGCCAAGGATTCTCTTTGTTCCGCCATGGCAGACAAGGCACGTTGCACAGCCTCGTCAATTATATCACTGCCTTGCAATGGCTTCATTGTTTGGAGGTAAGATTTCTTTGTTGTCCCAAAGATATCCAATCGTTGTTACTATATTTGCCGATGTGACTGTTCAATAAATCTGCTTTGCGCCCTGGAAGACGGACCACCAGCAACCTTTGCATCTCCAAGTGCTCGTCTATCCTCGTACTTGCTCTTTCCCGCTACTACCATGAGTGCGCCCAGAGAGTCATCGCCCCTGGCGGCTGGTCTTGAGGGGCCTTGTCCCATTTTGCAGTCTTTACCACATACATCGGTCATCAACACCCAGTCAGCTGCAACCACCAAAGTGTCGAAGATGACGCCACTTCAAGAAGAACCCCACGAGCCAGATGATGAGCCTTGCCAGCCATGCTCACAGGCACAGCCGGTGGACATCGTGGAACAGTCCCATTACCCTGATTCCGGGCAGTCTGAAGCGATCTCAAAATATGTCTTCATCATGCGTGAAGCTATAAAGAAGCAAGGAGAAAGGCTGCACCAGGAGGAAACCCAGGAGGCAGAACAGGAAGGCTCTCCAGCAGAGAAGGAGGGTGAGAAGCTCGGCTTCCACATCAAGGTTTCCCGAAAGAAGAAGCCGGCTCCTCTTCTTCTCACCGCCAAAGTGCACGGCAAGGACATACTCTGCGGCCTCAAATCCAAAGTACGACGGGTGAGATTCATTCTTCCAAAGAAGTCAGAGGAAAACGGCCCACAGTCTGAATTGAGACCTCATACATCAAAGCGGTTGTCTTTGTCCTTCCTGGCAAGCGAAGCGAAGGCGCGAATCGCGTCGATGGTACCCACCAGAAAACCCATTGCACTGCTGTTTCCTCCAGTGCGATCGAAGCTGCGGAAGCAAAGCGAAGGAAGACCAAAACATAAGATTAGTGACGGTGCACTGTCTGCCTCTTCCCTGGCTGAGAAGTGCACGAACAAGGAGGAGCGACTTGCAACTCCGGACCAGGCATACGCGGACGAGGAAGATATTGACGAACACGAGGAAGTCGCTCTCCTCTCGCTCAGGTCGTTGAGTTCGTCTTCTAGAAACAGTTTCGAAGCATCCCATTTCTACACGCCCATGATTCCGTCTCGGTCGCGATGCGACTATGAATACCGGCTGGAGGAGTCGCGGTTCAGGAAGACCATCGGCTTCTCAAGAGACGCAGTGTCAAGGGGAATGAGTAGCCTTAAACTCCACGCAAAGAATGTTCCGTGGACACGACGAAGAAATGGCGGTTGGTCCAGACTCGAGTAAGCTATCCAGTAGGTCTTGTATATGTTAACTGGTACATAGGTGAAGGTACTCTCAGAACTGACAGATTGTCCCAACACCCTGCTTTACCATGGAATTGACTGGGAAGGTGTCAGGACCGCACTGCATTGTATCCATGCAGAAATGATTAGTGAACGTGAGAAGCGGCATTCCGCATCGACTATGCATCGCTAGTTTGCAGCATCTCGCAGGCTGCAGATCGACGAGTCGAAGTCCATCGCTTTCCTGGATCTGTAGTTCTTTTCCGACCGAGAACCGACACGAAGAAGGTGCTGCATACACCTTCAACCACAGGCGCGCAACGACCCCCACGTAGCCAGACTTGATTATGCTGTCTCAGTACTGTGCACAGCTGAGAGTGCGTTCTGCAAAACAGGCTAGCTGAACTTCGTCGCCAGCTCCTGCACTCTTGGTGCTCACTCTTGACTCGCCCAGGCGTCCTGGCCCAGCGAAAGGCCGCGGGGGTCTCGCGGGTCTCGACAGGCCTTGCCGTTTCCGACGGCCACTGGCGACCTGGCCAGACGAATAGGGACCGCACCGGTGGACCTGCGGCCAGGCTCTACGGAACTCATGAGCGTTCGTACATTCTCTGAGAAAGCCAGAAGGCCGTCTCAAAAGGCCTTCGCACCAGAACAAGGGCTAAATAGCGGGATATCAATCAGCCCGCCTACGAATCAGCGTCAACCGGACGCTCCGCCTGTGTCGACCACGAAGACGTCGCGAGCTTGTGGGAGGAAATTGGTCAACCGCCGCACTTGGCGGGGCTTGTGCAAAACCTTTTCCTGTCGTTCTTTATCTTTTCAGCCCCGAAGTTGCCGCGCTGAGAAAGACCCTCCTGAGCCGGTCGAGCTGACAGCCAGCATCTTCGTGAGCTCCGTTATGTCTCTGGTATTCACGATGGCGCCGATTTTAGGCATGTCCAGGCGTACTGGGTCCCTGTCGACCACTGACGCTCTGTGACCACGACATGAACGGTTCCAAGCGCCACCAGCTCTTCAGCGCAACCGACCGCGACGATGGCCCACGACAGTGGCAATGAGACGCAAGGGCGCAACCAATCCTACCTCTTCATCAACAAGACCTCTACGACGCTGGCGAAGAACCCGGAGGAGAGCTTCACTATCTCCTCCCATGTGTCGAAGACACATCGGAGATGGTTAAAGGAGGAGCGGCTGCGGAAGCTCCATGCATCAAGTGGCAAGGCTGTGGTTCAACGATCTATCCTCCCAGCAAAGGCTCAGTCCCAAGCCTTTGGTCCTGCGAGACTAGCGCCGCCTGAAGGCTACACATCTGCAAGAACCGTGACCGGCTCCAACCAGCCGCAAGGTAGCAGAGGTGGCCCAGGGGCGCCGACATCCGGTCCAGTAACCGCGGGACTCAGTGCCTGGACGAGCGGCTATCCCGAGTACAGTCGGGCTGTTTACCATTTCGAGGACGGCCAAGCCACTGATGACCAAGAGCATGGGATTCCAGTAAAGGAAAAAGGACGGCGCGTCCAGGCAGGCGATAGGCCTTCCCTGACTCCCTTTAGAGGCAATTCCGATCCGTTCTCGGTAGCTGCTCTGCCCCTGGCAGCCCAAGACCACGAGATCCTTCGGCAAGCACAGCGCTTCTTCGTATTCGTAGCTTGCCCAGACAACCGAAGTGCCGTCTGGAGGGCGCCGATCGCGGATAGCTCCAGCTCGCATATCCGGCTTCGACAGACCATTGGCGATGAAGCCGAAGTGCATGCCGTGCTGGCCGCTGGCTACGCCGTGACGGCGAAAAGTTCCAAGCATGACTACACGAGATCGCTCGCCCGGGGCTTGTATCATAAAACCAAAGCCGTGGAGCTGCTTCGCGACCGGCTCATGAAGCATGGCTTCTCACAAAGTGTCACCACCTTGATTCGTCTCCTCATCTCTCTCGACTTCGAAGCATCCGACAATGAAGCCGCGCTCATCCACCTGCGCGGGCTCTGGGCCATGGCCGCCACCACGCCGGGCATTCTGATGGACGCGCAGGAACTCCTCCGCGTCAGTGACGCGTGGATCTCGATATCGCTGTTGAAGAAGCCCGAAATCTCTCCCGCCCGCTACGACCCGGGAGACCGGCTGTCGCAGCCGTTTGGGAAACTGCTCGACGCCCTGCAGCGCGAGCACGGCATCTTTGCACACAAGCCGGGCGTGGTCAGCAGGCACGCCAGCTCCGCCTTTGATGGCAAGATGTGGTCCCTGCTGGACTCTGCGCAAGAGATCGTGGGCACCAAAGCGATCATGGACAAGATCGACGACTCGGACCTCCTGCACGAGGTCATCATGTGGATGAACAAACGAAGCAGCGCAGTCACAGGGTATTGCACGACCGGGTATGTCGAGAACACCGAGAAAGCCGCCTCGGCGCAAGCCCAAGGCCACGGAGCCGAAAGTGTGGCCAGGACGTTGATGGCGGCGGCGTCCCTGTGCGCGATGATGTTCATGAACTTTCAGTTCCTCGACCTGCCCACCAACTACAACTTCAGCAAGACGTGCCAAAAGATCGAGGAAGTCCTGCAAGGCGTGTCCAAGCGTGTCGAGCACGCAAGACGTCCCGAGCAATACGCCGACTATTTATGGCTGCTGTTCCTCACCGCCATGGGCAACGACGTCTTCAGCGCAAGAGGCGACATCCCCTACTCGCCTTGGCCGGTCACGGAATTCCACCGAGTCCGTGACCGTCTGCGGTTCGCCGACCAACACGAGGTGGTTGCAGCGCTGCATGCGTATCCACGCCACGCGAAGACGGATGTCTTTCTTGTTGAGTTGCTTGACCATGGCCATGACGAGTCGCGGACCACGCACATCGTTCCGTGGTCGAGATGGTGTGGGATCCTCAACCATGCCTGAGGAGACGATGGAGGAAGAAGGAGGGGGGAGGGGGGGTGGGAAAAGCGGGACTGGGACGGGATCGCTGCAGGATCGCTATGATAACGTCGTCAAGGTGATCGGTTGTACTGGATAGTATTGTCCATGGACTTCGCTATGAATATATGTCTACCAAGGCAGAGGGATGTACTGGATAATAATGTCCATGGACTTCGACTGCCCATAGATATCTAGCAAGTCAACGGGATGTCCTGGATAACATTGTCCACGGGCATCTGCTACCAATAAACGACAACGCAAACACTAGTATAATTAGATACACTGGACAAATATTGTCCATGCACAGTCCACTCCCAGTATTACAGCATGGCGATAATCTGTGGGAAGGGAGGAAGGAGAGGAAGAAAATTACCAATAAACGCCAGGCGTGCACGGCGTGGCACTAGGCTGTCTGTTAATTCATTACAGTATACGGTCGACTCCACACATCCCTCGATGGCATAAGTGAGCTACAGTATCTATAACTCTAACCTCTAATACAGTAAATAATTACAGTACACACACAGTGGTAACATCACCTACCTACCCACGTTGAGAATGTATAATAGGTACCTACCTACCACGTTGAGAATGTATAATAGGTACCTACCTACCTAGTAGGTAGCCACACACACACACACACACACACACTCTCTCTCTCTCTCTCTCTCTCTCACACACACACACACACACACACACACTCTCTCTCTCTCTCTCTCTCTCTCACACACACACACATACACACACACACTCTCTCTCTCTCTCACACACACACACACACACACTCTCTCTCTCTCTCACACACACACACACACACACTCTCTCTCTCTCTCTCTCTCTCTCTCTCTCTCTCTCGTGTGTGGAACCGTTCTTTATAAACCAGTAATTATTATCATGAGGCTGAAGACTTTCGATTTAGTACTGTACACTACAGTAATTACAGTCCACCGAGATTGAATTCCATCTCTCCAAATGCATTATATTCTAAGTACTGTACCATTAATCTGGGGTCCCACTGATGGGCACCTGCTTCTACTACAGATCCACATGCACCACTTGGACAAACCTTCGATACCTGGTAGGTTCTTATGGTTTCAAAGATGGCTCTCTAATACCAGCACGCATCACTTGCACCAAACCTCGGTAGGTTCTTATGGTTTCAAAGATGGGATGGCTTAATGGACACACGCACCGTTTGGACGACATTTACGAATTCCTGTAATCTCCCAAACTCGCTCTAACACTACCACACCTCACTTACTCGTAGCTGTACTGCTACTAAATCTGGTGTTATCCTGCAGGTAGAAAGTCGACGCGCGGTACTTGCTCTCGCCATCATACTGGGCCAACTCGGCGAGAGCCTGTTTTCCCTCGCGCTCTATTGTCTCCTTGATCTCTGGTGATCGGGGCGTGATCCGGCACTCGAACTCCTGGGGCCGCATGTTCAATCCGTTTCTGCATCAGACGGGAATGTCAGTACGGCGGAGTCAATCGGAGTCAATCAGGGAAATCGCGAGAAGCACGCCAACAGAAGACAAGGGATCCAAAGGCCGGGGCAAAGGACTTACGTATACGCGAAGATGTCAACAGGAATCTCCTTGCCATTCTTGTCCAGCGCTTTCTGGATGTTGAACCCCCACAGCAGCCGCGCCACCGTGAGGAAGGTGCCCTGCTCGGCGAGGCCCTGACCGCTGCAGACGCGTCGGCCCCAGCCGAAGGTCATGTATCCCTTCTCGTTCGGGAAGGGGCGATGCAGCGGATGGCCTTCGATGAATCGTTCGGGAGCAAAGCGGTCGGGCTCGGGGAAGTCTTTCGGGTTGCGGTGGATGGCCCATACATTGCCTTGCACCCACGTGTTCTTGGGGATATACCAGCCCTAGAGAAATCATGGGAGTTAGCAAATGACAATTGCAGTGACAATTGGGTGGTTTGGACAAGGAGAGTCCTGCATATGTATATGCACATGAAATGCAAATGCAAATAACCTCTCCTGTCTCTCAAATTTACTCACATTATACCAATCGTCTTGAATATTCGCGTGAGGTTGGCCGCCGATAATGGCCACGGACCGCCATCGGAACACCTCCTTGACAAACGCCCGAATGTACGGCAGGTCGTCATCGAGGCCGGGGCTGCGGTACGATCCGACGACTCGGTCCAACTCTTCCCACGCCTTGGGCAGGACTTCAGGGAACGCGCAGCACGCCAGCACAAATGTGATGAGCGTGGAACTCGAGGTGTCGCTTCCGGCGCCGAACAGGTTGCCATTCAGCGACGCGATCTCCATGTCTGACAGGCCGTATTTGGGCGCCTCCTCGAACAGCTTCTTGGCGTAGCAGTTGCCGTGGTTCTCCTTGTTGGCGGCCTCCTCGGCAAGCGCGTAGTAGAAGTTCTTTCCACGGCCGCGGCCTCTCCCGAGCCCGTGTTTCCAGGGGGCCATCCAGTTGGGGAATTTCGATAACACTGAAAAAGCAGATTAGTAAGTGGTCTCGATTCATAGACATGTGTTTTGAGTGCGCCGCTGCTTGTTGCTTCTTGCTTGTTGCTCGAGGGTTCTACTCACAAGGAAACGTCTCCATCAACATAGGGAACTTCTTGCCCGGCACGTTCAATTCGGCAGCGCGCTGCATGATGGCAATCACGTCCGTGATGATGGGGTCCTCCTTGTCCTTAATCCGGCGGTTGAAGCCGATAATGCTGACCACCGATGCGGCGTACCGTTCGAAATGCATGACATAGTCGGCTGGGTCGCGCACCAGGTCCAACGCCACGACTTTGCTCTCATTGTTCTGGAAGCCGCTGTAGCTGCGCACGTGCTGGAGTCCGACACCCATGTGCGTGAGCTTACGATGCAGCCGCCACCGGTCGCCGTAGAACATGGACACAATGTTCGACTGGCCAAACGATAACTCGCCGAAGACTACCATGCGAGGGCGTGACGAGTAGATGGCCGCGCGCTTGTCGAGCATCTCGCTCGCGGCTTGGGCTTCGCAGATCCACACAGTCGGGCTGCGGCCGATCCAGTACGTGATCACGGGGGTGTTGTACTGTCGCGCGAGGGTCTCGAACAAGATCCATGGTTTGACGTCGGGGAGTTGGAACGTGTTGCCTACAATGGGCCAGGGGAAGGGGCCGGGTGGCTAGCAAACGGTGAGCGAGGACTTGACAAAGGGGCGTGCAGGCGTAACGCGTGCCGGGCGTGAGATTCCACAATCCCGGGACCCGATTCCACACTCCCTACGTACCATTTTCTGCCGTAGGAGTAGCATTCGCGCGTAGTCGACGGCTACGGCGATGATGCCCACCAAGACCAGACAGATGGCGATCTGGCTGGCCGAGGGGGCTGTGCTTTGGAGATGGACCATCACACCCATGATTGGGTATTCGTCGCGGGTGCCTCTCAGTTGGTTGTCGGTTGTACTTTATGATTGTGAGCCAAGTGAGTACCAGGTGTAACGGATATCCCGTGTGCAATTCCCAAGCAGGAGATCAGGTCGCTTCTCGACCTCGGCCAGGTCAACCAAGTACTGGAAAAGCAATACCAGCTAGTCAAAGGTTCTCAAACGCCAGGTAGAAGTCGGGGCGGTCGCGTGGTCGGTCGGTAGGGACTCGTGATGAGAGGACGGGATCTTGGTTTGTTTTAATTTATTCAAACACCAGGGCCAGCCGCGGCCGCTTCCATTATGCAGAAATGCACAAAACTCACTCCGTCCTGGCTGTATTTGGGAGGCCAAACTCCGGCATTTGTGCGGCCTCCTCATCTCTGGTGCGTGCGACTGGTCGACGATCGTGGCCATCGCAGAATGCTAGTGTCGATTTGGGTGAATGGACGGGCTGCTGGACGTGGGGCCTGGGGTCTCGAGACCTCGATAGGGGGCGCACGTGTGAGCCCCATCTCTGCGGCGGTGCCACACAAGGGATCAGACTGAGGGAGGACTGTGGTACAGAGTGCGGAGGGAGGCACCTGGGAGCGCGACGGCTCTCCATGTCGTTATTAATAAGCGGGGTGAAGGTGAGGGCGAGTCGAGGGTGAGGGGAGAGTGAGGGAGACATGAGAATGAGGGGAGAGTAAGGCGAGGGTGAGTGTTCAGCCGCATCCACACGGCGCCGGTTATCGACATCCCACCTTGAAAGCCTCGGCATGGAGATGAGGATAAGATCGGATTTACCATGCTAAATAGTCCGTCCTCCGCACATACTGTAGACGTATGTCTTTGGTCTTTGATCTCTTTAGTTGATTCAAGAGCCGTGACGAAGAAGCTGGAAGTCAGAGTCAATAGTCAACTCTCAGTGAGTATCAGAGTCGATAGTCAACCCTCAGTGAGTATCAGAGTCAATAGTCAACTCTCAGTGAGTATTGTACAACCATGCATACACACCCTCGTCGGTCCTTGCTCCCACACTGCACTCTCGTCGAACGAGATCCGGTGCAGTCTGGAGGTCTGGCCACCGGGCAATGGCCGCTCCTCAACACCTGACTTAGAGTCAAAGTCCTTACTGTGGTGCCATACCGCAGGGTGCTGGGTGGTGCCCCACCGTCAATGATCCAATCTTGAGAAATACTCATCAGAGGGTCTTGCGTTGGTCACGAACCGGTCGCCACAATGCCACGATTCAGTGCCACACGATGGAAATGCATATGCACAAATTCAGATCAGATCGTCTTGCACCACCGGTTGCTAGACCAGTCAATCTCAACTCGATTGCTTACGAGCATAAGTGTCTACCTGGTGTATACAGTAGTCGCCATTTCATCTCATCCCAGAGAAACGAAGCGAGATCCGTTCATGCAGTGTTCTTCCGAGTAGGGCCTTCATTTGCCATGGAGGTCATCAATGGTATACTCTGAACAAAGAGTATTTCTTGGTATTATGTCAATCAGCATGGGCATCGGGCCATGCATGCATGCTCAAACATGTGCTCCGCAACGTCGGTCCAGATAGGTTATGCCTCATCATCCACGATCCTGAACCTTTTCGAGACTAGATACATACATATGCTCATTAGCAAGCCCTTGAAATTTGCCGGTGCCCGGGGAACGAGTGATAGATGTGCTGGCGAGCCATTGTAACACGACTTACAGGGAGGCCTTGCGCTGAGGTTCCGTTGTTGGGACTCCATCTTTGGCTTCGCGCTCCTGCTTTGCGGATAGCGTTCTCTGGGACGATGGTTTCGAATGGTCCGGCTCGTCTGGGTGGACTTGTACTCTGAGATTGGGATGGTCCTCTTGGTTCATTCTGTGGCATGGGAGGAACGGAGAAGGTCAGCGTCTGATCCTCGACCCTCTGGGATGCAGCTTCAGCGAGGTAGGATCCCATCTGAAGGCAGATGGAGAGCTGATCACACGGCTGGAGGCACCTACCGGACGTGGTTGCTCATGCGATCCTGAGCGATTTCTCTTGCAACGTCCATCGATGCGGCCTCGTGGTTCTCCTCGGTGGCGGCGGTGGTGCTGTTGTGGTCGAGTGACATACTCCGTAGTCTTCTCCTGGGGTGGGTTGAAATATCCTAGGTCTTCTCTCGCGGTCGATCACGCAGCTATATAATGCGGGTGGAGCCTGCCGCAGTTCATGATGACGACGACAACGCACCTCACGGTGGCTCAAGCTGGATGCTGAAGCGTCCGGTCATCAATGGACTGATGACCTCGCTTTGCCCTATTGCACAAGTAGCCGATATCCAGGTGCTGGCATGACATCAGCTCTGAAAGACCAGGAGCCTGAGCAGTCAAACTCTGGCGACAGCGTCAGATCCATATAGCAATCGTGTGGACTGTCCTGGTCGAATAGTCGTTTACACGTGGTAAAGGACAGTTACAGTATGGCTTGAGCAGCGCCAATATGCTGAACACATTGCAGGATCATTCCTCCCTGCGAGGTGGTCCCTGTGTATCGAATTCGCATGCGATAGGGTGAAGATTATGAGGCTGACCACACGGTTAGAATTTCCGATGGGAAAAGGGGGCGATCTGCACAAGTGATGACGTGCAATCTGCCGCATCAGCCTCTGACAGAGTCCTCGTCAATCAAAGTGATACGGAGTACGCGTCTGTTGATTGCGTTGGCATTGAACGCGAATCTCGAGCTTTGACTGCCGTTCATGCCGAGACAATCCCTTCACAGATCCTTAAGAGCCCAAACTTGGATCGCGCGATTAGCAGCCGTGTCTATCAAAGCTTGGTGAGCTTGGCCCTATGATGTTCCCAGTGTCTTCACGTGCTCAAATGTACGAGGAATCGTAGTTGGGCCTGTGCCGAGGGTCCAACAGACGGAACATAACGCTGCTTGCTGTGAAGTTCGCCGTAAAAACCTTTCGGGACATGATGTTGACGTCAGATTGTGTTGAGGATGAATCCTCGGGGAAGCTGAATCAAACTGCTCGATGTGACGGAGACAGACGAGGGAGAGATAGGTGGGAGACATGCTGATTAGGAGGTTCGGTGCGCCAAGCCAATTTTAGGGGCTGCTTCTCATGTTCACGCAGGCTGGCTCGTTGGCTCGTGGGGGGGCATCAGAGTCTGTTGGTTAGACACCTGAGCCAAACCCACCCGCCGCCGTGAATTTGGTCGGGGAACCAATATTGGTCCAAGGGCATAACTGGCAGGTTCTATCGGGTCCCTAGTGAGCGCTCTGGCCCGCCCGGTTAGGCGTGCATGCGTGTAAGCTCAACGCCTAACTACTTCCACCTAGATGTCACACGTATCACTTCCTTTTGGACTCCTCCAAAAACGATTGCGCACCACCAAGTACATGGATTGCATACAGTCAGGGTGGTGGCTCGAGCGAGCTCCAAGCATGACCTGCTTGCCAGCATCAGCTAGGGGTGTGATTTGCTTTCAGAATGTCGCCTGCTGTGAGCGCCTGTAAGAAATTGTCTGCGACCACCTAGGTACCTAGGGATGTACCCAACCATCGACTAAACGTGAAGCACTTTGATACCAGCTTGCTATTACCTACCGCCACATGAGCCATATTTCATGCCCTTGCAACTACCCCACGATGCGTTGGAGAGTAGGCAGGTACCTACGGTACGTGCATTTCGAGCGTAAGATACATCCTGTCTGTTAATTACAGTATCTATCTCAGTCATCACAGCCGGAGAGACGAATCCCCCGCCTCGAGAATGAACTCCCACACATCCGCCTTGAAACAATCCTGGCCAACAGCCACCCACGGGGGCTCCTCGCCATCAAACTCATACAGCACAAGACCCTTGGGCAACCATCCCGGCTCCTGCGCGGCCAACAGGTCCTCGACAAGACGATATCTCACGCCGCCCCGAAACCCGGGCCGTCCAACGTACTCCTGGTCCTGGGCGTCCCAATCATCATCGGCAGCAGCCGAAGACGCTCCCCGCGTCGTCTGCACACTGAGGATATATTTCGGCCGTGTCGTCCGGCCCGTGGGATCGGGAGCCGTGCGCACAGTCTCGTAACACCGCAGGGCGCCGTAGAAGCAGCTGAACGCGCTGCCGATCGACCCGTCCGGTTCGGGGGGCAGCAATTTCGAGAACCGGGACATTTCGTTGAACTGCTTGCTCGCCACCCATTTGATGTCGTCCAGCTTGACTAAGGCCAGGAATGGCCATGTCGTGGGCTTGGCTGTGGGTGTGTCATCATGTGAGGGCTCTTCATTCCAGTTGGGAACGCCGTACACGTCGGCTTTGGAATCGATGTTTTTGTACCGTAGGAAGAGACCCCCGTTGCCGGGGCAGGACAGGCAGATGTTGATGTGTTCGTCGTACCAGGCGTCGAAGAGCGACAGGGGGAGGTCTTTTCGCTGGATGCATGCCGTGGTCCAGAGCACTCCGGGCGTCGAGTGCGTCGAGGTCGCTGATGTGGAGGTTGAGTCGGTCGGCGAGGGTGTGTGCGACATTGTCGTCGCGCTGGAAGTCCGCCGATGCGTGATGCCCGAGGCCAACACTTTGACGATACAATGTTCTAGAAGATATCCCACGCGCTGGCTGGCTGGTAGTCAGACAAACTAAGGGTCAGCTGTACAGCGAAGCCAAGTAGATGATTTTCTGGCACGATCGAGTATAGCGAACTCGGTCTCCTTGAGTTACTGAATGTTGAGTCGGGAGTCGTTATCCCTAGGTACACAGTACACTAGACATACTCCGGAAAATACATATATACTTCGCACGGGTAGACGTGCTTAGGTACTTATCGATCAGTGAGTGAGTGACTGTCCGCAGCAGCGAACGGAACGTCTCACTCCCTCCCCCACCTGTTTGCTGGCTGCTCACTTCCTTTGCATCTGCATTACCGAGCGCGGAGCGCGGAGCATAGCGACGGATGCGGCCAAGAAGACTTAGACCACCGGGTGCTTACCACCAAGCCTCCCACTGCCGCCGTCACCTGCCTATGCATGCAGTGCCAGCACATCATGTTCATCAAGCTCATCAAGCCGTATGGGGCGAGGTCGCGGGCGTCTCTGAACATGCATGCCGTGTGCATTAGTCTGAACTCACATGAGGTCGAGCTTGTGCATCGATGCAACGGCACTCCCGCCGTGGAAAAGTTCAAGTTCTTCGACTTCTCAAGCAGCCTCGCGTGCCTGAGTCGTCGGTTGGGATGACGGTGCTGGCCGAGAACAGTTGTTGAGAGGCCTAAGCTGTTCTTACCGTCGGCTAGTTGGCTGCCGCGGCCTCGCTGTGCTCTCATACTGTGTACGTCGCGAATAAACAGATGAACGATTGAACTGCTTTTCCACGTCAAAGACGGCCCGTCTTTTCCTTTCTCTCACGCGAAATCAATCCAGACCCACCACTTCATCCACCGGAACCCCTCCTCTATGCTGCCTATCTGTCTTTGATCCGTGTTGCTGCCCTGGGCGTTGATCCCACCATCCTGTGACTGGAGGGCCTCCAAGTCTTGCCTGAACCGATCGGTGTTCCGCTCCTCCATGATGGAATGCACCTCGAGTGCTTTGATATTACGAACCCCCCTGTCCATCTGAACAACCTCTTCCCACAATCTCTTCCAACTCTCCTCATTGTGTCTGAATCGTGTTCCTTCCCTCCTGCGTCGCGCAAACTCCCCAGCGTCGAGGTTGCCTACTTGGCCGCCGCATATCAGGGCTCTCCCGGTCTTCGAAGTCAACAGCTGGAGACACCGTCTCGCCATCGTCACCTGTTCCTCCCAATTGAACAGGTGGAACACCGCAGTTGAATGTAAGATGCGCACCTGGCCGTCACATTTCTTGCTCAGTTCGCTGTCTGTTGAGAAGTCGAAGACATCGGCCGGCGCGATGAAGTGTTCGGTCCTCGGAAACGTGTTCTCGTCCCTAAAGAGCTCGTAACCCATGTCGATGAACTCGGGCCGCAGATCGGCACCATAGATCCTCGCAGGGTCTGCTCCGTCGAAGAGTAATTTCCTGACATCTTGGCCGAGACAACACCCGAGGTCGAGAAAGATCCAAGCGGCCCTGTCGGCACCATCGACTTCGGCTGCCGTTTCCCCCTTGAGCATCGGGAGGATATGGCTATGGTAGAGTGGATGGCTGGCTAGATCGAGATCCAGGAATCGCCACCTCCCCAGGCAAGGATACGGGTATGACTTGTAGGCACGATTTCGGACGGAAGTGATGTGTTCTTTCTGCTGTTCAACTGGGATGCCAGAGTAGGACGAGAGAAGTGATGAGATTGACGAGGGGAGGTGTTTTAGCTCGGGATGAAACAATTGGATTTGATAGGCGCCATTTCCTGTGGGCTGGTGATCGGCCATCTTTGGGGCGTTTGATCTCACGAAAAGCCTTCGGACTGTCGTATGTCTGTGATCGAGCTGTTAGGGTGTCCGAGTGAAGCCAACTAGCGAAATCTCGGGACAGGATTACAAGCGGTAATAGCGATCGGGTATCGACGCAGCGAAAACGAGGTTGAAAACCTCAAATGTAAATCTTTGGTCTATATGCTTGGGAGGATCGCGCTTGTGAGAATGCTGAAGTCCGTGAGCGGCTGCGTCCTCTGCAGGCGGTCGTGGAGGGGTGCGGCGTCAGTACCTTGGTTGTGGGATTATGAGGTGACAGGTCGTCGTCACAAGTTTTTATCCAAACGGCGAATCAATATCGCTGTCCTGCTCCGCCGTATCCACAACAGGCAATTTCCGCGAGTTCATGCTTCCTTGCTTCGTGCTTCATGCCGGTACCGCTCCGGTTATGGTGTCCCCCAACAAACGCGTGGCGGATCAAGTGTCTGTTGATCGCCTGAAGAGATACATGTCGGGGGGAGAACAAATTGCCGATTTCCTCGCGCAACCTTTGTCGATTCATCAATCGACGACCCACATCTGCTTTTTGACATGGTTCTTCCCACCGTCTGACTTCGCCCAGGAGATTTCGATGTCCAAGGATCGCTCCTGACCTTGCTTCTTCAGATATTTCACCTCGCCTTCGACTTGATCACCGGCGCTGAACTCGTCCGCGGGATCCTTTATCAGGAAAATCCCTTGCTGCCAGTGCGTCGCTTCGGAATACGGGCCCGTGGAAAACGAGATGAGACCCGCCTTCTTCGCCTCTGCGGCCGTTAGCCCGGGAGTGACGTTTCCTGTTCGCGATGTGCCGAATATGATATCGAACCAGATGACAAAGCCTTCAAGAAGCTTAAACCCCTCCCTCCATGTCGCTTTGAAGGGTTTGGTGAATGTTAAATCGTCCACCTTTGTCCGATGCAAATCGAGCTCGAGGAATGGAAAGCTTTCCGCAGCTAACTCTTGCTCATCCGCTAGCCGCACCAGCACTTCCTCGTGCGCTCGTTCCAGCATGGCGGTCATGTCAAATCCGTACACGTCCCGCCAGAAATCGATGTGCGAGGCCTTCAGATCCGAGTCTGCGAGAGGAGCGATCCGCAAACTCGCATGGGAAGGGACCATAAGACCATCCGGAGCCAGATATCTTTCTCGTGCGTAAATTACCGAGTCAAGCATAGACTCGTAAAGGAGGCAGTAACCCATCCATTCGGACACGATAATGTCAACCTTTGGAACCGGAAGGGTGATTTCTTCGATTTTGCCTCGGAGACATTTGACGACGTCCTGAAGACCATTCTTGAAGACGTTCTCACGCGCTTTGTCGATGATATCGGAGTTGTCCACTGCGAGAACAAGTCTTGCACCGGCTTTTGCGCAGAACATCGACAGGATGGCCGTGCCGCAGCCAACATCTAGAACCACCTTGTCTTTGAACAGGTGTTTGTGGTCGTAGATGAAATCGCGATAGGCGTCTGTCCTGACACGGTCTTTGATCATAGACTCGTGGATCGCATTGTACGAATAAGACTGGAAATAACCAGTGTCAAGGTCCTCGGCTCGGGTTGTCGGCTGCCTCGTTGCACTTGAGCTCGTTGTTTCGCCCTTGCCGGGCGCCGACTGTTCCAGTTGAGCGAGCATGGCATCCTGCACCTGCTCTCGGTAAGCCGAAAACTGAGCCTGCAGAGATGCAAGCTGATCCCGGAGTTGTTCCACTTCAACAACCGGAGCTGGATTGGCGCTCTCTTCAAAGACATCATCTAAGCTGTATAGCAGCGCATCATCGTCCAGGGCTGGCTTGAGATAGGTTTCGTCCTCAAAGCACGACTTAGAGGAGACATCAGGATGCAAGTTGCCAGCCTTGACCTCCGAGCGGACGTAGTTGACCAGACGGACTAGCCCTAGGTAGTCAAGAGCTATGGCGGCGCGGGTCAGCAAAATTCTGTTTGTCCATCCATTCAATATTCACCGAATTCTTGCCTTAGTTTCCAGATGTCGAAGCCGTGGTTGTCCCGGCAGTGCGCAAGCATGGCCTGCGCGCTTGGAAATGTTTGTTCGTCAAAGAGCGATGTGACGGCAACTGACTCCTCGTCGTTCTCAATATCCTCCCACCCTTCGTCGTGTCTGGTGTCGAACGGATCCGAGGTGGAAGAGCTGTCGCTTGCGTTGTCTAGTGGGGAGGCCCTCGTTGAAGTCATGGTGGCAAATGGCAGCAAGAGAGTAAACACCGGAGCCTTCGTCTTGACCACAAGGTCAATTCTACAAGCTGGGCAACAATATAATTAATTATTGAGAGCGAAATTTCGGACAGTGGTGGTTGGTCACGTGGTTGGTGCCCTTACCGTCGACGATGATTGGGCAGCTTTAAATGACGCCAAGGCTGCCCTGTTCCGCCTTAGTGCTCTGTCATTTGAAAGGGCTGCTCCCATCACCCACGTCCACAGCCTTGAACGACGCAGCACATTGCTTTCTGCCATCAAAACTTCATACGACCTTTCACCCTTTCGTGCTTCGGACCCAGTCCTCCACCTCTGCGCTGAAGTCAGGCTCGTACAACCACTGCAGATCGAACTCTTTCTGCTCATCTGGTGCGCCCGTCTGATCCACAGGTCGTTTGTCCTTGGGCAGTCTCCTCAGGTCAATCTGCTTGTTTAACTCCAAGATCTTGTTAATCCGACCTTGTCGGTACGTCTGCCAGAAGTTCAAAGCATCCGCGAAGTCGACGCCCTTTGTTTTGCTAGCTGCAAGGAGAAGCGAGAACATGTAGACATCCTCAAAAGCCTGGTTGATTCCCTGACCAGCACTGGGTGGAATGGCATGAGCGGCATCTCCCAGTATCACCACCCTGTGTTTTGCAGAAGCCCACCTCTCCAACGGCGGGATGACATAGAACGGCCAGACATTGAGTTTGTCTGGGATGATGTTTGCCGTGGCCGTGACTGCGACTTCCCCGAACGCGTCCGCATCCTCCTGCAAGAACTTGATCAGGTCGGCCTTGTTGGACATGAACTCCTCCCAGCCTGCTCGGTCCTTCTCGTCAACTCTCTTCTGTTTCCCGAAGAACATCTCGGACGCGTCTGGTCGTTGGGGAGCGATGACGAATGCGCCTTTGTCCTCGGACATGAATGTCAACGGCTTGTCGATTTTGCCATATGAATAGGTGACCTTGTTGGCCGGCGCAACGGCCGTGATCCCAGCCATGCCGATGAACTTCGGCTCGAGGTGCGGATACAGGTACCTTCGCACTGACGAGTGAATGCCGTCGGCCCCAACGAGGAAGGATGCCGTGCGCCTTACTCCATCGTGGGATTCCCAGATGACTTGATCGTCCGTCTCCTCCACGACGCGCACGTATTTCTGACCAAACTCGACAGTAATGCCTAGCTGCTTGATCTTCGATAGGAGCACGTCAATGAGCTCGTATCGGTAGCACCGGTTGGCACGATACCCGTACTTCTCGACACCTCCAAACTCATACCGCTCTATGACTTCACCAGTCACTTTGACCCACTCGAGGAGATCGAAATTGTAGCCCCGACCACGGACATCGTTGTACGAATCCAGAGCATCCAGGATCTTCAGCGCGTTGGGAGACAGCATGACCGCGCCACCAATGTTCAGAGGAGCGGGTCTTGACTCGTAGATCGTAGCCTTGATGCCTTGTTGATGTAACGCCAGGGCCAAGCAAAGGCCAGCCAGACCGGCGCCAATGATGGCTACTTCGTCGGTAGGCATCTCCGATGTAGTTGGAGTTTGGGTTTCAAACTGCTGTGAATACTCGCTACAGGGAGTGGCTTTGTGATTGTGGTCTCGGACCGCTGTGAACACTCGCCACAGGGAGCGGTTTTGATGGCAGTGGTTTTGGATTCCGTATCTATATGATGAGAGCTGAGACTACAGTAAAACTAGAGTAAGAAGTAACGCTTAGCCCCTCCCACGTGACTGCCAACAAAGGCAGTTGCAGGTGCAACAGGTTTTGTGATTGTCAAAGTCGTAAGCAAGTATATTTGAACGGATATGCCGTCAGAACGAAATCGAAGCGATCATTAATACCTCCCTCACTGCATATATATACTCCGGCCCACATGTAGCATCGATGTTACCGTACATGTTGATGTTGATCACGGGTCGCCTCTCCCCGTCTCAGGCATCCCGCCGAGACTAATGCCAGGACCTCGAAGCGCTCGACCGACAACGTTTGCTGGGCCACCGCGAGAGAATTGCTTGCTAGCTGACGTATTACACACACAGGACACGGTGCACAATAGCCGTACAAGTACAGGAACGATAGGGTTCACCTCGATGCATCCACCCTGCTCTGCTCGCTTGTGCTCGGTCCTGCTCGCGTCTAATCGCTCATACTCGCTCATAAGCCGACCAACAAACACTGAGCCGCATCAAGAATAATAAGTTATTTACTAATCATGTACCCAAGAAGCTCAAGCCTACTAGGTAGGTAAGGTAAGTTTAAGCCCGTCGAGTTCGAATTCGAAATCAAAAACTCAACCTCATGCGCCTTGACGGGAAGCGTACTGCGCTGTGTAATTCATCAGCGCTTGCCACTGCCGTCCACCCAATGTCCACCGAACAAGCACGAATCCAGCTACGACAAGACTCGTCAAGCTATATGGTTTATGTGCGCCTACAGTACCTAGGTAGGTACGGCCCAAGGACCAAGGACGTACATACAGTACCTTAGACCCTACACACCTAGACTCTCAGACTCGGCTCGCCTCGGCTCTACACTACTGTACCGCAATGCACCGCGCGACGCGGAGCGCCCAACGTCCATCGTCGCGTACACTTTACAGACTTGCGGGGACGGCGAAAAGGGCACAGCTTGTATCAGTCAGTCAGGCAGAGCAATACAATAATCCCGGAGCGGGCCAGGCACTACTCTGTACACAGTATTCACTTACATATCACTAATTAACTTATTGTGTAATTTAAAAGCCTATCCAACGATCCATATTGGCTGCCTCACTTCGGAATGGAAGGGATGGTCGGCCTGGTCGGCCTGATCGGTCTAAGGCTCGGCCGATGTATATACACTACGGAAGTACAACTGCACGTCATGATATCTGGTGTCTGATGTCTGCTATCCTGTGTATGGCATTGATGTCTGATATCACTGTAAACGGCATTCGACTACGCCTCAGGTACCCGGTGGCGAACTTCAAGATAAGGGCAGGCACGGGCATCGATGAAATTGCGACAACTCGAGTATGTGCACTTCTCTCTTCCACCTACGGTTGCCTCGGCACTTTTGAAAGAGGGTGATTAACTATTTCAAAGACGCAGCCGCGTGTGGTTTGACCAGGGTATCAATTCTCGAGAGTCCAAAACCCAACACAGTAGTGTTACTGTTATTGAATGGTAACTAGGCAGGCAGTCTTCATCCCACGCCTGTCTTCCGCGGTCGCTGCTCCTGTATCGCGACCTGTCACGGACAGGTGCACCCGAGTGAAGACGTGAGATGTCGAGACTATGTACCAAATCATCCCATTTCGCTCGTAGGCCCGTGGGTCTCCATCTTCAAGGTCTTGAACAGGTCGTGTCTTGCCCACCAGCTTCGGAGGCGCTTGCCGTAGATGTACACGGGGATGCCGAGCAGAGAGAAGAAGACCGAAGTCCCGCCAAAGACGTACATGATCTGCTCAGGCCCATTACTGGCAACCCAGGGGTTGGCGTAATTGGAGAGACCATAAAACATGAAGTTCTACCCAAGATCACGCACGTCAGTATGACCTATCCAGAGACGCGAGGATTTTGTGGAAACTGACCTTGAAAAGCATGTTCATGATGAAAATTTCATTGCTCTGGCTTCGGAAAGAGTCGAGACCGTATGAGAGCGTGGCGAAGATGCCGATCAAAACTCCGACCATCATGACTCCTTGAAGAAACGCGCACAGCTCGGCGGCCGATCCCTTTTCCAGCGTGTATCCGAAGAAGAACATGCCGAAGGCGCAGGTAACACAGGCGGGGGCCATCCACACAAGCCTGAACTCGGGCTCACTTGGAGGGTCGCATTGTTAGTCAAGCCCGTCCCACGATCCAGCACACGTGAAGACACAATGGAGTACGTACTAGACACCCTTATTCCGTCGCGTGAGGTACTTGATGACCCAATCCGCAGTAAATCCAGTGATGATAGATCCAATCATTCCTCCGATAAAAGGTCCGAAACCGACGTAGCCGATCTGCGAGGCGTTGAAATTCCAGGGCGGGCCGGAGAAGATTCCGGCCAAGATGATGGCCGAACCGACATACCTGGACGCGGTTAGACATGTCTAGCCTGGGAAATGTCCCAAGACGGGGGGAGAAATGTGCCACGACGTACCAGCTGTTGAGAACACCAGAAGCGATGACTGCATAGCAGGCTGCCGGGTTGAGCAGGGTCAAGAAAGGTCCGATCAGGAATTTGATCACGCTGTCCGGGGAGTACACTCCGGTGAAGATGGCCAATTCCTGCACAAACGTCTTCTTCTTGGGTATATCGGTTCTTTCACCTTGGCCAGCCTCGCCAACCACCTCCTTGTGGCTCGTCTCCATCACCGCCAAATCTTCGAGCTTCTCGTCCACCGCGAGGTCCGTGTCGTAGCGGGTATCGCGGATGTACGTGGTCTCTGGGCAGAACAGGAACATGAGGACGAACTGAGCGACCAGGAAGATCTGGAACATGTGGAAGAGCCACAGCCAGCCTAGCTTCTGGAATACCTGTCCGCAGATGACGGACGAAAGGCTGGATGCTGAGTTGAGGATGAAATTGATGAAGGAGATGCGTGGGCCTCGCTGGTGCACAAAGTAGATATCGCCAACCGTTGCAACGATCAGGGATTCGAACGCCGAGGTCGAAAATCCTTGAATAATGCGTGCCGCTAGGAGATAGTTGTAGGAGACCTTGGCCTCGCCAATAGCTGTGCCAATGATGTCGAGGAGGGTAGAGACAAGGAAGACTGGCCTTTTGCCATATTTCCGACTGAAAGCAGCGACTGATGAGCAGTCAGTAACTACAGCCTTCTCAAGGAAAGGGATGGGAGGAAGCAATACCGAATGGCCCGATGCATCCCGCAGCAAGCAGGTTGTATCCGGAAACCAGTACCACAGTGTTGATGGGCTTGTTTATCTGGAGAGACATTTCGAAGTAGGAGGCGTTGAGGAGAGGTCCCTGTCTAGTGAGAAAGAGCACGGCTAAACTGGCAAAGCACGTCCACTTACATTAGTTCCAGCATTGAGCATGGCGCCCAGGCAAAGAATGGCGATGATGACTTCTTTCTTCAACAGCGACCAGTTCAGCGGATCATTGGGATCCTCGCTGGGTTGCGGGGACAGCACAATATGCGCATCGCTACCCTTGCCATGCTTGAGCCGGCCAGTTATAGCCTCGGAGTGGGCAGCTTCGTCGTTTAACAGGACCGTGCCTGGGACGTGGTCCAGCTTGTTGTCTGTGAAGTGTGAGTCCTGTCCTCGACAACCAACATGCGAGACCATACCTTCTAGAACGCCGAGGCCCATCTTTGCTTCTCTGGTTCTGCAAGACGGTAGGAGCTTGGGTGAATCTGAACCAGCAGGGCCGGACTTTGCTGTCCAAACAGTGGCGCGTTGTAGAGAGAAGTAGTGACACAACAGCGGTCTGTGACGCGGTTTTATCGGCACGGCTACAAGCCCCTCATGAGTTGTCCTCGACGATTCGTGCGAATTCGTGCATGAGATGGATGCAAGAGAGCTCCTCGCCGAATGTCGAAGAGGCAAGCTTCTCCAATCAAGGTTTCCCACGGGGTACGGAATAGCCCCAGATGCTTGCCTAACCCATTTGCTGGTGGCCAATCGCGGCACTCACAAAGGGGAACAACTGCCGGCTTGCTTCAGAAGAGATTAGGCTGTCTGGGCGTGACCAGGGTGTCCGCGTATCTGCAAACTCTTCTCGGGCATCGTTCATTTCGTGTATGATCTGCCGATTCTGCTCAAGCGAGCCTCTTTCTCAAGCAAGCCTCTTTCGGGGCACGGACATAGTGGCAGCAGACTACTCAGACAGCCGGGCGAACGCCGCCGCTTGTGCCTCATTGAGATGAGTCTGAGCATTCCCGTCTGATAAATCGTAATAGTACTCCGTAATTCCTTTGGGAATACATAGGCGACCAGCCCCGGTTCCACGTGTCTTGCAGGCCGGATGACTCAGGCCGTCGAGTCCCCACTGGGCTCAGTTCAGCAATAACCACCCCCCGCATTCGGCTCCGCATCGGTGCTGTCTCCGGAGTCTCTCTCTCCAAGGCTGTCGGACGTACCCCAGGTGCCCAGTACTGGGGTACTCAGCGAGGCCAACTTTGATGCCCACTACGATGATCATGCGCGCATCCGAGCTTGCAGCAGCACAACATAGCCTCGCATATCCTCAACACGTGGAGAGGACCCGTCAGTCTGGCCCAGTGGGCAATTTCCCCGAGGGCGAGATTCTGCACCAAGAATTGGCAAGCGAGATATTTGGTAAACCAGCGTCAAGACCCGGCTCTACTGTGTCCTGCAGGTTGACGAACAAAGCGACCAAAAGAGCTTGTTTTCTTAACTTGCCTCGGTATGTGGCCTTGTCGGATATCGACCAGCAGAGAAGAGGTCTTTATCCGAAATCGTCGACCTTAGAGCAGCGCGGCAGTTCCATTGTTGATCTGAAAGGTCTGTCCGGAGGGTCCGGATTCAAGGCCACTCAGAGTGCTCCGTACGGACTAGCGAGCTACGGGTTTCGCCCAGGTTGAGAAGGCCTGACGCCCATTTCCACAATCCACGCAGGAGGCCTGCTCATTGCGGTTAGGAGGATGACCACAAGAAGGAATAGTTTGATATCCTGTTCTGGAGGGGCAGCGAACGAACTGATCGGACCTACACCCTTTCGATGTTCGCAGCTCTTCCAATTTGTATTTCGGTTTGTTCTGTTAATCAAGGGATGGGTGAATGTCATTGCCATCCATTGGTCTCCTAGTACTGGGCGTCGCGATTCATGGAGTAACAACGCCGTTGACATCTCCAAGGCGACGTTGAACATGCTCGTGCTCCTGAAGCATATATTGCAGCAGTCGGATCACGAGATTGCGGTGTGTTGGGGATTTGCGGTGAGCGGTTCAAGGGGCACAGCTGGAAAAACCCCCTCGGATAGGGACTGGCTGATGGCTCGGAAAAGTCCATACGAGATCATGCCCAGCATTCTGCGAGTATACGAGTAATGGCATGGGGGAACCGGAAAGCTGTTGGTCCAGGAACGCGTGTATGACTGGCGGACGGAGGGGTTGAAAGCCAGACCCAGGCCCGCCTTGCATCGCCACATCGCCCAGAGTCCATCTTCCGGAATGTTCATCTCGGCGGGCTCTGGGCTACCCACCCCCTGAACTCTTACCCTCAATACTAATGTTATGTCCAATTTGATCTTCATCTTATGATGATTGTGAACTGGCTCCAGGTAGGTGTCTTGTGGAGAGTCATGGGTGGAAACTGCAGTTTGGATGCATCGAGCAAGTTGAACGTCTCCCATGAGACGAGTCAACACTCAAAGTGATCGTTGAGTGGACAGCAGAAGCTTGGTTCCTCTCTGTCAGAATCCTAGGGTGATGTAAGCGATCGTGGTCGTGGCTGGTGAGCTGAACCCGGCGAAAACGCGAGTCATTCGACTTCTGCCGAGAATTGCGAGGACAGGTTTAGTAGAGGACAGATGGGCATATGATTGGTACTCCGGAGATGAAACCGAGCGGGATGCTACTCCCAGCATGTCCCAGTAACGTCGAGCGCAAGGGAGGCTGCCGCAGACTTGGGCGAGCAACATCGTGTCCTTTCCCAAGGGTTTGTGCCGTGTGAGCAAATTCTGACGTTCTCTTGAATCTCTGCGTTTGCTGAACCGCGGGGAAAGGTTAGGTCAACCACACCTAAAGGGAGGGCGTTGTGCGACCCCATGGCTACCGCGACTACACAGGACGCACTAGACGAGTGCAAAGCACGATGCTGGTGGTGATGGTGGTGGTGGTGGTGGTGGTGGTGGTGGTGGCAAAGTGACGGACTGCGGAGAAAGTAGCGCGGAACAATTTGGCCCCGCGCAGCCTAAATTAAGCCTGGCGAGCAATTGGTGGTGATGGCACCCACAAAAGTAGGTAGCCTTGCAGTGGCCTGCAGTGCCGAAAGTGCCTGGATTTGCCGCCTACGCGCCTCTGCCGGTGTCATTAGGCTGTTACTTTAGGCACCTTGGCAGCCTAGGGGCTTCAACTGTTTTCCAGGCACCACAACCAACCTTCAGCTTCAGTTTTACTCTTCTGCTTCCAAGTTGGAATCCCATAATTACTGCTCCTGTCAATAGTGATTGCATTCTCTATGGCCCGGCTGTGGCATCACACTGAAAATTAACGCGGCTGTAAGCATCCTTTTGCTGCGACGGATTCCCCTCATGGCGGTCGACATGCAATTCTTTCGGTCAGTGAAGCTGGAGAGCGCGACTCCATTGTTCTCCTGATGCCAACTCATTCTTTCCCCTATACCAAGGAACGTCTATCTCTATCGAAGACAATGCCTCTGGGCTCGCGTCGCAGCCATTGAGCCGTTCAACATTCAATTTGCGAGGAGACCATGTTAGCCTCTTAGTCCAGAATTGCTGGTAAATTCTCCCTCAGATATTCCACAACGCCGTCAGGACCTTTCTGGACCTGTAGACCTTCCGGGATAGCATGCGTTTTGATATCGGGCACGATACTTCTGGCGATCTGTTGGATTCTTGCACTTTCCTGGGGCGTCCACATCGAGGCACAGAACTGCTCGGAGTGAAGGTCGTCAGCAGGGACCGATTGAAGCGATATCCCGTGTATCGCGCAAATGGAAAGACAAGAAAACAACTTACGAGTAAGTTCGGCCGGAGTTCTCTCACTGTTCCCTCGACTTCATCAATACCTGCTCCGATGTACATAAGCCCTTGCCGAGACAAACGGATACTTCCGGCTCTGGTGTGTACCTACTTTCACAGTTCGCCAGGTGCTGGATTGTGTATTGATCTTTAAGATCTTCGGCGACCCGACCGATCAATGTCTTCGCGCGATCCGGTGCAGTGTTCACGGTCACAAGTCTGTATGGGCCTTTGGGAGACATGGCTGTTCAGGTGCTTATGAGGTGAGCAGCTGGTGCTGATACTGAATTAAAACTGAGCCGTCCTTGGTGCGATTTCGGTCTTCGCGCGTTCGCTTTATGAAGTTACAGTCCACGTCTACTGTGCAATGCGTACGTGTCTGTCCGATCCCTTACATAGTAGGCTCTCCGTGCCCAAAAATCCACATCAGCAATTCGGAAGAATACCTTCGAGGCTTGTGACACCGACGGAAACACCCGACGGCATCCACGCCGGTCATTCTCAGGTCGGTGGCTGCGTTCGGTAATTCAAACGGCACTGGGATCCCCACACCTCTGCCGTTCCTTGCCCCCCGCCTTGACTCCTCAATTGGACAATCCTCTTCATCTTCATACGAAGGACTCTGCCAAAAGGCCAGAAGTGACTAGTGAGAGGTCGTGAATGACGGCCTCAGATCTCCACAGACCCAAATCGAAGTGCGAAGCACATTGATGAGCGGAATTATTCTTTGCCGCCGAACAATCTACATAAGAAGAATCCGCTCGCCTCAAGGCGGGACGCGTTTCCGACAGACACCCAGAAAGTAGATATAGGGTGAGGAAGAACCCACAAACAGGAGGCAGAGGGTCAGTCCGTCGATACAGTATACGGAGTACACCATGCATTCCGACGTCGAGTCCCTTAAAATATGCATTCTCGGGGCGGGCATGGGCGGGTTGACCTGCGCGCTCGCCCTCGCCCGTGCTGGTTTCCGGGACATCACAGTCTTTGAGATGGCCTCCAAGCTTGGCTTCGTGGGAGCGGGTATACAAATGGCGCCGAACATGGCTCGTGTGCTTGATCGCCTAGGGGTGTGGGACGAGATCGCCAAGGAAGCCGTCATCCTCAACGAGACAAGTATTCGACAGGGTGCAACAGACCAGGAGCTCGGCCACGTCGACCTGAGATACGTCCGCGAGGCTTACGGCTACGCACACACAGTTGGCCACCGCTCGACACTTGCAGGCGAGCTGTACAACGGGTGCTTGAAGGAGTCTGACCGGATTAAATTCAACTTTTCGACGACGTGCGAGAATATAAGCTTCAACGGCAGGCCCAGTTTCACGGCGGTTCCACGCAGTGGCGCGGATCCGTACCAGGTGCAGTGCGACATCTTGCTCGGTGCCGACGGGGTCAAGTCACTTACACGCGTTGCCATGCTGAAAGAATTGGGCGTGGAAGCCGAAGTCATGGACACCGGCCAGGCGGCGTACCGCATCATGCTGAGCCGCGAGCAGATGTCCTCGGATCCGGAGTTGCTGGATCTCATCGACGCAGACAGAGTGATCCGGTGGATCGGCGAGAAGCGGCACATCATCGCCTATCCCGTCTCCAAGAAACAGATCTACAACATCTCGACGACCCAGCCGGACGTGAATTTTGCTGCCGCCCCGTCTGCGACCTACACTACCAAGGGCTCGAAGAAGGCAATGCTGGAAGTTTTCGGTGACTTTAGCCCGATGATCCACCGCATGCTCGACCTGGTACCTGAGGGTGAAGTGTGTGAATGGAAGCTGAGAGTGCATGCGCCACTCCCGACGTGGGTGCACGGGTCAACCGCTCTCGTTGGGGACGCGTGCCACCCTACTCTGCCCCATATGGCTCAGGGAGCGGCACAAGCGATCGAGGATGCCGCTGTCATCGGTGTAGTCTTGGGCCACCTACCGTCGGGTGCAGGGCCAGCAGAGATCAACAAGGCACTGAAGCTGTATGAGAAGGTGAGGAAAGAGCGTGCCGAAACACTTGTTGAGCTAGCTGCCGCAAGTGGTCGAGCACTGCATCTCGGCGAGGGAGCAGCAAAAGAGGAGCGCGATAGGCAGTTTGCAGCTCTCAAGGACAAGAAGGGCCCCGTGCCAGACAAATGGGCCGATGCGGACGTGCAGAAGAAGGTATACGGCTTCGACTGTATGCAGGTAGCTGAAGAGTTGGTGCGCACGGAACTGAATGGGCACTGAGAAACGGCAGCTTGACAGGGGGGATGGGGGCTTGGTTTAGTGATGGGTTCTTTGTCGTGGACTGACACCTCTAACCGTGGGAGACCAGGAACAGGGTCTGCTTCGATCTCAACTGCATATACGGGATATCACATACATATATTTGACGCCTCGCTGCATGTCAAACCAAAGGGCCCTCGCCTGATTCGTCGTCCCGGTACTTTGTACTGTTCATGATCTCTGCCCGGTGCCCCGCTCCCAAGGCCCAGCCACTGGGACGGGGCGGTGACGGTGACGGTGGCGGGCAGCTCGACGGGGGATTTGGCGGAGAAACTCCCCCCCGTTCCGTCCCCCGTGGCACCCCCCTCATTTCGCCACCTCTCGACTTCAGCTGAATGCCGCCAGCATCTCTCGTCTGCCCACAAAATCCCCTGGATCTCGTTTGTCACTCCACTGAAAGGGACGCAAGGGCTCTCGAGGTCGTCAAGGGCTGAGATATGGTGGCGGTGGAGTGCGGAATCTGCCACAAAGTCTTTACCAGGACCGAACACCTGATGAGACACGAGCGAAGCCATACCGGAGCCCGACCATACCAATGCGCGCTGTGCAGTCGATCGTTCCCGCGGCAGGACTCACTGGTGCGGCATGAGAAGCTACATTCTCGTCGCAGAGACTCCAACGCGGCCTCTTCGTGGCGGGTCTCGAATGACTGGACGATTAGGAGCGACTTTGCTCACACGTCCGGTCCGGTGGTGCCCCAGACACCAGATCTGGCCCCTGGCACCTCCGAAGCACCGAGCTTCTCTCCTGTGGTGCCCGAGGGACCGATCCTCCCGTCTCCTGTGGTGCGTGAGGGACCACAGCTTC
Organism: Cladophialophora carrionii CBS 160.54; assembly: GCF_000365165.1. NCBI lineage: Eukaryota > Fungi > Ascomycota > Eurotiomycetes > Chaetothyriales > Herpotrichiellaceae > Cladophialophora > Cladophialophora carrionii. The sequence continues at coordinate 1,017,749 of NW_008481827.1, read as the reverse complement.
AGCCTGCTCCTGTTGCCCCCGAGGGATCGCATCACACTCCGCCCATGGTGCCGGAAGGACCGTACCGCACTCCCGGAGCGCCCGAGAGAACGAGCCTCCCGTCTGTGGTGACCGAGGGACCACGCCTCCCTTCGGTCTCCCGGTCGATGGGCCAGACGGGCAGCATGGACCTCGACTTCGAACTGATCTGGCCCGACTCGGAAGATCTCTGGCAGACTCTCATGTCCACCGATGCCAACAATCCGTGGCAGAAGTCTTTGGACACTCCCTGTTCAAGCTACATGACGCTCGACACTCCCCGTTCTTTCGAGGAACGATCACTTCCCAGAGGGGCACCGCCATCGGGAGTGAATCATCAAGCGGTCCAAGATGTCAGTAAAATGGTCTCGAGCGTGGCCGTCGCGGCGGCGGCAACGCTGAACGCCATCACCTCCGTCTTCCTCGACGAGTGTTTGCACATGTTTTTCGTCAAATTCATCCCGACCTTCCCCGTGCTCCATCGGGCAACATTTGTGTTTCGAGACTGCACACAGCCTCTTCTGCTGAACGCCATCGCCATCGGCTCTCTCTACCTCGGACCCAAGGACGCGCTCGAAAAGGGCGAGGCACTGTGGCATCTCGCTCAGACCGCCGTCGCAACGTCGTGGCAGACGCTGATCACTCACCGGGGACCCTACGACGCCTGCGACGGCGTGCAACTTGTGCTCACGGGCGTGTTGAGTCAGCTCTACGGCGTGCTCTCGCGGAACCGGGATATTCGCTCGACGAGCCAGGCCTTCCACTCGCTCGCCTTTTACTGGGCCCGGCGCTGCGGCATGCTCGACAACGACCCCTACCCTGCGCGATCAGTCCCGCCAGCAGACGCGCCCGACTCGGCGAAGGACTACCAGTGGCGGCTCTGGGCGGCGCGTGAAATCCAGCAGCGGTCGCTTCTCGCGCTGTACATGCTCGACGGCCTCATTTCCCACATGTCCGGAGACCCGACGTCGGTGCGCCATACCACGAACCAGGTGCACGTGCCGAGCAACGAAGCCGCCTTCGAAGCGTCGACGGCCAACGAATGGATCTCGCAGATGCGGTCTGCCGCGACCAGCCAAAGCACTTCCTTCCGAACCATCCTGCGGCGTCTGTTCAACCCAGGCGCCGAGGCAGCGTGGCTCGACACCACCCTTTCGGCCTTCTCGTACAAGGTCATCCTCGAGGGCCTGCAGTCGCTCCTGTCCGACGCCGAATCGGACGGCGGCGCGGCCGTGGGAGTCCCGACTCGAAGCGACGTCCGACGGGCGCTGAACCAGATCTACGAGAGCATCCGGCTGAACGCGTCCCTGTCGTCCGCCGACCGCCTCGAGACGCTCCTCCGCTGGCACGCCATCTGCCTGGACACGAGCGTCGACTCGTCCCTGCTGTGCCGCAACCTCTGCGCCAAGTACGACATCAGGCAGCACATCTGGCGGGACGCGCACGGCCTGCAGGCCAACATGGACCTGGCCACCTGGCCAACCACGCACGCCGCACGCCGGGCCTTGCTCCACGCCATGGCCATCCAGGAGATCATCGAGCAGCTGCCGCGCGGCCGGGCCCACGCCATCCACATGCCGAGCTCGCTCTTCGCGGCCGCGACCGTCTACTCGGTCTTTGCGCTCGGGAGCGAGTCGGCGGTCAAGATCCCCAGCACCGTCACGTGGCAGGATGCTTTCCTCGACGATCGCCCACCGACCGAAGTCTATTCCCCGGTCTACAGACTGCCCGCCATGCAAGTGGCCGAGTCCGACACGGCACGGTATATCCGCGGGGACCGGCTACAGGGAACGGACGTCACGTCGCGGAACCTGCTGTACGAGTTGAGTTCGATGCAGAAGCTGTTTGGATGTCTGACGGCGCAGTGGGGGCTGGCATTCGACATGGAGGCCGTGGTCGAGAAGTGGATTGAGCTGTGTCGTTAAGGCACCCGTGCTGCGCAAGAAGAGGTTTCATATAGCGTTTGTGGCTTGGAAGCGAAGGATACCCAGGGCGTCTTTTTATCATTACATACGGAGTACACATGGATAAACGCGTACGATCAGCGTTTAGGATCTCACTCTTCGGGTAATGTCAGGCCCAGGGAGGATACAGATGCCAGAACCCAGAATCCAGACCCGTTGTGATTCGTCATTTCGTTTCACGATACAGACCCTCGGCCAAAATACACAGTAAAGGCCCCCCCTAATTACTGTGTTACTGCTTCTCGGCCAAAGAAATCTTGCCGTCACGATCATACACAATCTCCCTCATCTTGACGCTCCGCAGGTGATCGACGCCCTTGCTCAGCTCGCAGTCATGATAGAACAAGTACCACCTGCCCTTGAACTCGACGATGCTGTGATGCGTCGTCCACCCGAGCACGGGCTCCAGAATCCGTCCACCGTACGTGAACGGGCCCAGCGGACTGTCCCCGACGGCATACACCAGGTAATGCGTATCGCCCGTCGAGTAACTGAAGTAATACCGTCCATTGTACTTGTGCATCCACGCGGCCTCGAAGAAGCGCCGGTCATGATCGTCCGCCTTGATCAACTCGCCCTGCTCGTCCACGATCTGCAGCTCCTTGACCTCGGACGCGAACGACCGCATATCTTCGGCCAGGACGGCCACGCGGGGCAACAAGGCCGGGACGCCCTCCCCCGTGGGTTCCTGGGGCCCGCTCATCGAGGCGTCGAAGTGTCCGTCCGTCCAGCACTGCAGTTGCCCGCCCCACAGACCACCAAAATACAGGTACGCTTGCCCGTCGTCGTCGACAAAGCTGGCCGGATCGATGCTGTAACTGCCCTTGATCGGGGCCGGGTCCGGCGTGAACGGCCCCTCGGGCCTGTCACCAACCGCCACGCCGATGCGGAAGATGCCCTCTTGGTCGCGCGCGGGGAAGTACAGGTAGTATTTGTCGTTCTTGGTCGCCGCGTCGGGCGCCCACAGCTGCTTCGACACCCAGGGGATGTCTTGGGCTTTGAGGGCCACGCCGTGGTCGGTCACGGGCCCACCGACCTCGGCGAGCGACAGCACGTGGTAGTCGGCCATGTCGTATTGGTCGCCGTTGTCGTTGAATTGGATGTCGGTTTCGCGGTCCTGATTGACCCATGTTGTCAGAGGATTATTACGATGCCACGCAATGCAACACCGTCATATTATACTCACATGAGAAGGGTACACGTAGATCTTGCCCTCAAAGACATGCGCCGACGGGTCGGCCGTGTATATGTGGGTGACTAGGGGGTCGGGCATCTTGACGTCGTATAATTCTGAAGAATGGTAAAGCGTTTCCTGGTATGGTTATGGGTATGCGCTGAAAGGACACCCACGCACGATCTGGTGTCTCCTGGGATTCTCTGAGTTTGCGACTCAACGTAAGGCGGGGAGGGTCACTGGCTGGTTATACGTTATATACCTCTGTCTGTATCCTCCTTACCTTCCTTTTAAGCGGCCCATTATCCTATTGACCCCTGGCGATGATGCCTCTGGCTTGTCAGCCAAGGGTTGGCGTCGTGGTATTTAGCCAGATTTATCCGCGAGAACTGGAGGGGCAAAGAACTCTTCTGAAAAGTGGATAATTAGTCCATACATAATCCAGTATCTCGAGGGGATCGAGTCGTACTCCCGAAGAGCTGCCGGGGGAACCACTGCTTCGAGATTCTTCTGGTCATTGGTTCACCTACCCCAGATCCCTCTGATTGCATCCTGTCCCTCGGAAGAGATTCACGAGGTAGACCCAAGAACTGGCCCTGCGTCCTCGCGCACCCACTAAGCCTCAGACGTATGTACTGCTGGGTAGCAACGGACGACAGTGATCTGAAGGCTGAAGCGCGACTGGCTGCCCCTTGACATCCAGGTACCTGACTTACTCCAGCTTGGCTATCGCCAGGTCATCGCACCAGTTTTAGCGACTGTCTGGACAAGCTCGTCATGCGGACGGTCTTCAAGAATGGCCGCATTTTCACCGGCTCGCAGGCCGAGTCAGCTTATGGACGACATTCGTGCATGATCGTCAACAAAGACCTGATCGAATATGTCGGCAACGATGCCGATGCTGAGGTCGAGGCGGCGACTAGCGAGGGCGCCACGGTCCTTGACCTCGGCCAGCAGACACTGGCACCGGGGTTCATAGACAGTCACATGCACCTTCTGATGTTTGGGTTCTCCTTACAAAAGATCAGCATCGAGCACTGCAAGTCCCTGTCGGACATCCAGGCCACGATCAGACAGGCCGCGAAGGAGCATCCCTCCAGGCCTCGGCTCCTCTGTCAAGGCTGGATGCATTTCATGACGGACGGACACGCGTTGGCGAGTGACCTGGAAGGGCTGGACGAGCAGAACCGCCCGATCTTCATTGACGCAAAGGACTTGCATTCGACGTGGTGCAACAGTGCGGCACTGGAAGAGATGGCCGTCCAAGACATGCCGGACCCTCCAGGCGGGGAGATCAAGCGAGACGAGAAGGGCAATCCAACGGGCTTGATGAGCGAGGCAGCCGGCATCATGGTCGTGTGGCCTCACCTTGCCAGGGTCGCATCGATGGAGGACAAGCTGACGGCCGTGCGAGAAGCAATCAGGACGTACAACGCCGCAGGGTATACCGGCATGATCGAGATGGCCATGGACGAAAATGGCTGGGAAGCCCTGCTGCAGCTGAGATCCAAGCAGGAATTGTCCATCCGCCTCGCAGTGTATTGGCTGATAGCTCCGTCCAAGACCGACGAGGAGAACTTTCGCCAGGTCGATCGTGCCGTCGAACTGTGGACGCAGTATAACCTGACGTCGTCTCCTGATCTTCGAATCGCCGGTATCAAGATCATCGGCGACGGGGTCATCGACGCCTGCACCGCCGCCTTGCTGGAGCCTTACTCTTCGACCGGCAGCTCCATCGACCCGCTGTGGGATGCTGACATGCTCAAGAAAGTCGTCCAACGAGCGGACGCCGCAGGGCTCCAATGCGCGCTGCATGCGATTGGCGATGCCACGATCAAGATCTCAATCGACGCCCTCGAGGCTGTTGCTTCGAGCGGGAGACGACACCGCATAGAGCATTTGGAATTGACGTCCCCGGGAGACGCTAAGAGACTGTCAAATGCTGGCATCACTGCGTCGATCCAGGCGGTGCACGTCGACCCTGCGATACTGAGACAGTGGAATAACTTGCTCGGGGCGCAGCGACGGGGTCGCGCATTCGCATACCGGGAATTTCTGGACGAAGGGGTCAGACTGGCCTTGGGCACCGATGCTCCCACGGCTCCTAACCTGCCTCTGCCCAACCTGTACACTGCTACGACGAGGAGATCGGCGAGGGAGCCGGACTCTGAAGAGGTGGTGAACAAGCATTTCGCGCTGCCCTTATTGAACGCCTTCTCAGCAGCCACGCAAGGAGCAGCGCACAGCGTCTTCCTGGACAAGATCACAGGGTCACTGGAAGCAGGCATGAAAGCTGACTTTGTGGTGCTCGACATGGAGTGGGCGCCTGAGAAATTGCTACAGGCCACGGTCAAGCAGACATGGTTCAATGGAAAGCAGGTTTATGGCACGGCGTAGCCGCGAGTATGCTGGTACTTGGGAAGTGTGAGAATGAGCGCTGTTATACAGGGAGGCAGTCTTCACGAGGAAGACGATGCAACTCCTGCTACCTTCTCCTTGGTGTTTTCTGCCACTCCACCGGTGGCCTCCTTGCCTCCTTCAGTACTCTCCTGGGTCGAGCCGATCGCATTCTTACTGTGCTCCTGCACCGAATCCTCCAAGTCACCACTGATCTCCTTTGTTTTGTCTGTGGCTTCCTCGAGTCTCTGTTTCTGCAATTCCTTCGGGTCTGCAGTGGGTGGGTATAGTAATCAGTATTTGCACTTTTCTTCCATGGTCTGTTCATAGAGGCGTGTACTCACCCTCGCTGCCCCGCTTTTCGCTGCCTGAGAACATGCTGCCGATCTGGCCCGCACCGGCACCTACTGCACCTCCTGCGAATTGTACAGTGCTGCCGAGACCGTCGCCAACACCTTGCACGGTGCCAACTACGCCTTCGCCAAGTGCTCCGACGGTGTTGCCGACCGCGTCGACGACTCCTTTAACGCCTCCTCCTACAGTACCTCCAAGAGCAGTGACGGCGTTTTGTGTATTCGAGGAGACGCCTTGAGCCTCGCCTTGAGGAACTTTGCCTGCGATGGCAGCTCTAGTAGTGAAGGAGGACCGTCAGCTTGAGTGAAGTGATGTACAGAAAGGTCAAACTCACTTTGTTTGCTCAGCTAGTTTATCGCCTCTCTTGTCGCCTGGAAGGAGGTCGAGATCTATCACACGGTTCTCTGCAACTTTGACCATTGTGAGTTCGGGGCTGTAAACTCTTGTATACCTTTTAAGAGTCTCTCGCTTCGCCAGAGCGGAGAGCGTGTCATAAGCGAGCGCATCATGCCCATTACAGAGAGCATTCGGTGCTTGGAGTGACGTAACAATGGCTTCACGCCTCAACTGGATCTTGTTCTACGGCACTGAGACCGCATGACGATATAATGTGCAACCTGCCGTTCGATCCTCTGCGGGATGTCATGGCCGGCCTCTCAGGACCAAGTGACCAGGATCTCAGCTTGGAATGAAGGGATTTGTTTCCCCGCACTAGAGCGACTCGCTAATTGAGCACGTGAGGTTAATTATGTCAGCAAGGTCAGCAAGGATTGAAGCTTCACCATCGTGCGAGCTTCATCGTCTCCAGTGTCCAACCGTTTACCATTCGAACTTTTGGCTAAATTGGACTACTGTGTATTTCGATTTGACCGTGGCACACAACCTCGAGCGACTGCCACAGTGACTACTTTGCACCATAAGTCTCGGCTCGATCTCCATCTCACCACTTAATGCCGTCTCACACTCAATGGACAGGCTGTATCCTTGCGGCATTCTGCTCAACCTGCTTCTCCGACATGAAAGGAGCAGCAAACCCATAAGTCTTGTACCCTTGAGAATAGTCCTTGCCCTCAACCCGCTCTACAACAGTCCAAGTCAGCGTGGTCCTTTCAAGCAGACCTCAATCAAAAGCAGCATCGACTCACCGTTATCAGGTGGGAAGTTCTCCCTCCTATGTTTGTAATACCTCTGCCTCAGATCCTCTCCATCACTCTTTCCGTGGTATGTTGCATATATCATGCTTCTCCTTGTACTGGTTCGATTTGGCCCACTGCGATGAGCGAGATGGCTCCCAAACAGCAGCACGTCACCTGGTCGAAGCGGGACTGGTGTCCATTCATGACTGTCTTCCCACCCCTTGGAAATGGCACCCCCATGAGCAAGCTCGACGTCCATCTTGTGGGAGCCGGGTACAACCTCAATGCACCCATTCTCAAGCGTGGCCTCATCCACGGCAAAGTTCGCGGTCAAGTGCTCGATCTTGCCGATGTGGTCGTATGCTGGTGCGTCCAGGTGTGCTGCAAAGCCATTGCCTGATGGCAGTTTGTAGTTGATCTTGTCTTTGAAGAGCAGCATGTCCTACATTGGCGAAGAATTTCCGTCAGCCAATCTGAACAGCCGAACGATGAGTCGACTTACGTCTCCAGAAAGACTCTTCAAGATCTGTGCTATGGCCTCGCCGCACAAGAGCGCGTGAAAGTCAGGGTGGTAGTCCACAAAGTTTTCGGTCCGCATCAGCTGTCGCGTGCCATCTGTGTTCACCTCATGGTAGGGCATCCATTTGCCTTTCTCAGACGGCCATAAGCGGACTTGTTCTGTCCACGTCTGGAGGTCATCCGGCTTGACCAAACCGTGCTCTTCTGCGCGAAGGAGCAGGTATCCATCGCGCTTGAACTGCTCGATAAGTTCAGGACTCGGCACAAAGGATGCCATGCTTTTCCCAATTGTCCGAGATCTTACAGTTGGTATGGGCAAGCCCAGGTTATTCGTATCGATCCAATCTCAAAAATGCACCTTGTACGACTCTTAACCGCCGACCGCATCCAGAAATACCCCGCTGGTTTAATACTGCAGATCTGTATACCGATTTTCGCGCTGTCACTCCGGGTTGCGGTCTTCGTGCCGTAGCCGCCCGATCGGCTGGTCTCCGCTCTTGGACTCTGAACTCAAGATCTGATCAGTGCCATGCTACCAGTGGAACTTTTTATCCATCTGTCCCACCAAAGCTGGTGTCTGTGTAGCCTCAATACGCCCTTTGTCGTCTGGAAAGTTGAACCGCACAAGCTGAAGAGCTCGATCTTCAGTCCGAAGCAGGAAACAACGTCGGCTGTCTACCGAGCAGGTTATGCTTGACCGAACGTGGCAGCAAGTTAAGGAAGAACAAATGCATCGAGCTCGACGAGATATTTGACTATCGCATCATCATCTCTGTCACAGTTCCCATCACAGTCCTGGTACAAACTCGTCGCACAAGCCACGAGACGTTCAGATTCATAGATTCGCGCAAACCGACGAGTTCAGCAAAATGCTACAGTCTGTTGAGCGCCACACCCTGGCCTGTGTCAAAGAACTATTCCACTTCATCAAGGTCCAGGGCCAGGGCGACTACCTCGGTGAGAACGTCTCCCAACTCGAGCACTCGCTGCAAGCTGCGCAACTGGCGGTTGAAGCCGGCGCGGACGACGACACCATTCTCGGCGCTTTGCTGCACGATGTCGGCCGTTTCATCCCCGCCGCAGAGGACATGCCAGCCATGATCGCTCCAGATGGTGTGTTTGTCGGTCGCGCCAGCCATGAAGTACTTGGCGAGAAATATCTTCGCGCTCTAGGGTTCAGCGAGACGATATGTCAATTGGTGGGCGCACATGTTATGGCCAAGCGGTACTTGACCGCCGTCGATCGGGAGTATTATGCAGGGTTAAGCGAGTCAAGCAAGACGACATTGAAATTCCAGGTACGATCGACCTCGCTCTGGTCCGGGGCGGGATACGAGCCTGGGAACAAGCTGACACTTAACAGGGCGGCACCTTCACAGAAGACCAAGTCCGCGATGCCCAAAAAGACCCCCTTCTGGAGGCCAAACTGGCTGTTCGCAGATGGGACGATATGGCAAAAGTGCCAAACATCAAAACTCTGCCACTCGAGTACTACGAGCGAATGGCAACCATGAACCTACTCAGTAAGTGAATTGCTCGCGAGCCCAACTCCGATGCCGATGGATCTAACAATTTTCAGAATCCCGCTCCAGCTTCGAACTACACGGAAGGAAATACAAGCTTCCCGAACGACCGACGGTGGTGATCTGCATCGACGGGTTTGACCCCGAATATCTCGAGCAAGGTATCTCCGACGTTGTTCTTCCCAACATGGCCAAATTCGTGCAGTCAGGCTTTGCGGTCACTGCGAAATGCGCCATGCCTTCATTCACGAACCCGAACAACGTCTCCATCATCACTGGTGCCCCCACGGCCGTGCATGGAATCTCGGGGAATTTCTTCCTCGACCGGGCAACTCGAAAGGAAGAAATGGTGCTTGATGACTCGCTGCTCCGTGGCTCGACCATATTAGAGCAGATGTCGAAGCGCGGCGTGCGTGTTGCTGCCATCACGGCAAAGGACAAGCTACGAGCGATCATCAACCACGGCCTGGACTTCTCCAGAGACATCTCCTTCTCCGCACAGTATGCCGATAAATGCACAGCTGCAGATAACGGGATTTCTGATGTTGCGAAATGGCTAGGCTTACCGACACCAAGCCAGTATTCCGGAGACCTGTCTCTGTTTGTTCTGAAAGCGGGTGTCAAACTTCTCGAGGAAGACAAAGCAGACCTGTTCTACCTGACGCTATCTGACTTCGTTCAGCACAAACATGCGCCTGGAAGCAAGGAAGCCAATTCTTTCATGTCAGCTATCGATGATTGCATCGGACGCCTCGTCGAATTGGGCGCCACCGTTACTGTCACTGGTGATCACGGAATGAGTGACAAATGCAACGACGACGGTACGCCAAATGTGCTTTTCGTCGAGGAGGAATTGGACCTCAAGTTCGGCGCCGGCTCGTCCAGGGTCATCTGCCCGATCACGGATCCATTTGTCCGACACCACGGCGCTCTAGGCTCCTTTGTCCGGGTGTACCTGAATCATCCCGAGATTGGCGTCAAAGCAGCCCTGGACCATCTTCGCTCCTTCCCTGAAGTCCTACTGGCTATCGATGGAGCTACCGCGGCTGAGATGTTCGAGATGCCTCTCGATCGTGAGGGAGATATTGTTCTGATCTCTCAGAAGAATGCAGTGCTCGGAAGCCGACGGGAAGAGCATGCCCTCGGCGAGCTCAGCGATCATCGCCTCCGATCTCACGGCGGCCTCTCAGAGCAACAGATTCCTCTGCTGAAATCACTACCTGCCGACAATCCACCTACTGACCGCGACTGGAGAAACTTCGATGCGTTTGATATTGCGCTAAATTGGTGAAGGGGAGGGGGGAATCGCGAATTGAGCACAGCTCTTGCACATTCATTACTGGTGATGAGATACTCCCAGGTCGAGGTCGAAGTTCAAGTCCGCACCTGGCGAATACAGAAAGTCGTAGTTCTCGAGGAACATCGCATCTGTAGGGCTGAGCCACTGATTGTCCAGGTCGAAAGGCGGTTGCGGTCCAGGCACGGCCTGAGATTGAGCCGGAGCGGCCTCTTGGCCCGCACCGTGCAGGAACCGGTCAAGCAGCTTTCTCATACTGCTAGCAATGCTTGTCAGCAGATGTCTTGGGTGCATGGTTGTCGTCACGTTTTCCAGCACCACTGCCAGGGCATCCAGAGTCTCCGAGATGCCAGCCTTGTCGATTCTGAGATTTGCGGGGTTCTTGATCCGGATTTTGAGCAAGAAGACAAAAGCGAATGCGATCATTGTATCGAAGTACGTGGGAAGCCCATGCAGATATGATTGGATCTCACGGTCCGCAGCAATGACCTGGAGAATGGATGTCGCCGAGTGTACCGCATTCGTGGCGAACTCCTGCAAATCAGGATCCAGTTGCAAATGCTCGCCCTCGGCGGCAGGGGCCCTCCTGAAGACGTGGGAGCACAAAAACAGCTTTGCGAAGTGGAAATGAAGGCCTACTCCTTTTCGTGGATAGTTCCCGACGCACTCGTTGACGTGAAACCTCTCGTTCCAGTCGGCACGCCAGGTGTCTAAGGCGATACTCAGCCGCCGCAATTGTGGGATCAGTTGGTCCGAGAGATGCGCTTCAGGGTCGAGACTGAACTGGTCGAAGACGCGGGTGCTGATGGTCCAGATCTCCACCTGGCTGACCAGCCGGGCGTCGTCTTCAGTCGCGAACTCGGACTGCAGAAACTGACTGGGAGGCGTTATTGCGCCAAAGTCCCGTGTCAGAGGCGGCCTTCCGTAGCAGATGGAGAAGTGATGATCACACACAAAAACCAGATAGTATAGTCGGGTGCGTAAGTAGCATGCTTTCTTCGTGTGTGGCGCCTTTGGAATACAGCGGTGAAGGTTCAGCTCGCCCGCAATCCGCGCAGCTACACATACCGTGTCAGCCCAGTCAGCGGGTCTCAGTCAATGAGATGTACTTGCCTGCGCCGACCAGAGTCCACGAGATATCGCTCAGCCAAAACGCACCGATGCAGAAGGCACGCACGTCATCGTGATTGTTCCGCTTCGAGAACATCCTCGAGGACGCGAGGCTGACAAAGTGCTGATAGCATGCGTAATATAAGTTGGACGGCGTGTGGAGGGCTCCCACGGCACAGATCGCGGCAGTGAGGAGCGGCGAGCTCTTCCTCACGCTTGCCAGCGAGTCATGCTCGGCCAGGATCGTGTACAAGAAGTGGTCGAGGCGTCGGGCGTACAGGCGGAAGAAGGATTCGGCGTCGTCCAGACTGATGATGCCACGGTCGATCAGGTCGAAGTCGTCGACGAGGCTTTGGCGCGTCGCGGCTGGCGAAGCATCCGATACCTCGGACACGCATGAGGCAGGGATGACGGCCGGGCCCCTGTTCATGTCCATCACGACTTCCCACCCTTGCTCCTTTTGCTGAGGCTGCCCGGTCGTCGTCGCCGTCGTCATGGTGGCATCGGGCTGGCTGGGGGCCTGTTGTGATGGTGCCGCGGTCGCCTGCAGCAGGGCATTTGAAGGGGCATCTGATCCAGATCTCTGGTGGAGAAGGTTGACAGAATCTTCGAGCTGTCGCAGTTTCTCCTCGATGTTTGCCTTCCACCTGGTTTAGTCAGTGTCGTGCGCATCAAGTCACAGCATACCGCCGATCTGCTCTGGATGAAGGCCATCTAGGCTTCGTCTAATGGATCGCTCGGACACCCTCCTGCACACGGCTTTTCGTCGCCTGTCACCCAGAGGGCTTTTGCATGGGTTCTTGACCCTCACTAAAGAGTAGACTTACGCCACATCGCTTTCAAGGAGCATCTGCAGACTCCGATTCACAACACACGACAGCCCTCTCTTCCTGCATCTCGTGCACGGCGGGACACCATCTCCCATGTGGCATTTGATTTTCTGCTTCCGGCACGCCACACATGCTGTGATCTTCCGGCTGATGTCGATCGGCTTGCGGTCGCCGAACGACTCCCGCAACGCCTGGACGGCTGATGAGCCGAGATCTACCGGGCTCGCCGCCGCCGACATGTCTGACCGAGGACGAGTTCTCTGGGACTCATCGCAAGAAGACAAGCAAGGAATCGCAGAGGTTGCCGCTCAATGATGTCGTGCTCGTCCGTCCAATCAATCTTGGGTCAATTGCTTACGTGCTCGGCTGTTACTCCTCGTGGGGTGTATGGAAACATACCAGTAGCGCTGACGCTTTACCACAATACATAGCGTTTTCTGGTCATTATCCTGAGGTCTTTGGCCTTCATTACAAAGATTTTCCATTACGCCCGAACAGGCTCTAGCATGGCCACGTGCGGGGATCGCTAGCCCTCGCTGGCTCGCCATTTCTCACTCCTCCCTCTCAGTGTTATCGGCCCAGCAGCGAGAGATTGGCCTCTCTCTCTTGCCATGTGCCATTTTCAGGGGTTATGGGAGTTGAGGGATCGGATTACCGGTAAGTTCTGCTCGCTCGCGCTGCGGACTTCGTGCCAGGCGCCGGGATGAAGTCAAGGTCTGTTCTCACTCCTCGTCGATCCCGTCTGAATTTCTCCTTCGAAGCCGACTTGCACGTGGTAAAGGTTGGTTTGTCCATTCGTTATCCACAATGAAAGCCACTGGCAACATGTCTATCTTCCTCCAAGGGTGTTGAAGAGATCTCCTGTTCAGTGCGGTCTTGGCCCGAGATCTCGCATCAGCCTCGTGCAAGAACAGGTACACAGGAATATGTATATCTTCAGCACGGGCAGCGGTGGCGAGATGGCTGCGCTCGAGAACACCAGGACTCAGTGATCTGTTCTAGCAGCACCTTTCTCGGCAATCTCACTCACCATGCTCGAGACAACATCTCAGTTCGGGTTTCTCAAGTTCTTGGTCGTCGCGGGTGTTGGACTGTTCGGTGATGGATACCTGAACTTGAGCATCGGACTAGGTATCCCCTTATCCTTTCCTGTACCCTATTCTCTCAAGACTTTCCTGACCCTCCCAGTTGTTCCGATGCTCGGATATCTCTACTTCGCGGATGAGGAGAACAAGATCCCAACACTACCGGCCGACACGATCAAGGCGGCGCTCTCGATTGGCATGATCGTCGGCCAGCTTGGATGTGAGTTGTTCTAGACGCCCTGAAAGATCGTCCATACATACACCATCGCGCATCGGCCGAGCAGTTCGGAGATGCTAACGCCATCCAGTCGGCATCCTCGGCGACGCTCTAGGCCGCCACCGGATTTACGGAAAGGAACTCATGATCACCATCCTCGGCACGCTTCTGTGCGTGCTAATGCCCTGGCGAGGCTTCAGCCACCACGATGTGATTGCGTGGATGTCTGTTTTCCGCGTCCTCACCGGCATTGGAATCGGCGGAGGTATGTCGTCCGCGCTCCAGACTACCGTGACACAAAACGTGAACGACTGATCTCAAATTGTTCATACGGGCAGACTATCCCATGACTTCAGCACTCTCCGCCGAACACAACCCGCTACATTCGCGGGCAAAGCTCGTGCTCGCTGTCTTTGCGTCCATCGGTCTCGGCGGCTTCACTGCTGGCATCACGTACCTCGTTCTCCTTGCCGCGTTCAAGTCCTCGGTGGACCATAATATTTACCATCTCCACTGGGTCTGGCGACTCTTGTTCGCCCTCGGACTGGTGCCCCTGATCATCACGCTTTACTTTCGATTGACCATGCCTGAGAGCAAGCCCTACCAACAATGTGAGTTCTCCCAGGAAAGGTCGGCTAGGTGACGCCGTATCGGAGGCGAGGCAGGGCGCGGCGAGGCGAGTCAGTTCAAGTCCCCCGCTAACGGAACGACACGATCCCAGATGTTGCTGAGGAGACGTCCCTGAAGAAGGACGGCAGACGGGGCCTTCACGAACAGTTCCAAGACTTCAAAACCTATTTCTCCGAGTGGAAGCACGCGAAGGTCCTCTTCGCCGTCAGCATGTGCTGGTTTCTCTTGTAAGTTACTAGCCTGCTCAAGACTGGCAATCAGTTTCTCTGCCCCTGTGCCCTGGAAGCATATATTCGGATGTCTGACGACTAATGCTAATTGTTACTTGCACCCTAGCGATATCGCATTCTACGGCGTCAACCTGAACCAGAGCGTCATCCTCTCGCGGATCGGCTACGGCAAAGCCGACACCCCATGGGGAACACTGTGGAATACGGCTGTCGGAAACATCATCGTCGCAGCAGCGGTATGTATAACCCTTCGCCTTCACGTTCACACCCTCGACTCTTTCGTCCAGCAGGCGGATTTCAAATTGCACCTTGCACATCGCATCTGCCAGCCCAGCGCGCACCCTAATCGAATGTTTCTGTTGGTATGACTACCATTACTCACAATCATATTCACATCTATAGGGCTACCTCCCCGGCTACTACATCGGCATCTTCCTACCCGACTGGATCGGCCGCGTGAGACAACAGTTCTACTGCAGCGCCGTCGTGGCCGGCCTGTACGCCATCTGGGCAGGGGTGCTGACCGACAGCTCCACCAGCACCGGCGGGCTGATCGCCATATTCACGCTGGCGCAGCTCTTTCTGAACATGGGTCCAAATTGCACCACCTTGTAAGTCGTCGCATCGTGTTCCTTGTCTTCTGAATCTCCGGGGCTTCCCCTCTTACCCATCATCTCTCCCTACCTATCTCGATGTGTGCATATGTGCACGTGTGCAAGCTTCCGTTCTTCACATCTGCCTACTCCCTCTTCGCGCTCTAACGCACATCTAGTCTCCTCCCCGTCGAGGTCTTCCCCACCCGCGTCCGCGGCACCGCACACGGCATCGCCGCCGCGTCGGGCAAAGCCGGCGCCATCGTCACGGCGTTCTCCTTTGCGCAGCTGACGGACGCGATCGGCCTGTCTGCCGTGCTGGGCATTCTGGCGGGGATCATGGCCCTCTGCGCGGCCTGCACGCTGCTTATCCCGGAGACGAAGGGCCGGACGCTGGACGAGATCGAGCATGGGATTCTGTACGGGGAGAGTCGTAGTCCCGGCGTGAGCTCAGACTCGGATGGAGAGAGTTACAAGACTAAGCCTGGCCTAGGTGCTGGCCGTGGCGTGAGGGGTGGCAATGGTGGCGATGGTGGTGATGGTGATTCGTCGCCAGTCTTGGACGGGAGCACGAGCGTACGGCCCAAATGGGATATGGACGCGGACAAGGGGAGAGGAGTAGGAGTGTGAGTGCGACGGGGTGAGTGTGGCTGTGTATGCAAGGGAGAGGATCTGAGGGCTGGGGTATATGGGCATGGAGAGGACGTGTAAGAGAGCCTGAAATGCTGCGATGCGATGCGCTGTTCTGCTCTGCTCTGCTCTACCCCTGGGTGACCTCGCTTCTCTATCTTTGACATCCACTGGCTGCAGGAATGCGCCGCTATTCGAGGCAATAGAGTCATCGGCCGGAACATCTATCAATCTAATTAGTACCTAGGTATCTACCCTTGAACCGCCGACCTGAAGTCCGGCAACAAAAACTCGACCAACTCTTCCAGTAACCGCCAATAAGTCAATTACAGTAGGCCTGAAGTTTAATGAGGTTTCTTGATCATAGTCTACATCCAAACTCGACTTACACAAAACACGTCGATAATTAATTAGATGTTCGCCAGAAATGACCTTGACTCGCTCCGGAGAGACAATCTTCCGGCGTGCCTTTCACGTCTTCAACGTGGCCGCCAAAGTCTCAAGTCCCCATCTACTCCGTACTCTTCATAGAACAATCAAAATCAACCATTCGACCTCCCTCGCCGCCTGATGCGAGGTTAGGTTGACGCCGGCATGATCCTCGGCCCCGGAATGCACCATTTCTCAATCTACCTCCCGAGCCCGACGACCGTGTCCTTCACGGTCTCAACACGCCCCCTTCACGTCCCCGTAGTCTCAACCAATTCTTCCCGGGTACATATCCCCAGAGTGAAAGCACGGATCTTCACGTTCCTCAAGCACGTCTTGCGCGCGCTCCTGGTCTTCTATACCGCGCTGGTCACCGTGGTCAAAGCCCAGGGGTCGGTACAGTCGGCCAGCTTCGACGCGTACGCCGACTTGTTGCTCCACCTCAGTCTTTTCAGCGGGTTCATCAGATTCCTCGCCGACAAAGCAGAATGGTGGATTCTCGTCCCCGTCAGCCTCGTGGTCATGTACGCTTGTCTACGGAGGGATTATGTCGGTATGTGGGTTTTCATTCGTATTCTTCATCGAGTCTCAAATCTGTATCTGAATCCCCTCTAACGTCCTGGCCAGAAGAATCTCTCCTCGTCCTACAAGGCCTGGGAATCCAGACGTCGACTTCATCGCGGTACTTCTTCACAGGGCCAACCACGACGTTCATCCCGACGACGCAAATCCAGGATATCGTCATCCATGAAGCGTTCAAGGGGCTGGAAGTGAGATTCTACTTGGCCGTGATTGTCGAGGGCGCTACCGAGGTGGTGGTTGTCTTTCCGGTGCGTTTCAACGCGCGTATTGCGTTGCATTGCATTGCCACGCTAATCCACCGTCGATTCGGATGCTGACCTTCTGGGGCCACAGACGCTGCTCCCCCGGCGCGACATCCTCGAGGAAGTCTGGCGAGGGGCTCGAAAATGCTTGTACTCGGGCATTCGATGATACGGTGTCCACCGTCAAGCCTATGCTATTTGACTTACTCTACTGACGCATTCGTCTCCTCGAAATCACGCCCCCTCAGTAGCGTCCGTCTCTTCGCGGGCACGTCTCCCATTCCGACCTTTCAACCACTTCGCGTTCAACACCTCGAGACTTTCCATCCGGGGTTTCTTCATGACGGGGACATAACGCCCCTGCAGCCTCGCGCGAGCACTCCCATCGAAGACCTTCTGACTCCTCACACCAGCACTGCGAGAAGAACCATCCCTGGTAGTGACTCCCCGGTGGAAAGGACTCTGGTCACCCTGAGAAATGGCCAGGTCGAGGAGACTCCCCGCGAGGATCTCCTGCATTTTGGCCTCACGCCACTGCGTCCACAGTTCATCGACGACGGCACCAACGCCGAATTTGCCATCATTCTTGGCAGGACTCTTGAGAAGGGAAGGGACAGTGCGTTCATCCCCAGCATACAACCAGTGTAACGAGTCCACCATTTCCTCGACAGCAGGCTCGTCGGGGTCCTTGTCCGGGAAAATACAATCCCAGAGCACGAGCGGCGCGTCGTCCGCCATCTCGTACATGGGCCGCCCTGGATGTTTCTGCACATCGAGCAACTCGTCCACAATGCTGGGATCCTCCAGACCCTGTCCCACCAAGAACAGTACCGCGACCATGCAGCGCACTTGATGCCACAGGAATGCCGTCCCGTGGACACAGAAAGCGTACACTTTCGGCTCTCCCGCTTGCGTCTGCTGCAGAAGGCCGCCAGTCTCGTTTCCAAGCACGGGGTCGACGACACCGCCGTCGCGCTGACTCAATCCCTCGTGCTCCACCACCGCCCGTCCGCTCCCATCCCACTCGACCACGTCGCAGTACGTGATCCTCCTCACGCAACTGCTCATCTGTTTACTCGCGTCGATTTTGCAAAAGTTGCGGAAATCGTGCACGCCCTCCAGCTTGTTGGCCGCGATCTTCATGCGCTCCACGTCCAGCCAGCCTTCCCTGGCGCGGGCCCGACCATCGCCGCCACGAAGTAAACCCAAGGGCCCCGGCGTGGGACAGAACGCCGGATTCGTGAAGAAGTACTTGTACCGGCGTTCGCGGCAGGAGAAGCGGGCGTCGAAGTTTGCAGGCGGGGATGGACACCACGCCAGCACGCGGATGTCGGGCGGGAGAAGCGCATTCAGGAGCGAAATGTACGGCAGTTCGTCGGCCACGGGGTCGAACTCTTTCTTGTACGTCTCCGTCGCGAGATCCTCGCTGTCTATAGCAGGCATGGACATGTCACCTTCCTCTGGCAGAGGTTCTGCCTCGGTATTGGTGTCGGTATTTGTATCGCCATTGCCACCGTTTTCGCCAAGCTCACGAGCCGCATCTTCCTCCTCTTCTTCTTTCGTCGTCGTCGTCATCGTCCCTCTCTTCTTCTTCTCAACGGGCCGATTACTCCGCACGCGTATCCCCACGACCTGCCCAAACGCACTGACTCCCCTATCTGTCCTCCCGCATTTGCTATACTGGCAGCCATCCCAATTGAGCTCGAGTCTCCTCACCCTCGGAGGGCTGTGTTTCGCGGTATCGTTGGGTTCCGACTTTGCGTCCCCTGCCCCACCACCCCTGTCCTCCTGAGCGTACACCCGCCTCCTCTCCTCGGCTCCCCAGAGCACATTGACGCTCTCGTCCGCGCCGGGCCGCACCTCGGGGCTGATCAGCCGGCCCTTGCGCAGCGCCTTCCACAGCACCTCCTCGACCGTCGGCTGCGGTGTCACGTTGCCGTTGGCGTGCTCGAACCCCCCGTACCGAGAGCCCAGGTACGCGAACTTGAGCGCGATGTGTCGCGTCGTGTAGGCTGCGGGGTTGAAGGCCCGGGCGCGACGAGGGGATCGAGACCGAGAGCGAGACCGATTGCCTCCTGGTGGCGCCGCGACGGGAGGACTTGGCTGGGCGACGGTATCATCCGTCGAGACACACGTGGAAGGGGATGATGCACTCGAGGCGGTGGTGCGGGTGGTGCGGAGGCGGGCGAGAAGGGCGGTCTGCTCGCGCAGTTGGCGTTCCAGGCTTGTTATGCGGGAGAGGAGTTGGAGTTCCGCGGGCGTGTGGGATGAGGAGTCGAGGGTAGTGGCAGCGGCGGCGGCGGCCGTAGTAACTGTAGAGATACTTGTAGCGGGACTTTTGGTTGTATCTGAACTCGTTGTGGTGGTGGCTGTCCGTTCATTCGAGTCATGATCCGTCATTGCGGAGCTGGACTGGTAACGCGAAAAGGTGTGGAAAAGCCGCTGGGCTGAAGAGACGGAGACGAGCCTGCTCGTCGAGAATATTGGGGCGGCAGAATGGCAAAGAGGCATGAAAGAGAAGCGCGCAGGTGGGAGTATCCCAGGACGTGGGTGCGCGCTGTGGTTGATGGTCACGGTGGACGAAAATTAAAAGCCTATGTACTATGTACCTCGGGGTATCGTGTGCCGAGACGACGCACGAGGCTGCGAGACTACATGCGCGAGGCTACGAGGCTACATGCGCGAGGCTACGTCGTAACAGCACCATGTCGAGTCTAAACCGCAGACGATGTTGCTCATTGACATGTTTAGTTGTGCAGCAGCTTGTGACAACCTCGTTGCCACATTTCTAGTGCCTCCCTGTGTTGTTACATTCGTTGCTGAACGAGACTATGATGCTATCAGTCACCCCACTAGTCTTCAGCATCGTGGAACTCCACATCAGGGCTGTCCTTGTCTTCTGGTTGTTCTTCAGCCGCGTTTTCCTGCGAATCCTGGATTTCAATTGCGGTCTCTGCATCCTGCATGACGTCGTCTTCATCATCGCCTTCGCCGTATCCGTCGCCTTCTTTGCCAGTATTCTCCCGTTCCTCATCTGAGTCCTCGCCTTCCCGATCAGCATTCTGCGCATTCTCAAACTCGGCCAGCATTTGTTTCTCGTCCTCATTCAAATCCTCGAGCTCACTAAGTTCGCTTCCGGAGTCCTCGGCGTCAGCATCCCCGTCCGCGCTATCTTGGATGCTGCCTCTTCTAGAAGTTGCCCGGCTCTCGTCCACATCTTTGGCGTCCGCCACGCGCTTGTTGACCGGCGATTCTGTCTCGATTTCGGTCTTTGAGGGAATTTCCACGGCGAATCTCTTGGATAGAATGGGTGTCTTGATAGGTGGTGGCTTGACGATGGCCGATTCGGCTTTGCGTTGGATTTCGCGTCGGGTCACAGTCTTCGTACGTCCGGGCTTGGCTCGGTCGCGTTGGACTTCAGGAACTGGTTGACCGGCGACACCGGCAAGTGGAGCGGGTGCATTCTGCAACCCGAGGCCAACAGGGGCGGAAATTGACAGCGACAAGGGCCCGTCGGTAGCGCCATCTCCTTGGGCTCGGAGCATATCGCTGAGGCGAGCTCGCTGTGCCTCCTCGCTTTCACCATCGCCCATATCAGTCGTCATATTGATGAACGTGCCTTGTGGAAGCGGAGCAGGTTGGGGCTTCGGCTGTTCGTCGGGCGGCAGCTGCTTCACGAACTCTTCGTAGAGACATGCATAGGCATCACCAATCAGATCATCGATCACAGGACCCTTCATCAAGCTGTTGTTGAGACGTTTCAGGTCGACACCCTCTCGGATGACATCCAGGTATACCGAACTAGTGTCCGGATCGTGTGACCACTGTTCCATTGCCTCTGATTTCTTGCTAAACTCCTCGTGGTTCATGCCATCAAATAGCGCTCTTTCTCGTCCTTCTGGGATTTGGCCGTGGCGCCTCAGCAGCCGTACATAAGTCGTAGCAGCCTCTTCCCATATCTTGGTATGGTCGAGAAAATCGATGGCTCTTCTTCTAATGCGGCGGACAAGGGCGTCTAGGCTTCCACGGTCGTTCAGTTGCTCGAGGACATGGACGAAGAAAGAGACATATCGTCCCGTATACACGTAGTGGCGACCCGGACGCTCGTGTTCGGGCTTCCAGACCTGCATCGTCATGGTCTTTGTGAAGATTTGCTGGGTGAACTCGTGTTTCGCCCCAAGGGCTCCTGCCAGGTTCGGCGACTCATCGTACAGCACATGGGCCGCACGGTTGGTGATTCTGTGGTGCCAGTTGGCCTTGTCTGCGTGGCTTAATCTCTTCAAGACATCAATCATGTATCGCTCCCAGTCAACACCATCTTCATCTTGAGACAGGTTCACTCCATGCGCATATCGGGTCGCCTGCATGTATTGATACGCTTGCTGATAGTCAATCTTGCCACCTCTGAGCATCTTGTGAACAATGGAGACAAGTTTGAGATGTGGCTCGAGTATCGGCTCATTGGTCTTCTCTTTCTTAGGGAGCGCTTCGATGGCCGCAACGACTGCCTCGATGACTTGCTCTGCCCGGACACGACCACGATTCTCCGGGCTCTGAAAGATCTTCCACAAGCATTTAGCTCGTGTGTAATGTGACATCCATGACTTGGGGCGGTCCGTCAATTTGGTCTTGAGGAGTTTAGCTGCAAAGCACCACAGCGCGAATTGTCGTGCTGGCTGGTGATAGGGTTGCTTGGACATCGTCTGGTCTGCGGTGCTGCTTAGATGGCGCATGTGCTTGTCGGTCCTGAATGCCTCCATATCCAAAGGAGGGCGAGAAGAGGCGTATAGACGAGTGCCAAACTCTCCGAGCATATCTTCGATCTTCGCGGCCGTCTCCGGCTGGTCGTCCTCGGTGCGAAAAGCAATCGCAGTGGCCATCATGTAGCTGTGAATCGCTTGACGTTCCAGCAAAGAGATATCACTTCTGGAGTCGTTAAGCTTAGCCGAGTTCCAAATCAAATCGTCTTCGATCTTGGCCTCGAAACATTGTGCCAAGCGATACCAAGTCTCCCACTTTTCGGTGTCGTGATTCAAGTCCTGGCGGAAAAGATTCATTGCGGAGTCCAGATCTTCAGTCGAGGTGGGACTGACACGCTTCACAGACTTGTACTTGGACAGGGTAAGGTGACCAAGCATGAAATACCAGCCAGTACTTGCTGCAACTTCTGTGTCCGCTTTCACCGGTCCTGTTGGGAGAGCCAGAACACCTCGGGTACAATCGAAAAGATCAGCTGCCTTGATCACCCCCTTAAGGTAATCGCGAATGATCAGCCTATTCTGCTGTAGTGCTGGAGAGCTCTTAACAACTCCAAGCGCTTGTTGCATCTTGTCGATTGTGCCCCTGAGTTCGCTCTTGTTGAGATCCTTCACATTGAATCGTTCAGCATACTTCATAATTGTCGGTATCAATGTCCAAGCTGTCTTCCTATCCAAAGTTTCAGAGGGACAGCCGTGGTCAACGTCCCCAATGCCACTAGCAAAGCGAAGTTGATAAAGGTCGTAAAAGACCTGTGCCACCTCTGCAGCATAATCCTGCTCAGTTGGCAAGGTACTCAACTCCTTCTTCACCAATTTGACCAAGGCCTTGTTGGCATATTTGCAATATTGTCGAATGCCGAGACAACCATGGATGGTACATAGGTACTCTGCCAAGCCATCCGCGGCACGGGAGTAAGATGAAGGGTCTTGCACTGTTGCTTCCTTCAGCAGGAGGTATTGAAGGTTGGAAGCCCGGATAAGCATCTCCCTCATCCGATCTTTGGCTTTCTCATACTGCTTTGCAGAGAGCGCACCCTTGAATTGAGGCCCCGAAGTCTGGCCGACGCGGACCGAGTCATCGTACATTACAAACCCGTAGAGGAGCTTAATGACCAGAGTAATGGCACTCAGTGAAGAACGAAGGTGGGAGTCGTCGATACATTCGAAGGGAGCAAGCTCATCGGGAATTTTACTGAGCAATTTGATCATCACCTCGTCGACATCATGCAGCCATTTGAGCATCTCAACTTGGCGGCATGTCGCATCGAGGTCGAGATGGCGGGCGGTATGCAGCTCACCGACAATTGTTTCGATGATGCGGAAGAGACACGATACCACTTTCGGCGGGTATGAAATCGAGGTATAAGCATTCTGCAGGCGTCTCCAAAGTGCCAATGTCAGTGTCGCATTGTTAGACTCGAGGAACTTCACCAATTCCTCTGCTTGTGTTGTTCGCGCCAGTGGTGTGCTCACGCCCGGTGTGGAACTAGCCTGGGACCGTGTTATTGTGTCCAACATGGGTTCCAGCATTTCAATGACTGCCACCGGATCGCTGTTATCATCATCGAAAACTCTGGCAAAGAAGTCGCTTGTGCTGAGCACCGATAGTTGGTGTTCGATTGCCGGAACAGATATCTCAGGCATTGCCGTATTGTTTGGCAGGTAGATTGGGCTGACTTCACTCTTCTCCAAGAATGCTTTTAGTTCCTCGAGCAGTAGAACAAGGTGTGCCTTTTCGACATCGTCGTCCAGTCTGACGTGAGCAACTGATGTCCACATGAAGCGCAGAACAAGTGGATCACTCAAACCCCGAGCTGAGTAGCTGAGGTAAAGCTGCATGAAGTCGCTGGCTAGACTTGCCCATCTGTTCACACGCTCAATATTCACGCCTCGACTAACAGGGTCGAACGGGCCGTTCGGGTCTGAGACTGTCGCGGCCACGTCGAGGAATAACTCAAACAGCCCTTCTACCAGCTCGAAGGAGGATTGCACCTGCTGGAAACTGCTGCTCTGCTGGTCACAAGTCGCTTCGCCAAGGTTCGAAAGGCGTTCATGCCGCTGTTGCAGAGACTGCCACAGATAGTCTTCGGTTTCGCAGGCCAAGTGCGCTGCCGTATACTTCGTTTCCGTAGACCATGCCGTGAGCAAGTAAGGGGACGCATAAAGTCGGCCTTTCACTTTACAACCAGTGAGGAGCGAGGAAAGCCACCAGGTGGCCGCATCGTAGATATTCGTGGGTTCCTCGTTGATAAGAGATACCAGTGAACTCCATGCAGCCGTGCCAGCCTCCTCGAATGGCTGAGACTTCTTTGGCGTAGCGAGCTTGGAACGTTGGAGGAATTGTGAAACGCCGGTCGCCTTCTCTGGAAAGTCTTGACTACTATGGCCATGAACAATTGCTTGACCCTTCTCATCCGTCCAATTTGTCAAAGCATGCCGTAGGTCCATGAGGAGGCGCAGATCTTTCTCAGAAGCATGAGAGTGGTTTCCCGGTTCACTGCCGTCCGCTCCAGTCCAGAATGACTGCTTGGCTTGTTCCGTGGAGAGGTACATTTTCATATCGAACCTCGCAAGAAGGGTGTTGGCCACATCAAACCATGCCTGATCAGCCTGCTCGTGGATTGCCAGCTGTCCGAGAAAGTACTGCGGTTGCTCATGAGCCGTGTCTTCTTCTTGTGCTGCGACATCAGCCATTGATTCTCTTGCTCGCAGTCTCTTGCTTTTTGTCCGGCCTTCAGGCTCCTCGTTCCACCCAGCAACGGCGGAGGAACGTTTTCGTGATGGGAGAGCCGCAGAATCGGGCTGTGGAGGTGCAGCACTTCGCAACTCGATCGTATCTCCATCCGCTGCCAAGTCCGCCGTATCACCGTCTGGTTGCCCGGAGGTGGCGAGTGCCGCCGAACTTTCGTGACCAATGATGTCTGCTACGGTCGAAGATTCGTCTTGCATCGCATTCTTCGTTGGGCTCAAGAGAGGACCCTGTAGAACTTCGTTCTGGCCGGCGCCATTGGGATGCACTTCGCTTTCCGCATCTTTCATCTCGGCAGGGTCGCTCATCAAGTTGGAGTCTGGTAGCACGACTTTAACAATGGTGGCGCAGCTGAGAGAGCCTTCGTCATTATGAATTTTGTCGACAATCTCAGCAATCTTCTCCCCGAGCGCGAACAAGTCTGTTGACGCTGGCTTTAGGTCTGCGCGAGGTACTGTGAAGCTCAAAGGTCGATATCTGTCGTCAAGATATTCGAGGGTCTGTGCACGCTTTGGGAGGTCCGGGTATGGGTCATTTGATTCTCTTAGTGCGGTCAACAGCTTGTCTTTGGGTCGGATGTTGGAGCTTTGGAGACGGCTGAGGTCGTCATGAACGAGATCAATCACCTGGCTGAGTTCGCCGGCGGCGTACGCTTCGTCGAGACCAGATATATCGACAGTCTGCTGTCCATTCTCAACCTCGCCTGCTAGCACGCTTTCCAAGCAGAAACGCGCTATTCTGTGCGATGACAAGACATCGGCGACGCGGGCTGATTTCTTCCATAGGTCCAGGTCGGTGTCGTCACGCTCGAGCGCTTGTGCAAATTGACGGAGGCTTTCTTTGGAGGATTCGGCATGAGACCGGCAAAGCTCGGCACGAGAAGCTTGCTTGTCTGACATCTGATGGCAAGCGGCATCAAGAATAAACTGGCCTCTGTTCTTGAAAGCGAGATAGATGAGTTGAGGAATTGAGCTGGCCGATGATTCGGCGGCATTGCTGGGCAGCAGAGGCAGGGCGGTGTTATCTGTCTGAGCAGCTGCTACCGCACCCTCGTCATCTAGCTCATCATGCGCAAACTCGGAAACGACCTCTGGGTATTTGAAAACCTCGGATCTGAGTAACTCGTCATAGGCCTCTTGAGCCTCCGGGAAATATCGAGGGCCTTGAGAGTGGAGTTTGAGGGCATTTTGATAGAGCTTGAAGGCTTCTTCGAGTTGGATCTCGCGGGTGTCGTCGACTTCCTCCTCGAACTTATCTTCGGGCTCAACGTTCAGAGCCGTGAACCCGGACATGATGGACGTCTCAGCGGTTGTCTTCCTCAGCGAGAATCGGTATGCGACATCTCATTCCGTGGCGGATGGTCATCATAATCTCCTGTCGCACCGGCGCCTCCAAGACGAGGATACGGACTTATTTGTCTCTTTGTTCTTTCTTTCTTTCTCTCTTTTCGTGATAATGATTCACGTCACGGGCATAAGAGAGAGTTGAGACTGAAGTGACAGTCGAGAAGCGCGTCTCATGAATTCCTGAACAGGCAATATTGCCGGCTGTCTTACGGGGGAGCATTCAGCGCCAGGGGCATCCAAAATCCTGGAGCGACGCCTGTCCAATCTACGAGACACGGTAGCAACCTATTTCGTCCCAACTGTCTGGGCAGGGCTCCTGAAGAACAAGAAACGCGCCGTGCAAGACACTGTGCTTTGTCCCACAGAAACAACTGCATCAAGTGGTCACGATTTGTCGCGTCAAGCACATCCCTAGCATCACTGCCCGGAACTAGCCCTCGAGTCCACCAATTGAGGGGACGCGGCCATGGTCACGCCGGCTGTGCCTGAGTCAGTCTCCTCCCTTGAGTGTTGCTGCGGCTTTTCTGACTATCTTGTGACAGGATTATTGAGGACGAGGATATTGGTCTCGCGGTAGATGCTCGGACAGAGTCCTTACCTGGGCTGCGTGAACTAGGACCCCCCGACCTCGTCCACCTCGTCAAGCAGAGTACAAAGGCTGGCGCAAAGCAAACAGGCGTATACCACCATGTCACCGGCATCGATGCTTCTTCCTCCGCGAGCTTGGCTGCATACGTAAATACCTTGACGTTCAATCCTGCCGACAAGACGCACAAGGTGGTCTCAGGGCTATATTGCTGCTACAATGCCTTTTCGCACCTGGACATGCGGGTTGAAGTCAAAATACCTGGGAGTGTCGAGAGCTACTGTGTCGATGAAAGAGGAGACAGAAGAGTTGCAACAGAGAGTCTATGGCTGGAAACGTTCCTCTGCGCGGTCCTGCGAGCATATTCGTACTCAGACAACGGGAGCGGTGATACGATAAAGAAGATCATTGGCGTCAGGAGATTCAATCCAATCATTAACACTGAGCTGGAGCACAGGTTCTTCGAGGCGGCCGAAAGGTTGTTCTTCAGTGGCCGGCAGCTGGGATCGGATCCAGAAATTCAAATCCCCAATGTCGTGTCAAATCATCTCACAGCGGGACTGCTGAAATACATCCGAACCACCGGACGATACACCTCAGGAATTAACTTGTTCGAGAAGCTGCGCACAAAGGACGTCGAGATATCCTCGTTACTGGCACGAGTTCTCCTAGACGGCGACGAGGAGATTCAGGCCGTCCGGCTGCTGCATGACTCGTTGGAGGATGTGCCAATGGACTACGCTCTTCTTGACTGCCAAGCTTCTTTTTGTGAGAGCAAAGGAGAAGGTGAAATGGCTCTGGAGTTGGCCAAACAAGGGGTCACAGCTGCACCTAGTGAGTTCAGCACTTGGGCTCGGCTGGCGGAAGTGTACGTCGATCTGGAGCAGTGGGATCTTGCGCTGTTGACTCTGAACTCGTGTCCCATGTTCTCATACCAAGACAAGGACTCGCCGAGGATGCCTGAGCCGAGTCGCGTGCTTCTGCCAATCCTGCCAGAAAGCGCACTGGATGAAATCGACGAGGGACAGCCTCGACAAGGAGAGCCATACGATCAAGTACATGTCTCGTTACGCAAACTCCAGGCTGCCACATATCAAGGGACTTTCTTGAAAGCATACAGCTTGCTTACACGGATTGCAGCCGCCATTGGGTGGGACACGCTCCTGAAAACCCGGAGTCAGGTCTTTGTCATGGAAGAGGAATATCGTTCCGAAAGGCAACATTCCTTCACACCCAAAACGCCAGCTAGCAAAAACGCTAGCACAATTGCCTTATCCGGCACTCCAAATGGGGATCCCAAAGCAAATGGAAATGGAGCAGATGAAGACGATGAGTCAGATGACGGCTCTCGCACAGAGGAGCCTAAAAACAACGAAGATGATCTCGATGGAGCTTCCTCTACTGCGCCGACGCTGAATGGTGGCATGAGCACGAATGAGAACGCCGAACTGAAGGCCGACCAGTCCATGGAGAAACCTGTGCCGACTATCGCAGCTGAAGAAGTCAAGTCGGGAAATGACGAGCCAGATCCGCATCACGCACAATATCCACAGTTCCAGAACAAGCGCCTTTGTGAACGATGGCTGGATAACCTGTTCATGGTGCTTTACGAGGACCTGCGGATCTACACCATCTGGCGAACAGAAATGGGTCAGTATCGACAACAGCAAATGCAGTACAAGAAGTCGGCTGCCGAGTGGGAGATTCTCGGAGATCTTGCTGAACGACTACATCACACAAACGAGGCATTGGAAGCGTATCAACAGTGTCTGAACATTCGATTCTCACCGAAAGCAATGAAGGGTCTTTTGAAAATGTATGAAAAGAAGGGAGATACCAGAAATATCCTTGCATGCTTGATCCGTCTGATCACATGGCAGTACCGATGGTACTCAGAGGTAAGCTGCACTTAGTGATGTCCAAGAGTTCCACTGACGGTGGTTTAGTTCTCGCCCGAGCTCTTCTATTCGATACGCAAACTTATTGAAGAAGAAGGCGCCGTCAAGATTCGATCGATCGTTCAGAGCACGAACCTACCACAACACGTCCTAGATCTAACGCACGAATATTGCCGGCTGTGTGTCACTTTTAGGAGCAGCGGTACGGACGGTTGATGGGCATAGCATGATTGATGATGTCGGATAGACTAGGTCACCTTTGTACATGAGGGTGGTTCACAATTCTGGACTTTGTTGTTGCTGAGCGGGCTTTCAGGTAGCGGCGCCTCGCCAGTTGAAGTGGTCTCAGGTAGACAAGGACACAGGCACCTTCCGAGCCTCTTTGCAGCAAAATTGATATCCATTCTGGGTCACGCAACCGCGACTTGCTTCGTTGCTGCTGGTGGCAATTGCTTCACCGAACCAATGCAGATACTTATTACGGCCGATCAGATGCCAGCTTTCGAGACAGACAACGATCAACCAGGACTTCCATAACAAACAATTAATTGTCTTCCAACAATCTTCACTCGCCATAAAATTGATTTCACGCTTTCTTGTGATAAAGCGAATTTCTCGAACGTCCCGTATTCGACCCTCCATAGCGCCACCATCCTCTCTCAGAACTGCTCCATTGACTGGCCCCCACTGGTTCATTCTCCAGCCCGGAAGCCGGACAGGCAGGGCTTTAACCAGTGAGAGGGGTTTGTCAAGGAACGATTCAACACGACTTTCACCAGTCATTACGAGACTTTACAGACATGGCAGCCCAAAAGCGTATTGCAAAGGTAGGTGTTGACACCCGGACTTCCGGAAACTCCATGACTGATAAATCTCACAACAGGAACTTGGTGATCTTGCGAAATCTCCACCAGCTGGCATGACGGTTGGCCTTGCCGATGAGTCGAACATCTTTGAGTGGAGAGTCACAATCGAAGGCCCGGCTGGATCCCCATACGCTGTATGTTGTCCCTGTGACAGAATATTTAATTGAGAATCTTTTCTCCTGGCAGGCCACTCGACCGCAAGAGCCTCGATGGTCGGCCCTGACGCCCCAGCCGCGAACCCTCAGCCTTGACTCAGCTCTCAACAGGGCCTCAGTTCATCTACATCACGTTTCGCCTCTGCACTTAGACTAACACAGGACACCAGGGCTACCTCTTTGCCATGAATCTCACGCTCCCCCAAAATTATCCCTTCAAGCCGCCCACCGTCACGTTCGCGACCAAGATCTACCATCCCAACATCTCCAATGACTCGCCTCCCAACAGCGGAATCATGTGTCTGGGCATGCTGCGCGAGACTGACTGGAAGCCAAGCACTAAGGTCTTCGCCGTGCTGGAGTTTGCGAGACAGTTATTGAAAGGTACGTTGCCATCCTTGACGCTTTGGGCTGGGCGGAGAGAACCTGGCTTCCCAGGTACAGTAGCTGATTGTGTGGTACCGCATGCAGAGCCCAATCCGGACGATGCCGTGGAAGCGAAGATTGCCGACCAGTACCGCACCGACAAAGCCGCGTTCGAGAAGGAGGCGAGGGATTGGTGCAAGCGCTATGCCAAACCGATGAAGTGAGCGACCAGACCGTCTTGGATTTCAGAACAGGAAAGGTGCTGTGCTGCGCTGTGCTTGGCTGGCTTCTCACCAGCAACAGGGCGTGAGGGACCGCTAATTATGGCATGGACATCATGGCAGCGGTTTCGAGCAGGATAGCTGATGAGCACACGATACGAGCATAGATGGCATGACCCGCATCAGAAGTCACGAAAAGCTCGAACCAGATGAGACATGAAGTGTCATGCAAAAGGCAATGCCTTGGGTTATGTGTCAATGAGAACAGGAATTACTCCTCCATTTCATCCTCGTCCTCGTCCTCGTCCTCATCCTCGTCCTCCCCATCTTTTCCTCCACCACCTTCGTCAGCCATGTCATCATCCTCGTCCCACTCGTCCAAGTCATCGCTGTCCCATTCCTCCTCTTCGCTCTGTCCACCCTCGCCGTCCCCATTCTTGCCACTATTCAACTTGGCGTTCTTCTTCGCCAACCTCTTCCTCTCCACATTCTCGCGCTGCTCCTTCTTCCTGGCCTCCTTTTCTTGCCGCTTTTTCGTCCATTTCTCCTCAAGCTCCTTTTCCTCGTCCTTGGACTTGGTCACGAATTCATTCCACATGACACGTCCCTCGCAGATTCCCTCCTCGACTTTCACCATCCGAAGGCGCATGCGAGGCCCCAGTTCAACGAGCTTCACCGCCCGCTTCTCCACATTCGAGGCTGTCCGCACATGGGAGTCGGGAACGTCTTTTTCCCCACTCTGTTTCCGTGCCTCTTGCTGCCTTTGCATTTCCTTGCGGCTTAAGACTCTCTGCGTCGTCGTCTCCAGGACTTCCACTTCAGCGTCCGTGTCCAACTCTGTCTCGCTGGCCGATGTATAACCCCCGGCCGCGGGATCGAGCAAATACTCAGCCACATCCTCTAATTTGCCCAGATTCGGCAGCGCGGCGCCCGATTTCTTCTCTCGCAATCGCTGTTCGCGAGCGTCGAATCTGCGTATCCGCTTGGAGACGCCTGTGCGGCGGGTGGTGATGGCGTAGTGTCGTAGGGAAATCACATACGTCCCGTCAGCTTGCACCTCCCTGTTTAAGAGTAATATCCTCCGTATGGAACTGAGGGGCGTGCTCTGCGGCGAAATCGGCGGGAACATGGACTGGAAGACCGTCGTTGTGAGAGACTCCAGCTGTTTCTTGATCGGATCCTTTTCCGCCTCCGCCGACGTGAAATTGTTCATGACTAGGAGCGGCGCGTGGAGGTACTCTGTGCCCCCGCCGCGGGGGTGTTTCTGGGCGCGGGCAATGTCTTTGCACAGGGCGTAGTGCTCGACGCGGAAGGTGAGAGTTGGGCCTCGCGGATGGAGAGCCACACGGAGGTGCACGTTGCCGGAATTTGAGCGCGAGAAGAGGAACAGGTGTGTAACACCCAGGGGCCCGGCCATCGAGGTGTAGTCTTTGAGCTTGTTCGCGCGGCGCTCCTATACCCGCCCGAAGAGTTAGCGTTGGTATTCACCTTGGGACGAGGAGTTCCTGCTTGCTTTTAATCTGCTTGCCGTGTCTGGCTCCATCATTGCTCGGAAGTCTCTGCATAGCTGTGTGACGCTGGATCCGACGTCGCCTGCGCCCATGCGGATAACCATGCTCTTTGGCCGGCGGACGCCCTGAGTCGTCTTTGCGGAGTTATCATTGTTGGGGATGTGTGTCCTCTTCTTCTTTCTGACCTTGGCCATGTTTAGCGAAGACGGGAAAAGAAGAAGTGGCAGGAGGGAGGTGTACAGTGAGTATTGCGGGATAGACGCATCAAGCCCATGTCAAAACTCCGTTGCGGTACAAAACTTTTTTACGGTGGGCCATTGTTTATCTTTTGCAGGTTCCGGCGGAGCATTACTTATCTTGCGACGCCTTGAAAGTGTACATCAGTGGCGATTCATTCTTCGACCTGATGAATCCTCCAATTTCCAAGGTAACTAATTACAATTGATATACTTAATCACCGTTACCACCGCACCCTTCCATCGCACCCTTCCATCGCGATGCCGATTGTTCTTCCTCTTAAACTCTGGTGCACAGCAGTAGGATCAAGGCCCCCAATGGCGCGGACGACTGCAATGTGACATTTTCAACGGTTTTGACGGTTACACAAAAGCGCGCACCATGCTCCCTCAACATTGCTGCACAATGCTTTCTTCTTCTCCGACCATTTATTGAGCCACTGAGCGACTCCGTCCAAGTCTATGAGCTCTAGAGTGTCGTTCGGCTCCACCACTCCTATGACTTCCGTGGCTGCTGTGTGGCTTCCGACCCCGAAGAGGTCCAGCATTTGCCTTTTCCGCTTGCCAATCTGGTTGAGCTGTTCTTGGTCCGCGTATGGCTCCGGAGAAAAGCTGGAGGCTGTGGTGTTGCTCGACTCGGTACGGCTTAGTGAAGGGCTAGTGCAGCTAGGATTCGATGTCGACAGTCCGCTCCTTCCCGTCTTGACAGATGGTGGCTGATGGTGGTAGTCAATGGATGACAGTGCAGGACACGGCATGATACGGGAACTGTTTTGATGCGCTCTTCCGCTCAGCATGAGACTGGTGATGCCCCGCGCTCGGCTTTTGGTACAGGCTGCAATGACTGTGGTGCAACGATCTTCCAGCCAGGAGCTCCGATTTCTCGGTTCTTCAAGTCTGATTGATTGATCCATCCGACTGGAGCCAGCTCTATCGTCTCGGATTCACCTACATCTTTATGCATCTGCTATGCAGCTTACACCCTGTTAACCACGAGCCAGCGCCGTGTTAACCACCATAATTCCCAATGGGGCAGCTGGGGTCGGGACATTCAAGGTGCGGCCGTCCGCAAGGTTTGATTGGTGCGCTGCTGACAGCACCTTGAATATCACGATTTCAGAGTAACGGCGTAATAGCCGGTACCTCTCCCTCTATCTCGCTCTCGTTGAATGTCGTTAGCAACGATGAGCCCGGGAAAATTGAGACACTACCGCAGATACAAGATTCCAAAAATTGTGTCGCAAATCCCTCGAAATCAGACTGACAGCAGACTTAGCCTACTATTACGGCAAGGGGCACTTTCGTCTACTACAGCAGCCGCAACGATCGAGCACGTGGTGGCGTATACGACTCTTGTACGCGTTCCGTTGATCGCCCTGTTATGAAGATTGAGCATGGTACCAACATATTTGACCTGGTAGATTGAAGCCCGCTCGCTGGCTTCTTTGCCAATGCTTCCATCTTTGGCAAACAGGTCCTGAGGACAGTATCCTTCTGCTTACTTCACCTTCCAGGTCCCCAGGAGCTCACCGCAGCGTTCAAGACTTCTCAACTTCTTGCACAATTCGACAACCTTGACTGCCGCATCTTCAGGAATATCTTGCGCCTGTTCCGAAACTGAACGAGCTTCCACGTCACTTTCGCTCAACCAAGGCACGTCCTCAGCACTTTCTCGGAGCACTGTCCCATCCACCAGGGTAACTTCGACCGTTGCGGGCTGAAGGCCGCGCGCATACAGCTTGTCAAATTCAGCGCTTGATTGCAAGCGGCACTTCGACATGAGCTGGTTCACACGCGGCTCATCGGCCTTTTTAAAGATTTCCTCGCCCAGTCCGCCGAACACCAATGCCGCGGATACCCCAAACTGTATCGACATCTTCGTCTGCTGAATGGTGGTCAGGGGACCTGCATTGTTGCATCCTGGGTATTTGACAGCCTGCGAAGTGGCAGTGATGTTGATTTCCTTGATGTCACTAGGCTTGTGTTTCTGATAAATCCGGACGGCAACAGCGGAAGTGGTTTGGGCGTAGTTGCATCCCGCCACCGGCTTGAAGCGCACATCCAGGATGCCTTGGCCTATGGGAGAGGTGTTGAGCCAATCTTTGAAGACCTCAGCGCCAGCAGGTCCGACACTGAGGGCATTGAAGAAGCCATCTTTGCCCTCCAAGGCGGTGTCACTGCACTCGAAACCCGCAGTTGCCAGATCAAAAGCGGCAATGCCGGCACGACTCGCAACACCCATCTGGACGAAGATTTCCATTCCCCCAGACCATGCCCACTCGTTGAAGCCAGCACACATATTGACCGCGTACCCAAGGGCGTTTACGGCGACTGTTTCCTCGACATTCTCTGCCGCTATCGCCGCCGCCGCAGCGCCAAATGCACCGATCAGACCACTCGGACGGAAGTGGGCGTTGAATGTCCCCCGACTTCGGATGGCCGTGCCAAGCAGTGCCGCCATCTCATAGCCGGCGATGATGGCGCGCAACAACGTCTCTCCAGACCATTGGTGCCGCTGGGCTAGTGCAAGAGCTGCTGATATGACTATCGAACCGATATGTGAACACGCTGCTAAGTGCATGTCATCGCGAATGGCACTTGACTCGATCAGCGATCAATCCCCGTAACCGAAAACGCTCTTACAAGTAAACGCTGATAATCATAGGCTGGACTTGACTCACCTGTGTGCTAGGGTCGCATTGACAAAAGCAGACGTCTCGGTCGAGATGTCTTGGTTGACGCCCCACGCAAATGCCTCTGGTGTTCCATGATTCAGTTGGGCGTATTTTATCAAAGCATCTTTCCACGGCAACGAGAGGCCAGAGTGGACAGCTCCAAGCCAATCGATGATACAGTAGACGGCCTTGTCGTAAAGCTCCGGCTGCAACTCTTCAGTGGCGATCTGACGAAGACGTCTTGTCGCCAGACGAGTGAGGCTGGGAGGGTGTTTCAGATCGCCGTTACTCGCCATGGTCAAGTAATTTCGACTTCACTACACCAATCTCTTCATCAGCACCACGGAAGCAGCCACGACTTGGTCTTTTGTCTAAGAGGTTTTCTGCCACTCCTACTCCAACAGGAAGAAGGACTTCACTCCACGCTTGATGGCAGCGTTCCCCCAAATCCCCAACAGTGCGGGGAATGACAGCTGATGGCTACCCGCAGAGATTCCTGCTGCTTGGAAATGATTGATATTGGGATCCTGAACTGATGTATCCCTTCTAATATGTTCGGAAGACAAGGGAGGGGGCTTTAATGGTGCGCGGCTCGAGAGACTCCTCGCGATCCAGATACATGAGCAACCCTTTCTTTCGTGTTGGCTTTGCGTGGCTTTTCCACTCCTTGAGACCAACTTGCCCAATCTGCTCGGTAAGGCGGGGTCGTCCCCAGCCGAGCAAGATGAGAAAGCGTGACAGAAGTGCCCAATGATACCAGATTCTCTTCTCGCATCGTCTTGAGATGGTAGGCTCGGCCTTGGCATCGTCAACTTCTCGAAGGTGCCAGGCGCCGATTGGCTGCCCAAACAATGTTCTAGAGGAGCGGGACTGACGGGAAGATCGCCAGTACCTTACAGGAGCTTCTACCATTCCGGCGGCATGTCTCCGGGCACGTATATTCATGGTCCAAGAGACGAAGTTGGAAACTGAACAACCTGAAAGTCAGGTAAACTTGCTAATACCCATATCGGCCTTTCAAAGGGGAATATACCTGGTACTATGAGTGCATCGAAGACCCTCCAGGACGAGTCATCCACCAGCTCACTCCTGTGGGTGGATCACGACGCCAAAAACCGTGAAGCTCGGCCACACAGGAAACACGTCTTCACGGACATACAAACGCAGTATGCCGGGCATTCGAGCGTGAAAATCGGACCAAAGGCATTGCGCGCATCGGTGATATTCCCATCGACGAAAATCCAGGTCGTGTCGTGGCCACCGTTGATTCCGAGGAAGAAGAAGGACATGCCGCAAGGCAAGAAAGAGAGGAAGTCGTGTCCCTCAGCCTCGTCGCCGTCAATGCTAAAGTGGCAGCTCTGATCCGTTCACCGTTTTTGCCGTCGAATTAACTCCCCAGGTCAAACGAACTGCTGACATTCTACGGTCGAGACTTGTTCATTCCTTCGGTCTACCGCACCGGTCCTTGGGGATGGAAATCGTCGAGGACGGCCAATATCGAATATTTAGTGTAGACGCATGCATGAGCGTCGTGGCAGTGGTGGTTTGTTTGACGTTTCTGGCCCCGGCATCCTCAGATTGCTTCATTTGCGACCCGTAAGTCGAAAGTAGGAACTCGCAGCCGTGTCATTCACGGCGAAGAGCACGTAAGTTCTGAGGACCAGGCTCGAGGGTAATGTTGTCCTGGACCGTACGGTCTATTGGAACATTTAGCTTGCTCTGGGGATTTGAAGTTCCCATACGCAACTTTGAGGCGCCATTATCCACGGCAAAATGCTCTGTTCACTTCTGGGCAACAGTCGGGTTGGACAGGGCGACCTCGCCATGTTGAGAGCGGTATCGTACAACGACTTCAATGTTTGGCGGAAGCGAAGATGCCGTCTTTGAGGAATAACCCCTGGGAAGCACTGGATGCATCCATCGAGGACGAGTCCCTTCAAGGTATACTCTCAGACCGACGAAGACATACCAGAATCTGGGTCCTATGTTCCAAGCTTGAGTGCGGCGATTGGCACAGCAGTAGATGCATTTCTAGCGTGGTGCCTAGCTCGTCTCCGGGCCATCAAGCTCCTGCCGGTCAAAGGCTTCGGATCATTGTGATAATTTGTGATTCAAAATGATCGGGCGATCGCCACGTCCAGTGCAGGGTGTCGGTGGGGTGTTCTCTCAGCGACTATTGAATCTCCTGCGGTGGAAGTATTCGTTCTTGCAGGGAGGCGTGGGCACTGCGCCATGGCAGGCAACATACGTCAACATTTCTGGATTCAACATTCGTGGGACAGTACCGCGTCACTCATCGTATGCATCGATTATTGGTGGCTACTTGGAAGTTGTGATCGAAACCGTCAAGCGGCGGCCACACGGGAATGGAGCATCGCCTTTAGATCGGACTTGTACACGTTTGAGGTGTGGCCGACAACGCTACTGTACTCCGGTATTGTGGACTCACCACCCAATGAACCATCTCACACATCCTCTTTCCAATGAGTCAGCCTTAGTTTGGCTTATGCTGTGCCTAAGTTACCAACTCGGGCCTCCTGCAATGGCTGGTGTGGCCGCGAGACCCCGCATTGCTGGCGGGCTGAGCCTGGGGATTCCGCCGACAGCCAACCATGTGGCCTGGGGCTGTTAACACTAGTTACACCATGCAAGGCTGAGCTCGCACTCTACTGTGGTACCGCCAAACCCGTAGTGACTCACCCGTCAAGATATCCAGAGCCCTCGCATGTATAAGTAAGTATGTTTCCCACTCATGCGGTTCGATCTGTTCGGCGGCTCGTGGTGCGCGTGAAGAACGGGTCTGGTTGGTGTCTGAGCAAGTGAGTGAGCGAGCGAGCGACTTCTGTCCAAGTCCGAAGAAGATCTCAAGGCAGACGTACTGTGTACTCGCGTATCGGTACATAAAAGTCTGTCCCTTTCATTTCCCAAAGTCGACGCCTATCGTACAACCCATGGCGCCCCACCATCTAGCAGACACGGTCTCCCAGTGCGATGCCGACACCTTTGTCTACGCCTACCGGGATTTACGCTCCCGCCGCCGCCCCCAGAACCGCCACGCCAAACAATCAGCAAAGTATTACGGCTACCGAGGCGTGCATCCCAGCTGGGTTGGCCAACCGTACTCTGACTTCTCGACAGAGATACAAACCCCGGATTCCGAGGCCGAGGCCGCGCCCAAGTCCGAGTCCGCATGGGCGTCCAAATACCCGAACCTCCACGCAAGTATGGATCCACTACTCCTCGCGAAGGCCAGAGGTACAGCACCCACGATAGCGACCTGGACGAAGCGAGATATGTGGCAGGATCGCGAGGACCGCATCTGGCCGCTCGATCGACGACACCACGTGGGCAAGCGATTCCGCGAGAAGAGGTCCCGCAAGTGGAATGAGTTGTCGTTGGGCCGGCGGATGAGGCAGCGGAGCAGGGAGTGGGGGTTCGTGGTTGAGGATGCGCGCGATCTAGCTAGGTTGCGGTACGACGATATGGATACCGTTTACTTCGACCCTGAGGAGTGGGATTCGAGCTGGGATGACCTGGAGGATGCGGACGTGGAGGACTTTGAGGAGGTGGCGTACAATGAAAGAGGAGAGCCGCCACCCGAATGGATCGATCTGGACGGGGAGAGATTTTTCGATGCATGGTTCGAGAACGGGGTTGGGAGCTGCTGGGAGGAGAGCGATGCTGAAGTCGATGTTGAGGAGGGTTCACTCGCGGATCAAGAGCAGGACGACTTTGACTTTATCTGGCTCGAGGATTTCGAGGATGCCGAGCCAACAGCGACGGTTGTGACTATTGCTTCGTCCATAAGCACGAGGGATGTGATGACCCGTCGGACTGGGCCGAAGAGGATGATGACTATGATATGGTCAACCTAGACATGGGCGTCGGGTAGGATGATTGAACCGTTCGTTTTTCTCTTCACTAAGATGGTACCCTACAACACTACCTATCCATCATTTCACAAAATAAAAACGAATCCAGCAACAGCGTCCAGGGTCAAAAACTTGCCATGAAACACCGGACGCTGGTGGTTCATGCTAGCGAAACTCACACCTCTTGCGAGGTGCTGGTTTTTCCGTCTACTGCCTACTGCCTACTCTACCGTCCTGCTGATGTTTAAGTCTAGTCGGAGGTGGGAATCGAACTCGAGGTCTCGAGGTCTTGATGCCTGCTAACCGGTGTTAGTTTGTCCTGTCAAGACCTAGATTGAGGGGGATACTTCGGTGGGAAATCTCAATCAAGGTCTTGTCGCCTGCTGCCCGATGGTAGTTTGCCCTGAATCAAGACCTGGATTGGATTTGATCGGTCGGGTTCGGCTCGCTACGATATCGCCCAATTCATTGATGCCTCTTCCAATGTCCTACCCCGGCTCGGGCGGCAAGGTCTACACAATGGGTATGGGGGTCTTTGCGTATTTGAGGAACTTTTTCGCGGGAAAAATATATCAACACTTGTTTTATTTTTCCCTCAGTACTGGTTGGCTGGATTGGGAGTGGTTGTGAAGTGAAGTGTGAGAGTGAAGTGAAGTGAGGTGAAGTGTAAAGTGGTTTGCAATGGCATTCCGGCTCGCCAAGACTCGTTCGCCTCGCATGCCTTGCTTCCAAGGTTCTTTCGCTGGGTTCCACTTCAAGGTATTGGGAAACGTCTCGACAGGCTGCACTCCGTGTTTCTCCATGTCGCGCTCCTGTTGTCAGGACCGAACAGAAGTGTCCTATGTGGTTGCAGGCGGCCAGGTACTCGTCTGCAAGTCCACCGCGATTTGCTCGCATTGGGACTCGCCTACTTGAACACCTGCGACGATCGTTAAAATCCAGGTGGGTTCAACAACTGGAGATGGTCCTGGCCAGGCCCGGGCAGTCCCATACGCAGTGACTCTGTGTGGCATATCCAGGAGACCCAGACCGTGCCTGAATAGAATGCGTCCGTAATGGCATCTTTCCCCCTATCGATCGCCGTCCGCATGTGGCCGACTTCCCCGGTCATCTACTCTCGGGGACTGCGCTGCTCAGGGCTTCATTCACGACCAACCTCCAAGCGACAAGATGGAAGAAAGAGTCTGAGCATTGATGGCAACGACACAAAGGGCGATTCACTCTCCGCACGAGTCCGTCCGTAGAATCGGATGTGCTCGTTCTTCGAGCAGTCTTGTTCTTGTGCCGGTTAGGCAATTCCGCCGGTGGTTCGCCTTCCTCAAGGAAAGTACTTAGCATTATTCCTGAATGGACCGAGGCCAGAGAGCCTGGTCTGTAACAAGATAGCCTCTAGGTGTATCCGCCTGCGAGACGCCGGTGTCATTCAAATGATCAGTTCGCAAGTTCCAGCTGCGAGTGGGAAGCAATCTACAGGCTCATGAAAGCCTGCAATGAGCCGACGTTCATCGCCCTATCACGTCGCGAAAGCCTTCGCGAGTTTGACGAATACAAGCAGCCAGATTACCACCTGCATCGAGAGCGGTGTTGACAGTCTCAGACATGTCCACTTCGAGGAGGAGGCTGTCTTATCCACCTTGACCTAGCCTTAGACGATCTCGTCATGCGGCCTCCATGGACCAAGGGCTCCGCGATGTTTTCGTCCTTGCGACTTCCCTCTTGGGTGGGCGAGAATGCCAGAGCTATCAGCCTAGCGACCCAGACGACAGGTCTCCATTATAGATGTTAATGTGTAGGTGAAGGGAGCAAGATGGGTGGAATAAGGATGCGTCAGGGGCCTGTAGCCTTGCGCGGAGAATGGTTGATCCGATAAATTCTAGTCTTCTGGATGATCCTTTACCGCTCGTGGTCTCCTGGCCATACAACGAAACCGGAAATGATGGTAATCATATTTGCACTCCATTGTCTGGCCGCGCATGTCCTGTAGCTCGTACTATATTCGGGGCTTGGCAAGGATTCAGCGTAGCCAAGTCCTGGACTATCGTGGCACGGCATCCGTAAAGACGAAGTAATATCGCCCCCAAATCTGCCAGACGAGGGCAAGGGCATCTGTTCATGGGGAATGAGTAGATCAGAGACTGTCCTTCCAGCCAGAGCAAGGCTTCAGCAAGAGGAGGAGGCACAAGTGAGCAGAAATTCCATACCACTCAGTGAGCATGATAAGAGGGTATCAAGAGTTCTGGAGACCATGGCGGAGAAGAAGGCTATCATGTCGCCATGTACCGTTCGGGCACAGGCCATCCAGTAGAGGACATGATTTTCCCATTGCTAGCAGGAGAAAGTCGAGCATTGCGCTGAGCGTATTGATGCCTCGTCGGCTGCTCTCTCGGCAGCCGAGCTGTACGATACTGGGACGGCATATTGATGTGATTCTGGCTGTCCGAATACCTTCATAAGCGGCGCTCCTGCCAGGACCGAAGCTCCAAGAGGCGGGTATAGGCTTGACGATGTGGTCGTAACCAAGATAATTGGGGAATCTGGCTTGGTGTAACGTCGACTCAATAACATCAGCATAAATCAGAGGAAGTGGCCTTCCAGAAAACCGGTCGTTTGCCGGCAGTTGACCTGCTTCCTGCAACGATCAGGGCATAATCTCGTCCATGATGTTTGACTCTGATATCAGGTGCGCGAGGCATCGTCAGTATAAAGGTAAATTCCAAGTTCCCAGTATCCCATTCGACTGATGCAGATGCTGGCCTTCTATGGAGCTGTGATGAGCTTCAGGGGGAAAAGTTGAAGGCTGTGACCAGAAGCCTCTCTCTTGCGGATGTCATATTCTTATGCCGAGATCGTAGCTCTCCCTAAACGATATCGTTGCGATAATAGGTCTGAGTCGGGGAGCTGAATGCTCGACACGTTGGTTGCGACATAAATACGACAAACAGCTGTCAGGTCCGAGTTTAAGAACAAGAATTAAACATAAAGGACTGCGTTTGTGTCCACTCGCATTGCGTTCTAGACACCGAGGAGAGTTTGAAATGCCACGAAATGCCCAGGGGTTGCATACCTAAAGAAAGTGAACAACGATTTCGTTTTCTGCGGCCATCCTGAAACCTAACACTAGCGTGATTGTCGGAACAGTTTATCCGAGTTTATCCGAGAACAACAAGCGAACTCGTGGGCCTCCGATATTCCTAGGGCACAAACACTCAACATTATTTGCACTAACTGACCGCTTTGGCTGTTTGGCGAAGAAGTCCACCAGGAGCCCACAACCATGGCAGACGATGAGCGTGAGGCAGCATCATCCTCATTTCACAAAACCAATACTGACAGGAAAGAGCGAGAATCGTCTCGAGGCGAAGGCCGCAGACGCAGCAGATCTCCGCGACGAGACAGAGATAGGCGGGAAGACCGGCCGCGACGCAAAGATGCGGGCTTCAAATGGAAGGAGAAGCGCAAAGACGATGATGACTCCTCCCGTCGGGCCCGAGATTCAGGGTTGCAGCGAGGCTATAGAGATCACTATCGGCCACGTTCAAGATCTAGGAGCCCACCTCCACGAAGACATCCTCCCACAAGAGATGACAGTGACCGGGAGAGAAGGCGAGATCGTGGTGACGACGAGCCGCGTGAGGAAAGAGAGGAGAAGAGACAAAAGAAGGAAAAGAAGCCAGTACCACCACCTGCTGCGCCTACGCAGCCGATGATTATTGTCTACGTCAATGACCGGCTAGGCACGAAGAAGGCTATACCATGCTTCCCCACAGATCCAATCAGTAAGTCTATCGACCCTGTGCTCTCATCACACGTATAGTGACAAGACTGCAGAGGACTTCAAGGTCATTGTTGCCTCGATGATCGGGAGACAGCCACACGAAATCCTCCTCAAGCGGCAGGGCGAAAGACCCTTCAAGGATCAACTGACGCTACAAGATTATGGTGTTAGCAACAACGTCCAGCTGGATCTTGAGGTTGACACCGGCGATTAGCTCAATGTCATCATCATTGCCCAGAGCCGTGGCCGGTGGAGCGAGGCAACGCAGTTTGCATGACTCGTGGTCGCAGCGCATCGCGAAGACCTCTTAAGAAGAGTGTAATGGCCGGCTGCTGATCAGAGAGCGCGCGAACGTTCTACTGTCCCTGATGCGCTCGGTATGTCAGTATCACATGGCCATAATATAGGCTTCCTCATGTCTTACTGTAATTTTTGAGTCGATGATATGACGCCATCGGTATTTGGCGCCAACCACGCGACCTCGGAAGACGTCCGACTCGAAGTAGAAGGTGGGGCGAAACAAAAAGTCTCCTGCGTGAGTCTTCCGGTGACTGCACTAGCCGTCTTTCATCCAACGGCTCACTTCTGTTTTACTTGCATTTCACATCATGTCAAAACCTCTGTGGACCTCACTGGCTTCAGAGCCTTACAGGTTTGGCCATCTCAAGTGACCGGCGTCACCTTCGTCACGGGACGGCTATATCCTCTTATTTTCACCTTGAGCCTTGTGCACAGTCGTCAAACCTAGCTCACACACACCTCTACTATCTCGCCCAGCCCTCACGACAAGATGGTTAGAAACATTGTCGTCTTTGGTGGCTCGTCCCACCCAGCCTTGACCGAAACCATTTGCGAGATTCTCGGCATCGCCCCCGGGCAAGCACTCTTCTCCAAATTTGCAGTCGGCGAAACTAGGGTTGAGATAGGCGAATCGGTTCGCGGAAAAGATATCTACATCATACAGTCGGGTGGTGGGAAAGTGAATGACCACTTCGTTGAGCTTCTCATTGCGATATCAGCTTGCAAGACTGCTTCCGCGAAGAAAGTAACAGCTGTGCTACCTCTTTTCCCATACTCTCGACAGTCCGACATCCCTTACAACAAAAGCGGCGCTCCTTTGATAAAAGCTGGCAACATCAGCAGCAAGCTTGTCTCAGAAACCAATGGCTACACATTCGATAGCATTCCACCGACCCCGCATCCAGACAAGCACGAAAGTCACGGTTTGGCGAATGGACACCCACTTCACAAAGCAGCTTCAAAATCAGATCTTGATCAAGTCGAGAACAGTCCCACCCACCAGGCCCGGTTCAGCCACTACCGAGACTCAAGCTCTCACTCGACCACCAAACAGGAATACTTTCCCAATCAGAGAAAACGCGGAGACTCGGCGGCTTCCACCAATGGCGTTGCGAACCACGACTTCGCCGTGCCACTTTCGGCGCAGAAGGTGGACCCGCAAGAGACGTTCAAGCCTCGCCCTGGTTATCGGCAATGGGTCGCACAAGCAGGTACACTGGTAGCAGACCTCCTGACGTGCGCGGGAGCTGACCACATTATCACCATGGATCTGCATGATCCTCAGTATCAAGGCTTCTTTGATATCCCTGTCGACAATCTCTACGGCAGACCAATCCTCAAAAAGTACATTCAGCAGCACATTCCGGACTACAAGAATGGTGTAGTCGTCAGTCCTGATGCTG
Organism: Cladophialophora carrionii CBS 160.54; assembly: GCF_000365165.1. NCBI lineage: Eukaryota > Fungi > Ascomycota > Eurotiomycetes > Chaetothyriales > Herpotrichiellaceae > Cladophialophora > Cladophialophora carrionii. The sequence goes on along the minus strand of NW_008481827.1, from coordinate 974,070 downwards.
GAGGCGCCAAACGAGCGACCGCAATAGCGGATGCATTGGGCATTGAGTTTGCATTGATTCACAAGGAGCGAAGACCTACCAAGATCACGGATCGCCAAAATGCCACGATGATGCTGGTCGGTGATATCACCGGAAAGGTCGCTTTCATCATCGACGATCTGGCCGACACGAGCAACACAATTACCAGAGCGGCCAAGCTATTGAAGAAGGAAGGCGCAAGCAAAGTCTATGCTCTGGTCACTCACGGTGTTTTGAGCGGCGATGCGATCGAGCGTATCAATGCAAGTGCCCTGGATAAGGTGATCGTTACGAACACAGTCGATCAGTCCGAACATGCGAAACGATGCCCTAAGCTTGAAGTGCTTGAGGTTGGGCATGTCTTTGCTGAGGTAAGTGGCATCCATGGTCGTCCAATTCTCCATGGTTCAAGTGATATTGACAATCCCTTGGGCAGGCCATCCGGAGAGTACACTATGGCGAGAGCATCAGCGTGCTATTCCAGTACGATTAGTGATCATACCGGGCATTATTCGTCCCAGTCGCAGGTCTATCATCGACCTTTTCACCCGTGGCAGGACTTCCTGCTTGGATTTAGGCGACCTGGGCGCTGGTTGGGTCACCCAAAAGTCTCCCTTTTATATCACGTTGCTGGGCATTCGTCACCTTAGACTTTGGTTTTCACAAGATTCGGGCTCATTTTTCGGGTTGCGCTCGTACCAAGACAGCCAGGCCTCTCATCATACACCAACTAAATCATGCCAAACTCACCAAGATGCCTTGAACCAAGTGCTGGAAAGGTCTTCGTGGGGGGTGCATACTTTCATGGACAAGGGGCGGTCTTTTGCGAAGCGCCAAGAGTCTCTAATGCATAGCATGTGAGAAATCCGGCCCTGAAGTTGTTGAATACGTCTTGCTGGAGTCTATCTGAGATGGCTCTGTGCTGAGCTCAGGGAGCGGAAATAGCTTCCTTCAATCTCAAAAAGTAGCACCACAAGAAACATTGTGCTGTGCGACTAAGTGAGTCAGTTCGATTGTCAGTCCGTCACCGACACCATGACCTCGCGTTGTCGGTTAGCAATGCTGCATTTTCTTCCGTGCCGACATCGTCTGCGTCGTGTCGCGTGCTGCGGCATAGGGGCAATGTCTTCCTATCGCAGCAGTCTTGCTATATTATCAAGAAAAGGCGATCAGCTCGACTACTTTCAAGGTGTATACCAAGATTTACCGACAAGTGAAGACTACACATATCAAGTGCTATCTCATCAGGATGCTGGTTGGCCTGTGCAACGCGAACAAATCGCAAGCCCTCACCACCACTATAGACGTTCAGCATAGGTCTTTTGCACCCAGCAGCTCGAGCCAGGCCCCGTCGTAGTCCCGCCCGCGGCTTGGGACGGATAAAGGTAGTGATGTCGAGGAGGACAAACATGCGCGTGATGGACACCGGGCTAAATATTGAACATGGCACGAAGTGGATCATCGGGCTTCATATTGAATACAGGGATGAACGTGGACCATCCACCTCGGGGGCACATAGACGTAGGCGTTGATCCAGAGAGAGGCGAGCAGAATCAGTAGCAGCCGAGCTGTATATATGCTGCTGGTTGAGTTGGTTCTCGACCGACTCAACCCAGGCGACGTATCCAACCTAGTTACGAGTAAATTAAGTCGTGGAACGAAGACACCGGCCTCTCCTTGCACCACGTCTGGCGACAGCGGCGGTAGCCCCCCTTGGTTCTAATGGCTTGACCTTCGAGTTAGATGATCATCGAGCTCCCTCTGGGACGGAAAAGGCGTGATGGATATACCTTCGTTATCAACACGAAAAGAAACTTCTTCGACACACAAAACACGAGTCGACCGGATAGTTGAGGGCTAGCGGATGGGGCCTGGCAGGATCAATGCAAAGTCTTCACATAGATAAGCTGGGGTTGATGAGTGCAGCAGCAGGCGGGTGGCTTATTTGGTTCGAAGCGATATACTTTATCCCCAGCAAAATGACCGAAATCTCTTGATGTGTCTCTGTGGGTTCAACGATATTCAAGTGGAAAGCTCTCAAAAGCGGTACCTGGAAGCCTGCGGCCGCGACAACTCATAAACGAGAAGACAACGGCTCCGAGGGGTGTGCAACGTTTAGATTTTGCCGTGTACGTACAGCCTTGTTCGACGGTGCTGGAATTGCGTGCACGATACTATAGTTCCGTCCCGTCTTCAAAAACGCCGCGCAATATCACATGGTAGTGTACACCTAGAAAGCCATGTTAGAAAACGCTGATGTAGTTCCCTATCCTCTCTTTCTGGTTCTGAGCAATGCATTCGGCAATCCACGTGATATTTCGGATTTCCTGCAAGGGAATTAGCTGCAAGTTTTCCATGCTGATCCGAGGGATATGCACTGACCTGTTCTCGCAACTTGACCCAGGCATAGATGACAGCATGGGTGAACTGCCGGGTGAACACCATCTTTGATAGTTCCATTTCCTTTTGGTAAAACATGTCCTCGAGTGATTTCGAATCACTACCCATGCCTCCGGCCATGTTGCCGCCGCCACCACCGCTGCTCTGGTTGAAGCCGACTTCATCGAAGAATCGCTTGTAGTCACCCACGCCGCTCACGGCAAGCCCGACGCCCTCGAGATCATCGGCTCGTGATAGCATCAGCATTCCCTCGGGGTATAGTTTGCCGAACTCCGGGTAGAGCTTCCTCCGCTGATCTTTGGTGAGCTCTGTGCCGAATGAGTTGATAGTGATGTTGATGGCTCGTCGATCTGCCTCGAATTCCAGAATCTCCGACATAATCTCCCCCGTAGGTGTCATGGCCATCTCAGGATCTGTGTTGACGAAATTGTGGAAATCTTCCAGATAGTTCTTGTACAATGTGTTCCGGACGATTTCGATATTGAGCTCGTCCAAGTCTTGGTGGCTCAAGCTGCCCTTGAAATATGGAGCCAGCGGTGTCTCGATGAGCACCGAGTTGTACAATTCCTCGATGTTGGTTGCGACGCACAGGACCGGCATCGTCTCGAACCAACCCAGTGGGTGGCATCTCTCCAGTAATTCCTTTGTGTCTCGTTCGTGCAGAGTCCCCGTAATGAGCAGCGCGACATTGTCAATCATGTACGAATAGGTGAGGTATTCCATAAATTTTGCCAAAGACCCCGTCGCTTGACCTTGAAGATACCGGAAGTCTGCCACAAGCTTCTCTGTCGTCTTATTCGCGAGGGCCGATGTTGAGGGATTGGGAGGGAGGCTCGCGAGCGACTCGCCGTAGGCAGGACCCAGCTGTGTCTTGACATCTTCGATAGTTTCGCATTGTGTAAGCTAAGCTGTGTCAGTCAAATAGTCTGGGATTTTGTCCGTGGCGACGTACGTTGCCGTAGTTTGTGCCCGTCAGTAAGGTATTGCGGTAACCACGAACTATGCCCTCTAGGTAGCCGCCATTCACGTTGAATAATAGGCCTGGGACGGTGTTCAGTAGGAAGCTGGGTCCTCGTCAAGACATCGCCACCTACCTTCCATCTTTGGATTGTTCAGGTACGCAAAATAGGAAGAGGAGCACTGTTGCTGTTGTGTCCAGGATCTCTTGACGTCGCAGCTTGCTAGAGCGCAAAGAGATGCTGCGAAAGGACAGGAACCAGGCGAATAGATCAACCGGCTTGACGTTTCTTGTCTGGTCGAGCTGCACAGCGTCAATGGTCCGCCGTAAGGTTTACGCTGTCAAACTCTCCACCGTAATCCCACCTTTCCACGTGATTCTGCTGGAAAGGCGAAGTCGCTAACTACCCAAAGTCACTCTTCTTGGTTGTTCTTTCACCCTCACCTAATTAAGCCTGGGCTGACCCTGTGTGCCCTGGGCAGCTACCCTGGCTCCTGGTCGCTGGCAGCAGTGCATACAGACGTGCAGCCGCCGCTGGGTTTCAGCAGATGAGATGAAGCTTGAAAGTGCAATGCGTCTATCACATATGTGGCAATTTCCCACTTCTTTGCTGACTCTTTCCATCAGAGCTCTCTGCTCACCTACTCGTGTCCTCCGTATCACTCAATACCAGTCGGCCTGATGCCTCCGTCTCGAAGTTGACGCTCCGTCGATTTGATTCTACCATCTGTCTTCCCGAGTGTTTCTTCTCTTCATCCACTGTGTCGCATCGCCTGCGAGGGTGTACTACCGCCTCGCCAAACCTTCGTCTACCTGTCAGACAGCTCTCGCCAGCAGCTGCGATCAGGGAATCTTTATCATTGTCCGGGTTTCGGCACCACGGTCTTTCTCAATACTGATTCGCCTCAGGCCTGGAGGGTGTCCGAGCGCTCAATGGAGATGCAAGGCTTCTGTGGAGTAGAAGACACGCTCGTAGGCCATGCCTTCTCGCTCCGATGGGATCACTTCGCAACTCATCGGCACGGCGATGGGTAAGTGAGCGCCAATCACAAAAAAGCACCAGCAGAGCCAGGAATAAAGTGGCCTCGCCCAGTCATGCCCAAGGCCAAATTTACGGTCTGTGGAGCAGGCAAGGCGCTGAACAACACGCGGATCTATGCCTCATCGGTGGAAGCGGCCCTGCGAATGAGCAATGCCAGCCTCATGCATCAACGCCCTGCATACACCACTGCCGGGGCCGCGCACAATTCGGCTTGAGCCAATAAGATCGGATACACGATCCTGTTTGTGTTGGAAAGCCTTACACCTGCTTCAGAGTTATAAAGTGCCTGCTTTGACTTCTTTCACTCCTAGCCCATTACTACTGGACGTCCAGCGGATATTCTCCTTATGACAGGGCCAGACTCCGGCCACCTGGCTTTCAATCATTTGAGTTTGATACGCCGACACCACTAGTTGATATCTGCCCGTATCAATGGCGCGACTTGGACCCAGCGCTGATGGAGAATGGACTCAGTACAAAAGCGAGATGGAGTCATTATACTTGACGCAAGGGATGACGAAAGAGCAAGTGCTGGGCTTCATGAAGGAAAAATATGGCTTCGACAAGTCGTTTGTTCTGCTCCTCCCCTTCTCCTTCCGTTAATGCTGATGTGGAAAATTTAGGCTGTCTCAGTACACTCGGAAATTCAGGAAATGGGGTTTCTCAAAGTACACCAGGGATGACAGCTGGAAGTTTATCAGCTATCGCATACAGAAGCGGCAGCTGTTTGGAAAAGAGAGCGTAGTATTCATTCATGGGAAAAAGCAGACTGCGGAGAAGGTGCGAAAGGAGATCGCTCGCCATGTACCTCTACTTCAGTCCTACCAGCAAGCCTCTGCAGGCGGTACGTTGCACACGAATTCAGGCTCGCTCATGGGACGCTGGCTAATTGCACACAGACCCCGCAACTCCCAGAGATGTATCTGTCTGCACTCCAGCTGCGCTTACAGAATTCCAGCTTCACCAGCCTCGAAGTTTGCCATATTTTGAGTTCGAAGATCTACTCGAGGGGCAGCGTGAGTTCAGAACCAACCTCTTTCCGAGTTCATCTCCTCCAAAATCTGATGGCTTTCAGTACGCGCACGCTTTCAACCGACTGCCTTTGGGCAAGTTTCCAATCAGGAATACGTATCGTTCGCGCCTATATCTTTCATGAGCGATGCCTTCGACTGGTGGCATACGACATTTCGATACCCTCCGCATGCCAACACTCTGAGTGCTGATAACACCTGGCTTCATGACCTTTTCGACGTCCAGTCCTCAGCCAATCACCACCATTCAGCATTACTTGCGGGAGATCCCAGCCTGCAACAACCATTTCTTGCAATCTCAGGTGCTCCAACTGAAGGATCCGTTTGTGAAGCACGACTACTATTAGCAAGATGCCTCGAGGAGGGTGGAGCTCGTTCAAGTGCCGCCGAAATCGATCACATATATTTGCGCTTGGAGCCCTTCATGGTCGACAGAGACAACGGCGGACTTGCGGTCAGCGTGAAGAACCTCTACAACTCACAACCTCATGTCGTGCTGTCTCGCCTGTTTGTTTTTTGTGCATACCTCTCTTCCAACAATCTAATGTCGGATACTGAGACAGCCAACCTCGTGGAATGGATATCGAACAACGGACAAGCATGGGTGATAAAGATTATTCGCAAGTCGTCTTTGTTGACAGCAGATATATTTGCCTCGAACTTACTTGTTAACGCCACAAAGCGGGGAGACATTTCAATGGTGAAGTGCCTTATCGATGTTGGAGCTGATGTCAACGCTCCAGGGGGCGTAACAAATCGGAAAACTGCCCTTTTGCTGGCCGCAGAGACGAAGAACATGCAGCTGGTGGAGATATTACTTGCCGCAGGGGCAGATCCGAACATCGTCACTGCAGACACGTTTGAGATGACACCCCTCCAAGCTGCAGTCAGGACAGGCTCCGTTGCAATGGTCAAGATGCTACTGGAAGCGGGTGCAGATCCTAACGAGCCATCTCAGCTCGATAACACATTACCATTGAACACATTACCATTGATGATAGCTGCGGACGATGAGTCTACAGAGATGGTGGAGATATTACTGAAGGCCCATGCTGACCCAAACATGGGCAGCGAAAGCATTGAAGGATATCTGACTGCTCTGCAAGTAGCAGCTGCCACCAGGTCACCCGAGATGGTTCATCTTCTAGTCGACGCTGGCGCAGATGTCGATGCACCATGGGGAGAAGCTTACGAGGAAGTGCTGACTAGGTACGAGCGTTACGCCCCTCGCTTGACGAAAACTCCATTGCAGCTCGCCGCCGAGGCGGACGACCTTGTCTCCGTCCAGATCCTACTTGCGGCGGGCGCTGGAGTTGACTTGTCTCTTGCAAACTCAGGGGACTTTTCCACGTGCGCATTGCTGGAAGGAGACGTCGAAAACAGACTCGTATCGCCATTACAAGGAGCTATTTGGAGCAATAACACTCTGATGGTCCGAGTGCTCCTGGGCGCCGGTGCCAATCTGGAATTCAGGGCAATGGGAGGATACGGGCATACAGCCCTCCAGGTGGCAGTGGCTACTCAAAACGAGACAACGGTGCGGCGTCTATTACAAAAAGGCGCAAATGTGAATGCCGGGGCCGCAAAATACCATGGGAGAACAGCGCTGCAGTTTGCTGCTGACAGAGGCAATCTTGAGCTGGCCGAGATGTTGATGGACGCGGGTGCAAATGTCAACGCCCTCCCAGCCATTGAAAGGGGAAGAACAGCACTGCAAGCCGCAGCAGAGGTGGGAAGCTACGAGATCGTTCAAGCTCTCGTCAAAGCTGGTGCATTAGTGAACGCGCGCGCCTCTTCGACTGAAGGCGTGACGGCACTGCAAGCTGCCGCGTCTGCGAAAAGAAACCGCTTGGAAATTGTCAAGTTATTGCTGAAGGCTGGAGCAGATCCGAATGCGCCTGCAGCAGATGAGCATGGATACACAGCAGTTCAGGCAGCCGTCCGAAGCGACGATATCGGCGTTGTCAAGCTCCTCTTGGATGCTGGCGCAGATGCCAATGCTTCCGCAGATGCCAATGCTTCAGCCGATGGCCATGGTCGAACAGCACTTCAAAGAGCGATTGACAACGGCTGTGGCAACATCGCTCGCCTTGTACTGGAACTTCGCGCCAATGCCAATGACGAAGCGAACCACAGATGTCGATGGACTCCTCTGCAGATAGCCGCCAGGAACGGAAATGCTGAGCTAACACAGCTGCTCATTCACGCCAATGCCAATATCAATGCCCCCGCCTACTTCGATCTGGGGAAGACGGCTTTACAGGCAGCAACCAGGAGCGGTTCATCTACCCTCGTGCAGCTTCTACTAGATTCTGGCGCGGACGTGAATGCTCCGGCCGCCGCGAACGGAGGCCGGACTGCTTTACAGGTGGCTGTCGAGGGGTCCAATCTACATTTGGTACAGCTGCTCCTCAAACATGGTGCAGACCCAAATGCTCCACCTGCCTTTGTGTGTGGGTTGACAGCCCTCGAAACAGCCGTACGAGCCTACTACCCAGAACCCCAGATTCTACAAACCTTGCTGAACGCAGGCGCCGACCCAAATACCCCATTCGCAGATGGATGGACCGCTCTCCAGCTGGCATGCAGGCGAGGCAGGTTGGAGGTCGTGCAGATGCTATTAGCTGCAAATGCCGATGTCAACGCTCCAGCAAACGCTGAGATCAAGGAAACAAGGAGCGCGATTCAAGCGGCGGCGGCTACTCGAAACATCGACATAATCGAGACCTTGATAACAGCCGGTGCGTGGGTGAACAGCCCGGCTAATCCGGAAGATGGGATGACAGCCCTTCAAATTGCAGCATCAACAAAGTGTACGAGTGTCGTTCAAGCACTCATACGTGAAGGTGCAGACCCAAACGCACCTGCGAGCGACAACTGGGGAAGGACAGCACTCCAACTCGCAGCGGAGGTCGGTGACACCAAACTCGTGCAACAGCTTCTCAACCTCGGGGCTGATGTGAATGCGCCGGCGGCCAAAATCGCTGGAGTCACCGCACTCCAGGCCGCCGCCATCCACGGCTATGCTCGAATTGCTCTCATCCTCCTTCAAGCAGGAGCGAATGTTGCCGCTCCGGGAGCGATGAGCGGGGAAGGTCTGCCATCGAAGGAGCAGCCGAACACGGCCGTGTGGACACGCTAGTATTGCTCCTCGATGCGCACGAAGACAACGAGGCCTTGGAATCAGAGAGGAAAAGTGCCGCCAAGTTAGCTGCCGACAACGGGCACTTGGCAATCGTGCGATTCCTACATGCGTACAAGAAGACTTGAGCACTGGACGCCGTTGGTTCTTGTCCGAACTTCCCGGAAGTCTGTGGGTGGTACGGTCTTGTCCCTACAGTCCAGAGACGCGTAAGAGTTATGGCGGCAAGGTATCTAGATGGGAGAAGCACGATACTGAGGGCGCAATTGCGGGTCAGCTTGGAGTTTTACAGCAGGTGCTTGGATGTGGAGTTAGGCTCGGGACGCATCTAGACAAAAATCAATGATCGATAACACGCTTTTTAGACGGCTTTGTGTGCCATAAAGCCTATCCACTTAACTTCTGTGCAGGCTGCAACACGCTGTCCCCAGCGTACAAGGACTTCTGGTCCCAGCACTTGACGCCTTGTTCGCCGGAAGGCCTGTCTTGTGCTTCATTCGCCCGGCGTAGTCCTTGAGGATTAACGAATAAGTCTCGTACTCTTGATCACGCTCATGCTCTCGCTCGCGTAAGCTCAGCTGTGATCGGTCACAGGTTTCGCCTCTACCCAAGCCCAAATCATGAGGACCCTCTTTCTCTCAATGCCTTTGACGCGGTCATGAGTTCAGCTGTGATCCGTCACGCTTTCCGCGTCTACCCAGGTCCAAATTATGAGGACCCTCTTTCTTTCATTACCTTCGACGGGGTCTCTCGAAACCGAGCCGTTCTAGGTGATAAGCGATTTCACATTCGATCCGAGAATCGATATTGGGTCATAGTGCATGTCCGTTCAGAGACAAGGTCGGCTCTCAGCGAGCAGGGAATACCACCCACTGATCTCCACGATTACAGTCGCCACGATCACAATTATCCAGCCAAGTCACCGTCTTATTCAGATTGATGGACCAGTCGACCGGTCCCGTCGCCCATATCCCGTTCCCAAGTTCTCGAACCTTCAGAAGATACTCCAGGTGAGTAGGCAGGTAGTCCATGGCCGCCTCCTCACTCTCGTCGGTGTATGCTGGTCGGCCAGGTGCTTCGGAATGACGATCCTTATGCACTCGGCGGACGACATCATACCAGAGGTTTATTGCGTTGACGTTGGGAAACGCTCCCGGGAAAGGTAGATCTCTCCAGAATGCCCTCTTCAAGGAACCCCGGATCGAGCGGCGAGACAGGCCAACGAGCCTCAGGTCCGTGATCTGGGCGCGTAGACTAGCCCACTCGTCGGAGCCGCAGATCGTTTTCAACGCCATAGACGTTGCGTAGGGGTCCCACGCCACGGTCAAAGTGCCGTCGAAGGCATGTTCGCGGGCGAGCCGTGATTCTCTGCGCAGCTTTTTGCTTACGAAGGCGAGGTTGCATTCGATCTCGTCCGCGCGCGTGGTCGAGTATTCGAGTCGAGGTGAGAGGTAGTGTAAGATCCAGAGCTGGAACGGGGTTGCTGGGCATCCGACCTCACACTCACCCTTACCCTTACAGATACACTTGGTAGAACAGTCGGCTTCAGTCATGCACCCTATAGACCTGGTGGCACAGTCTGCTTCAGACATGCGCCCTATAGACCTCGTGGGGATGTCCAGCATGCGCACGGTGATGCGGTACCCATCGGCGTAAGCGTGGGCGTAGATCATGTGTTGAATCTCTTGGGGGAGATCAAGGAAGCGGAATGCTGGGCGGGAATGTGACGGGGTTCGTTCGGTCTGTGCGAGCAAGGCGGACGTGGCGTCGGAGTTGATGGGGGTGGCGTGGGCGGACCGGCCAGGGCGTTGGCCTGGAGCTAGACAGCGGTAACAGATACGGCGATGCACGCCGTCAGCAGGTCGTAATTCGGGCTGCGCGACCCAGCATTGCGATGTGAAGTGTCCGTACTTGCGGCAAGAAGGGTAGGTACATTTTATGCGCCGCCAACGGCCACGACGGCCTCCTCCGGTATGAGAGGCGGCATTGGAGTCTGGAAGCGTAGGGGGGTGCTGCCCGCTGGAAGCTGCAGACATGTCTGCCAGACTTGACGGGCCTTCATCAATAAATGTTGTGACCAGTCGCTCTGGGATTCACACTTTGTCAGCCGGTTCGACGAGATACAGAGAGCTGCCAGGAGCTGGGCCGAAACAGTGATTCGCCCATGGGATGAGCATCGAAAGCACGCGGGGGTGACACGCCCCTCGGTGACGCGACACCAACGCGACACTCACCAAAGAGCAAACAGCTTCGCTGACATAATAATAAGCTCCGCTCGCCGCACTTTCCTTTCCTAAAGCTTGGCGGTTTAAGTGGATTCGCTCCGCAAAGAAATTTTGGAGAGCTTTTCCAGCCGCGATAATATTCCTCACAGGACGGTATCTAATATCGCAGCATCTCTCCCGCTGTTGGCCGAGCGTCTGCCCGGCGCATACATCTAATATGACGCTCCTTATCCTTACCGAAACCTCGGCGGGTTACGCCCTCCTCAAAGCCAAAGATAAAAAGCTCCTCAAACGAGATGACCTCGCGTCCGAGCTGACCAGCGTCGAAAGTGTGACGTCGCAGCTGAAGCTGAAGGAGTTTCAAAAGTTTGACAGCGCTGCAGCGGCACTGGAAGAGGCGGCCGCTATCGTAGAAGGAAAAGTCACACCAAAGTTGTCCTCACTGCTGAACAGTTTGAAGGACGAGAAAAAGATTTCACTTGCGGTTGCGGATCCCAAGCTGGGGAATGCGATCGGCAAGATTCCCGGGTTGGATATCAAGGCTGTGGCGGACTCGGCCACCGCAGACCTCTATCGATCTATTCGAGAACATCTACCGTCATTGATCCCCGGACTCCTACCCGACGACATGAAGACCATGTCCTTGGGTCTCTCACACTCTCTCGCCAGACACAAACTGAAATTCTCGCCGGACAAGATCGATGTCATGATCGTACAGGCAATAGGGCTTCTCGATGATCTAGATAAGGAACTGAACACATACGCAATGCGAGTCAAAGAGTGGTACGGATGGCATTTTCCGGAAATGGCCAAGATACTGAACGATAACCTCGCCTACGCGAAGGTAGTGCTCAAGATGGGCATGCGTACAAATTGGGAGACTTGCGACCTTGCGGAAATTCTGCCGGAGGAGATCGAGGCCGCCGTCAAGGCCGCAGCAGACCGATCGATGGGCACAGAAATCACAGATGAAGATCTGGAGAACATACAAAGTCTGGCTGAGCAGGTCGTGCAGTTCACAGAATACCGGACTCAATTGGCAAGCTACCTATCAGCACGAATGACAGCCATTGCACCCAACCTCACAGCACTGGTGGGTGAACTTGTGGGTGCCCGACTGATTGCCCACGCCGGAAGCTTAATGAATCTTTCCAAGAGCCCAGCCAGCACCATTCAGATACTTGGCGCCGAAAAGGCCCTCTTCCGTGCTCTGAAGACGAAGCACGACACCCCCAAATATGGCCTCATCTACCACGCTTCCCTCATTGGCCAAGCTTCGGGCAAGAACAAGGGCAAAATGGCCAGAGTGCTCGCCGCAAAAGCCGCACTGGGTCTGAGAGTCGACGCCCTACAAGAATGGGGCGACGACGAAGCCAACATTCCTGAAGACGAGAAAGCCGCCCTGGGCCTGTCTTCACGCGCATATCTCGAGCGCAAGCTGGCCGGCATGGAAGGCAAACCTCTCAAGCCTCGAGGAGTTGCCATCGCACCAAACGGTGTATCAGCCACCCCACAGCCAAAGAAATGGGAAATCAAGGAGGCACGCAAGTACAACCCCGACGCTGATGGTCTTTCCGGAGACGAGGCTCCGGCCAAAGAAGAAAAGAAATCGAAAAAGGCCAAGAAGAGCAAGGAAGAACCTAAGAAACTCATCGAAGAGATCGCCGAGCCCGAAGAACGGGGCTCAGGTGTGAGGCAAGAAGAGGACGAAGATGAAGACGAGGACATGGAGGACGAGTCCGAACCTGATGAACCCATAACTCAAGCCGAGGTTGATGCTATCGTCCCGTCCTCAGTCAACGGTGTGAATGGGTCGTCGTCCACTCCATCAACGGGCGAGGCCCGCAAGTCCGAAAAGGAACGCAAAGCCGCCGAGAAAGCCGCGCGCAAAGCCGCCAAGAAGGGGAAGAAGGCACAGGCAGAGAATGCAGCAACGGCGGACCAATCTGAAGCTGATATTGCGAAGTTTGCTAAGCAGTGTGGCTTGAGTGTGGAGAGATACAAGAGGAAGCTTGTCAGGGGTGAGATTCATTTTGACGAGGATGGGAAGGCGAGTGCGATCAGCAAGAAAGATATCAAGAAATTGAAGAGGGCGGCAGAGAAGGCGAACTCGGCCAAGACGAATGGGGAGGTTGAAGGAACAAAGAAGAGGAAGAGGATAGATGAGGATGCAGAAACGCCGAAAGCGGACAAGAAGAAGAAGCGGAAGGAGAAGGCATAAGCGTTCTTCTTTTACTCTTCGTCTTGTTTGCATTTTCGTGTGTTTCTGCTTGCTGCATGGCGCCGGGGTATGGAGTTTGGAAGGTGGTGGCCCGAACGAGAAAAATGTACAATCTACGGACAGGATGGTTAGCACTGATCGTGTAGGCCTGCCAGTTATCATGGTCAATGAACAGCTTGTTGCTCGCATGGCCGGTTCAATGCACAATACAACAGCTGCCTTACGGAACAATATGTCCATATGTTGACTTTGTTGGTGGTCAAACAAATTGCTGAGCGCTCAAGGGTGGCAGGCATCGTCAATATGTGATTGCATTGTGATCTTACAATGGTTCGAGGTAGCCCTCGTCATGTTGTAGTGATGGTCGCTCTCACCCGATGTTCTGCTTCCAGCCGTGACTGGGTCTGCACCCTCTCTATGAAGGGATGCTCAGTACTTGTGAGCAGGCAGTAGATTCCAGGATCCTAGACTGGTTATGATGATGCTACCCATGTGACGACCTGGATGCGACCAGGACTCGGCTTGTGCTGACTAACACGGATGAATCTCGGAATCAAGTTCCCCGCAGGAGCTGCGATTTCTTTGAATTTTCTCCGCACCGACTGAGATGTACGTTCGGTTTGTTCTCGTGCTCATCGATATGTGAAAACAATTTACCTGTCTCGGTATTCCTGCAGCCGGCAGACACATGCTGCATGCTTGAGAAGAGGATATCTCAGAAACAATCCCTCAATTGAGGCGGTGATCGTCAGGCAGTTTCAACAAAATGAAGGTACACTACGCCCGGCCTATGGTTTCAGCGCCTCCGTCTCAAGGCCAATCGTTCTGACTGTACATGCACCTCAGGTTCTCGATCCTCAAGCCGCCCTTCTGACGACGTCCGAAGTCTATAATTTCCTTCTTGAGAATCCAGCCCGCCCACCTCCCAAGAAAATCGGCTCCTACACGCCCGTCAATTTGAAGGGCTATCAGCGTGTGCGAGAGGACTTCTTGGATTATATCACAAACACCATCCCGTACATCGCCGGGTACCCACCACCAGAGACTTTCATACACACTCTGGTGCCTAAATTGCGCACATTCGGGTTGTCGAAGACGGAGGCATTCATGATGGTCAATCTGGGAGTTGGGCTGGCCCGGGGTTACGAACAGCAGCCATCAGCGAACGGGGGTCGAGATGGGGATATGAAGGCTGTAAGCGGTACAGCAGAGTCGACTTCTGGGAACGAAAATGCCGGTACTTCTGGTGACGAAGAGCAACACGAGCCCGTAGGAGAGGGAGACGAAGCGGCCTACCAACCCTCTGACATGGAGCTACTCTCTTGTGTGATCGAAGAGTTCGAGGACCGGTTCCCTGGTGACGAGGGGCAAGAACAGATCCAGAAGATTGTGCAACTGATCAGAGACGAGTACCAGAGCGCACAGACGAAACATGCTGCAACAAACGGCGATGCACTTGGGAAGGGAGACATTATGGATGTATCATGACCTTGGCCACGACTGAATTATCATCCCCACGGACGAGGCTCAGCGGTCCCTTCGAAGACCTGCATCGACAGCAGAAAAGTGGAAAGGAACATCAACCTCCGCTGCGCCCTCTCGCTGTTGTTACAGCCGCTTTAACTTATAAGTACCATCACCCGAAGCACAGCTCTTGTCGCCTTGGCGCCGCCTCAGCGTCGAGGGCACAGATCTGGGTCATCCGCTTGCGCTACGATGCAATCTCGAAACAAAGAGGATGGGCTTAACGACGATAACGACTGGTGGAAGGCTCCAGGAACGTGTGCTGCGAGCTAATGGTAGCCTCAAGGGTTCTCGACAGTATTACTGTGGCTTATCGAAAGAGTTTTCCGGCCCTACGAACCAAGAGCAGGGTGCAACTGTACTGACGCTGATGCCGAAAGATTGCGCGACGCAACGTCCGTTTACACTAGCTAGCGGGGAAGGAGTCAAAGGAATCACTTGAAACTGCCGTTGAAGCTTCAACATCCTCTGCGGATCTGGCAAAGATGAGCTTCCCGCCTGGTCATATATCGTACAAAGCGGGTCAACAGCTGCGTCTCGACTCTGGGAAAAGCCTTGTCCGCGCGGCTCAGCACCGCCAATGCGGACTTCTGGTCTCCACCTCCTATTCTGAGATGCAGGAGGATTTCAGCCCCGAAATGTGGGGTTTCGTAAAAGGCTAAAGATCCCTTACGACATCAAAGCTGCGATTCCTTGACCTTTCATCTGTTTCGCTTCACGACGCACGGCAAACTTGTCATAGCGTCGGCCGCTGTTGTGCTGATAATCTGGCCGCACGAGGGCTGGATGCGGCCGCCTTTGCGGGCGTGGCACATTCCTCGAGGGGCTGAAGGACCGCAACCATGCAAGGCGAATTCGCGATTGTTCCTTTTCCAGAAATTGGGCGCATTTGCTCGGGGCTTGGGTATTAACACGAAGGGACAGCGTTTGGCCGAAGTGCTGTATGGAGAAGACCCCGATGGCATTGGATTCGAGACGTTAACACGAGGGCCAAAGTCAAACAGACGACTGTTTACGCGTCGCCACTCAGCACTCGTATCAGCTGGAGCCAACCCCCGGAAATTCCAGTACAGTGACAAGCACAGGACACGTCTCCCTTTCAATTCCAAACCTCGTGTTTAGGCGACCTATAAGACCATCTGTCCATTCTCGCAGTATTGCCCGTTCTGGCCCGACTATCAAACCTGAGCTGTGTTAGTTCATTCGGTTATAGATGGGGTTCGCTCTGTCGTTCCGTGTTAGGTAATCCCCGTGCCCAGCCTTGGTGGCCTGTCCTTTGTAGCCTCCACAACTCTGATTCTACCAAACGATCAAACCTTCACCAGCCAATTACATTTACCAGAGTTGGTGGCTCTGCGGAGCTCCAGGGGGCACGATCGCCGACAACCATGCAGAGGTCATACAGTAAATGGCGAGCATGGCAAATAGAGAACCACCGGTTGTCACTGGGGCGAAACCATGGCCTTCAGCTGATGCCCAAGCCTCTGTCGCAAAGGACAACGCTAGGATTCCCGAAACTCCTGACACGACTGAGCGGCCGTTCGATGATCGAAATTGGCCTCCTCAGCTGGTGATATATCCAGCTGGCTCGCACGTATTCTCGTGTGGCCTTTTCTTTTCGATCTCGCGCGCTTTCCATCTTTGTCGTTGTTGTTCCCTGCTTCCAACCTGGTTCGAATTCTTGATCCATTGTACCGTTTAGAAAACTCCCTTTCCAAATTCACAATGTCGCAGCATACCGGAGCTGACAAGCCTGGGCATGGAGCAGCTGGGGCCTACCCTGGCGGTGGTGGTGGTGCTGGGGGGAAATGGTCTTTCGGCCTCTTCGACTGCTTCTCACCATTTGGCACCTGTAAGTCGCCAGCCCGGAGCTCAGTCTGAGAAGCATCATGGCTTGCTGACCCGAACTCACGGAGAAGGCTGTCTGGGATGTTGGTGTCCGTGTATTCTCTACGGCAAGACACGAGACCGATACAAGGGCGACCATGAATCTAGCGGTTGCAACGGATCGGTAGGTCATTCATTCTTGTACATTTGTCTCTGTACTGTGGCTGCCAGACCAAGCAGGACGTCGCAGCTGGTCATAAATCATGTCGCTCCTACAACGGTCAAGAAGCACATTGCGGAGCCGCTTTTCTTGTTCCATATACTCCACTTAGATCTTACTGACTTTGTATCCCATAGTGCTGCGCTTTCTTCGCTCTAGCGTGTGTCGGGGTACCCTGCATTCTACAATGCATCAACAGGAGCGAGACGCGAGACGAGTTTGGCATTGACGGCAGCAGCGCCGGCGATTTCTGCGCGACTTGTTGGTGCAGCAGCTGTGCCTTGATCCAGGAGGACAAGGAAGCAATTGTGAGGACGACAGGAATGGATCCAAAGACCAAGCAGCCATACAATAGTCCGGGGCAGATGTCTTTTGCATGAGTTGGAGCTTGACGAGCGAGGACTATGGATATGGGAATGAGGTTTCTGGGCCGTACTTGGTACTGTTTGGTATATCACTTGGCTTTTTCACTTTTGTCTTGCGTGTTCATTGCAAGAGAGGAGGGTTCCTGTTCTTCGGTTAGCGTCTTATCCCACATTCTACCTGCGGTCACTTTTCTTTCACTTCGCTAGGACTCCAAGATGTCGTTCATCAGCTCGCAGCTGTGTGCTCAGAATTTGACACTTTGACACTGTCCCTCACTGTATCTTGCCTCTTCCAAAACGACAATCGCTGACTGTCCCTCCCGCCGAGGAACCTCCCAGTCCCTGCCCTTCGCGGCATAACATGTTGGTCGGCAAAGTCGCGCCGATCCAACCCTCACACGTCGAGCATGGCAATGAAGTTGTCAGAATCATTGTCGGACCCCAGCAGGAAGAGTTCACCATCCACAAGAACTTGATCTGCGCAGCGTCAACATTCTTCCAAACTGCGCTCACTGGCAATTTCATCGAAGGCGCCGAGCAGAAAGTCACCCTCTCAGAAGAAGACCCTCAGTATCTTCAACTGGCATACGACTGGTTGTACTCCGGTCGAGTCGCCGACGGGGTCACCACCTACCTTCAGAAAGAAGATGTGTGCTCTGGAGATATCTTTTGGTGGAGAGTCTACCACTTGGGTGATCGGCTCATGATGGACCAGCTACGCGTCCTTGCCGTCGCCAAGATCCAAAACTTCTTTACCATCCGCAAGCCATTCGTCCCTAGCACGCAATTCATCGAAGAGCTGTTCGATCATGCCAAGTTGCCCTGCTTAGAGACTTACATGGTCCAACCTGTGGTGTTCTGGCTGCATAGCTCCGCGGATGCCACGGTGTGGAGTGGACTGGCCGACGCACATATGAGATTCGGCCAAGCGTTAGCGAAAGAGTCGATCCTGGCTCTGAAATACGAGCCCGTCCATCCACACGAAGGCAATGCTGCCCGCGGCTCCCATTGCTATCTGTCGCCGTGGGAGACCGCGGGAGTCATGGTACAGCTGGAAGAGCACAATCGCGGTGGTACTGAAATCCGAGCCAAACACATGCGTGGAGTTACTTCTCCGCTTCCAACGTCAAATGTCCAAGCACTCACACAACCGCAGGACGAGCTAAAGTGATCAATTGGGACGCTGACGGAGAGTTGGAAAATGTCGACGAAAAGCGGGTAAATGTAGGGCGAGCCCCGTTCCCTTGGATGCTCTCCCCCAGCTGAGACCGCAGCCGCAGTATCCTGATAGCTTCGATTTCGTCCGGGGTCATTCTGCACTTGTGCGAGCATGGACTTCCCGCTGAAGAGATCCGATCATCCTCCGAACTGCAGACCAAGCAGCCCAGATAAGAGGCGACAGGGAGATGAGCAATACTGCAGCACTATTTTTCAGCACTTGGTCCTCGATAACTAGCGGAGAAGACAAGAGAGCTACACGACGGTATGAATATACCTTCTCGCCCTATCTGTCGGAACGCCGTCCTGGCATGACTTTGCCAAACACAACTACTGGGAAGCTCGCGGGTTCAGCAATTGCGTTCTGGAAAGCGATGGCTGAGATTCTCTGGGGAAACGAGAGTGTTGGATACCACATAGTCGTTGGGATGAGACAATGCACAGGAAACTGATGGGATGAGCCAGTGAACACGATACTGATGAGCTGAGCTTGCACTCACCTCCCTTTATTAATGTACGCAGTCAGAGACAGTTAGAAATCGGCCTCGTGGGCTACTGTAGAGAGGAACGAAAGGACGCTTGTCAGCGCGTGTCGGCTCACATCAAATGACACACTGACGTGCAGTTTTAAATGACAGACCAATTTCTGACACCTTCACATGACCTCCATCTTCGACCTCCAGACACATTTGCATTTACATTTACCTCGTGGAGTTATTTTGGTTCTACCAGGCAATCCTTGGCCGACTGCAAATTCAATGTCTTCATGCGTCTGGTCTGATCCTGCGGGCCAAACATGTCACAATGGTGGTGCTGGGTCATCGCAGAGGTATCTGGTGGTCCGTAAAATGTCCAGGATCAAGATAGACGCGAGCCTAGCCTAGGAGTCTGCCAACACTTCCACATCCCAGCCTAGGAGTCTGCCACCCTTCCACGGCGAAGTCCTCAGCCCTCAGCCCGTGTTCTTGATCCTGGTCTCTGCAAGGAGTTTGAAAAGGGACTTCCTCCACAACCAGAGAAAAACCTGCGGCGCTGTCTACGAGGAAGGCTCAGGGCACCGATGGCCGCGACGTCGCGCGAACACGATCGTCCAGCAGCATGTTTCGGAGGCGGTACAAGGACCTGTCTTGCACAAAAAGTTTCTTCGTCACAGAGGAGCAAGGTCTATTTGGAATGGCTCCACATCCAATGTGCGACCTGGGGACCTGGGAACCTGGTCTGCGTTCTTGATGGCGACACGATTCCTTTCTTGCTCCATGAGGACAGCGAGAGTATGGACTTGAGGTTCGTAGAGGAAGCGTACGTTTCACGGATCCATGGACGGCAAAAGCGATCGACCTGAGCGGAGGAGCATAACAATAGCAACAACAAAGACGACTAGAGACTGTACTCCGATCACAACTTCCACTTTGAGGCGCGAATTGTGGATGCGCTGAAAGGTGGCGTCTGTGAAGAGGTGGAAGTCCGCCCGCCACCGAGTGAAGACAAGACTCCCTCAGCAAGCGGGAAGCCGGGCTGTTTGTTGTAGGATCAAGGTGCCAGCGGGATCGTCAACCTGCACGCATTCGCAGCTCACAGGTCCGGTCCGTGCGGCACCTTGACATTGATAGCATGCATCCAACCGTGGACTCGCTTTTGATATTGGGTTCCCTGACATCTCTCAGGAGCTGGACTCGAATCTTCGGGAACCTCCGGAACTTCGTCTTTTGGGCGATGCACAATTGCGTATCACTGTCCGTCTATGGTCGACGTGGGACAATCACGGCGGCTTCTCATGATTTCATTATCCAAGGAGGGTGCACTACCGCATAACTTCCAAGATGGAATTCTTAAGACCATTCTATGCACCCGACAAAAACCGGAAAGTGATCTGGGGATGGATTCAGACACTCGCTTGGCCGTAGTATCGCACGATCCAGCTACCCTCCTGATGGTGACTGGTCACCTTTTGAGGTTGGGTCAAGCAGCAGCCCCGGGGGTGCTTACTGGACATCGCCTTCCACAATATCCTAGAATTCACTTGCGAGGAGCCCCGGATGCTGATCCCTAGAACGCAAGCTTTTAAAGAAAAACAAAAAGCAACGTGGACAGGTCGTCCCTCTGAGTCGCCCAGGGTATTGTTATACGGGATTACAGCGGAGATAAACGACCATACGCCCCTTGGGGGTAGGTCGCCACCGAGTATTCGATGCGTCCTCCGGGACGAAAGCCACCGTCATGTATAAGTCCTAAGCCCCCAACACCACATACACTAGCACACTACGAGCTGGAGATAATGGAGCAAGG
The DNA here is from genome assembly GCF_000365165.1 of Cladophialophora carrionii CBS 160.54. NCBI lineage: Eukaryota > Fungi > Ascomycota > Eurotiomycetes > Chaetothyriales > Herpotrichiellaceae > Cladophialophora > Cladophialophora carrionii. The sequence goes on along the minus strand of NW_008481827.1, from coordinate 953,593 downwards.
CCGAACACCGTCTCGGAGCTTCCAAAAGAGATCCATTCCAGTCGAAAAAGTCGAGTCGTGCTGGAGATATCACTTGAAAGGTCCGAGGTAAGCTTCAGGTACACCACGGTATGTGGAAAGCTGGTTCGTTCCCATTTTTGCTACCTCTCGTTACAACTATCCCATCGTAATGTGCAGTGAAGTATAAAAAGACTATAAGATCAGCCGGTGGTTATACAACGCCGTCGCTATGCCGGCAAGCAACAGCTTGTTCGGTGCAAATTTGGGTTTGACTTCTTTTGGTCCAAGAACAGCATTTCAGCGTTGTGCTGAAGGAGGATGCAAACCCCTGGAGTGTCTCCTTCACGTGCACTGCCCATCTGCCCCTCTGCCCATCTCTAGGGAGCCCTGTTGGTCGCAATCATTCCACCCTCTCGATTCTTTGCACGATCATGGCCGTGGCAGCGCCGCCGCCGTTGCAGATAGCCGCGCAGCCGTACTCGCCTGGTTTCAATTGGTGCAGTAAAGTGGTGAGGATGCGGGAGCCGGAGCTGCCAAGGGCGTGGCCGAGAGAGATGGCTCCACCGAGAAGGTTCACGTTTGCGTTTTCAAGGCCGAGAATCTGGTACAGAGTCAGCACTGGAGACTTTCTAAAGTACCATGCTGTTGGGAAGAGGACACTTACCTGCTCGTTGGCCTTGATGACGGCGGCAAAGGCCTCGTTGAACTCCCAGATCGCGATATCCTCCTGTTTCAATCCCGCTCTTTCCAGCGCAATGGGCACGGCCTTGGAAGGGGCAATGGTGAAATCAATAGGGTCGGTCGCGGCATCTGCAGAACTAATAATTCGCGCGAGCACACGACTTCCTTGGCCGTATTCTTGCGCGATGGCCTTCGACCCAAGCACCAATGCACTTGCGCCGTCGTTGAACGTGGATGAGTTCGCCGCCGTGACGCTGCCGTCCGGACCTTTCACGAACGCAGGTTTTAATGACGCGACCTTGTCTTTCCTGAGGTTGGTATACCCTTCATCCTCGGAGATGATGGTGTCGCCTTTCTTGCCCTTGACGGTGACGGGCACGATCTCATCCTTGAATTTCCCCTCCGCCCAGGCCTTCTGAGCGCGCTCAAAGCTGCGGATCGCGTATTCGTCTTGCGCTTCTCTGGAGATTTTGAACTTCTTGGCCGTGTTTTCGGCGCAGTTGCCCATGTGGAATTGGTTGTATACGTCCCAGAGTCCGTCCTCGATGAGGCCGTCCTTGAATTGCATATGGCCGAACGCAGGGTTCTGCGCCGCTCTAGGCAGATAATAAGGGACGCGGGACATGCTCTCCATGCCGCCTGCGACCTGCGCTTCTGCGAGTCCTAGTTGGATATTTTGGGCCGCGATGGCCACCGCCTTCAGACCTGACGCGCAGACCTTGTTGATCGTCACGGCTTCCACGCTTGGTGGTAGGCCTGCGAATATGCTGGCTTGTCGGGCCGGCGCTTGGCCCATGCCTGCTGCAAGGACGTTGCCCATGTATACATCGGTGATCTTTGCGATGGGTACCTTGGACTTCTCGATTGCGGATTTGATGGCCACGGCACCCAGCTGAGGCGCGGAGAGGCTCATGAAGCTGCCGTTAAACTTGGCGGTGGGTGTCCGCGCGGCCGAGAGGATGTATGCTTCGCCGACCTCTTTATTCCTGGCCATGGGAGAAGTGGCGTTGGTGCTGAGGTGGGACCGCATCTGGGAGAGGCGGGCCGAAGAGGGGGAGGCTCGCATGGCCGTACGGGCCGCGGAGGTGGTAAGGGAGGGCATCTCTACGGTTGTGCTGGACTGCGAATCCAGGATGAAGGCTAAGCGAGAGCAAGAGTGAGACCAAGGGTATGCCGACAGGTATATATGTTTGCGTCAACCGCACATGTGAAGACTCGGCTAGAAGCGGGGAAGCGGCGCTGCAACAGTCAGTGGCTAGTGATGGACAGAGAAAAAGTGGTAGGATAATGAGAATTGAAGGAAGCGGTTTGGCTGAGGTAGAGATGCCCTACTAATCAGTCAAGATCCGTGGGAGGCTCCCGTCCACAAGATATAGGGAGCGGCGAGCTCTGCTTCTCTCGGCCACCAAAACTCTGAGGGCGCGGAATCCCGACCTTGGGAGCGGAAAGACACGGTACTGTAGGAAGCTGCCGAGGCAGGTTTGGGGACAAATTTCGGATCAAAATGGAGTGACTCGAGGGCGAAACCGCAGTCACGTGAGAAGCACGTCGTGGTAACTATATTGGGTAATGATCGGCCATCGTCTTTTCGAGAAACTGTGACGAATGATAACTCACTGCTTGGTCAACTGCGGGCAAACCGCCATCGCCTTCGCCTCACCTTATACGTCGCGTGAGCTCGTTCCTGGGCTCTTCCCTCTTCAACACAGCCCTTACGTTAATTCCCTGCGATTGTGCATTACTCTTCATTGCCAGTCCAGCCTTGTGCTGTGTCAAAAGAAGACCTCCATCGCCATGTCTACCTCCGCCAGACGCCGCTTGATGAGGGACTTCAAGGTACGGCCCTCGACCCCAGGATCCTAGCGTAGCCTAGCTGAATCATATATCCTGTGAATATCAATCATACTGACTCTGCCTGTAGCGCATGCAGACTGATCCTCCTGCCGGTGTCTCAGCCTCTCCCATCGCAGACAACGTCATGACATGGTACGGCTGCCCCTCTCTATCCCTATGAGCCCACGCACAGTCCAACTAACACAACCCGCAGGAACGCCGTGATAATTGGCCCCGCAGATACACCATTTGAAGACGGCACCTTCCGCCTCGTCATGCAATTCGAAGAAGCCTACCCGAACAAACCACCTGGGGTGAAATTTGTCTCGGAGATGTTCCACCCCAACGTCTACGGTACCGGCGAGCTGTGCTTGGACATCCTGCAGAACCGATGGTCTCCGACGTACGACGTGGCTGCGATCTTGACGAGCATCCAGTCCTTGCTGAATGATCCAAATACGAGCTCGCCAGCGAACGTCGAAGCGAGTAATCTGTACAAGGATAACCGGAAGGAGTATACCAAAAGAGTCAGGGAGACGGTGGAAAAGAGCTGGGAGGATTGAGCTTGGACGATGGGAACGAGAATGAAGTTGATGAATGTTGTTCCCAAGCGATCTCGTGGAAGTACCACTCCAGAGTTTTTTTTATCAGCTATCGCATCAGCAAGCGGACGAAACGGTGTTGGCGCAATAGGGCGTTCTTGATGGGTTATCCTCACACCTTCGGGCTTGGAAAGTCAAATGGTTACCAAGGAAGAGCTGGAGTCGACGTCTCATCTAGCAGCGGTACGAGGTCGCAACGTCAATGAGTTTTGGATGGCGTCCCCGTACGAGCCAGGAGTTGAGACTTGTATCGCTTTTGCTACCATCTCAATTCCAAGAAGGACCAAACGAGACGATATCAGCATGTCTTGAGTTTCGCAAGCAGAGCCTATGTGAGAGTGTCACGAATCTGAGTCTGTTCCCTTCGCCTCCGCCCCCCATTGCTCTGTACCCGTACAAAGGTATTTGATGGTTAACAGTCGGTAATTGCCGCATGTGGACTAGGGCTGCTGCGTGGAGAGGCCGTGTGATCTTATCGCGTTATCGGCAGCCTGCATGGAATCTCCAACCCCCTCCATGCCTCATGCCTCTCCCTTCGCGCTCTCTCGTCTCACATCACTTGGTACGGAGTATAACTGCAGTCCAGTTCTCGTTCCTTTGGCCAGTCTCATTTCTTCTTGATTTCTCACATCGTCTCACATCGTCATGGGCAATTCGCAGAGCTCACCGAGGCTCAATGAGCCCGCCGTGGAGAAGCTGTTGGTACAGCAACTTCAAGCCCTCCGAACTCGGGATGCCCTGCACCAACGCGAAATCGAACATGACTATATCCAAGTCGAAAGCGAGAAGGGCATTCCTCGATCTTTCTCGACCGATCCATCTCTCGACGTCACAACGGCCTCAGAATGGGAGAAGGAGCTCCTCGCCGACCCTAAGAATCGGCTCGCACTGAACGCCCTCCTCTCCAATAACATCCGCGATATAGTCTCGAACAAAGTCACGACCCTTTCCGATACTCAGACGTTCAATGTTAAGATCCCGTTCGAAGGCTCCCCGGTGACAAACCAACGCAGCTCAGGCAGATGCTGGCTCTTCGCAACGACAAACGTCCTGCGCGTGCCAATCATGAAGAAGTACAACCTCAAGGAATTTGAGCTGTCGCAGGCGTATTTGTTCTTCTGGGACAAGATGGAGAAGGCGAACTGGTTTCTCGAGCAAATGATCGACACTGCGGGTAAAGACTTGGACGAACGCATTGTGCAGGAGTTGTTGGGCGCACCAGTCAATGATGGAGGCCAATGGGATATGGCGAGTAATTTGGTGGAGAAATACGGGCTGGTGAGAAATATATCCTCCATGTTTTGATCGTTGAGTTCTCGTCACTGACAGCAATGTGATACGTGCAGGTCCCTCAAAAACTCTACCCGGACAGCTACAACGCCATGAACTCCTCCGCCATGGGGAGTATTATCACCACCAAACTCCGGGAAGATGGCCTAGCACTCCGCGCCCTCGTCAACAGTAGCGGTCCTGCCTCCACGAAGAAGTCTTCCTCTATAGTGTTGGCAAAGTCGAAAATGATGCGCGAAATCCACTGCATCCTCACTCTCATGCTCGGCCCACCACCCAAACCAGATCAGAAGTTTACCTGGGAATACTACGACAGCAGCGACAAGTACCACAAATTGAATCTCACACCGCTGGAGTTTGCCAAGTCCATGTCCTCTCCATCCGTAGTCCGAAGCCTTGGAGGTGCAGACGTGTCGCAGATGTTTTCGCTGGTGAATGATCCGCGAAACAAGTACATGTCTCTACTTACTGTTTCTCGACTCGGCAACGTCGTTGGTGGACGCCCAATCACATATGTGAATGTCGACATGTCAACCATGAAAAAGGCAGCAATCGCCATGCTCAGAGCCGGCGTGCCCGTCTTCTTCGGCAGCGACGTGGGGAAGTTTTCAAACTCACAGTCTGGAATCATGGATCCCGATCTCTACGATTACGGCCTTGCATTCAACATCTCCCTCAACCTGTCGAAATCTCAGCGTCTCAGGGTCCGCGAAAGTGCCATGACGCACGCGATAGTTTTGACAGCGGTGCAGGTCGAGAGGGATGAGCAAACGGGTGAAGACAAGAGTGTAAGGTGGCGGGTTATGAATTCTTGGGGTGAGAACGCGGGCGACAAGGGGTATTTCGTCATGACGGATAAGTGGATGGACGAGTTTGTCTATCAGGTTGTTATAGAACCCGGCTTCGTGGGCAAGGATGTCAAGGGGATTTTGAAGACCGAGCCTACGGTACTACCTCTATGGGATCCAATGGGCGCGTTGGCTTGATCTTGGAAGAGGGACGTGTCTCCAGAATGATATCCAGGCAGGAGGAGCAATAGACTGGACTGGAAGAACCTATGAGAACGAAGTACCCAAGACGGATGACTGACATGACGCGCTGGTGAATATGAGATGCTTACACCCGGCAGTATTTACTCGTCGTGCCTTATATGTGCACCAACGTGACCAATGCTGCTTGCCCAAGGCTAGAGAGACCCTGCCGATAGGCATGGGCTGGCATGGATGGCCTTACTGGCGAGGGTGGCGAGGATGGCCACTTCCAGCGCCCGACACTCCCGCCTCATGATTGGCGGAATGACCTTTCGCAAACAGCTCGGCCGTCCCACGCACGGTCTCGGTACCGGTACTGATATCCGTGCTTGTATGCGTCAACTAGGTATGGACTCCGTACAGAGGTGCACATGTGTTCGCGGAATCGATCCAGGTCTTCCAGTCCTCTGTTCTGCCTCGCGAATACTCGTATAGGATACGACTTGGGATAGCTACAGTGGCTACTTGATCGTGTTTAGCGCTGCGTGAACGGCCCGCCCTGCCGACTGAGGACGTACCCCTACAGTATCAGCGTCAGCATCATCAGACTGTACGTAGTCCCTTCATGTGACGCTACTATACTGTACTGTACCGTGCACGGGGAAGGAAACAACGGCTTGTTAGGTTGCAGATATTGTATTGTTGTATTGTGGTCTGTTCAGCGTGCTTGGAGGCAAAGCTTCCCACCAGGGGAGGGGGGACAATTGTTATGGTACGGCGTTATCTGGTGTCCTGTTATGTACTCTTTCTCCGTGACTGGTCGAGCGGGAAGCGCTGCTGATATTCCGTACTCCGTACAGTGCTACGTTTTGCTGGATTTCACGTTCATCCATGGCAAGCAGACCATGAGACTGGAAACGGGACGGTGTTCACGTCCTGGAAAATTTCACTCGGCTGTCTTGCATTGATAGAGCTATGAAATTGACCTGCAGAGTGCGTAATGCAGCCCCGGTTCATGCCGGGGGTGTGTGAACGGCCTGTTCTCCCCCATTGGATGAGTTTGGCCCAGAACTTTGTATATCAACCGGGTGTAAGTACAAAAGAAGCCGGCCGTCTGGCAACAGATGTGTTCGTCATAAGTAGAGTGGTTGGTCCTCCATCTAGAAAATAATGTAATTGGAATGGTATGTCTCAGACCACAGATTCCAGCCCCGTCATCTGAGACAAAATGTCCAAATGTTCAACAAGTCGGGTATCAGAGAGATATTGGATCGGTCAACCTGTCATCTCCACCGTGAGATGCTTTTGCTGAAACCAGTCTGGCCCCAGCCCTGGATAAGCTTCGAATATTCGTGAAAGGGATCGTCGCCGCTAAAAAGAAAAAGAAAGGGAAAAATGTACAGACAAATTACCACCCAGACCAATTTCTTCAGTGATCCCTTGCTAGGTAGCCAGTGAACTGACGACCTGCCCTCGCCTCAGCGATTTCTTCCTCAGCACTCGCGTGTTGTGCTTTCCTGGCACCGTCATGATGCCGATTCTATTCTCTTGCACCTCTCCTCTCTGTTCGTCACGTGAATAGCGTGATTGCCGGTGCTGGTCTGTACTTGGATTCCGGGAGTGTCCCGAACGTGGCATACCACTGCTGCTCTCCCTTTGTGCAGCAGGGGGGACGTCATCCGAGTCTACCCGTGTCGACCAGTAATCGGCTCCGTTGCGAGTAGGCGGAACCTGCGTCTCATAGAAAACGCCACTGGGGCCAACGCTGGAAGATGATTTTCTCGGCGAGTGCGTCGTGGAGGCGGAAAGAGAAGTCACGTTGCTGTCCGCGCGTGAATGAGATACGTCTAGGCGTGATGGATTTGGTTGTCGGTAGAAAGAATTCGAGATCGGAGAGCTGAACTCAGGCAGGTTCAGCCGGAAGGCCGTCGGCGTTATAGGATGCGCAACCGCTTTAGGAAGAGATGGACCAGATGCCTGATCTGGTAGGGCGTCGTATCGTCTGGACTGCCTGCCCGACGTCGACCTCAAGTGGGATGGTGTTGAAGAATCATGGGACGGACTGGGCAACTGGGTTGGAGGACGATTTCTCGGGGAGGGTATCGCAAGGTTCGCGGACTTGCGCGGAGTGGTCGGACTGGGTTGAGGCATTCTCTCCTGTAGAGGCGTATTGTCCAGTGGGTTGATGGCTGAGTGATGTGATGACCGGTGTTGAGTGGAGACGTTTGGTCCATTCGCTGCGCTGATAATCGAGTCATGGGGTGATCGCTCGGATATCCTCGATAGAGTAGCTTGGGACCTTTGCGTAATCGGCGACGAGGTGCCACGGTTGCTAAAAGAGCGGGAAAAATTGGTTGTCCTGTTCGGGCCCAATGGCGAGGGCGACGGGGACGGCGAAGGTAAGGTCAGCTCCCACGTTCTCGTGACCGTTTCCGTGTCCTTCTCAGGGGTTTGGATGGGGGTGCCATGAAGTTCCTTGCGCCCAGTAATCGTGGTCGCTCTGGATGCTGGCCGGGTCATTATCGAGCCAGTCTCTACCTGCGACATCTGATCTTGTCGGGACTGTGATCTCTCCATGATAGTACTCCACCATTCAAAGGGACTTCTCCTGCCCGTCATCATCGAGTCATTGTCCGCGAGTATCCCGAATTGCCTCATGCCAAACTTGGAACCCGTAAGAGACAGATGTTGAGAACTGGGGACTACCCGGCCTCTCCTCAACGTTACCCGCCGCATGGGACCTCCTGTGAGACCATCGAACTCGTGGCGCTGCCTCGCCTTGCGACGTAAAACCCAACATCGCAAACCGATGGCGAGTATCACCAGTAATAGTATTGAACCAACTGCGATGATGACAATGTAAACCCAGAGCGGTAGACCAGTGTGGTCGAAGAGAGTCATGAAGAATTATGCGATGGTCGAGTTGTGGAGAGCGGCATCGAGCCAGACTGTCGAGGGTTGAGTGCCTGGGACGCAATAATAAGACCACAAGTGGTGGACGAACCGGCTGGGGCAGTCAGCGACAGCTGTAGGATGAAGTGTAGTGGTTGCAGTGCCCCCTGGTGGCAAGCGAGTCCGAATGGATGGTGGAAAGTTCGTTTGACAGGTTGTGACAGCGGTTCATGCAAGCTCTTCCGTGGTTTGCGACACACTTTGCACCTCTACGGGGAGTATGCCGGCAAAGATCTCAGGTGGATGAATTTTTTGTCGTCTTTGGGAACAAGACGATATCGGCGAAGGTGGAAGGGAATAGAAATGCGGCCAAGGTCAACATCGACTTTGAATCTGTGGTGGATGAAAGAAATAGTGGTGAGTAGAAAAGAGGCGGACTCGGCTGTAATTGAAGATGAGACGTTTGAGTGAAGAGACGGTGACCACCACGAACGGTGTTGCGAAACAGCAAGGCGTGGTGCTGGGACGAGAACGAGAGTAAGACGTGAACCGCCAATAAGCCCCAGGCCGCGGTCAACGAGTTTTTCTTGTAAGCCCGTCAAGAGAAACAAAAGGCAGTTGGGCGAGGATTCCGAAAGATCCAAAGTTTACTTTTGGCTGCCAGGCATCCCACCATGTCAGCTGGCTGGCAGATTCCCGACTCCGAACGGGGTTGTGGAAATGGGTGGTGGTCGGGAAATGTGCGAGGAAGCAACGGCTGGATGAATGAAGTAATTACGGGGGTATGGCTGCAATCGCCAGCATGGATGGGGCCAGGTTTTCATGCAAATAAAAGGATCATAGCGTCATTGTCGACGGCGAATTGCCAATTTGTGAAGTGTAAGCCACATGCTCCAGGAACACAAACCGAGACGCGGCACGAATCTCGATTATCGCGGGAGCATGGTACGCTGAAGGCACTCGGCGTTGCGAGAATGAAAAGCATGACGGTGCAGATAGCCGGAGCAAACGAAGCACTTCGGCCGGGGTGTGGATGTGCATGGTGTGAAAGGTGCAGCGAATTGAGCACTTTGAAACACAATGAAGAGCAGACGAGTCGTCTTTACGCAAGGGGAAGGAGCCACTAGAGAACGGCTGGCGCAAGGAACAAGGCAGACTGCAGCGCGATGCAAGGGGCACGAGGAAGTAGGCCATTGCATTGGACGAAGCGACGAACACCTGGCCACGCCACCACTGGATCGTCAGGAACAAGGCCGCACTAAAGAAGGACCGCTGCGGAGATCGAGTGGATCGCGACCAGGGAAGCACCAGCTTTCGAAACGCCAACTCAGAGGGATGGGCAGCACCAAAGGTCCAGCAGCAATGCCGGGATCAGGGTGGTCAAACGCTGGACGCGGGGAAGAGACTGGGGGATGGCAGTGTCCCTCGTCAAGATGCGATGAATGGGCTCGGAAGCCGGTCGTGTTTGACGTGAGAGAGCGTTAGCTCTTTGAAAAGGATCTTGGAGCTGCGAGGAGGTGCGAGTAACAGTCAATGACAACGGGGAAGAGCAAGACTCCAAGGTGATTGGGCTGCCCGTTGGCCGATGGCTGCTGTGCAGCTCGCCTGACTGCTCTCTGCTCAAATGCGCTTGCGGCGTCGGGCCATCAGCAAGGGCTCGGCAGATCCCTCCTCGCTAAGAATTGCCGGGCGCTCTTGAGGGCCTAATCCATTCACTTGCTGCAAAGCAGGCCGCAGATCGGCCTCCACCAACATGAAACTGCTCCAGAGCACATGGACGGCACCCAGCTGGGCTGGTCTGTGGCTAGGCCTCACTAGCCACAGCTGATGACCCAGACGACGCACTAATCCCGCACAGGATACGGAGTACGAGTACGAATCCAGAAAGGCTCCTCGAAGCACCCTCACCGGCCTTTCACTTTTGCAGCGAATCCTACTGTATTCGGGCACATTCTAATCGTCGACTTGATAATCACTTGCAACTCTTTCCCCTTGCAGACTGCACGGTGTAAATCTCATAATATTGCTAGTCATGCACCAGATGAGTACTCTGTATTACTAACTTCAAATTCGAGCAAGCGAGATGAGCGGATCTAGCCATGGTCTAGCGAAGAATAGCTCAACTTCTACACCGTAACGGAAAACCTCATCTCGGAGAATAAAAGCTGACGGTGCTCGTGGTTCACATTGCTGCCTTGGAACTGACGCAGACGGGTATCATTTATGAAACGAGAGTCATCGAACAGATAAAGCTGACCGACACGAAGATGTCGGCGCAAGACTGGCACCTTCACCGACGCGGTCAAGCTATGCCAAGGGTCACGGTCTGGGGCTCGTTTGAGGTGGAAGTTTGAAGGCATGCGAGAGGGGAATCCCTAGCAGCCCATATTGTGCCTCTGCTCCCTGTGCATCCGGTGGTTTCCATCATCCCTCCCCATGGACGTCGATCAGAAGCCAGGTGACAAGCTTGAATCTGAACTACTTCCTTCTTCGAGCACCTGGGCACGTGCCATTGGAGCGTGACACTCGTGTCGGCACGGCAATTACTGAGTAGAAAGCCTTCTCAATTGTGGAGGCCAGCCTTGAGAGCCTCGGATGAGCCAAAGCAGCAGGCGGACCGACCGTTGGATGGGGGTTTGCTACGGAGTATTTGGCGGAACAGCTACCGCGCCAAAAGACGCACTTTGGGCCTTCACCGATCCTTCAATTGCCCGCTGTAAAAATGAAGATTCCAGGTGATCATGATGCCTCCATCGCAAGTTCGACCTGAGTACCTGTCATCTGGTACATCGGACATTTGCAAAATGCTCCGCCCACGGTGATACCACCTATACGTTTGTGTTTAGTTTTTGGTCGTTTCGAGACTCGGGAACCGAATCCTTGTCCTGGCCTCCCCGCAGTAGGATCTACGTCAGTATCGCAGGTATATCGCACTGTTGAGAATCGACCCAAGTGTTGTGCCGACAAGCTCCACGAGATGGGTAAACAACCAGCTGTGATATTCATTGCCAGGTATCAGATTCCATCCGTCCTCAGATCGGTCCTCTGCTAACCCTGTCTCCGCAGGCATGGTGCACGTCTTGATCAAGCAGACAGGAAATGGACTGCCACCGCCGAAGCACCTTATGATCCTCCCTTATCGTACGGTGGTTGGGTACAGTGTCAATCTCTAGGCGTGAGGATCAATAACGAGCTGCACAATCTCGACAAACAGGCCAAGGCTTCGAGTGAGAATAAAGAAGATGCTGGTCAAGAGCATCCCCGGAAGAAGCGAAAGATTATCATCCACAGCTCTCCGTATCTGCGATGCGTCCAAACCTCGATAGCGATCGCAGCCGGCATCCAACACCCTCAGAACCATAACAGACCACAGCCACAGCGCCTGCGATCCCGTCAACTTTCTAGCCTCTCCCCGACAGACGAGAAGTCGGAGAATGCCTCGGATGCCAAAGATGTCAGTCGATTCTCTCTAGAGCGTTTTGCGAGCAAAGAGAAGGAACACACGAATCGCATCGGTTACAATACTTGCATCCTGCGGCTTGATGCTTTTCTCGGCGAGTGGCAATCTGCCAACTATTTTCACGAGGCTTCATATCCGCCGCCCTCTGCCATTCTGGTCTCCCAGGCAAAGATGGCACTCAAGATACCGCAAGAAGAAATTAAAGGTGCCGATCTGTCGACCTCTTTCAGTTTCAACCTGCCAGACATTGATGTCATGGAAGAGAAAGAGAACGAGGCAACGGCAATGCCAGCACATGAAAAGACGGGTTTGCGAGCGATGGCGGCCGCCGGTCATTCTTTCCCCAAGCGACCAAGGAACATCTCGTTTGGAACCGAGCTGGCGAACGGTGCCAGGATTCTGAACAAGGCTTTGCAGCGGCCGTTGGGCTACAGTCCGCCGGTACCAAATTATGCGATCGGATCTTCGGACAACATCCCGCCAGGCTTTGTCGCACACGCCCGGGATGCGTGCATCGAGTTTGATGCCTGCTGGGATAGTCAGGGTGAGCCTCTCGATTGGGGCGACGGGGGTCCGAACGACGAGGAATGGGGCAAAATGCATCGAAGATTTCGCAATGGATTGCAGAAATTGATCGCATACTACGAGAATCAAGCGGATTCATCGAATGGAGATGACGAGGATTTGGTTATCATCTTGGTTTCTCACCAAGCTGGTTGCAATGCTCTCATCAGACTCCTGACTGGAGCACCTGCTCTAATTGACGTTGGCCTGTCCTCATTATCCATGGCTGTTAGAAAGGGAAATGAACGCCCAGATCTAGAGCCGCCTTCCCCGACTCGTCGAAGAGGCTCAATTGACACGAGCATCTCCGAGGACTATGACATGAGGATCATAGCCTCCACAGAACATCTCCGGGCTGGATCAAACCCTTTGGGTCTCAACTCGCCTAGACTTGGAAAGTCACCTGCTTTCGCCAGTCGTCGAGCTGTGGGGGCTGACTCACCGGATGGCTTCAGTCTCGGCGAACCCATGGCGCCTCGTGGGTCAGGGTCTATGATGCCAGCCCGAAGCTCGAGTCAGACATCGTATGCCGCAGACGCCATGGACCCGTCTACACCCCCAACTGGTCTATGGCGAAGAGGTAGTCGTTATTCGAGAGACGAGACGGCAGACTCGAGCGACGCAGGGGCGACACCTAGTACCTGGAGTGGAACGAGGTCGGACAGTATCCAGGAGGAGTTTCCGTCAGTAGAGGTGAACGGGGCAGAAGTCCATTCTGATACCATGGGCAGTGAGCGAAGATCAGACTCCCACCTACTACCCGTTCGTAGTGCGAGTCAAAGGGGTCTTTGGGGCGGTGAGTCGTCTATCAGAAGGGACAGGAGTCCTGGGAAGCGCCGTTGGACTGCTATTGACCGGTCTCCTTGAAGACCTTTCGGAGCGTTGGGCCACGTTGCAGCTCGACAAGGTGAGAGTGAACATTTCATGATGCCCGACGAGGGTAATCACGATGCATCTGTTGCTCACTTCACTTCTGGTTTTCCACCACTACTCCATCACTTCTTTCTCTCACTTTTCCGTCACTGTACTCCCACCACTAAGTTCCCACCTCTTCTCAGACCTTCCCACTCTCATCTTGCTTTTCATCATTTCACAATACACCAGGTCCGCTTGTTGTCCAATGCATTCTAGTCACTGTCACGAATGACCACGGCCACATCGGCCAAGCCCATCTCGGCCTAAATGGCGGGTTCAACAAGCATCGCTCCTTGGTCGCCGCCAGTTGTGCCACTTGGGACGGAAGTCGTCACGGTTTTCGTGGGACCAGAACAACAGAAGTTCGGCGTCCATAAAGACCTTATCTGCGCGTCATCGAAGTTCTTCAACAGTGCCTTCAACGGAGGTTACCAAGAGACCACTTCGGGAGAAATCCAACTTCGCGGGTTGGATGCAAAGCTCTTCGGCTTTTTCTATCGATGGCTGTACTCCCCTGTGCGGAGAGTGGGCGAGGTAACCTACCAGCGAGCACAAGACGCTCAACTCCAACCCGATGAACTACTTCTCCATATCTACCGCCTTGCAGGTTACCTTGTTGTGCCCGGCCTCCAACTCCTGGCTATCGAGCAACTCAAAGACACATTCTCTTCCTTCGAACCCACGATCCCCAGCCGTGAGTTTATTTATGGCGTGTTTGAAGATGATCAACAGAAATTCATGCAATCCTACCTGGTCAAGCACATTGTCTTCTGGATTTCGAAATCGGAAGACAAGGACGCTTGGGTCGAGCTATTCACAGTGCACCAGAAGATAGCAATGGGAATGGCTGTTGAATTTGCAACGCTGGAGACTACACACATCGATGCCCTCAAAGTCATCCATCCTTCGAAAATTCCAGATTTCGAGTCCACTCTATTCCTGGATCTCCCAGCCCTTCAAGCTGAAGCTCGCGCAAACGATGTTCTGCCGGTGGAATTTTCAAGTGGAAAAGTCTTGGGCAAGTCCCTACTGATCACTGGAAGCATACACTCACTAATATTGGCTAGCCCGAGCGAAGATCCTCGATCGTTTCAAACACCTCTTGCACCGACCAGGGTCGCCTGCCAGTGAGGATGAATCGATGGGAGGAGAAATGGGATCGTCCCCGACGAGACGAATTTCATTGCGACTTCGTCACGATCGCCACCGCCACAGACGCCGAACCTGATCATCACAGAGGATTGCACACATGAGAATGCTGGTATATGAAGATTGAAGCAGTTACTAGTACCGGCAAAAGCTGTAGCATGCGTGGAGATTGGATTGAAAGAGAGCTGTCAGCACTAGGAGCTTGATTGGAACATCCTGACTTGAATATGAGCTTAAAGGCTGTTGGCAAACCACGATTGGAAGAGATCAACATCAGGTCGAGGGTGTGCAAGACTATGGTAAGGATCGATTGGCGTCTGATGCAGGGCAAGTTGTCAAGCATGTAAGAAAGAAGTGAGCTAAACATCGAGAGCTGACCACGGGGTTGCAGCTCGAAGCTGGGCGGTGCAGGAGACACAGAACTCAGTTGGGAGCACATTCCGCGGCGTGTTGTGACATAACTGCGAGGCGACAATGACCTAAAACATACAGCTGAATACGAGTCTCAGCAAGAGACGAAACGTGCATAGGGACACTCCCATGTTCATGAAGCACTGTTAGAATTCAGACCTCTGCCTTGACCACTGGAGTAGATTCATTAGCAGAATCAACAGCCATCGGGAGGCGGCGAGCAAGTGCCGCACGGGGCGACCTCCATCTATAGAGTGGCCACCCTGCTTCAATCAGCGTGCGCATCTAGGTGACTTTCTTTATAAACTCCTCGATTTTTGGCACCACGATATCATACGCCTCTTCAGGCAGATAGTGTCCATAACCCTCTCCCACTCCAACCCCTTCGTACTGAGACCCTTCGCTGACCCACGCTTTCCAGGTTCCCGCCACATCAATTCTCGCGCCGAGCTTGGCTTTGCTGAAGAAGACCAGCAGCGGCACGCCGATTTTCCGTCCCGCCTTCTGGTCCTCTTCCTGCTCGCTCGCCTCGGGCGCCGCCCCGGCAGCGTAGTCGAGCGCTGTATAATACAGCGTCTCCTTACTATCGAACAGCTCGGCATAGATATCCACCGCACCGTCCTGGCAGATCCGTTCCAGCGACTTCGGATTCGGACCTGCAATCCGTGTATGCGCACTCCTCGCCCAATTGGCGCCACCATATGCAGAGATCATGTCAGTGGCGAGCTGAGCGTTGGCGAGCAGGGGCCAGTGGAAATATCCTTGGGCGATTGCCGGGTCGGAGAAGGCGGTCCATTGTTCCTTTGTGGGGATGATGTCGAGCATAAGTGTGCCGATGACAGTGAGGTTCAAGTCCTTGTATAGGCTTGGGGACTGCCGAGGTGAGTGAGAGAAATCGACAGAGAGACGATGGGAAATCCTCGCGCCGCGGTCGTGGCCTCCTAGGATTACTTTGCGTGGTGTTGAGGACGATTTCGTGTTGAAGACGGAGGCAAGAGATTCGAGCAGCGCTGTGCCAACCGAGCGTTTGGTATTGACCGTCGCGTCGCCGACAATGGGCGAGGAGATGCCGTAACCCGGCAGTTCAGGAACGAAGAGGGAGGCTTTGCCGTGTAATAGAGGGACGACATATCGCCACTCATAAGCAGACTGGGGGTACCCATGGATCAAGGTCAAGATGGGCTTGTCGGGCCCCAGGTCGGATATGTAGCTGTGGACCTCTGAGCCAGATGATGTCTTTGTGACTTTGTGCTGTAGATTGAGTGAAGAGAAAAGGGATTGAGTCTTTGCTGCCGCCATGGATGCCGTCTACCCTATGTCTGCTATGTGTTTTGAGCTGGTCTGTTATTGATAAAGGACAGCACCAGGTCCAATGCGTCGGTGTAGGCGATATCTAGATTCTTTCTTACCTTGCCACCCAGATGATAGAAAGGTCATAGCATGAGAAGGGCGTAATCGTCGCAATTACTAAACTACATCCATTTGCGAGCTTTACCCTGCGCAATGAGCGAATCAATCGATCCTCGGTAACTGTGCGGGACAAGTTAAGGTCAGTTCGAGGTCAGAACCAACCGCCACGGATTCGTCAGACGGCTCCCAGCGGGAGGGACGGAAAGGGGACCGTGTTTACGGATCTGAAGACTGTGTGGGGGCTGAAACTGCGGCAACAGTACTCCGTACTGGGCAGTGAGTTATGGGCGCCAGTTTCAGGGCGCGGGCGAGGCTGGCGCGTCGGGCCAGGGGGGAACCAAGCGAAGCGAGCGAAACAGTATCACTGCAGCCACATCACCTGCACCTCACCACGCGTGCATCACGAACCATCCGATTCATGTCGTGGTGCCAGCAAAAGGACTTGCACCATCACCGTGACACTTTTGCAAGAGTGCCGCAAGCATTAGGTGTCCTCAACATCCTTTCGTCGCCCTGTCGCCATTCATCCGTGACCGCGATTGTCCTTTCGACAAACCCGCGCAGTCGGGTTACCACGCACAAGACTTGATGCTGTCACGTTGGCCCGATTGACAACGTCAAGTGTGCTTTGAACATGGCGTAGGTTTTCTTGCTCCACTGTCGCTGAGAGGCGCGCTGATAACGGGAATCCAGCACATCTTCAACGAGAGAGGGAGGGGGCAACAACATCAAAGGTTCGCGATCATGATCATGCGTATTTCGTCTTTGGCCTGTTGCTGAGCCGGTCTCTTAGTTGTTGCCCGTTTCCGACCTCAGAACAAAGTCGAGAATGCGAATGGCGGCCAACCCATCGTCCAGTTCACCGGCGACGACACGGTCCAGCTGCAGTCGTCCGAGACAAATGCGCCCTTTACCTTTGATCGAGTCTTTGACATGTCCTCCCAGCAAGCCGATATATTCGATTTCTCCATACGATCGACCGTGGAGGATGTTATGAACGGCTATAATGGCACCGTCTTCGCCTACGGGCAGACCGGGGCGGGAAAGTCATATACCATGATGGGAGACATGGATGATCCGGACAAGAAAGGCATCATTCCTCGCATAACGGAACAGATCTTCGACGCCATCCTCGTCCATGGCTCCGCCCAGATCGAGTACACGGTCGGAATCTCGTACCTCGAAATTTACATGGAGCGAATACGCGATCTCCTCAACCCCGCCTTTGACAATTTGCCTATCAACGAGGGACCCAAGGGGCCATACGTGAAAGGGTTGCGGGAAATCTACGTCAATACCGTCGAAGAGGTCTACACGGCTATGCACTTGGGCCAGCGATCAAGAGTTACAGCGTCCACAAATATGAACTTGGAATCTTCACGATCACACTCAATATTCCTGGTCACAATCAACCAGAAAGATGTTAACACCGGTTCGCAGAAGAGCGGAATGCTGTACCTGGTCGACTTGGCAGGTTCAGAAAAGGTTGGCAAAACCGGCGCAAGCGGCCAGACGCTGGAAGAGGCAAAGAAGATCAATAAAAGTTTGAGCGCACTCGGCATGGTCATCAACGCTCTCACCGACGGCAAATCGACTCACGTGCCCTACCGAGACTCGAAATTGACGAGGATTCTGCAAGAAAGTCTGGGTGGTAACTCGAGAACGACACTCATCATAAATTGTTCGCCCAGCAGCTACAACGATGCGGAAACAGTCAGTACCTTGCGATTTGGTATGCGTGCAAAGACCATCAAGAACAAGGCCAAGATTAATGCCGAGTTGAGCCCCGCCGAGCTGAAGCGTCACCTCAAGATTGCTCAGAACCAGGCAATGACCTTTGAGAAGTACATTGCATCGCTTGATGCGGAAGTGCAGATGTGGAGAAAGGGCGAGACCGTGCCGAAAGAGAAATGGGTACCGCCCTTGAGTGGTGCAGGCCAGAAAACAGAAGCCAGGGCAAGGCCAGATACCCCTTCAAGAGCACCATCAGACCTTCTCCGATCGGACACTCCCAGCAGGCCTGACTCTCGGGCAGGAGAGAGATCGAGTACGCCTAGCATCATACTCGAGAAGGACGAGCGCGAAGAATTTCTGCGGCGAGAAAATGAACTCCAAGATCAACTTACGGAGAAGGAAACACAGGCAGCCAATGCAGAGCGAAGTCTTCAAGAAGCGAGAGAAGAGCTCAAGTCATACAAGGAAGGCGCCATGCGAACGGCGAAGGAGAATGAGATCATGGCTGACAAGCTCAACAAGACACAACTTGAACTGCAGAAACTATCCTACCAGGGCAAGGAAGATGCCATCACCATGGAAGGCCTCAAAGATGCGAACTCAGAGCTCGAGACAGAGTTGATCTCCGTCAAGCAACAACTCCTCGAGCTCAAGATGAGTGCGAGGGAAACAACGGCCGTTTTGGACGAGAAGGATCGCAAGAAGAAGGAAAAGATGGCCAAAATGATGGCAGGCTTTGACCTAGGTGACAACGCCTTCTCCGAGAACGAAAATCGCATGCGGGAGATGCTTGACCAAGTGGATGCGCTCCATGCCGCCAGCCTCAATGGGGAAAGCGTACCTAGCCACGTCTTGGAAGATCTGAGAGCCAAATTGCTCGACTCCCAGACTCTGGTCCGACAAGCCGAGAAGTCACTGTCTGAACGAGCGGAGGACGACCGTGAGGATCGAACGATAGCACTTGAGGAGAAATTGGCAGCCGTGCAACAAGACTATGAAGATCTGCTCTCTGGGAAGCTAGGTGCCGATGACGTGGAGAGCGTCAAGGGACGACTGGAGCAGCTGTACTCTGATCGCAGGGACACTCAGAACGAACTCGTCCATGATCTCCGAGACCAACTGACGCACAAGTCTCAGGAGATTGAAAAGCTTCAGAAGACCATCACAGACCTGCAATCTCGATTAGGATCCAACGGAGCAGTGGCAAACGGCATTTCGGGCAAGACCCTCCAACAACAGATCAGCGACTTTGAGTCGATGAAGAAGAACCTCATGCGCGACTTGCAGAACCGATGCGAGCGAGTGGTTGAGCTCGAGATTTCGCTGGACGAAACACGAGAACAGTACAACAACGTCCTCCGATCGAGTAACAACCGACAGCAGCAGAAGAAGATGGCGTTCTTGGAACGCAATCTTGAACAGCTTACCGTGGTGCAGAGGCAACTTGTGGATCAAAACACAAGTCTGAAGAAAGAAGTCGCCATCGCGGAGCGGAAACTGATCGCACGGAACGAACGCATTTTGAGTCTGGAGAGCCTGTTGGCTGACAGCCAGGACAAATTGACAGCAGCAAACCACAGGTATGTGTTGGCCACATGGATCAAAGCAAGTTTCGGAGCTAACTCTAGCTACAGATTCGAGGCACAGCTTGCAGCCGTCAGAGAACGTCTCGAAGCAGCCAAGGTTTCGTCGAGGAACATGGCGACGGGCGGTGCAGGAGCGACTGGCGGATTCAACAGCTTGATGAACGCCGGTGCTCGAATTGCCAAACCTCTGCGTGGCGGCGGTGGTGCACCTACCCACACTGAAAGTGCGAACGGA
Organism: Cladophialophora carrionii CBS 160.54; assembly: GCF_000365165.1. NCBI lineage: Eukaryota > Fungi > Ascomycota > Eurotiomycetes > Chaetothyriales > Herpotrichiellaceae > Cladophialophora > Cladophialophora carrionii. Next base: position 933,860 of record NW_008481827.1, on the reverse strand, counting down.
GGCCCCGGCTTACCAATTATCTCGAATCTCAGCGGGTCGGACGGAGGCAATAAAAGAGGCAGCTGGTTCTTTAACAACAGGTGACGCGCCGGCACGTCTGAAGAGCGACTAAGTACTTTCTCAACTGAACTAGACAGTGGACTCGGGCTTGGTGATAAGACGGCGCAGCACAGGACCCCGGAACACAGAGACTCAGTGCGGATGTTTGATATGCTGGATGGACTGACGTTGATGCATCATGAGCGACGGCGACTTTCACTTCAACAGGGGTGCTCTGTTCGAAATTTACAATGAGACACGGTAGACCAGCAAGATTCCCCCCCTTTCTTTACCCCACCAAGAATGTACATTTATTAAAGAGCTGAGATAGTTTGCAGAAACTTGACGCTCTTAATGGATCGAGATGTCGTTTTCGACCTTTCCCTGGGGTGTTCTTACTGCGTTGTTTCGCTATTACCATCTGATTCATGTCGTTGGCTTGGACGCGCCGCTCATAGCAACTGCTGGTCCATCGACTCGGGGGAATGCACTCTTCCAGGATGTCAAGCCAGTTCCACAACAGAAGTCTTGTCCCTTGGCATGTCATGACAGAAGTCACGCAGAGTACGGAGTACATCGTATGGATATTGCCATTCGCCATTTGCGGCTCTCCTCGCCATGGAAATCTGCTCATCCTTTCGAAGGTCGCGCTTCGCCGCCGTCAAGTGGGGTTTGAAGCTCTGTCATGGAGGTATGTGAGCATACGATGGAATAGGCCGCAGGTTTGACGAGAGAGCGTCCCGTGCCTTTTTGACCAGTTGGAACGCGTGTTGGTGTCTTACCCCAGCCCGAGAAGCATAAGTGGATCGAAATTTGTTAACCAGCTATGTACTCCGTACAATACTTGATTTCGTGTCTCATGCCATGCCATGCCATGTTAACGTCAAGGACAAATACACATCAGGGAGTCCCGCACATTGATTGTCCCTTCCTCTAGATCTACATACGGACATGCATGATCGTTCATATATGTACGTACGTACGTGCGTACGTGGTTTGAGATTACTGAGTTCTACACTCACGTCTGGTAGCACGAGCTGTCGACTCAACTGGGCGACTTCCTAGGTTGTACTCCGTACATCCAGAGTCATTGGCATTATTACCGACTCTATTTCACACATCGCGGATGTCGAACTCTAGGGATCCGAGCACTCTCATTCTCAGAGTGTATTACCGTGAGAATCCAAGACTCAGTTGCGAATGCGAAGTTTACAGGGAGAGGGGAGTGATGGATTCAGGCAGACGTGTGCCCGCTTCGGTCGTGAGCCACACGCTCAGCAAATCAATACCGCGAGCATGCAGGGAGGTTCTCGACTGTGGAATCTCTCACCGCGGGGGTGATCTGCCTCTCTACCGACCTGCCTCCCTACCATTCACAAAGTATTAAAGGGTTGATCGCAGGGAAAGGTAGACTTGTAGTGTATACGCGTTGTTGGGAAGTAGTGGAAGAATGCCACAGTAGGTCCGAGGCGGTTGATAAGCATGCCAATCATAACTGGCGTACGACGGTTATCATGACCTCCCGAGTCCCCAGAAGGAAGGTGTTACGAGGCACGTGACCTCTTCTGTAAGACATCCTTTGACTCGTACGCGGACAGCCTTACTAAACTACACAGACTACTCCGTACGCTCAGACAACTTCAACAGTGTTCAAGATGGTAAAGGCACGAGGCTACGGCACAGCCTTGCGGAGGAGAGCATGTGATTATGTAGGCATGTAAAGCTTCATCAAGGCAGACAGTCAGATAGTGAAGAACAGACCAGTTTTCCCTTTCGAGTTGCGCCTTGCGGTGCGCGCGTACGGAGTCTCTTGTGTGTTTCAGATGTGACTGGGAAGGTTACCCGACAGTTGGCCTGACAGCGCCAAGGAGGTGTCAGTGAACGTAAGCCCTTGTGTCAAGTACCGTATTGTTTACGTAGGCCTCTGTGACTATATAGTCAGGTCTGCTCCCAGACCCCTTTGGATTCATCATGTCCTCCGCAAGAGTCACACAGAAGCTCTAGCTAAGTGTGCTGAGCATAGTCATTACAGTCATCTTTGCGTCCCGTGTCCGCGCACCGATGGGTGGTGTTTCTTGCTCATTACGATCGCCGACAACGCCCCTTTGCCGTCGCAACCAGCGCCCCTCCGAGCCAACTGCCGCCCTCAAGAGACAGCTACGCATCGCCGTAGTAAAACTCAGCCCAATCTCGAACCGTACACCATGGCACGCCTCAAGTCGAACAGACAGCCAATTTTAGCTCGGTCGGTGTTCATGAGGTGCGCCGCGTAGAGGCGTACCAACGTAGCATTGGAAATGCCACGGAGATCGTTCTTCTCTATCACGGCCGCCGCCGCCACCAACCGTTCGTATAGGTCGGGATTGAACTCGGGGCTGTCCTGGTCCACAGCTCTAAGCATGGCCTTATGCGGCCTTATGGCTGAGGTACAGCTCGTACCTAGCGTAATTGATCTTATAGTCCCGCAAGGCCTTGCTCATCTTCAAGTCGGATTCGAGTTCTTCCAAAGTGCCGAGTTGGTCAAAGAAGACTTGCTGGAGGGTGTCGTCGAGAGAGGCCGCAGCGAACTGCATGCGGCTCCCCGCACCGGCCTCTGGGAGGCTGTCGCGGATCTTGGCCCGCTGTGAAACCCCTCGGGCGTCGATGATGTAGGTCAGCGCGTCGACCACCGCGACGGCTTCCTCTTGAGTCAGGGCTCTCCCAGCAAGGTCTCTGACCTGCTTCTTGGGCGTGCCTTTAGTGATGCGGCCTCCGACGAGACCCGGGTTAGCGAGGTCGTCGTCGGCTTCGCAGTCACTGTCGACGACATCTACGTCCTCGTGTAAGGTCAGAGCCTGTCTAACCAGTATGTTCACTATGGCGGTGGCGTCCTCGACAGACATAGTCTGCGAAGCGGGGGTCTGCAACGCCCGTAGAGTCGCTGGTGGCTTGCCAGCATTGTCTCTGCCACGGCGAGGAGTCACCGGAGCCACGATGGATATTCTTGCGCTGCGGCAAATAGACTTCTTGCCTTTTGCTGTGTCTTCCTCGTCGTCTGTGCTGTCATTGTACGGAGTACTCTCCATTCTCATCAACGCCCTCATCACCGTCGTCGAAATGGTCAGTCAGCTGAGCTAGACCTTCACTAAGCTTCGGACCCGTATCGCCCTTGGCACGACGGGCAGGACGTTCGGTGTGCTTGTCATCCGCCGTGACACCACTAGGGTGCACATTGGTGGTAGCGATGCCTTGTGTTTCGAGCAGGATAAGCAGGGTAGCCGGGACATCGACGCGCAGGGCGCGCAAAGCTGTGGTCATGGCATTGGTGGCCTCCACGACTGCTCTGGCCTGGGTGAAGATTGGCTTGTGGCGGATATTCTCGATGAGGGTTGCAGCCGATTGATTAGAGTTACGAGGTGACGAGATATCCATCGGGGAGGGACCTGCCTGTGAGCACACCACCGGCGTAAACATGCTCCAGCGCAACGAGGATACGAGCCATCACCGCACAGGGTACACCGCACACAACTTAGCCAGCCAGCCATGCCGATGAGGGCGGTCGGTAGCACATCCTCAAGGCGCTCGCTCGGGCGATCCTCACCGTCATCATCAGCTGGAGAGCACTGGAAGATCAGGAATAGGTATTCCCGAGATTGTATAGCATGGTACTCGTGCTGTACATGACAACTTCCAGTCTCTGGGAATTGAGTCCGGAGTCCGCTTGCTTTCAGCGTAACGTCACGTAACGCAACCGCTGTTCATGGCCATCTTCGAACAAGTCATCCCATGCTACTGCTGTAGTAGAGGGACTTCAAATACAAGTACTGGAAGATGTGCGTTGGGTTCAACAAGATCTTATGTCACTGCTCCGCTGCAGAATAAAGGCATGTATGTATATGTCTTCTTCTAGCCAAGATTGGTCGTCCAAGCACTGAGCGGCCCAATTACACTATCTGTTTGTCTGTCCGTCTACAGCCTATACTGTGTATGTCTGGCACGGACTCCCCAGTTTGTAGAAGGACCACATGGTCAAATTCCCAGACATGGCCTGACGCTTGCTGGACTTGTATCTCGGTGCTATATATCGGTTCTTCATCGTCGACTCGGCGGATCTATGCCTGCGGTGCGATGGCGAAGAGCTTGTTAAAGACATTGCTTGGATCGTACTGCGCCTTTAGTTTCTGGAGGCGCGGATAATTCTCGCCGAAGATGTCTCGAGATTTTTCGTCGTATTCTGCGTGGGATCGATAGGTCAGTGACAGTCAATACTCGGCGGAGTGCCGAATACATAGGGCGAGTCCAAAGCTGGGCGCGCAGGAAGGGAAAAGATGAACCACTCAACTCACGATCATAATTCCCGTAAAGCATCGTCGCGCCTTTCTTCCCCCTCAGCCCAACACCGCCGTCGACACCCTTACCCGCCTCCCTGGCCTGGTTCTCCAACTCGGTCTTGAACAGGGCAGTCATATCCCTGGCCCACTGGCGACAATGTTGATCGTGCTCCTCCTTGGTCCAGATCGGACAGACCATGCCATTGAGATGCCATCCCCTGTTGGCGAAACTTCCGGCGTCATGCGCAACGACTTGGCTGGGGTCGTACACCTCGAACAGGACCAGACTGATGCCCGTGTCGTCATTGCCGTCGGTAAACTTGGTATACTCGGCCAGCACGTCCTGGACGAAGCCCGTGCGGAGGGGCATGGTGAACGCCGTGCCCTTCATGCTGGCGCGGAGCCCGATCGGCGGCGCCAGCAGCGTGTTAGTCACCGGGTAGGGCACCATGGCTGTGGTGTCGACCACGGGCCCGGCCTCATACAGCGGCCTGTACAGCTCCTTGGCCTCCTGCTCCGTGCCAAAGAATATGATCACGGCCATGAGCATGACCTTGCCCTCTGCGGGGGGTGGACGACCGAAAGCAACGCCGCCGGCACCCCGACCCGCGACTTTGGTCCGCCCCTCGCTGTTGGGCGTGTACAGGTCGTTCGTGGCGGCGACGACTTTTTCAATCACGTCCGGCGCAGGCGGGTAGATGAGCATCCCGGCAAAGACGTCGCCCTGGTCGTACGCCTTGAGCACAAAATCGGTGACGACGCCGAAGTTCTGCCCCGCGCCCTGGATGGCCCAGAACAGATCGGGTTCGGATTCCGGGCTGACCTGTTTGATTTCGCCTGTCGCCAGCACGATCGTGCCTTCCAGCCAGTTGTCGATGACGAGGCCCCGCTGCCCGGACAGCCACCCGTAGCCGCCTCCCAGCGTCAGTCCGCCAACGCCCGTGTCGGCGACGGTGCCGCCGGGCGTGGCGAGTCTGTGCTGCGCCCCGACTTGGTCAACGTCTCCCCACGCGGCGCCGCCTTGGACGTGGAATAGTTTCTTGTCCGTGTCGACCCTGACGTTCCGCATCTTGGCGTTCAGGTCGATCAGGAGGCCGCCGTTCGTGCTGCTGACTCCCGCGGTCGAGTGTCCGCCACCTTTGACCGCGAGGTCGATGCCCTGGTCCGAGGCATATTTGACGGCGATGGCGACTTCGTCCGCCGTGGTCGGCACGACGACCACGCCGGCTGGTTTCTGCGCGGCGCTGGACCACCGCTTGATCGACGCGGAGTACTCCGTCGCATTGTCGGGGGTGAGGACCGTGGCGTTTGTCGCGGACAGCAACGACTTGAGAGTGGAGATGTCGTCGCTTGTGATGGTCCGCTTGGAGGAGGCCGTGGTGATCGAGCCCATGGTCACGAACACCTATACTACACAGTATAGGGCAATATGGATTCGGTGGTTTCTATGGGGGGGACTTCTTCCGGTGAACCGGCTGGTCAGTCGAACTTGCTTGATAAGACTGAGTATGAGCAGGACGATTCACTCTTCTCTACGAGCAGTGGATCTTGGCTTGGAGTGGAATGACGACGACAGCGAGTGAGGCCCGCGCTTATATACTTGTCAGCTCAATCTGTACTCGGGCCGCGGTCGTATACCCTTCTGACTCGGGAGTGGGGCGGCAGTGGGCAGGGGTGGACGAGATCCAGTGCCCAGTATGGAGTACGTACTCGACACCGGGACTAGCGAATGCGAGGAATGAGATATTGAGGGCCAGGCTGGCGGATGGACACTGGGCAGTTCCCCAATGCTGAACTCTCATGGACGAGCACCCCTCCTCGAGCATATTAGGCTAGAGCCATGCTCATATTTGCTTAACCTAAAGGCCCAGACTGCCTAGTGGCCCAGCAGCCGAACACTGCGGCTTTCAAAGCTGAAGCCTTAAATCGAGGATTACAGTATCATGGTCGCCTGAACGTCTTGAAGCTGTGGGAACGACCGAATATGGCGTTGAATCTCACCCTGGAAACATGACAAAGGCGTGCCAACATGCTCGATTTAGTACCGTGTAATTCGATGCAGAGCTGACTCTACCTTGTGTTGAACTGCTGTAATTGACTTGTCTGGCGACTTCTATTGTCGACGCTGAAATCAACTTGAAGAGCCTGGAGATTCCCCACCTTGTCCACCCGCCTAGATGCCTACCTAGTACCTCCCCTCGTTATACTCCACATTGCGACTCGACTTCCAGTTGATGGTGCCGTGAAACGAGTACCCAGTAGGGCGACTTGCTACCGCTTCCTCGAGCTGCAATAACTTGATGCCTGCATGCCGAGTACCAAGACACTCTCACATGAGTCATTTTGTCCCCCGTTATAGGTATCAAGATCGTTCGTGTTCACACCGGCAGCACCTTGGCTGCGTCGAATACGCTTCGTGGACTAGACCCCAATCCGAATACGATTTGAGTCGGCTTGATCATTTCTTCCGTACGAAGGCTGAGAAATCAAGCAGAGCACGATGACTTTGTGAAGAATGAGCGAGGACGAGCTCCACGACGCTTGGAAAGAGCGCAACGCGTCTCAATTTCGATGTAAGTTCCGGACGAGCGTCGACCAGCTGAACATAGTGCAGGCTCCCGCCTTCCACTTACCGCTGATGAATTTGGCAGGCAGGGAAGTGCGTCACTTGATTCGCGAAGGAGTCCAACACGACGCGGCAGACAATGATACCGGTGGTGTCCGTTCCGTATGAGCTGAGCGGGTCCCTCTGATGGTTCACCACGTTCCAATGGCTTCCCGCATCATCAGTGCAGACAGATATTTCGGCCGGTCATCATGCGCCCAAAGCATATCCAGTGTGGTCCTAGTCGTTCTCTGCCGTTCACTCTCGAGATGGTATCGGAGTCGTTCTTTCAAGCGTGCAGAGCTTCGGGTGCTGAATGAGGGAGACCGATTTGAGAAGCGATTATTCCCATGACCTCCAAGCATTGAAATCGTCAGCTTCATGTGAATCCGGAGATGCTGTCGCATCCTCGCCTGCTCTAGCAGGCATGAATCTCCCGCCTTATCCTCGTCGTCATCATCCGCAGCCGCTTCTTAGCCCTTGACGGGGGAGAGCCATCCCTGCTGCTCACAAGCCCGGAAGATTAGTTTCTCAATGGAGGTCTCGGAGGGTTGGGAACCAACTACCGGCGGTTTATCGATGTCCGCAGAGCTGGATGGAGGAATTCTTTCTGGAGTCAAGTATGCGGGTGCCCAAACGCGGCGCAGAATATCCGTGTCATTGCGCTTCCATTTCCACGAACCGATGTAATAATTGTCTATCACAGTTCAGCACAAAACCTGACTGCAAACAGGATCAAGAGTCCCGGGTGTATCAAAGAAGTAGACCGATATTCAACAGGAAGCCCGGAGGTATTAAGAGAGGTCTGGTAATCGTGAGAAATAGGAAGCCTCAGCTGGACATTCTGCTAAATGGTGTGTCGTTACCCCTTAGGTGCCGGGACAAAGAGGCACTTTGTCCCTCCGCACTTGCGACCACTTCAGTCTCAATTGTAATTATGCTTCATGGTGGCCAGCAGACTCTTCTCATTGCCACCGTGGGTATCCTCCAGTTGAGGAATTCTTCCTTCTCTTTCAGCTCGGTCCACTGCCTCTGGATCGTCCACATTTACGCCAGCAACTTCGGCTTCCACTTGTCGAATTGGACCTTTGAACCACTTCCTCGCCCACAGAGCCCAGCTGGCAAGGCACCAGAATGCGATGATGCCCACAGCGACGGGAGTATAATTCAACGTCTGTGAATTGACGGGATTGAGCTCCGGCAGACAGAAAATGATGGTGATGAAGCCGATCCACAGACATGCGATGATGGCGACCGGTCGGGAGAACCCTTTCAGGTTGAAAGGTCCATGAATGAAGCCTCCTGGGTTTATCAGGCCGATCAGGATGGGGAGACCATAAGACAGGTAAAGTCCAATCGTGGCGATCGAGGTGGCTGCCGAGAAAGCCACCGAGGATCCTAGACTGGGTACGGCCAGTAGAAACGACAGGATTACAGCCAGCCAGATCGTTCGGATCGGGCTGCGGAAGCGGGCATCGACGCTGTGAAAAAAATGCGGGATACCGCCGTCTCGTGCGAAACTGAACATCATGCGTGAATTCGAGGTCAAGCTGAAAAGGCCGCAGTGCCACACACAGACAATGACCAGCACGAAGAGCACAATAGCACTGGTCTTGCCAAACACGTCGACCAGGATTTGTAGCACTGGATTGCCGTACTCGGGCGCAGCGGTGGCGTCAAAGTCCTGAATGCTGAAAAGAAGGCAAAGGATGAGGAACCAGCCAAAGACAGCGGAGCAGCCAATCGACATCAGAACACCCAATGGTGCTGACCAGGATGCGTTCTGTGTTTCTTCCGAGAGGTGCGCGCTGCGATCAGGTTAGTATAAGTCCAGAATTTTGATTTGTATGAGGCCACACAAACCTTGCATCGAAGCCAGTGATGGTGTATTGTGACATCAGGATACCAATACAAGCAACGTAGGCCGAAGAAGCTCGAATTGACCACCCCGGATCACCGGTTCCGTCATAGAAGGTCGCGAATACGAATTTTGCCGACTGATGATGAGGAGCCTTGGCCACGACGGCCACTGCGAAGGAGAAGACACCCAGGGAATGTAGAGTGATCGATGCGTTGTTCAGATAGCGCAAAATGTGTACGCCGAAGGAGTTCACCATGCCGTGGGAGAACAAAAGTGCCGCATAGATACCCAATGTCCGGCCCGCTGTTGGCTCGTAACCATTGACAGTTGCCAGAGTAGAAATGAGCCCAGCACAACCAAAGGTGATGCCCGTCGTGACCGCAACTTGACCCAGCAGATTGAACCACCCCGTCACCCAACTCGCGAACGGGGCCCATTTCTTCGGCGCCAGGATAGCTGCCCAGAAATAGGGACCTCCCGCACTGGGGATGGCACTGACAATCTCTGCCATGCCCAGACCGACGAACATGGTGAAGAATGAAACGACCAGCCAGCCGCAGGACATGACGCCTGGGCCCCCGGTGTTGAGCCCATAGCTGAAGAGAGTGGTGATGCCAGTAATAACCGAGATGATGCTGAACGAGACCCCAAAATTGTGAATCAAAGACCAATCACGCTTCAACTCCTGTTTGTATCCCAGTTCTCGTAAACGCCCCTCATCCTTGGACATGCTGCGCGTAGCGTTGCCGGTACGTTCGCTGTCAGCCATAGCTGCTTGTGTTGCTGAGACTCTATGTCGACTCTCGTATAGCCTGAGGCAGCTAATGACGATGATGTAGTTTCGTGGGGGAATGCGGGGTGAGCAGCGTGGGAGCAGCAGCTCTGCCTTGCTTGTGACGGTAGTGCCACGGCCGAGCTCTCACAGATGAGCAGGCTAGCTGCTGGAAGAGGGGAAAGCGTGCATCTTTATAATTTCCAGCCCAGAAGATAGCCAGTAATACTAGCGTTACAGCAGGGAGTCGCGTGGTCGATAACAGACATCCAGCGAAGAGCTCGATAGGTGAAAGATAATGGCTTGACACCCTTGTCAAGCCCTGCCAAGCTCAAATAAGCGTTACCTGTTCCAGGCAGAGCACCCGAGCTTTCGAGCCTTCAAGAGAGGTGTCCCACTGGCCAGCTCAGTCATCCAACTTAATCAGAGGAAGAGGGATACCTTCTGGTTATGAGCCTCCCAGTTAGCGTGCAGGATAGCCACGTGTGCTTCCGATATTCTTAAAAGCTGGCGTCAACTGAATAGATATGGGAAAAACTTGAACGGCTCGGAATGATGTAATGTTCCCTCCACACCGAGCGTGGGGCGTGGCATCTTGCTGGTTCCGGAGCTTATCTGTACTTGGCGAGTTGTCTCAACTTGGCGATCTCCGGACTTCCCAAGCCTCTTGTCACCACCAGAAGCTTACACTGATGCCCACAGAGCAACTCCGCACATAATGCCACCATCCGATCGGTATATATAGAGCTTGGCCAGCCTCGAGGACGCATTCCACGTAGGGCACTTGGCTGATACCAGGATACACATCGTCCCAATCTTCCAACGGCGACAGTTCCATGGCGGCCACGTCAATCTGTGACGTGTTAGACATGTCAATCGTGTCTTGTGCTTGTCCGTCTGCACCCACGATGTCGCTCAGCTCTTCTAGATCTTCCGGCCGCCGATCATGAGGAGCGGGCTCATCTGCCCGCTTCGGTAGTAGTGCCTTGCTGTGGTGTGGTGAGTATAATCTCACGTATTTCTTGCCGACTACCTGGCACAGGATGTTGTGGTAAGGATCATGGTGAAGTGGTGATATTGTCCAGGCTGGTCCAAACCAGATGTTCATTCGTGGCTCGCTGTCGAGATCTTCTTCGTCGGTGGTGTCTCTCCCGCTAGAAGGGGAGCATGCCATGGAAGGAGTAGTGATAGGGTTGGTCGTCGTCCTTTTTGCCCTTTCCTTTACCTTCTTCAAAGCAACCGGCGTACCAGCTTCAGCAGGAGGGGCGTCCAGGTAGCAATAGTCAGGGACTGCGACGTCGTTCCGAAGGGCGGGAATCTGTTTGAAAAGGTCGTGCTGTGCCAAGTAGCCTGTTTGTCCGCAATCTGCAGACTCGCCATCAGGACCACGGTTGAATGCTTGTTGGATGTAATGGGTAAGAAATTCTCGAAAGGGGACAATTTTCTGGCCCCAGTCATCGTCAGTGTAGCTTCGGCCTACTTCGATTGGCACTAGGCGACGCCCACCTAGGGTGATCTGAAGCCAGAACGAACTACTTTTCCACTTGCTCAACGCTGGCCAGTGGCCAAGCACGTTTGTCAGAACAGCAGGTTCTCGTCTTTGCTGAATGTGCTTTGCGAAATCTGTAAGGGAAGGACGATCGAGGGTCTCAACAGGAAAGTTGAGGGATGGCACAGAGACACTGTCGACAACAAAAGAATCACTGGTTTTCTCAGCCAGACAGGGTTCGAGCCGCCGTCTCTTTTGCGGGCGCTCGTCGACATCACCGACGCCTCGTACGATAGACTGGAGTTCGGCTAAAATACCATGAATCAGCTCTTCGCGGCCGACTCCTCCGGCCATGATGAGGGCCATGTCTAGAATTGAAACGATTTCGTCAAGCTGCGTTTCCAGTCGATAGCGGGTCACTGAATCTTCCTCGGAAGAAGAGTCGAGCCTGACTAACTTCAGCACTTTAGCGACGCTGGCGTCACTATACAGCCGGAACCAACACGTCTTGACGTCCTTGAAGGGAAAGGTATGCAGCTTCTTGTCTGCCAAGTCGAGGAAATGATCTGGCTGATCAAGGATTTTACCCGCATCGACGCCATCAGGAAAACACTGGTGGATGGCATCGTGAGGAGGCACTTCCTTCAATTTGGCTCTTATGGACTGCCAGTAGGCGACACCACGTTTTTGAAGCATCATAATCAAGATGTGCGGGTGATCGGGAAGTGAAGAATGGCTGAGACTGTTCTCAGTCGGAGTGAGTGATGCGGGTAGATGCAGTGATTGGCTGAGTCTGTGCGCAGGTGGAGTCAATGTGGATGGCTGGGCTTGGCAACTTTGTGAAAGTGAGGCAACAGCCCAACTCGCTCGTCCTTGTCCTCCGTCCTTCCCTGCGCTTTTCACACTGTGTCGCAGACACAGCTCGGGCTTTTCTTTATCTCGATCTAACCTCAGTCGGCAAATTGATCTGCGCGCGTGTGAGGTTACCGCTTATCTGAGGCATAATCGTGCCTTGGATCCCTTCCTCTACAAAGGTCACGAATCCACCTGCGACCAGTGCTCCGGTCTTGGGATTGAGGCTTCGAATTGGACTGTCTGGCTGCGCTGGTCCTCGAAATACCTTTGCGAACTTAGCTGGATCCTGATTTGGACTCCCTTCCGAGACAGCAGTCAACCATGGCTGATGTATCTTCTACCCGGCTCTACCTGGGCAATCTACCGCGCAACAGTATGCATACCTTGCTCTGATCTTCTTCTTTTGGTCTCCCAGGACAATGTTGCACTCTTGGAGGATAGTCAGACGATATTTCCGGACTGCACTTGCTGATCTCTGCGAATGCGCCGCCCGCTGACTCCCGCCTTTCTTCACCTTCAGTCACGAAACAGGATATCGAGGAGCACTTTGGCACCCATGGCGCGGGCACCATCAAGGAAATCAAGCTCATGAATGGCTTCGGCTTCATTGAATATGAGGATGCCATGGACGCCCGGGACGTTGTCCCAGGTAAGTCCTTTACTCTCAAACCCGATTGATCTATGCTAACGCTTTCCCAGCCTTCCGTATGATCAGCCTACCTCTCCTATCCCTCCTCGTGGCCCACCCTGACAAGCTCAATAGATGGAACCGAGTTCAAGGGCGAACGATTGACTGTCCAGTTCGCTCGTGGACCGCGCCGGAAGGATGATTTTGCAGGTCCCTCCGACCGCAACATCCCCCGGCCTCGTCGCACAATCTACCGCATGCAAATCACTGGTCTTCAACCGGATACTAGTTGGCAGGTCAGCAAACCCTTTGTGCCATACCCATGATATATTCTGGATGGAGACGTTCCCAGACGAAGAGGACTCTGTCTGCGGGCCTGCGGTTTTGTTGTTCCAAAGTTCTAGAGTCCCGTCGTAATGGGCCAGCGGAGCGCGTGAATGTTCCCAAACACGCCTGGATTGCGAAAATCTTCGCCGCGACCCATCCCGTTTTCCCAACCGCAACTCTTCCTGCTATAGTGGCTTTGGACTGTGCTCACCAAATACCAGGATCTCAAAGATTTCGCTCGAAACTCTGGTCAACTGGATGTCGTCTACTCAGAAACTGGCCGTGACCGCGATGGGAAGGGGTAACTACTATTTTCTTCTCGGTGTAATGGCCTGTACTCACGTTTGCCAAGGTTTGTGGAATTTGAAACCGCAGCCGACCTCAAAACCGCGGTGGAGAAGCTAGATGGGCAAACTTTCAAAGGAGCCACTGTCCATTGCTCTGCTGATGTAAGTTTCCACTGTTGGCATTATCTAATACTTTCTAAGTTGTCCGCAGATTCAGGACGAGAAACCCGATGCACGGAGCTATCGCCAACGATCCCCAGCAAGAGGCCGCTACGGACCACCAGATGACGATCGTCGGCCGCCTCCTCGCGGATGGAGCCCTCGAGGATATGGGCGAGAACGCTCACCTGGACGTCGCCCGCCGGTTGATGACTATTATGATCGAGGTTACGGTAGACGCAGCCCACCCCGTGACTATGGACCGCCGCCACCACGAAGATATGATGCCGACCCATATGATCTTCGGGGACCGCCTCCACCACCGGTTCGAGGCTACGGAGACCCATACGCTCGAGGTGATCCCTACGGTCGACCCAGAAGCCCACCTCGCTATGGTTATGCTGGCGGCTATGGTTACGATGATCGGCGATATTAGAATGGTTCTACTGTCCTCTGGCCGCCTGCACCATCCCAGGCTCGACTGGACATGCCGTCGACTACTTGAAGCGCGACAGCTGCGCTGGCAATGCCGGGACTGAGCAGGACCCCCAATGGCATTGGTGAACACAAACTTGCTCTTGGTCTGACCTGGAGCCCTCTTCGCGAGTACTGCGCTCACAAATGTCATAACAATGTTTCTTCGGTGTAATTCTTGCTGCGACTCCACAGGTTGTACTATGGAAGGGATTCCCAAGCTGGATTGGTTCGATTCTAGGAGGACGGCCACTGCATTCGGCAGAGAGATCCCTCCTGTTCAAACCCGAAATGATGGAGCGACGACATACTAAAGTGCTTACAATCAAAATACGCGAGTGCAAACCGTCACTTTGGACCTTCTGTTCCCTGGCCCTAATAGACTGGAAGCATATTACCATGAGGCCTATTGCGTTTAGCTCTGGAGCTGGCCCGGGAATACCTCACCTCCTAAAATGACTCCTCCCAGTGTTCCAAGCCACCCGGTACTGGTAGGAGAATCCGGCGTTGTGATGGTAAGGCTGACCATTTCATCTTGATCCAAGTCCGAGCTTGAGACCATTGATTGTAGACCAGCACGGAAGTAGTCTCGCTAGACCTTTTTGTTGAGAGGACACTGGCGACCAGCTGTCGTGACCACTCTCAATATCGGTACGATTTACAAAGTAGAGGTCACCAAAGAGTAAGGTTGGCTTACATAGCCAGTGTCGAGATCGATCGAATCCACGCTTTGCTACGAGGGCTATCGATGTCGCCGTGAGACCGTCATAAGACGTTGCCACCAAGTACCACAACGTCCAGTACCGGTGAACCGCTGCAATCACCAATGGTTCAGCAAGTGCTCCTCCAGACGCTTCACCACATACTGGCGCAGGAGAACACTCTATATGCAACCTCAGCCTCACTTCGAGTCCAAATGGCCGCTTGACGTGCTGAATTTCCCCATTGATGTTAAGGGGATTTGAGGATATAGAATCTCCTTTGAACATCCCCAATTGTCACCATAGTCCGTTATCCGCTGATTGCTTCCTTGAGATACTCTGCAGCTACGTCGAGCCTGCATGTACAGGGTCCTCTGTCCTGTTTGGGAGCAAGCTGTACTCTTAAAAAGGGGGTACAATGAACTCATTAAGCCCTACTCAGGTGGTTCGGCATCATTCCTGGGGCTGGAAAATTCTCATTTATATTTGCATTTCACATACATCATACCCGCGCTTCATGTTCACGTTCACATCGTAGCTCGTTATTTGGTCATTCACACCACTCTGGGGGATCGGGGTTTGGGTGGCGTGTTCATTCATGTCCGGCGGCCGAAGAATTTCTTGCGCAAGCCCTGAGATCTGCTGATCTCCTTCAACTTGGCCGGGTCTGCAGGGACGTCTCTTTCGCGGTCTTTCTGCTTGCCCTTGGTTTCGGAGGCGGCAGTGTTGGGCCGTGAACGACTCGCTTGTGCTGGTGACGACGGTGCTTGTCCCGGAGTTGGGCCCGACACCAGGGGAGGCGAGGGTCGCACAGGCAGGGCGGTCAAGCCTGGCGAGCTTACTTGGCGCTGGCGTTGCGGCTGTTGCGGCTGTTGCGCGTAGTAGTTGCGCTGTGGTGAGGCCATGTGTTGGGTCTGTGCGGCGTGTGGCTCTCCCAGTGGGTGGGATATAGGATATGTTCCCATGGAAGAAGTGGGGATGGGGGCATTCTCGCTGCCTGTGGGCCGATGACCTCTCGCGGAGGACCCGGTACTCCAGACGGTAGCAGGGCTTGCGGGAGATGCCACCGCTCTTCTTCCTCCTCCTCCACCGGGGGTCTGTGGCTGCCGCCGCTGCTGCTGCTGGACGTCCCGGCCATCCTCCACCACCTCCTCGTCGTCGTCATCAGACTCGTAATCATACTCGTCCTCGTCCTCGTCTTCGTCTTCGTCGTCCCCGTCATCGAACGACCGCTCGGGATCCCCGTTGTACACCACCCACCATCCGATCTTCTCGCCCTCGGCTATCTTGTCCCGCAGGTCGGCGAGCGCTTCCCAGGCTTTATTCGTCAAACCGGGCCCATCGGCAATGACTTCCTCCACGTTGACGCTCAAGGCCGTGATGTCCGCGAGCGAGTTGAACGGCGCGGACTTGGACATGGGCAGCGTTGCCGAGCGGGGTGCTCTCTTCTGGTGCTGGCCAGGCGAGTCTGGGTGCTGCTGCTGCTGCTGGTGTTGTTGTTGTTGTTGGAAACCTCCAGACCGTCCGGTTTCCGGCCCGTTCATACCCATTCCCGGACTCGCCGCGATGACGACGACCTTGTCCCCGACGTACGCGTACGGCTGGCTGACCGCGTACGGCCCGTCCACGTCCTCCGGGTTATACTGTTCGATGAACTCGAGTCTTCTGCCGCCGGGCGCGCCCTTGGCGCCGGCCATGCCAGGCTGCATGTATGCTTCGTTGTCCGGGTCCGAGTGGTCCAGCTCTTTCATGATCTCGGGGTAGGCCGTGCGGAAGGAGCGCAGCAGGTCGCGCCGCGAGTTGGCGTTCTGGATGTACTCGACCGAGACGTCGTCGAGGTTGTTGATGACGGCGTGGACACGGATGCCCGTGAAGCCTTCGCGCGGCCAGCGGAAGCCATGAACCAAGTAGACGGGCATTGCGCGGGACGGGCGGAGGGCGCTGCAGATCCGTACTGCAATCCAACGCGACGCGATCGTCCCTCGCAGAGGGTATAGCTGTGGACACAGATATGGATATGTATATCGATATCGATATCGATATCGGTCCTTGTGTAAGATATGGGTCTTCAGCTCTTGCGCTGCAGCTGACTTGCTAGCTAGCTAGCCGTTCATCAACACGTCCGCACGCCGCCGTGATATACCAGGATATGGATATGGATGTGGATATGGAGCCGCTTGTGGCAGAAGCATGTTCGGCGCTCTCTCAAGAGGGGAGCAAACTTTTGGGAACTTCCTCTCACTTGGGTTTCGTGAGGGAAATTTTTCTTCCCGCGGAAGCGCCCACTACGTACTGTAGGCGGCTCTTTGTGCAACCACAGCACACGGCACAAAGCACAGGGGTACGAGGGACGCGTTGCGCCGTATGGACTGTCTTAGTCTGTCTAATTATGGCATTTTTCTGGTTGGAACTGACATTAAGCGACAGGCGAGCTGCAGCTGCAGTTGGGGATCAAAGCCTGCGGGGCGAAGGGGCCTTTTCCCACGTGGTGCAAAAATTCCCGATCAAATGAATCGCTCGCTTTCTGCCCTGAGCAAACGAGGTATAGTACTCCGTGTAGTTCTCCGTACTGTGTACAGTAATCACATCTTGCGGGATGGGGAGTTAGCCTTGCCAGGTTGCAGATCTGA
Source organism: Cladophialophora carrionii CBS 160.54 (assembly GCF_000365165.1). Classification (NCBI taxonomy): domain Eukaryota; kingdom Fungi; phylum Ascomycota; class Eurotiomycetes; order Chaetothyriales; family Herpotrichiellaceae; genus Cladophialophora; species Cladophialophora carrionii. Next base: position 916,723 of record NW_008481827.1, on the reverse strand, counting down.
CGTCCTCGTCACATCCACATGCATGCCTACCGGCTGCGGCATGGTGCCAACGGTTTACAATGCTCGGCTGCGACGAGCTCGAGAGTCGTCGGTTTCGTTGATATGGACAATGCGGCGCGTCTTACGGGAACGAAGGGCGAAGAGGGAAAGCAGTGCTGAGAGAGGAGGCAAGCCCCAAACTGGATACCTTGTGCCGGGCCGCTTTGCTGTCACAAACATCCAGTCGCTTGCGATCGCTTCCTATACTGAAACTCTCGCGAGATCATAACAAGCCAATGTACTGTCCCTAGCTCTTTGACGCGGGACTTATCAGTGGAAGCGAGGACACCGGTTCAAAGCTCAAGAGGGGTAGACCACCTGGCTTGCTGCTGCTGGTAACCACTATTCCGCTCTTGACGATTCCAGCGATGTTGGACGCAGCTACCTTTTCAGGTTCAGCGCCACTACCGACTTCTCTCGTGGTATTTGTTCCAGCTCGTCTCAAACGTCTCCTGATTCTCGGCAAACTTCTTGATGTAATCCTTCTCCAGCTCATGCGCTCTCTGACCAAGCAGCACGAGGCTATGCAGCGGAGGGCCTAGGTCGACATCACATAGCTCCCTCAGAGTGCCGCAAGCAAATTTCTGATCGTCTGCTCCGACTCTGGCGCATCCGATGGCTAGACTGTCTTCCGAGTATACGCTCTCTCGCTTCTCTTCTTCAATCTCAAGCATTTGCTGCGCGCACTGCGAGACGGTCATGTAGCGAGGTGGCTCATAGATCTTCCTACCCCGGGCCATATTCTCGAGTGACTGCTCTTTGACCTTGATATCGAGAAGTAAAAGTGTGTGCAGCCCAATCCAGCTATTCTCCCGGATGCGATCATAGAAACTGGCTGGTTTCCAGGTCTCGGTAAAGAAGACCATCGACACGGTTTGCCCAAAATTGTACAGCTGCAAACCCGTGGCACCAATGGCGTTGAGGATGGAGGCGTTGGGGATGGATTTGGTGGGTATCGACAGTTCTTGCGCTCGGAGGACGAGATCTGTGTGAGTGGTCGCACTGCAACCCCGGTCAGTCAGAGACCAGGCAGGTTGTAGGGACGGGCAGGGGAGGGACAGTTATCATACGTACCCGAAAGGGTCACCGACAACCAGGAAAGCAATGTCAACTTTGTCAGCGCCTTCCAGGATCTCGTCGCTGGCGGACTCGACCATTTCGCGGTCTGCTACGATCACGGGTCGTCCATAGAATGACTCCTACCTTGACTGTCAGATGGTGATCATGTCAGCAAGATATGCGACGACAGGAGATAGAAACAAGGGCAAGAAGGTCCCGTCATACCAGTCTCTCCTTGCCGACATGTAGAATGCTGGTGTACGCTTCGAGGTAGACTCTCTCGGCGCGCTTCACCACCTCCAGGCCTTTGACAGTGATGTCGGTCTCATCGGCGAGACCGAGACCCACGAGATAGAGCATCTTCACCCAGTAAACCGCGTGACTACAGACCCAGGAGTAACAGCAACAGTCGACGGCGGGGTACACGGCCGGAAGAAAACATTCAACGGGGACGAATATTTGGTGGGTCGATGGTCGTTCGGGTAAACGTCGCGTAAGTCAGTCATTTCTCACAAACGACGACTTGCCCGAATCGAACACGTTCCATCAACCACTGTGCGAGTCTATCTGTATATTATCATCATTGCTGCTGTTGTTTTGAAACATTTCCATATCCACATCGAGGGGTCGAAAAAAGTGACTACCACCAGAGGGTCGCTAGTTGGTAGAACCGTCAAGATGGCAGCCGAGAGGCCAGCAAAGTACAGGCAGGAGATCCAGCAGGTGAGAACACCTTTCATTCCTATCGCTTTCCACTACGATTTGTATGGTTTCTGGCATCTACGAAGGCCCGACAAGTCCTGGTATTGGTATTGGTATCTTATGCCCCGCCAAAAAGCAATCAGAGCCACCTTCGTCGCAGCCTTTGCCTGCTTCAAGGACACCCAGACATGATACCACAAGTGGATGGGAAGGAAATCTAGATCGACAGCCCGTAGATAAGCACGCACTGTACCGGTCATCTTTCTGTCGAACATTGAAGCCCAGAATCTACTCATGTCCTCTGCGGATCTGCCAGACCCGACCGCGAGACAAGAACACCGCGGACAGACCGCTTTACATACACAACAATGGCGACAATGTGCTTTGGAATTGAAATTCCCAACTCTGGACTCACGCGACACACAGAGCACGTTGGATACCGAACGCCAACATGGACAATCACAATACTGGAGATCGTCGAAGCCAAATAGCCCGGGCTTTGGTTCTGGGTGGCACCATACAAGAGTCTACCTCTGCTACAGCATTCGCATCCTCATCCGCATCCAGTGCCTACGACCATGATGACGAAACCGCCGAGGATTTCAAACAGAGACTAATCTACCTTCTCGAACAGATGATGTTCGTCAGCGGCGAAACGGCCGAACCCAGCACCGAGACCACGTGGATGATCGAGGAGATCGTGCGCGAGCAGGTGATAGAAATGGTATGCCCGTCCCCATCCGAGCTAGTAGCTATGGTCTCTGGTGCAGCGACTAATAACCCACCCGCCCCAGCTGACCCGAGCGACCATGCTCGCGAACCGGCGCGGCTCCAGATCCATCTCCATAGGCGACCTGATCTTCCAGATCCGGCACGACCGAGCCAAAGTGTCGCGGCTCAAGACGTTCCTCTCGTGGAAGGACGTGCGCAAGAACGTCAAGGATTCGGACGACAAAGGCGGCGGTGATGCCGGTGACGTCGGGGATTTCGAGGAGGTAAGAAGAAAGTTGTATTTGCCCGTCTAATCTTTCCATGTCAAACATCCTTCTCAATCTCCAACGTCCATCACTAACTTGATGACATTGCTAAGGCCTCCGGCGGCGTCAACCCGGCGGCACCTCCCAAAACCAGCGCGGCGAAAAAAGCCAAGCTCGTCCTCCCCTGGGAGATCCACTCCTTTTACGCCGAGCAAGTCCCCGAGCGGGACGACGAAGAAGACGAAGAAGAAGAGGAACAGAACGAAGCCACGTTGGCGCGCCTGGCGTCCGCGGACGAACGCACCAAGAACATGACGCGCGAAGAGTACGTCTACTGGAGCGACTGCCGGCAAGCGAGCTTCACGTTCCGCAAGAGCAAACGGTTCCGCGAGTGGGCCGGCTTCGGCACCATCCTGGACAGCAAACCGAACGACGACGTCGTCGACATTTTGGGCTTTCTGACGTTCGAGATCGTCCAGACCCTCACCGAGGAGGCCCTGAAAGTCAAGACGGCCGAGGATGCCGCGAATCGGAAACTCAACGGCGGCAGACCCGGCGAGGAGGCGAGCAAGAAACGCAAGCGCGAAGGCTGCAGTCTGTTTGAGATGCCCGAGGAGGGACGCACGCCCGTCGAGCCCAAGCATGTGAGGGAGGCGTTTCGGCGCCTTCAGGTCGTGCCGACAAAGTATAAGTTCATGAGGCAGGGGTTCGCGGGCATGAGGACGCCGCTGAGGTTGATTTAGGAAGAGACAGAGAGAGGGGAAGAGAGATTTGTTCGCAGCGGAGGCGGAGGCGGGGGCAGAAGCAGAGGCGAAGGCAGAAGCAGAGGTGGAGGCAGAAGCTGAAGCATCTGCGCTGCTCTGTTTCAATGTCTATGGAACAATCCGGCGATACGATACGGTACGATGATATGGCACAAGGGATTAGTCGTTGAGTCGGCGTTCAGGAGTCAGCTCGATCATGATACCCCTGTTGGCAAGGAAATCAGCCTGCAGACCATTGGGAGGGTAAGGTGGTCTAGAGGACTACCGGTGTACAAAGTATGACCATTTCGATGTTTGTGAACAACGCTTACCGTAAGCTTGTGACCTTGCTGCTATATTTTCTTTCGGATGCGCTTGCATCGCTCGGTATGCGAACCGTAGGCGCGCACTTCCATATGCAGGGATCAGGCTTTACTGTAGTACTGGCCTAGCTGTTGAGACAACAGACAGCGGACGTCATGAAAGGGATATAGAGGGTTTCGGTACGAGGACGACGAGCCAGAATCTGGATTGTTGGGTCACGAAATATCCGTACGTATGAGGATACGGCTGATCCCCTCTTACAGTTGACATGTATCTATATGCCCGCGACCTCCTAGTCCTGTGCTGGACTTGTTGAGGTTCAAGCATAGGTCGTCCTGTCGTCGTCTCCATCTTCGTGCGTTGATTAGCACGGGAGACAAACGACGCGTATGCTCACACGCCGTCTCATCAGGATTCGCAATAGGCAGGAAGGACATGAACTAATTTGTGGGCAAATACAAGTACATAGCCGGGTGATGGAATACTGTAGCTGGCAAAGAGCAACACTACGGTACTTGTACCAGGGGTTAGCGCCTTGAAGTACAGCTTTTATCACCTCCCACAGGGTGCATCCTCGAGCTCTACGACGAGATAAACAAGCAACAGTCAACATTTCGAGAACACAATATTCGCCCCCGTGCTCAGCGTTGGACCTCTCTTAAAGAGAATGAAAATCCCGCAGCCTCAAAACCATCCTCCGCTGTAGCATCGTATTGCCCAGGTGAATGATCACGCCGTAGCTACCAGTCTCGTACTGGCATTCCCGAACACCGAGCTCGACGCCAGCCTCTTGATGATCGCCCAGTTCTCGGAGTGTCACAGTTCCACGTTGCTTCGAGCCCTTTGTGTCCCAGAAGCCACTCTCATTCTTGGTATCGGAGGTGGATATCCCCGAAATGCCCGCGGCGAAACCGAACGACTTCGTGAAAATGGAGAGAAGGTAGAAGCCATCGCTGAAAAGGTATAGGGAAATCGTCTCGTGGCGCGAGACCCGCGCGTAGTTGCTGGTGGAGCTCTCCGACCCGGACTTTGTGTAGGACCCGACAAGTGCATGAGACGCCACGTTGGTCGTTTCAAGCGAGAGGAAGCGGATACTGCGGGCGATTGTGTTGACCATCGCTCGCATAGCGTTTGCATCTGCACCGGGACTGTTGCCACAGAGATACACGCCATTGTTGTGTGCGTTGGAACCAAGGATAACCGAGTATATAGTATTCAGGTTCTCGCCCCTATGGCAGCTGCTTGTCGCCGTGATGCCAGGAGACGAAAGTGCCAAAGGTTGTGCACCTGACACCAAGGTCAACGTCATGCCACCATTGTTTACCCAGGTCTGGCTCTGTCGTGCTCGATGCTCGTTGATCCCGTCGTGGGAGTATATCACGTTGAGAGAGATGTGGAATGGGACATTAGCCCGACCGGAAGGCACAGTCAATACCCTGTTGGCTGGTCCGGAAACTCCAGCCACAATGGTGTGATTGGCAGGCAGCGATGCCGTCACTCCTATAATGGGAAAGCTGTACGATCTCCATCCAGCAGGAGTGGACGTCCTTTCGATGCCGGACGTTGTAGAGTCCAGCCGAGGTGATGGGCTCGGTGTCGACGTAACGCGATATGTCGCAGGGTCGAGTATCCTGAGTAACGTGGCAGCCATTTCTGCAGCCTCTTCTTCTGAAGGTCGATCAGTGGTATTTGCGATTCGCGAAGAATCACCTGATTGCGAAGTTCGGGCAGCAGCAATGCTTTGTGCCTCAAGCCGTTCAGCCTGTAACCTGACTTCCTCGGTCACGGCTGCGGCTCTTCTTTGGTACTCTGCAAGTGCGGCTCTTTCGTCTGCTTTTTCTGTCGCATGCCTCAATGCTTCACCGACGAGAAACCCCAATCCTTTGAAGAGCGAGGAAGTTCGCGAGTGCGGCGCTGAACCTGGACTGGCACCGGGAGCTGATGGGTCCATTGTTCCGGTATTGAACGCAGTAAGATGACCAGCGACAATGCCAAGGGTCGTGGAGATGTAGTAGTCGGGAATCACGTCTTGCGCGGTAAAGATAAGGGAGCGGGATGATCGCTGGTTGAGTAAGTTTACCTGCCTGAACTGCACGTAAACGGCCAACCTCTTCGAGGAATTCCCAGGTAATATAGCTTCGTAGATAGAGAGACAATTGGAGCCTCTTCATCAAAGAAGGCACCATGCTGGTCCCACATGTGATGTTCCAAAAGGGCCATATACGCAAGTGGGCCATGCTCGGTAGCACCAGTAACTGGCAGGTCAGCTGAAAACAAGACGGAGACCAAGGAGAGCTAGATGGGAAATGTCAGTGTGCAGGGCTATGTCAGTTCAACTTCCCGATTCCAAGGAGAGGCTGTGGTGCATCTAGCCCTACCAGCAAGCGAGGAATCTCGTATTCTGCCGAATTAGCTCAGTGCCCAGAATTGCTGGGTTCGTGTTCCCTCTGGGTTTGAAGGCACTGTTGCACCTAGCACGGGGAACTTCTGTCACTCAACAAAGGTCGATTGTGATATCGACGCTGCATTGCCACCGACATGGATGAAGGGGGTATATCGTGGCTGGTGGATTAGGTTTCCTGAGAAAGAGATGAGCCACGTTATCGGCAAGAATTCAGCCCTGTGGCCATCCATCGGCGGCGTGGCGCATAAGTCGTCGCTACACATTAGAATGACGATGCCAGGCGTATCGCAGGGCTGTCGCCATGTCATGGCTGATTAGGGGACAAGGCGGCGCTCAAAATACAGAAGTGTCGAGATGGGAAAGCAAAGGTAGCCCGATGACGTCATTGTCCACCACAAGGCTACGTCGCAGCCTCGAGCCATGCAAAGAACGAGGCGAAGAGGCAACCGGCCGTTGGAGTCATATGATTGCACCAACACCCAGGCTAACTAAACGACTAATTGTATGCCTCTCAACCCCTTCATCTTCTCACCCACGCAGTTCATTCGCATCTTCGTGATCGTCAACATCACGACCTACGTTACCGCCAGAGCCTACCTGGACGCTCAGTCACAATCACCAGTCAACCAACCCCGCCCCACCGAGCACTCCTTCCGGAAACCCCTCCCCGCGTCCACGCCGATGGCGCCCAAGAACAAAGGCGAAAACACCAAGAAAGCCGCGGGCAACGCGCGAAAAGCCGAAGCCGCGGCCTCCAAACAAGCACAAGCGGATCGTGCCAACGAAGAGCGAGAATCCGAGAAATGGAACCAAGGCGCCAAAGATTCCTCGAAAAAGCAAGCCGCCGCAGCGAAAGCGGCCGAACAGGCTGCGAAAAAGGCCGAGCGGGACGCCCTGTTGGCCGAGGAGGAGAAGAATCAACCCAGCAAACCCAAGGGGGCGGGCAAGAAGACGGCCGAGAAGAAGAATGTGGGACGGCCACTAGATCTGGGACAGCTCGACGATGGACCATCGGGCGCGGAGGGAAAGATGAAGGCTATCAGCGCCTCCGGGATTGATAACGCCCTGGACGCGCTGAGTCTGACGACAGGATCTGCGAACGACATGAAACTGGATCGTCATCCGGAGAGGAGATATGCAGCGGCGTACAAAGCGTACGAGGAGAGACGATTACCCGAGGTGAAGATAGAGAATCCAGGACTGAGGAGGAACCAACAGATCGAATTGATCAGGAAGGAGTTTGAGAGGTCGGAAGAGAATCCATTCAACCAGCAAGGCAACGTCCGGTACGATGCCTCCAAAGAAGAGTTGGCCGACGCGAGGAGACAGCACAGAGAGGGCATCGAGAAGAGGCTCGGGGAGAAATGAGAGTATTATTCTTTAACGACCATGTGATGCTGACGGGTTTGGAACTCGGTGGCCCTGATCTCTGGCTAGAATCCAGTGCTCCCATCAGATATAAAGAGCCAACTGTTGCTGTTGGATCAAGACTGAGTAGGGGTCCGGTGCGGCAGTGATGATGTTATGCGCACCACCACCAGCATTTAAAATGAGACTATGAAGTACGAAAGAACATGACAACGAAGACTGGAATGGGTATAAAGGCTCGATGACGGGAGCACCAGCCATGACTCACCATGCGCATGAAACGGTTATGCCGGACGTTGAGCTGCCGAGTGTAGATGAAGAACCAGAGGAGACGGCCGTTACGCCTCCGTAGACTCAACACTGATAGCATGTGCATCTAGAATCGCTTACTATGAAATATATAGAATCGTCTCGTCTCATCTCGTCTCGTCTCATAAAATTGACATATACTCTGCAGCTGAGAAAACTGCTCAGCCTCGAGAGATTGCCACAACCAATCCGAACCTTTTGCCCACCACAGCGAACCCGCCGAAATCATGCTTCTCAAAGGTTGTTACGGGGCACATGCCACAAAATCGTCCCCACTCGCTCCATTGTGTGTTATGACAGCGGCGTAGGCACCATTTCCGTTGAAAATCACCCGATCAGCCCCCGGACTCCCACCAGAATAGACCTGAAAGCTGCTCAAGATCGGGAACTCATACCACGGTCCGCTGACAGGGAAGTCGAACCCCTCAAAGTTGTTATACTGATGGGGGTAGTCGCCAGAGCCCAGCGTTTGGCCGGATTCGAGGAGCTCGAAGCCCCTTGAGACGGCGGCGTTGATATCGGACTGCCAGTAACAGACGTTCGCGCAGGTCTCGACGCAGGATTGGCGCTTTGCGAAGGGGCTGAACTCCCGGGGCCACAAAGAAGGCGAGGCGGGAGATTTGGTTGATGGGAAGCCCGGTGGGAGGGCTATGACGGGAGTCACGGCGATGAGGACACCAGCCAAGATCTGAAGTATGTTAGTCCGTAAGATAGATGGTGGGATTTGGTAGTGATATACTTGTGAGAGCTGCATTATGGCTGAGTTGACTTGGAACAGGTCGATGGGAAATACTCGAGACTGATGCCGTATCGCGGTGAGAGGCCGTTGGCTCTGAAACCTCTTGACAGTTGCTCCTGGTTTGCTGCGCGTTGTGAAGTGACCCTCGACTCTACCTCGTACTTTTATATATCCGTCCAGAGTCCTCGGAGACAACTCACGGAACGGGACCCCACCTACTCACCGGCGTGTGTTGTAACACAAACACAATCCACCCTCATCCTGTGATCATCATGCCGCATCGGCGCCGGCCGCTCACAGAGATAGAACATGGTTCTTCGTATAAACCCAACACGCAACATCCACAGTGCTTCCTTGACACGCCTCGTCTGACCAGGATACCAACAGGGAACGATCAACCCAGATCGACCTGCAACTCTGCAGATGGCGGAAGCAGGTACCCACAGCCTTGAGATAGGCGAGATATGAATGGCTCATCCTGAGAGCTTACCCCGGACAAGCGGCTGCGGAGCGGTAGAACGTCCGCATCAGGACGGAGGAGAGGCGTGATAAGGTGTACCGTGTGAACAAGCAACAACGCGCAAGCATCAGCCCAGCGACCTCCTGCCGCAACAGGTACCATTCTGCTGCACCTATCATAGCCCCGATACTGAGCACGAAAGCCAAAGTCCGAGTCGACAGAGACGCTGGGGGATCGACATGGCCCACGGTTTCCTGACGGTCTTGGCATGCTGATTGGTCTAGAGACCATCGGCCAGCAAAAAGAAACGAGATTAGACGACCGAGGCTCACGCCTGCGTATGCAATCGTCGGTCTCCTTCCTATTCCGCCGCTGCCGGCAAACAAACGACTTTGAACTTGGAGCCTTGTCATGTTTCGTAGATGTAACATAAGCCGGTGAACAGCCTTGTTTTCGGGTCGGATCTGCTCTCGTGCATGAGAGTGTCGGAAGGATGCTATCTGGTCATGTCCACTCCGTGGCACGTTGACCGTGATAACAATTGTGCTTTGTTGTTTCCTTTTGTCAGCATGGAGGAATGCCCATTACCTACTCTCTGCAGAGTCGTCTGTTGCATGCAATGATCCATCCAATACTGAGGCTGAAGTCGAGCACGCAGAGCACGTTCGCTCGCCGTGTCTTGTTACGAGCGCATGACTGTTCGCACATCCCAGACGCAGAGACGTTCGTCCCAACCACAACTGGCGGCCCAGCCCTCGGAACCGAACAAACACCAGTCGACACCTGTCACAAACTCGGTATGTCTGCCCATACTGCCGAGTTCTCTGGCGGGGCCGCCTTGCTCGCCGCCGTCTGTCCAGACTCGACAGGTCATGTCGTAGCTGGCGCTGAGTAGCAGATCCGGGAGGTGCGGGCTCCATGCAACCTTCCGTACCGCGTAACCGTGACCTTGCAACAGCTGCAGCGGGCCCTTGGGCTGACGAATATCGAATGTTCGAATGATTCTGTCAACACCGCCCGTCGCGACGACTGTGCCTCGGTACTTGTTCCAATCATGAGTCAAGGCTTCCGCAGGTGGGAAGGTTGGTTGGATTTTCGCGATGCCTGCGCCGGCGGACAGCGGAGCGGCATGGATCGGGATCTGCAATATGAGATGGTTGCTTGCGCTTGCGGGAGTTCTCAAATCCCACACCCGCAGATGGCTGTCTGAACATACAGCACTGAGCATGCCATCATTGTGAGGATTCCACTGGACACTGTATGTGCACGAATGGGTAGGAAGTGTCAGCAAACTCTGCTGGCGTTCCGGATTCCATATCTTGACGGTCCCATCCCACGAAGAAGAGGCAAAGGTTGCCTTTGACGTGAGATTCCAGCTACATGAAAAGGCTTCTCGAGAATGCTCTTCGAACTTTGCAATGGGGAACTCAGGAGCCAAGGACGTGTCATAGAGACGCAGCGCACCGTCGCCGGACGAGGTCAGCAGATGAAAGGAGTGTGCTTCGGAATGCGTTACGTCGTAGAGGGCGTCTTGTGTAGGGTAGCTGGTGGATAGGCACAAGCAGTTAGCACCAGCTTCTTGCGTTGAAAGAGCAGGTGAAGTATGAGCCAGTACACTTTGAGAGGCACGATGCCATGGGAAGTCAGCTCTAGGACGTAGAGCCGGCCATTGCCAACCAAGCCATAGTTTGCGGCGGCGGCGACGGCTATCCGATTGTCGAAGAATGGAGAATACTTGACTGAGTAGCCTTGAAAGCCTTGGGTGCGAAATTCTAGCATGGCTGATCTCGATCCTCACTCATTGCGCTTGGGATGTATTCGAGATCTCCCATCCACCCAAACTCCTCACGAATACGGTGTGTAATGTCGTGCCGACTGTGCGAAAGCTACAAATAGAGAGCAGACAGAGTAGTTGGCAGTTCGCAGTTTGCAGTTTGCACTGCGCTTCGCACTTTGGCGGGCCGAGGTTTCTTCCCTCTTCCTTCTTCCCCCACCGCCGTCATTGTGGCTTCCTGCGCGTAATTGACAGCGTTCAGACGGGCATTGCTGAGAAATTCGCTCCTGCTAGGGATATGTGCCGTACGTTTTCCAGGCGCGATTTCGCAGCTACTGTAACAGTAGTCGTTCCGGCCATCCTCGTCAAAACACATATTATGGCTCCGAGTCGAGGCGAAACTCACCATGGACGCGTTCATCTCGAGGAAGAGGCGTTGCGAGTCGCCCTCACCGCGGGCTGAATGTCACGGGAATCACACTCCAACACCACCAGCCGAGCAGGAAGAGGAGTCGACCGATATCAAGCTGGCAATCCTGTCGTCCCTCCATCCAGCCAGATCGCAGGACGACTTGCTGGAGATTCTACTCAGCTGCGATGGCTCGGTGGCTGCTGCAATCGAAGCCCTCTCCACAGATCGCGAAGATGTCCCACCACCACTAAAGCGTCGACTCACCACCATCCCGGGCACGCAAAGCGCCTTGCCCTTCAAATCCGGGAGCAACAGTCCCTCAAAGACAGCGGTGCAGCCGTTGACCCGCAAAGGCAAAACCCTCCACTTGTACACCCCGGAAGATATCGCAAACAACACGCCCTGCTCCATCATTCACAACTTCCTGCCTCCCTACCTCGCCAATGCCCTTCTCGAAGAACTCCTTGCCGAAGTCCCAAGCTACGAGTCCATCCAGTTCAGGATCTTCGACAACGTGGTCAAGTCTCCTCACACGGCATGTTTCTACGTTGACAGCTTGGCGGACATCCAACGGCAGCGAAGCGAGTACTACTACAACGGCAACGATCTTGGCGATATCCGACAGCTCCTCCCCATCATGAGGCAAGTTAGCGATCTGGTGCGTGACGCAGTGAACAAAGAGATCGACATTCGCATCCGTGACTTCTATCCGGACGGCAAGAGACTAAAGTATCAATCGCCCAAGCTCTGGCAGCCGAACGCAGCATTCGTCAACTGCTACGACGGCGGCGCCCAACATGTGGGATATCATTCCGACCAGCTCTCCTATTTGGGTCCCCGAGCCATTATCGGTAGTCTCAGTCTGGGCGTGGCGAGAGAATTCCGTGTCCGAAAGATCGTGCCCAAGGATGATCCAATCGACGAGAATGCCCGTATCAAGGCCGACAGTAGCACTCCTGCGGCCGATATCTCCGGGCAGATCGCCATCCATCTCCCGCATAATTCTCTGCTTGTGATGCACGCCGAGATGCAGGAGGAATGGAAACACAGCATCGCCCCAGCCGTCAACATCACGCCCCACCCCGTCGCGGGCAATAAGCGCATCAACATCACATACCGCTGGTACCGGGAGGAGTTCCGCCCCAAGTACACGCCCAAGTGCAAATGTGGTCTCCCCACCGTGCTGAAGACGGTCCAGAAGCAGAAGGCCAACAGAGGCCGGTACATGTGGATGTGTCAAGTGGGGAGTAAACCCGGGGGAGGTACAGGGTGCGGCCATTTCGAATGGGCACAGTTTACCGACGACGGCGTTCCCGTGGGTTGGAAGGCCGTAGCGGATGAGGACGATCTGAAGAAGGAGATGGGGGTGTTGCGGGACCCGGAGCAGCACCTCGAGAAGACAGACCTCAAGACATACAATGAGTGAGAAGGACGTTGGGGAGAACCTCAAGACATAGAGTGAGTGAGAAAGACGTTGCCTAACGACGTCAAAACATAAAGTAAGTCTCGAAAAGACTTTTGCGGGCATTTGAGACCCTCGAGGACGACCGAGCTACAGTATCCTGCCTCCAAAAACATATCCACCAAGACCCGAAAAATGATACTTACAGGCCTAGGCCTGCCTTGGGTCTTTGATGGTGGAAGAGAGGTCATATATCACCACCAACACCGTCTTTGTCATTGTCACAGTCCTGTCCGTGTAAGATCAGTCCAGTAACACCGTCTTTGTTCATGTCATGTCACACTCCTGTCTGTGTAAGATCAGTCCAGTCCAGTCCAGTGCCTCCTTATTGACGACTCTCTAGCCATGAATTGACCGAGCACCGGGTACTGTACACGATCGTACGAGGGACCACCCGCCTTGAGAGAGGAACGGGCAGGAGGTCAGCCAGCCAGCCAGCCAGCTTTTTTCCTTTCTCCCTTCTTCCCCCCACCTGTGTACTAGTAGTCTATCGAGTCGTCTGACGCTAGACAACGCGACAACACGACAACAATGAGGTCGCTAATTAAAAAGTAAAAAAGCGAAGAACTCAGAGGCCGTGCAGTTGGGCATCTCTCAGTCAACCGAAGCAAGTCAGTTGAGCTGATCTCCCCCCTCCCAGCCGTCAGAGATATTCACGACAGGACGAATTTGCATCTTCACAAGACAAGTCGCGTTCTCACAAGACAAGTCGCGTCTTCATCGATTCTCTGCAATTCTGGCCGTGGCGATACCTCATGTTCCAATGGTACGTGCAGAGGCTACAAACAGAACGTGTTCATTTCTCCTACCAGGCCCTCATAGCCAAGGCGGCCCCATCAGTCCAGTCTCATCATATAGGCTGCTAGCCTCATCATTCAGCCCTGAGTTTTCTCTCATGTGGCGCCATACCAAGGCGGCCTTGTCAATACTGTGGACACTTGCCGCTTCCTCATCGTCGATTCTCATACCGACCTCTACGCCAGCAACTGGCCGCATTTCTGTGTTTTCCTATTCCACGTTCTTCTTCCTCAACGACATCTTGCTGACCACTGCTCTCGCGCGGTGTAGAGACTTTGTGACTGTAGATGGCTTCTTCGGTGTTGACTGACTGTTTTGGGCGTGATAGTAATGAGCATCGAGATTAGCGAGGTCGATCTGCACGGAGCGAGGAACAGCGTCGCCAAAGACAAGCCGGAAGTCCTTGATTAGCGTCATTGCCTCGTCGGCAGGAAAGTCGATGTGGAGCTGAACTTTTGATTCTGCGACTGAGGTAAGGTGTAGGTAGCTGCCTGGGCCAGGGTTGAGTGCGTGGATGATGGAAGTCGAGAGTGCGTTGGTAAGGGCGGTGATGGCGGAGGTGATCACTAGTGAGCCAACCTGGCAGACAGCACGAGTTTCCAGCGTGGTGTTCTCAGGTAAGAAAGCGTGTCGGTATCTGAGGATTGCGTGAACAAAAACAGGTTCGCTTTTCTTGCTGTCTATCTCGAGCGTCTGAAGGAATTGGTCGATCAGCGCAAGCGACGACCGCACGGAGGTGGACATTCTGGCTGCCAGATTGTTCTCTTTGAGGCTGATTTTGATCATCACGACCCAGCGGTCGTTGACTCGGAGAGTTTGGCACTGAGGAGCCCCGAACTCCCGAACCACGGTGGCAGGGCCTTCAATGTCAAAGGCGACGTGGAGGCCGTCCAGGTAACCGGGATCGTTGTCCAGTTGGTTGGCAAGAGGGCCGCGTCGGGAAAGGCGCTGTTGCTCCTGAAGGGCATTTTGAAGCTCGCAAGTCACGTCGACGATGACATAGGCATAGGGCTTGCGGCCCATGTCCTCTCCGACCACAAAAGCGCTCATTGTCACCGTTGGCACAGCGATCGCCGGCAGCCACAGTGGTGGCGGTTGCAGTGGATTGGGACGTTGATTGCCGCCAGCATCAACCGCAGCCATATCATGCTCTTGGTCAATCGATACCCGCCTGTAGTAATGAGATGGAGAGGGTGATGGCGGTGATGAAGTGAATGACGGAGCTCCGAACGACAGGCAACCTGAGGTGCTATTGCTGCTGCTGTGTCTGTGCCAAAGTGAAGAGAAGGATCCTGAAAATGACCTGAAGGAAAACGTTTTGTTCTTCTCAGATGCCACACGCGACGAAATACTGCCGCTCTCGTTCAAGTTCGGATTCATCACCCTCAGCACCTTCGGTGTGACATCGACCTCCTCTTCGTTCATCATGTTACCGTGTTCGAAGCTCTCTGATGGTGGCCGTGGTAAGACGAAAACGAGCAGGTTTGTTGACCCTTTCAAACTGTCCAATGCTGTTGCTGACGATGACCAGGTGTTGACAGCGTCGTCTCGAGGTGGTCGTCATTAAAAATCCGTTGGCACAACCAGCGCTTGCTGCAGATATCCTACTCGAGTACCAGTCTTATATCAGTGAAGACCGACAGCTGCTCCATTGAGACGCCCAATATGCAGCTCACGGTTTGCTTGATGCTTACTCCGCGAAGGACTTCTCAAATGTCAAGTTGACCGGACCCGGGAAAAGAGGACCGCAAGTAACCAAGAGAACTCCCACTACGAGATCAATGTGTCGAAGCAGACAAGAAAGCGCAGGACTGGAGGCACAAGCAGCAGTGGATTGTGCTTGACTTAGTATTCTCCCATGCGCTGGCCAAGGATCCTTGGCCTGGTAATGCAGAACCCGCAGGGATCCAAGAGAGAGGAGATCGTAGGCGGTCGTCTGCAAAGACGACACCGTCGGGGCCAGCAGGCAGGAAAGGCGGAATGCCAGGAACACTCGGTGCGTGGCTTGATTTCAAGGTAGTGGTCTTCCAGTTACCCGCTGTGGTTTGTGCAACACGGGCCGAAGAGACTGATCCAGTCCAGCTTAAGACGACGACAGGGATCTTTCTTGATAAGGTTGGATCTTCTTCGAGGTGCACGGCTCAGTGATAAGAAAACCATAAGATTGTACAGGATGTGGCCATTATCTGGAAGCCAAAGCATGCGGAGTATCCTGTGCAGTTACTGGTGTACAGAGAAGGCGAAGGGCAGCCTGGGACCGAAATTGATGATAAAGACCCTCAGAGATAACCACGTCGAGGCCGTCCTGGAGCTCTTGCCACGGAGACCAACACGAGAAGGAAGCCATGGCCATCGAGGGTCAGGTGTGGGTGAGTGGCAGGAGCGAGGACAATCCGACTGCGAGTCCTCAGAGGCGGTTGCTGCCGGTCGCAAACATCGCCTCTTCTGTGCTGTTCCAGATGCCATCATGGGGCAGGTATCGTGGTGTCCGAGATGTGTATTTGGCCTATTAGCTCGTCAAGCCGCTCCTGGCTCAACTTCGAGAAGCGGATTTGTCGGTCAGCAGCGGCAAGCATTCTCTCACGCGCGTCTATGGTCGTAGACTCCATAGGACTTGCGGCAAATCGAGTGTTGCTGGTGGTGTTGCCGAAAAGGGCGGCTTCACTGATACTGGCTTCGATACCGTTCCTCACTCGAGATTCCCAAACGCCATCCCATTTCCATTCCCCAGGATGTTTGGGGGATGAGGGAGATGCATCTTGCCCGTTCTGCTCTCGGCTTCGCTGATCCCTCTGTCGCCGGGCGAGTCCACGGTGGGCGCGCCAGGCATGCCATGCGCTCGGGTCGCCTACAGCTTCAAGTGAAATCTCATCCAACAAATTTGCGTTCTCGAAGGCGTCTTGAAGGTGTTGCAAGATGGTCAGGGTTTGACTCTTCCGGCCAGGTGGCTCTGGGCTCGCTTCATTGTCCTCAGCTGCGTCGTCGAACCGGGCGTCCGCGTCGCTGGGGGTTACTGGTCGACCAGCGTCCAGCGCGGTGGCAATGGAGACGTCGTGCTTCCGATCAGTCAAGGATGCTGATGGAAACCACTGGGGAAATCCATGTCGTAGGCTAAAAGCGCCAGGTGGTAAGCGATCCTGGTCTGAAGCACTGACAGTGGCTGAGGCGTCGACGGCGCTGACGCTAAAGGTGTAAGTGGTCAACGGCACAACCAGTGGGTGAAAGATGTCGCTGGAGAAAATGATGAGCGGTGGAACGGCCGGATATGTGTCTGGAAATGATATCTGGAAGCGAAGGATCGCTCCCTCATATGGTCCTGCAAGCCGCGGTGAGTTCAATTGTATCACCGTAAGTCATTGCCTTGTTGAGGTCAGGCGATATCGTACCTTTGCGTACAAACAGCACGGCGACCCAGAGCGATGGGTCGCCAGGGGTGAGGGAGAGATAAAGTCCCTCTGGACAGCGATCTCTCAGGGATGAGCTTCATGACACGTCAGCCTGACAGGTGGCACCGTCCGCCGGCAACTTACAACTCCAAGACAAGCAGCTGTCGGCGAAAGGAAGGGAGCGTAGAAAGGGACATTGTTGGCGTGATTGAAGTTCGCTTTGGGAGATAAAGTTCGAATCGACGGAGATGATGTCCCGCCGCCGCACGCCCAGACCAAGCATCGCTAGACTCGCTGGGGCCGCGACGCTGGACAGAGAGCGAGCGACGCACACACGACGCGGTCGAGGGCGGCGATGGTGGAGCCGTCGACCTAAGACGCCCACATGCAGAGTTTCGAAAGAAGTAGCAGATTGTAGGGTCAACTGTATCTATCATTCATAGGCTGTATCGAATGGGTATCTTGCGGTAATATGCACTCTAATCATGTGCGAGAAAGGCGTCCACAGTGTGCCTGTCTCGCCTATGACGCTGCTCTTCGGCTCTGAGCGACGGCGTCAAGGCCGTCATTAACTCCGCCAACTACGCCCTCCATGAACCATGATCCCAGATCAAAGCAAGCGCCGCCCACGCGACCGTCTTTGAAGCGAACAATCGCTTGATGCAGTTCAATACCACGCTCACCAAGGGCAGATGTCACTTGAACACCATTTGAAATAACCCGTTCGGTGACCTGGTGCTGGCGTTCAAATTGGAGGAGTCGGTTGAGCAATGCCATGATCACTGGGAGGACCAGAAGCAGTCCAGCAATAAGCCAGCAGACAGCCTGCGCAATGCTTTGCCTCAAAATGTTGGGGTGTCGTGGAACGGGGAGCTCTCCAGGCTTGGCTGCTTGAGAGATGAGTTGAGGGGCCATGCTACCGCGCAAAGATTGGATCTCAAGCGGCGTCAGGTCTTGGGGAAGGGCCATGTGCATATACCGCAAAGCATCGATGTGCATGCTCCTCAACGCGATCGAGTCTCCGCCCTGCTCGGCTTGTGCTTTCGCAGACGCCCACAACCTGACTCCAGTCAGGGCAACATCCCAGTCTACACCTGATCTCGTTTCCGGACGAGGGTAATTTGTCAAGCTCGAATTTTGCGAAGGGATACTCCCCTCCGGACTCTCTGGTCGTGTTGTGGGCGTGGTAGCTCTGCTCGAGTCCGTGGTCGATGCGATGCTATAGCTTTCCTTCTCTTTTGTGGTTTCCCTGCATGACAAGGCATAACCTTCTCCTCCTCTTCGCACCCTCGAGCCGTGTAGAACGACTGTTCTCGCGGTATGCCGAAGTGAGGTCAAAACTGGTATTCTCGATCGGACCATCGACGGGATCATCGTGTAGATGGTTGACTTGGAGATGTTTCGCACAGGTAGGGTATCTGTCCCCGCGCCTATCGGATCAGTGTGAGGCATCGTCGATGTCACCTCAAGGGGGGCGTGGTGCGGGCGAGAGACTTCCCCTCCAGCGTCTGCTCTTTGACCGTGACGAGGCAGAGTTGTGTAAGCAACCAGCCGATCCAAAGAACGCTCAAAATCGCAAGCCAGGGAAGCAAAGGTAAATAGAAATCTTATCAGCGAATGAGTGTGCATGAAATGCGACCAGATCTCTCCGGAGATTGTGAGGGAGTTTTCACATGCACATGATCTTATGCACGACATACCAACAGAAAAGAAAAGGAAAGAGCCGGAAAGGTATGCAGGTCATGGAATGCGAGCATGTGGTCGGTGGCTGACAGCTCAGGTGGTCCGCGAGAGCATAGCAGAGTTAGTGCTTTGCCATTACTTCTTATGGTTTTGTTGAGGCAGAAGAAGGAGGGCCACGAGGGGCTTGAGATTCCACGAAATGAGCGCATGTGAAGAACGTGGTTCACATGTTCTGGCGGTGATTGATCGGCCAGGAATCGAGGAACCCAGATCTGGTTGCTCTTCGGCTGCTCGGTCGAAGTCCAGAAACTGTTTGAGCCTCGGGTGCGGAATTTCTTTCTGCCGCGGCTGACTCAGCCTCGTTGGTGCCGAGGCTGTGAGGGAGCCTTGTGAGTCCCGAAGCCTTGACAATCACAGGGCGCGATGCGTCTCCTGCCACGCCATCAACAGGGCGTGTGACCAGATCAGGCTGGATAGTGCCACAACGGTAGAATAGAGGCAGGCATCAAGTGGAAAGTCCTCGCAATGCTGCAAGAGAGGTGGGCTAATTATGAATCTTCATTATGAATGTTGACTCTTGTTCTACTTGGTTGCGCCAACCACGACTCCAGTCAAGCAGCTCAATGACTCCATATCCCCCTTTGATCCTTCCTCAAGAACATCCTGCGCCTTCTGCCTGACTCTGTCAAACGTGCGATGGCGTGCGCGCCCTTCCTCTCGGCTTACGAGTCGAGTGGCAAACTATGTATCTCTCGACCATCCCAATTCTTCATTCCCTCTTTGACCTTTCCCAACCCACCAAGGTGTTCAATTAAAGCCCGACATGTATCCCGTGAGCTGGCTCATGTCTTGCTCACTCATGAGCTGGGGACTGCTGTTTTGCGGTTTTGTCTGCTGCAAGGGCATACCTGCATTCATTCCCATCCCCATATTCGTCCGCGGACTCACACCGTATGAGCCGAACAATGTGTCGCCCGGGATACTGGAGGAGAAGGGGGTGGTCGAGACGGGCATGCCGCTTGCCACACCACCTCCTTGATTGTTGTCAAATTCCATATCGAAATTCATCTCATCCACTATGCCGAGGTCAAGATTGCTGAAGTCAATGCTGTCAAAGTCAAGCTCCATGCCATTATCAAACGTCGCTACTGCTGCCGAGTTTGGCATACTGCCACAGTCCGGAGTCGCCTTGAAAGAGTCACAAGTGGAGTCAGTGGACAGATTTCTCCGCGTATGGTTTTGCGAAGTCGCGGGTTTGGACTTCAGCCCTCCCTTGATCACGTATGGGGCCAAGATAGGCACTTCGGCCAGACTCTTCGAGGCCACCGTCGCCCCTGTGGTGTTACCGATGCCTTGCGAGTACTTGAAAGTGTCAAGCCACTGCTGATTGTCTGCGCAGGTCCAGTTCCACGGGTCGTTGTCCTCGTAAATTATCATACGAGCCTGATCCTGGAGGTCCTTGTCCGAAGGGATTTGCCCTAGAGCCTTTTGTTGTGAGACAAACTTGCTCAATTCTTGTTCCAGTCTGCCCCAACAGTTGGAGTCTTTTGTGATCTGATCAGGCTCCGTACTCTCTGCCGAAGTACCGGTCGTCAAGCCTCCTTCGGTCGCCGACGAGGGTGTTGCCATGGCTCTCGCCACGTATGGCTCCATTGTATTCCTTTCGTGGCCGATGAGGTAGGGCGGTATGGCGTTCTCAACCAGTCTCTCGACGTACGGTTCAAATCCCCAGTCCCCGGCCCAGTGTGCCATGTCGGCACCATTCCTGAAATGAGCAGCCAAATGATCGGCTCGCTGTTGCCACGTGGTGAACTTGGATGGACAGAAGCCACAGCCGGATTTGAGTTCGTTGGTGGTGCTCTTCCAGGTTTCCATATGAGATTGCACCTTCGCATTGTGCATCAGCTTCAGATGCTGGCTCAGGTGATCCTTCCGGTAAAAGGTACGCTCCTGCACCGTCTTCTCTTGACAGGCATTGAAATTATGTGACTCCAGGTGATCCGTAGAAGGGTTTGGCTCACGGCAGAAAACACAGAGCTCCAACCCTGTCAGAGCATCCGTCATTGTGCCTCCGTTGGGACAGCAGCTCCAGCGCTCGAGTGCCAGGTGGAGTGACTTCTCGTGCCTCTGCCAGTCATACTTGGCGGGGAACGAGTCCGTGCAGAAGGTGCATTGGAATATCCTCGCAGCTCGAGCTTTGGCTTGCTGTGCAGCGGCGCGCTGTGCCACCGGTGCTCGCCTGCGCCTCCGCCGATCTTGGGAGGAAGCGAAAGACCCCTTTGACCGATTTGATCGGGACGAGGCAAATGTGAGATCCGAATTACTGGACTCTCTGGTTTCGAAACTGCTGACGGAGGGAGCGCGGAACATGGAAAAGGACGAGTCATCTTCACTCGAAGCCTTACGAGAGCTAGGTCGCGAGTTAGGTCGGGAGCCTTGAAGACTCGAAACAGATGGATTCCGGACCGGAAGCGGTGTGGAGGTGACGGCTCTTGCAATTGCAGTCATCGACGCAGGTTCGTGTTCTGGTGGCGAGGCTTTCCATCTGTCGAGAGGGTTAAGATCTGCAATACCTGAGCCATCCTGGCTCTGGGGAATGTCGATTGCTCCGAGCATGGGAGAGGATGGACCCGACTCAGCAGGCCTGACTTTGCCTCGCCTCCGGGCATTGGCAAGCCAATTCGAGATCTGGCTTCTCTTCAACCCCGTGAGTTGCTTCAGCTCGTCCTTTTCCCGCTCGTTGGGATATGGATGATCGGCATGTTCAGCAAGCCATTGCTTCAAGATCTTAACCGCATCTCGCGGGAATCGCGCGCCAGTCTTCCGACCCCGTCCTTCCTCCATCGACTTCATAGCCCTTCGACGTTCGGTCAATGCATTTTCGGGGATCTGTTGGTCCTCGGCGATACCGGGAAAGGTGTTGACGAAACCTCGGGGGATCTTTGGGTGCACAAAGCTACATTCTCGATACAGAGAAATGCAGCACGTGCAGCCCGTGACCATGGCTCCCCTCGTAGCCAAGAAGCAATCCAAGCCCATCTTCGCGCAAAGTTCACATGGCTCTTTGGCACGAAACATGGGGTAGTCGGCCGAGATGTCAGAGGGGTGTGGAATCGCCTCGATTTCGATGTTGTTGATCAACTTCAGCATGACGGTTGTGGGTGGTGCTGGGCGGGTTGCAGGGAGAAAAGCGGACTTGTCGAAGAAAAGCGAGTCGAAGCAATCAGTGGCATCAGCCTCACACGCCTCGCCCGTCAACGAAGACAGCTCGTCAAGGTCAAGTTGGGGAATTGCATGGGAAGCATCCTCGAAGTCAAAGTACTCCATGTTTGACGCCGCTGAGCCCCGTCAGCTAGGATCCGGGTGAATGTTCGGTCCCCTCGAAGGCAGAAATGGAGGAGGGATACGGAGGAGAAGGAGGACAAAGAGTGCTCCTGCTGAGATATTCACAGCCTTCTCCGGTCGGATAGCCAATACGAAACTCCGAAGATCGGTGCGAAGAGCTTCCAGTATGACTCCCCAGGTCTGGAAGCGAGTTGTCAATGGCACGCCCTTCCCACGACATTTTGACAGGGATCTCTCCCGGATAGGCCTATTCAGGCATGGTAGTATCCACGGCGCCAGAGGTTGTTGGGCCATAGCGGACAATTCCGAGCCCGCTAAGCCGAGCAACGACGCCGTAAGTGGCTGCTTACGATGCATTCTGGAAGCCCTGGAAGCCCTGGAAGGCCCCCGGAAGCCACTTGCTGACGTTTTCTCAGCCGACCTGCAGTTGATGGCGGGGTCTATATCGCTCAAATGTTTAAGAACTGGGGGAGTCCGTTCCATCCGAGATGGAACAAGATACGCAACCCGATGTTGCATTGGTCCTGGCGTACTGGGGCCCACATATTCGATGTCCACTCGCTTGTTCATCCCTGTCTTGGATTTCGTTGGTCATGGCCGCTCACCTACACAGTACCCAGTACGAGTTACCGCGGGGCCGCGATCCAGCTGACAAAGCGTTCGATGCTGGTTGTGCTGGGTTCCCTCTTCTGTGGCCTCGACCTTGGGACACATTGGACAGGAGTCACAAATATAGAAAGGCTTCTTACTCGCTCGGCAGCTGGGTCGCTCCCCCTCAGTTGCGAGTACCTAGGTAATCTGGGGAAGTGAAAATGGGGCTTTGTCTCGTACTCGTACTGAGTGCTGGGGCGAAGTACTGTGTAGGTGGCATCTCCGGTACTCGGAGTCTGGCGCCGCGCTGTTGACTGGTGTTTCTATAGCTTGTAAGACTATCGATCTTCGATGTACCTTGACGCTTACATAGGTCAGCATAAAACCTGCTTTTTGGTGTCCATTACTGATGGTGAAGGCATCTAGCAAAAGAGAGAGAGAGAGAGAGAGAGAGAGAGCAGAATTTCTGCTACACCTTTATCTCGATTCACGATAACCATAGAGGCCGCTACCGAGCCTGTCACCCTGTGGATGAGCGCGGATATTCGCTGACCTGCCAGAGCGAGGGCCACGTCTGTTGGAAGGCTCAGATGACCGATTCCCAAGTCATGGCCCCGGCATACACCAGGTGGTAGTACGAGACTGGCTTATCTAACGACCGAGGAATGGCTGAACCCTAATGGGCTGATCGCTATGCTTGTTCTACGTTCCCGAGTCATCATCACTGGAATGATCATACTGCTCGGGTAGCCGCAACTGACATTGCTGGGCGCGGGATGTGCTTTCGAGCATTTGCTCATTCACCACCGATTCACTTCAGATGTCATTACCAGCCAGAATGCCGATGAAGTTGGAATTTTTCCAGCAATGAATGGCAGGCATGTCACGTAGAAAGGTGTAGTCCGAATGTACATGGACTGTATGTTAGTCCTGTACCTGTAGGGTTTCCTCAGTAGGTCATGCTGCGACGGTGGAAGTGACCAGTTCGATATCATGGGTCAGAGAAATAGGTCGGTCCATGTTAACGGCGTCGCATTCCTGCAGTTTTCTCTGGTCCCAAGAGTGTCGTCGCCAGGGAAGTGACTGGGAGATGGGGACTTCAATGACACGACCGCCGCTCCTCAAGTTGAGCATGAGACATCTATCTTCCTGAGAAGTAAGTAGTAGGAGGTAGCGGGAAGCCTGGACGTACGTAAGAACACTACTGTGAAATCACAATCGTGCGGATGATAATTCCTCTCTTTCGACTCGCATTTGCTTTCATCGAAGTGAGAAAGCATCTGGGTGAAGATGCGTCCCTCAACAGGGCTGGCATCGCTGCGCTTACTTCGCACGGAGGCCTGGCGGGTAATGCAAAAAAGAACAACACAGCGTGCAGGATAGAACGCACACCTTACTCCGTACCCTGTACTTGGTACCGAGTCTCAGCTCAGCTTAGCGCGTAATGCACAGTCCCAAGGCTCAAACAAGTGACAAAAACAGGAAAAAGGATGTCAACATTCCGAACCGGCTGGAGAGTTGTTAGACTTGGTTCTGAATCCTTTAGTTGAGGAGGATTACTCACGGAATCGAACCCCGGGCGTGTCGGCGCCTTCATTCCAAGGATGAGAGCGACAAATGTTACCTGAGAGGGTAGGTTAGTGATCGATGCTACCGCGGTAGGCTTTGATTAGACTAACCTCTACACCTATGTGGCTGTTAGTTATCGCTAATGCGAACTTGGTGTTGAAGTGAATCTTACCAGTTCGGATCACTGATTGTTGGGGAAATTCCCGCTGTAATAGAATATATCCATGTATTTATTTGTGGCCGCTCTATGTTCTGTGTTTGGCTTAGCGGCCGTCTTGACACTTCCCTCAGCAATAACATTCATGTCCTGCTGGACGCGTACCCTGTCTGCTTCGCGTCACATATTTCTGTTCTCCGTAGCTACGGACTTCTCACAGCACGTCACATTGTCTATAGGGCTATCGGCTTCGCAGGATCTTCAAAGTTTGGCCATAATCGATCAGACAACTGCCTGCAACAACTTGAGGGAAGTCTGTCACCGCATGTCGCTCCAGCAAAGTCCACTCGCGCACATTGGCTCAGGAAACCTCGACTGCAGAGACACAGTGCCCAAGACGCGCCAGTCCACATATCTACCGCGTCTGGTGTTTGGTATTGGGAGCAAGGGTCTACCGAGTATATGTGGGCAAAAAATCCAACTACTGCCATTCATGGTCGCTCTGTACGACGGCACCTATGCCCAGCGGCGCAGACAGGCAGGCTGTCGGCTGTCAACCCGGCTATTGGAATGGAGAAGCAAATACAATTCCCTTCCCTCATCTCATCTCATCTTATCGGCCGTGTTCCCTATTAAACTCATCGATCACCTCCTTTGTCGTCTTGATGATTCCCAGACACCCGGGCGAGTCTGAATGGCAACAGATGGAGATCGGGTAGTCCTTCACAGGCAGCTGGACGGTGCTCCCGTCCGTGGCGGTCACGGACTGCGAGTTGAGCTGCTGGCTGACATGTTTCCTCACATCTTCCAGGTCCCATGGCTTCTTCTTCCGGTCGATGACCAGCATGCCGTCGTTCGAGTACTTTACGTCGCCGTACATTTCGGCCCAGAAGGGGATGCCGAGATCGTTGGCCGCCTTCTCCATGTTCGTCCCTGCCAGGCCGAAGACCGGCGTGCCTTTCGGGATGCCCTCCATCACGGCTTTTGCGGTTTCATAATCCCGGCACATCATCCCGTACAGGACGCCGTGCGGCTTGACGTGATGAAGGGGCACGCCTTCTCTGTCCAGGAAGCCTTTCAAGGCTCCCACTTGGTAGATCGTTATGGCGGTCAATTCCTCTGGGGCCATTTTGATTTCGCGCCGGCCGAAGCCTTGCATGGTCAGTAGGGCGTCGAAAGCAAAACCTTGCGAGCCAGCCAGCCAGACCGGTTTCTTACCTTGTATGTCCGGCAGCCCCGGATGTGCCCCGACCTTGATGTTATGCTTCTTGCAGTTCCGCACGGTTTCCTGCATTATCAAGGGATCACCGGCATGAAAGCCGCACGCGACATTGGCATGGTCGATGAGCGGTAGGAGTTCCAGGTCGGGGCCACAGACCTGCAATGCCCCGTTAGTCTGTAACAGGTACCAAGCACCGGTGTCACCGCTGCCGACGAGACAATGCACAACGCCGGCAAACACAGTACCGTCTTGGAGAACTCACATAGTTTCCGTACTATCCTCTCGTCAAATATACAGTTCGGGTCAGCGACAACTCAGGACATGTCGATGACTTACAGCCTCTCCCAAATCCACATTGAGTAGGGCTTTGTGTTTGATTGGCGGTGGTGCCATCTTGGGTTCCGGTATGGACGTCCGACGTCTGTATGTGTAGACGAACTACCAATATTCTGGGGAGGGCGAAGCGTACTAGCCAGCGGCGTCACTTCCAAGGGCAACTCCAACGGTTAAAGCTAACAACTCGATAATACAGATCGGATCACTTCCTTCCTCGTGCACTGGGCCTGCCCTCGGCTCACAGGAAATGCCCAGTATATTAAAGAGCGAAGACATCCGTGCCATACGTCACTCTGATAGCGGAGAAGAACGAGTCGAGGGAGGGGGGTGGAGTGATAGACTCGCGCTCCCCGCTCTTCATCACGCATTATGCACACGCATCGGGAAATCCCTGCAATCATGTCCAATGACCGCAGGTGGCTCGACTGATATCAAGGTTCGCCCAGGAAATATCTTGATAATGCCAATGACCCTTTCGACTTCCAACCGGCTGACCTGCTCGTCGGCGGCCGTCCATGCGAAAGCTGTCCATATCACTTCATCACCTCACCACATCACCACCGAGCCAGGATGCAGAAGTTGAAGACACTGCTGGTCGCGAATCGGGGAGAGATCGCGGTCCGGATATGCAAGACCGCTCGAAAACTCGGCGTCAAGACCATCTCCATCTACACGGGCGCTGACGCTGCGTCGGCACATGTTGGCGCCGCGGACGAGGCGGTCCTTCTCTCGGGCCCGGACGCAAAAGGCTACATCGACGGCGAGCAGATCGTGAGGATCGCCAAATCCAAGGGAGCAGACGCCGTCATTCCAGGCTATGGCTTCCTATCCGAAAACACGGATTTCGCCCGACAGGTCTCGGAGGCGGGGATGGTATTCGTGGGTCCGAGCTCGAAGTGCATCGACGACTTCGGGATCAAGCACACGGCCCGCGAGCTCGCCGCCAAAGCGGACGTTCCGATCGTGCCTGGGACGCGAGGTCTAGTACAGTCGGAGGATGAGGCCGTCGGGGAGGCGAAGAAATTGGGATTTCCGGTAAAGAGCCTTGAGCACACCTTGCTCATTTACCCTTGTACAGACCAGAAGAAAAAGCCCGGACGGTTCTGACACTGCTTCAGGTCATGTTGAAGGCAACGGCAGGAGGGGGTGGGATGGGCCTGTTGACATGCAACAGCGAGGAGGAAGTCCGAGAATCATTTAAAACCGTGCAGTCTCGTGGCGAGACGCTGTTCAAGAACTCCGGTCTGTTCATTGAGAAGTTCTATCCCTCGTCCCATCACATTGAAGTCCAAGTCTTTGGCAATGGCCAGGGCCAGGCGATCCATTTCGGCGAGCGCGAATGCTCCATCCAGCGTCGACACCAGAAAGTAGTGGAAGAATGCCCCAGCCCTTTTGTCGTCAAACATCCAGAGCTGCGCGCGAAGCTGGGTGGCGCGGCTGTCCGGTTGGCCGAGTCTATCAAGTACGGCTCCGCCGGAACCATTGAATACCTTGTCGACGACGAGTCGGGGGATTTCTTCTTCTTGGAGATGAACACGCGGTTGCAGGTCGAGCACGGCATCACGGAGATGTGCTACGGTGTCGACCTGGTCGAGCTGATGCTGAAGCAAGCTGACGCACAGCTTTCAGGCTCAGGCGGGCTTGATGGTGACTATCTGCGGAAGTTACAGCCCGAGGGTCCGTCCGGCGCGGCGATCGAAGTGCGCGTATATGCCGAAAACCCAGCCAAAGACTACGCACCCTCGCCGGGCACGTTGCAGCACGTCTCGTGGAAGGAAGTGCCTGGATGTCGCATCGACGGATGGATCCACACCGGCACGAAGGTGACTTCGTTCTACGATCCCCTGCTCGCCAAAGTCATGGTGCATGCATCGGAGAGGGCCGAATCCATCCGATTGATGGCCGAAATGCTGGACGGGTCGAAGATCTTCGGGCCACCCACCAACATGGACTTCCTCGCAAGCATCCTGAAGGACGAGACCTTCAAGTCCGGCAGGACAATGACCAAGTTCTTGGATTCCTTCAAGTATCAGCCTTCGGCAATAGACGTCCTCCAAGGCGGCGCATACACTCTGGTAGAAGACTGGCCTGGCCGCCCTACCATTGGGAAAGGGTTCTCCCATTCAGGACCCATGGATCCGCTTGCATTCCGGATAGCGAACGCTCTGGTGGGAAACCCTCCCGGCAAGGAAGGCATGGAGATCACCTTGAGCGGACCGGATCTGAAGTTTCTGGGCGCGGCCATTATTGCTATCTGCGGAGCCCCCATGGAAGTCAAATTAGATGGCAGGGATATGCCCATGTGGACGCGGCTGACGGTCGAAGCCGGCCAGCGATTGACCATCGGCAAAACCACAGGCGGGGGCTGCAGGTCGTACCTAGCGATTCACGGAGGATTACCCAGTATCGCAACGTGGTTCGGGTCCAAGTCAACAGCCCCCATGACCGGCGTGGGTGGCTATCAGGGGAGAGCCCTCGCTGCGGGAGACCTCCTGACCATTACCAAAGACCTCCCCAAGATCAGTGGCGAGTTGAAGCTACCCGACAATTTGATCCCATCGTACCCCACAGAATGGGACCTTTTCGCCATGCCCGGTCCATACGACGAAGGCTTCATCACCTCCGAATCCATCGAGGAGTTCTACGACACCACCTGGACGATCTCGCACAATGCCGCGCGAGGAGGAATACGCCTCATAGGCCCAAAGCCCAAATGGGCGAGGCCTGATGGTGGCGAAGGCGGCGCTCGTGAGTATTTTCTTCCCAAAAACCTCCATCATACAACATAGCGTTTTACGGTCGACTTCCGTCCAGGCTCACGTATACCCTCAGATCCTAGCAACGTGATCGAGTACGGCTACCCCATCGGCACGGTGAATTGGACAGGAGACGACCCGTGTCTGTTCCCCATCGATGCTCCGGACTTTGGTGGCTTTGTCTCGGCGACCACAATCATTAAAGCCGACTATTGGCGCTTGGGGCAGATGAAAGCTGGCAACAAGTTGAAGTTCCAGCGGGTGTCGTACCAGGACGCCATGGCCAAGCGAAAAGAGGTTGAAACATTCCTCGGCGCGGTCCACGAATGCTGTAATGGGAAATCGAAGTTCGAGGACGTGGCTCCCTTGAAGTATGACGAATTCCCCGGCTCGGTGCACAACAAGGGCTGGGAGCCTGCGATCATCCATCAAATTCAAGAAGACTCGGGAAAGCATCAGCCCCTGGTCTCGTACAGGCAGGGTGCTGATGACTTCATTCTGATCGACTACGGCCACGGCTCATTCGATCTGAATTACCGATGCCGTGCGGTTGCGCTGTATCGTAAGCTTCGAGAGTCGACTGGAGAGGTTTCGTTCACAAATGGCGCGCTCCATACCGGCATGGCGTGCGGCAATTCCCTCATGCTCTACTATGATTCCACAAAGGTGCCCCGGCAGACCATGCTGGATCATTTGCTGAAGCTCGAGACTGAACTGGGCGACCTGAGTGAAGCCAAGTTTCCGAGCCGCAAGTACAAACTCCCGATTACCTTCGAGAGCAAGAGGCAGAAGGAGAGCTTGCAGAGATATATGGAGACGCAGCGACCGTACGCTTCATATCTCCCTGACCCGATGGAATTTGTGGCCAAGAATAATGCCTTTTCCATGCAACAGGTAAGCGGTCTTTCTGAGTGGGTTGCAGCTGCTGATGCTCGGTAGCTTCGTGACATCTACACCAAGTCGTCGCTGATGGTGGTCGCTGTCGGCTTCTTCGTCGCTCTGCCAATCGCTCTGCCTATCGATCCTCGACAGCGGATTCAGTGCCCGAAGATGAATCCCTCTCGCGTGCACACTCCGGAAGGCCAAGTCGGGTGGGGCGGCTCCTGCATGGCATTGTACAACGTCGAATCTCCCGGCGGGTACATGAACACGGGCCTCTCCATCCCCGGCGCGGACATTCTTGGCTTTAAGAAGGGTTATACTTCCGAAAGACCGTGGCTTTTCGAGGACTTTGACCAGATCACCTTCTATGAGGTCACCGAGGACGAATACGAAGCGATGATGGCAGTCTTCCGCAGTGGCCGGTACGAGTATCAGTACGAGGACACTGAGTTTGACATGAAGGAACATAACAAGCTGTTGAGAGACACAAAGGACGAGGTCGAGCAGATCCGTGCCAAACAGCGGAAAGCCCAGGCTGAAATGGACAAGCTGGAGAAGGAACTTCTCGAGAAATGGAACAAGGAGAAGGAAGCCGGCAAGATTAGCATGGACACGGTTGAAGAGTTGATGCACGGTTTGTCCCCTCCAACCCACTTGCCCTCCTCAGTACTCGTTCCGTCCATTGCGCCGCATGACCTAACTTTCTGCAGATCCGGATATCATTGCTGTGGAAGCACCCTTGAACGCCAATGTATGGAAAGTGGAAGTCAGGGAAGGTGATGCCGTCAAACTCGAGCAGGTCGTTTCCATCTTAGAGGCCATGAAGTTGGAAATTCCCGTCAAAGCCGAACAAAGTATGGAGGGCGCAATTGTGGAGAAACTCCTCGTCAAACCGAACGATGTGGTCTCGGCAGGGAAGCCGCTCATGCTTCTTCGCCGACCGGGGACAAAGGCATGAATGTAATATATGCTGGTCAACAAGTCGCCCTCCTGGGTAGGAGGGTAGGCCACCGCTGCTGGGAATTCGAGTTGGTGCAATGCAGATTGTGGGATACCGCCTTCCAGACCCAATGTCATACTCCAAGCTTGTCATACTTCCACAGTTTCATGAACTCGTCGACCACGGCAGGACTCTCAATCATGATCCCGAGCTCTTGGCTCGTCTTCCAGCTCGCAGCATCCATGTTTCCACTTCCTAACAATATCTTCTCGCCGTCAACTATCGTCACTTTGGCATGTAGCTTGATGGGGACTGTGTCTCGGTACTGCTCAATCTCGCGCAAGACAGGGTGTTGTGTACCCGGACCATCGTCGCTGTCAAAGTACGACACCTCCAGACGACCATCGCTTTCCATCTGTTCTGCGCGTCTTCTGAGTCTCTGGATGGATGCCGGAGTGGTCGTGCCGGCAGTTACCAGCTGCTCCATTGTCATAAGCGTGCGGTTTGTCCAAACCCGTACACTGACCCCACGCGCAAGAGCTTGCAGCAGGAGGTCAACAACGGTCGGCTCCGTGAGATTTGGGGTGAGCAAAATGATGCTGGATTGTGCCGTGGCCAGCAAGTGAAATGTGGTCCGCAAGAGTGGGGTTGGGTGGAAAGCTGGCGTGGACGTCGTAGCTGGCAGGCAAGGGCAGTGGCCGGCGAGGGTCTGCAGTTGCAGGTGATTCGGAAGCAGAGATGGCGTATGAGGTGACGGCAAGAGCGTGGTCGGGGCGGGTATAACGTGGTTCGGAGTCGAGTTGCTACCACCACCGGTACCAGTAGAAGTAGCAGTAGGTTCGTGCGCGCCATCCTCTGCAGCACCTTCAGAGGCTGCTGCCACCGACAGCTCGTCGTCCCAAAACACCCCGTGAAACGATAATAAGTGCCCAACTACGGAACCCCTGCAGGAGACAGCCACTTCAAACCACCTCTCCCACGACACATTGCAGGACGGGAAGATGGCCAACTCCCGGTCCACCACAACATACTTTGAGTGGATGATGCCGAACGGCCAAAAAAACTTACGGCTGACCCGCATGTTGAGACCTTTGAGCTCTTCTGGCCGCGGCAAACCTATCTTCTTCCACGACGAAGATGGATAGTGTTGGCCCTCCTTCGGTGTCGGTAGGAGCATATTCCGCGCCAGGGATGCAGAAGAGAAACATATGCGTACTGATATCTTCTTGGAGGAAGATAGGCCCTTCTCCGAGAGATGTACCAGAGCCTCGTTAATCAGATCCCGCGTGACCGACGCCGCCCAGAAGCAAGTCACAAGTATGACTTCTCGTTCCGCCCTCTTGATCGCGGGTATGATTGTGGATTTGTACACGCTGTAGCCAGTCCCCGTTGTCAAGGACAAGACTGTACTGGTGGTACGGCGACCTTCCGACGCTTCCTGGACATAGGCGGGGTCGAACTCAGAGGCCATATGCAAGAGTGCCTGTGATGGTTCCTCCATAGGTGGACCGCTCGCAAAAGACGTGTTCTGTAAGCGCAGTCACCTTGCGTCGCGCTGACGAAGTCCTGGCACCGACATTCACGGATTCATCCTAGATTGGTAGCCAGCGAGAAGCTAGCTGAATTGCTTCATTCAAAGCAATAGTTCCTTTACGAAGTCCCTTCACAGTGAAATGTGAGGGGGGAAAGGCACTGGGATTGTTCATTTGCTTGAAGGCAAGAAACGCGTCGGTGCCGAAGGGGGGCGTGACCTGGACTAAGCTATACTTGGCCTAGTGCCATTTCAAACTGACGTGATTGGCTACGAGAGATCAATCGAGTCTGTTCTGTGTTGAACCCCATAACCTGAAGCCGTCGCCCGTGGATGCTCAAACTACTACGGAGTATGTACTGTGTATTGAGGCGACACAGTCATAAGCAGTTCAGAGTGAAGACTCTTTTCCGGTCTGACATAGCAAGCTCTCGCCTCAATGGATGCACCTCGATATGCCGTTCATTCAACGGCGCCGTGCTTGGTGCCCTCAAGCTCAATTCGAGGTGTGACAGATCTCTTGACAGAACCAGAAGGGACCTGTTGAATCCAGCAATTCGACGAGCGACGCTGTCACCGAACTTGTCCGAAGAGGTATCCAAGATCGCGCGGTGGACGGAGCCGTACAGCTCTGCAAAGAAACACCCCCATCGCTCAAGATGAGCATTGGAAGAACCTACTCTCTTTATCACAAAAGTCGTCTGACGAAACACACCATGTGGTCCCCGCTGCTCTACACACCCAATACAACAACGTAAAGAATATACTCTCCAACACCTAGACCATGCTGAAAACAGGTTAGAAACTCTCCGATGAGCAAGAAAGAGCGGCCGCCGCTTATACTTTGCATTCGTTTGCGCTAAGTTTCATTTGACGACTTCAGGGATAGATAAATTACTCATACCCTTTGAGAGGTGAAGAAGATGCAGACAGCCCTTACCGCGCTCCCACTATCGATCCTCCATTGGTTTCCTTTCGCGTAATTCCGCCGTCGATGTGTTCGGCGGAATGAAACATATGCCATGCAGCAAACATGCCAAGTCGAGAGCTCTTGTTGTGCTCCTCTCCGAGTACACAGACAGCGGCCCGCATATCACACCAAGCAGCCGACTCCAGAAGTGGACTGACAGGTTTAATTCAATACCTCGACGACGAAGCTCACGGGGATTTCTTGGCCAATTAGAGAAAAGTCTCTTGGTTTTCAGATAATACACGTGTTCTTTGATCCTCCGGAGCAAGTATCAACTTGGCCAAACGAGCCTTTCGCCTCTATCAGCCAACAAGCGTCTCTAATGCTACAAATCTCGTCTTTCTCGTAAAGACATGGTCCTAAACGAACAAAGTCTTCCATGTCGCTGCAAACAATGCAAGAAGAACCCGAGAGTACCAGCATGACGGTCGAAGATGCCCAGGGTCGATGGTAAAACAATCGCTAACCAGCACAGATGCAATACAGTGGAGATGGCAGGGATAGAGTTCAGAGTAGAGAGGTAGCAGGAAATCACAAATTCCGCCAAAGCCTTGACAGTGGTCGCTTAGAACCCCACGAACATCTCATCGAGATCCTCGACATCGATCTGTTCAGGGCTCATCATACTCCAAGAGGCCACTCCCATCTCGATATCATCCAGATCGAGTGACAAGTTTACCTTGGTCACGCTGGCATGATGGTCAGGTTTAGCCTGCATCATTGGGCTGCTTGCCAACACCTTCTGCTCAGGGATGTGAAGAGCTTGGTGCGCATGACCAAACAGAGCCAAGCCGAGTTCCCGATCACGTTTTTGGCGCTGCTCTGGGGTTTCTTCTGAGACTTCAGCGCCCTGAGGCTTCTCATTCAGTTCTATCGAGGCCTGGACAGTGGGATTGTGCAGGCTCATACCACGAGCCCGAACAGCAGTTGCGGTCTCTGTGAAGCCCCGCTCGTCATCCTCCAGCGGTGGGCTCGGTGCCCGGTTGGATTTGCGACGAACGTCAGGAGTGCCATCCGGGTTCAGACTGCTCCGGGCACTGAAGTGCTCTCCCGGTGTTGGGAGCTCCATGGGGTCATCATGATCCAGGTCAGGTGAGTATAGCTCCACCTCTGGGCTGGGAGACAGGCGAGCTCGATCTCGCCGGTCGAAGTCCATTTCATCATCACCTTGGCTTTGATCCGAGACACTAGGGGTGATGTCCTTGATTGATAAAAGGGGCGGCGGTAAGATGTCGTCTGATGAGGAGGGCAAAGGCATTCGTGGTTGGGTGGTGAGGAAGAAGAAGACTTTCCGGGGGTGGACCGGTATCAGCTCCTTCGCCAACGGGCACGGCGACAAAGCAGTCCATGACCGCTTGAGGTATAGGCTGAGGCGGGATGACAATAATGCAGCTGGATTAGCAGAGCTGTGACAGACACGTTAGTACATTGCTTTCCGGTGATTGATTACGGAGAACTTACTGGGCAATACTGGTGTTGGTCGATGCCAATATTGTAGCAAGATCTTTGATGAGGTGTGGTCGATTCCCTGTCTTTTCCAGCTGCTCGATCACAGCGATGACAATGTCGTCGTTGATGCCGTCTGTGTCAACTTTCCGGCCTGGCGCACCGAGCTTTGGAGATGCAGGAGGAGTGTATCCGGCTGCGGCTCGGGATACTATAGTTGCCGCTGAATGGTCGATCGAGGGCGAGCCAGCCTTGGAGCGTGGCGAGGAGACAGGTGAGAGAGGTTCATCGCCATCGTGAGAACGCTTCAGCTTCTTCGCTGGATGTGAAGGAGAAGTAGTGGACTCAGCGGGTGGTGTAGGAGTCTTGGGGGATGGGCGGTGTGCGCGAGACCCGTTAGGCAGATGAATGCCCAGCGAAGGCAAAGAGAGCGATTTCCGACGGGTGTTGTAAGGCATGGTGAGATACTGTCATGTGTCGGGCCCGGATGGAGGGAACGTTGTCGTCGAGACGTTGTATAACAACAGGAGGCACGACAGCGGATAAGAGGGTAGATGAAAGCCCTGTGTACACAAGCGAACGGAGTTCTGTAACCTGGAAGACTCCCAAGGTAGGGAATTATCGTTTTTGGGATGGTGGAATAGTCGAATGGCGGAATGATGATTCAGGCTGCGGCGACACCAGTCGAAGGATGGACTAGTGCTGCGTAGTGCTGGACAAGGGAGGGCGAAAGATGTGACGGACGGGCAGTGTTTAGACAGATGGGTACGTGCAGCCCAGGGGCGCGATTGGAGGATCAAGGCAGCTGGAATGCGTGGCTGCAATGCAAGGTGCCGGATCGTGGAGCAATGAGAACTCTCAGGATGGAGCAGGGATCAGCTTCACTGGCTGCGTCTTCGCCTCCTTGCGTCCAGAGATCTTTCGCCGACCAGTCGACTGGTGTTGGGGCAAACGGCGGTAAGCAATGCCAACAGCACGGTTGGTAGATCACAGACACAAATGTGATGTGTTCCCTTTGGTGTATGGATCTTGACAGCGGCTTGATCTGTCTGCGCAAAAGGTTCAAAGATGCGGTGATGGTAGCCTGATGCGAGCAGAGTTTCAGGGTCCGAACTATTTGGTCGGGGTTGGGGTCGCGTGAGAAGGTTGCTGAAAGGAGCAGGTGGATCAGGCGAAAGACGCTCTAGAATACAGGAAGACGTGCGCTACGTCGACTGGCAGCAAGTTGAAGACAACGAGGTCCAGAGTGGAAGCTTGAGAAGGCCGTGAAGCAAAAGTGAAGCCGAAGAAAAGAGGAGAGCAGATGTCAACATGAGATTAGCAGCTTAACGAAAAATCTCGTGGGCGCTGTGATGGATACCTAAGGGTCTGCAATCCTACCTAGAAAATGGCGCTCGCGATGCCTGGAGGCGATGGTCCGAATAATTGGGTTTAATGGGTCCCGCGCCTGCACTCAGTTCCGTGGAAAGAGATCCGAAGAGCCCACCGGGCGAAGCTCGACCAGTCACCAAGGTGCAACCGGGGTTATTCTTTATCCACAGCATGTCCACTCGGGGCCCGGCTAGCATGATTGAGGCAAGCACAACGCTTGACCTGCCTGTTCGCGATCTAAAACCTGATCGCTGACTTCGCGGATGCACTTGCCAGACTTTTCAACAACGACTGCCCGACGCCAGTCACTTGTCAAGTCTCCCAATCCGTCGTGTTGCAAACCTCCACCTGTTACGTGGTGGTGGTCGCTCATATCCAAATCGGCTCCGGAACCCTCTCCCAGTCTTCATCCGACGAGGTGATTCGAGATTCACGATTATCCAGATAGTTCAGCCATCGCCGATTCCGAGAAAGGGGACAGGTACCAAGCCGGCGCCTGCTGCATTCAACACGGCAACTGCGCCATTCGAACGAGACATATGTGGTGTGATATTCGCTGTCTCAAGAGATCAATGAACACGGCCTGTCTGAAATGTCGGCGAACCGAAGGGCAAAGTCAGGCCGCTGCCCGAGGCCGGTTTGCGCGCCCTGTCAGGAGAATATTGATACTTGGCCAACCTCGTAACCGCGAACTGCATGACACTGACACGTTCACCTGCATCTCACCACATACTCGCACACGCCTCACTAATCCATCCGACAGTATCGGACCGTCACCCACCAGTTGTAATAGCAGTTATCAGCAACAGCCAAGACTCATTCACGCACCAGGAGTAAGCACTTGTGATCAAAATGGTGGTGTGGAAGAACGTTGGAGAGAAGACAACCTGCGATGACTCAATTGACCACTCGCAATAGGTGCGGCACGTTTTTGCAGGGCTTGCTTGAGTTGAGAGTTTCACACCGGACGCGCCTGGATGCACTTGATGCAACTTTGCTGCGGGCTTCAGGGGTTGGTCGACCATGACCAGCTCTCCGCCAATCAGCGAGCGTCTGCCCCTCCATTGCGTCAGGATATTTTTTTTTTATTTTGCCCGCCCACACACGAGTTGGCCCAAAAATATCCATTTCTGGACGGCGCTTGACTCGACACCTCACACTCGACGCAGATGCACTAGCACCATATCGAGACGCACCTCAATTAGACCGATTGGTTTTCCAGAGCTGATGAGAATATGCGAGCGCTGCACACGCGAGCTTGTTGCTCTGGGCGACGCCGAATGATGCCCTTCTTCCTGATTCGGTAGTGCAAGAGACGCGACCTGAACGATGCATATTGGGCGATTTTGCCACCGCATCTTGTCCTCGACGCTTTGTGCCAGCGCAGGAGTCGCCCAATTGCTTCAGCGGACCGTGAGCTGCGTTCCCCTCCTAATCGCATCTACTCGATTGAACCTCACCATTGACGCAGACACGAAATGTCAGCAACAAAGAAATAAAAAGATTAGACTTTGCGGCCGCTTCCTCCACTTACCGGCTGGTCCATCCGCATTGCGCCGCTCACTCACAACCGAGCCATACTCTTATCTTCACGTGGAATATCGGCACCGACGGTCCTGGAGAACGTCGATCAAGATATGGCAAGCAAGGAACCATGGGCTTGCGACCACCCGGGGTTTACACTTGAGGTGAGTCTCCAACCCCACAGGATAGCCGAGGTTGCTTGCCCGGAGCTAGCAGCGTCAAGAGTGACAGCAGCACTCTTCACCACGCCATTCAGCTATCCGGTCTGAAACGGAATTTCGGAATTTTGAGCCTCCCTATGAAACGTGAATATGGGGAAATCACATCAACACCTTTGATCGTACGTGACTTCATCTGCGATACCGATGGCTGTGTGCTTTAAGAGACCCAAGTGCCCACGGTCGAACGAGCGACGACACGAGCACCAGCGAGGCGTAGACTCACAGAGCATGCTTCGGAATAACATCCTGACAACGATTTTCACTCTCAGCTATAGAGCATTCCTACTCGAATCCCTGGAAATAACTGCAACCCCACAGCTACGAAATAGCTTCATGCACCCCCTGATAGTGTGCATGCGGTTCACCCGCACTGTTCGCAGTTCCGCCAATCCAGCAGAATATTAGCTGCAGCGAAACCGCATCATGATGCAATAACCTCTGCGGAAAGGATCGATACGCGTGGAGCGAGCTCTCGAACACCTCCAACTTTACCCAGCTTTCATTCTTCCGATGGATTATGGGATGCCGAAAGCAATGTATCGGCATCTCACGTCCGGACCATTAATCCGGATCTACAAACCCGCCTGCCTGCGGCTATATGCTCGCGTGGAGCCTCGCATGGACGCCGGACAGCCTCCGGCAGACAGAAGGCTACATCATTGTGGTTTCAACAATTTTCCAGCTCAACGGATCGCTTTGTTTGAGCAGTTGAACATTTCGCCGACACATGAACTCATCCGTGCTCATCTTGAGTTTGTCGCGTGTGCTGCGCTAGGAGGGAACATTTATCCGTCCGCGTCGGCTAGCGCAGAACTGTTATGGCTGGATGGATCTCTCTTTCCTTCTCGGCATCGTTCGTATTCGTCCATTGTACGTGAGCAAGAATCGCTCGGTGGGGTTATTGCAGATCGTGGATTCGAGCGAAGTCACGTGCTCGTGACAAAATGCCAATGCAGCCCGGAATTGCGACTGCGCGATCATTACTTCATGCGCTCGACCGAGCTGGAAGGGTATGCCCCATCCGCAGCTGTTCTTGATCACATAAGACCGCCGCCGAGCCGGAGACATGGGGAGACTCTAGGGAGCTGGCTGTTAGGCCGGGCTTTGGGCCTGGCCACGTTGATGCCCACCCAATGCCAGGCACGATAGCCGTAGCGCATAAGGCAAATCGCAGTCGACCAAAACCCAGGGAAACTGACCTGTCGAGCCAAGCATGGCATCGAGTTGACACCCTTTCAACCTCAGCCTTGTTTGAATCGATCCGTACGCCAGTCCGTAGCCTATCGTCGCATCCAAGACCATCAGGTACGGCCTTGCTCACCTCGCTCATCTCTTGATGGTTTCCCGACCCTATATGTTGCTCAACTTCTCCCGAGCCATCCAAGCCAGGCCGTCGACTTCGTCCCCTTACTGGGATTGACTCGAGGCCCCTCCGCTTCAGGGAAACCCACCTTCTCTGGGTTGCGTTTCGGTCTCGGCCTCAAAACGTACTCGTAGGTCGTTCCAAAATGGTACCTTCTCTTCCGCTCCACGATCAGCCCACTATCCTTTACTACTTGCTCGATGTCCTTGTTCCACCAGCATCCATAGTGATCAGCGTGCATCTTTGCGCCGTTGTCGAGGATCCGGTTCACGAAGTCAAGATTCGACCGTCCGTGCTCGAGCAGGAGGATCTTGCCTCCCAAATCCCCTCCTGCCTCGGCGACGAGCGCATCCAGCTGCTCTTGCTCTGGATCGACGGCACCATAATCTCGAGCTTCCTTGAGCTCTTCGAGCCGTTCCCGCGCTTCTCTCTCCACGACTTTCATATCCAACCCAGTACTCATCTCGCCCGGCTGTCTGCACAGCTCGCCCAGTCTCTTCAGGAACGCGACCGGATTTGTCTCACTGCAGATCCCCATCGTCTGCACAATCGTATCGAATCCACCATCAGGCCTCTTGATGACCCGCCTATCACTCGCGTCGCCCACCACAAAGTGCAGGGGTCCCTTGAACTTCCTCCTCTCATCACGAATCTTGTCCTGTAGGGCGTCGAACTTCTTCCTGGCCTGGTACAGCATGATCTCACTCAGATCGTTAACCACCAGGCTCTTGACTTTATTCTCCTCCCTCGTCAGCGCCGGGTCCAGCCTGTAGAGATCCATGTTCCGCCCCGTGCCGGCACTCACTTCCAGCACATGTCCCCTCGCCTCGCGGCAGAGATTCTCCCTTTTGCGGCGTAGAGACATGGCCCTCTCGGACAACTCGACCTCGTCGTCAAAGTTGCGCGACATGTCCATCCACCGTGAACTCACGTCGGCGTTCTGCGGCAGATCCACGGTGTCGTACTCCGCCAGTGCACGCGCGTAGGACATGTACGTGTACATGATGTAGGTGGAGAGTGCGAAGCCAAAGAGGCAGCACCCCCACAGGTAGGTGGTCGAGGACATGTGGATGCGTCGGCGGGCGTCTCTGCTACGTATCTCCTTGAGAGCTTCTTCCGCGGAGGCGCGTTGCTGGAGCGTCGGTCGCGGTTTGGATTGGTGTTGCGGTTGCGGTTGGCGTTTGGACGGCGGGAGGCCAGGCGCAGGTCGACTCGCCGTCGAGGCACACCTGCGCGGGGAAGATACCCACGCGACGCCATCGAGAGGTAGAGGTATGTAGGACCGATGGGACCGCAACAGTAGCAGTGGTTGACCACGCTGCTGCTGCTGAGCGAGGGATCTCGCCGTGCATTGAGCGGACGCAGGTGCAGATGCAGATGCAGATGCAGAAGCGCGTTTCGCCGAGATGGAGAGTGCGAGGTGTGGAACGCGCGACCGTGACAGGCAGTGCATGACGCTTTCTGCCATCATGCCGGGTCGAGATATTGCGAGCCCGATTCAGTGACTCTTGTGTGAGTGGTCCAGCATCGCCAGAACGGTGTGGACACAGTTCAGAGTGAGCCGCAAGATGGCGAGTGCAAAACGATCTCGCGTCCTTTTTAGCCGACTTTAAGCCGATCTCGGGGTCGGCAACGTACGCTCGTATTGAAGGGCGCACAAGACAAGCCCATGCATCTCGAAACTTAACTCTGCGGAGAAGAACGTCCTGTCTAGGTCAAGTACGGTGATAACGGCTGTCTGTGTTCCTGGTAGGTGATTGAATTGCGCCCTTTCTCCTGGAACTTCCAAAAGCAGTCCTCCCACCCCCTCTCTTTGTATCAGGCCCACGATGTCTAATGATCCCGCACCACGGCACATTCTCATCGTCGGCGCCGGTGTCTTCGGCCTTTCCACTGCTCTCTCGTTGATCCACAATCCGACGTACGATGGCGCGCGGATAACTATCATCGACAGCTCGCCCACGTTGCCCAATCCGTCTGGGTCCTCCGTGGATGCGAACCGCATCGTGCGCGCAGACTACGCAAACAAGCAGTATGCCCAACTAGCTTTGCAGGCACAGGAGCTTTGGCGTGACGGGAGGATGGAATCATGGGGCGGGGAGGGACGTTACCATGAGCCAGGCTTCGTGTTGACCGCGGTGGCAGATCAAGATGCGTACTTGGCAGGAGCGCTGTCCAACGTGCGCAGCCTCGCCCAGGAGGACAAGCGTGGGAGGATAGACTTGGGCAAAATCCAGGAATTGCATGGACGCGATGAGATCCGCAAGGCCACGGGCTATGAGGGCGTCAGCGGCGACCACGGCTACGCCAACTTCAACTCCGGCTGGGCGAACGCTGAAGCCTGCGTCGCGTATGCTTTGAGGCGGATCAGAGCCGAGGGAGGTGACCGTGTGGACATCCGCCCCAACACACGGGTGCAGAGTCTACTCGTGTCGGCGATGGAGTGCAAGGGGGTGACGCTGCTTGGAGGGGAACAAATCCAGGCAGATCTGACTGTCCTGGCGGCCGGCGCGTGGACTCCCACGCTCATTGATCTGCAGGGCCGATGTCTAGCCACTGGTCAGACCATGGCCTTTCTCGATATCACCCAAGAAGAGCAAGCCGCCATGGGGTCCAGACCGACCATCATCAACCAGAGCAGTGGGATGTTCATCATCCCACCGCGGGACAAGCTCTTGAAAGTCGCGAGGCATGGCTACGGATATCGAAATCCAGTCAACATCCCGAAGCAGACACTTCGGCCTGGCGTCGTGGATGGGGCCGCCACTTCCGGGGACGTCGAAGTCAGTGTGCCGGACGTGGGCGTGCCCATCCCTCTCGAGGCCGAGGAAGCCCTACGAGGGGCACTCCGCGAACTTGTTCCTCATATGGCAGATCGGCCGTTCGTGCGGACGAGGATCTGCTGGTATTGTGATACGTAAGTTTCCCGTCCTCTCTTGCCTCCAGGCTTTTGCATGTGCAGGCTGATCTGGGGCTTAACGCATTCCTACACAGACCCACGGGCGATTTTCTCATCACGTATCATCCGGCGTATAAGCGGCTTTTCCTCGCCACCGGCGGTAGCGGGCACGGCTTCAAATTCTTCCCCGTCATCGGCGACAAGATTGTCGCGGCCATGGAAGGGAAAGTCGAGCCCGAGCTGGCAGAGATCTGGAGGTGGAGGAGTGAAGAAGAATTGAAGGAAGTGATCAGAAGGCAAGGGGAAGGAGAAGAGTTTATTGCCTGCGCAGACGGGAGTCGAGGCGGACCAAAGGGAATGCTCCTGGCGGAGGAGATGAAGAGAAAGAGAGGTCTTGCTGAGCACAAGTCAGGTCTTGCAAAGCTGTGAATGTAGTAGGAGGAGGAAGCTTGGTTCAGGTCCTTCGGAAGGGTACACAACATGTGAACCAAGATATCAATGATTGCAACTGAGCTGTCACTGAAGGTGATTTGGTTCTACCAGCTAGACCGGAGACACATGTCCAGTTCCAGGCAGGTCATTTTCAACTCAAGGCACGACATGAAACTCCATACTATTGGCGTGTCTGTTTCTTGTGTTCTTCAGTCACGGCTGCCACTGCGACTGCGCACCCGACGGTATGAATGGAGGTTATTTTTCGCAACCAAGCAAATCACAAGTCACAAGTCACAAGCCGTAAGCTGTCAGCCACGAGCCAGCATCCAGCATCCAGCATCCAACATCCAGCATCTAATTCCTGCCCCCGACTCCTAAAAACAATCAGAAAGTTACATACCGGCGTACTGGCGTACTGCACAGACTCGCTCTACCCAGCCGAGTAAGGAGTCCGCTACGAGGACACACTACTCACTCGATACGAGACAGAATTGGTGTACACAGATCAACTGTATGATCCACCCACCCATCCCTTCGTTGCCTCAGCCCTGCCCTCGCCCGGTCTAGACCTCAGCCTCAAATAACAATGACTTCTGGGACCGAAGTGCGGAGTTCATGGTACGAGTAGCAGGAACTGACTGACGGATCTCACTTCTGCGTGCAGAGGACCTAAGCACAGGTATCTACCTCATCCATCTCACCGCAGCTTACTGTGTATGTGGCTTTGTACCCATTTATACGACTGTGTAATTACTACCTTTAGGTACCTTGACATTGGTCCTCCCGACCTTTTTATCCTTCTCCCTCGTCTACTCCTCTCGTCTATTCCTGTCCTTCCGGCCCCCGTCCTCGGCCACATTTCCACATGCTGGAGGCGCCCAACCTCAATCGTCCACCTTACTTTTCCTCTCCTACTACCATGTCTGCGCCGTATGCGTATGATGTGACAAGCACGCGACTAAAATACGAACCCTACCGAATCCGACGCCGAGTTCATTCGACATCCGAGTCCTGGTGCGAGTGACAGGACATCTGACTCAGGCTCGGACTCGATGCATCCGAGACAGATACAGTACCTGCTAGTACCTAGCCAGCCCGACCAGCAAACGGACATTGATCCTGCGACCGAGTGAGATCTGACTGACTGACTGACTGATTGACCGACCGACCGACCGACCGACCGACTGACCGACTGACCGACGACAGGCCGAGCACAAACACACATTAATCAACAGATTGGGTACTTGTACTTGTACAGTGAGTGCTCATACAATGCCCACGCGCCCTGACATTACGAATTAACAACCCCCTCTCACCCCTCTCACCCCTCTTGCTACCACCTACCTACCTACCTCCTTTTCAAGCGCAATCTCGACCCAGGTAGTTGAATGACAGTAAGATGTTCTCGAGATATTAATGGCATCCACGCGACACGATCAGTCAGAGGGAGAGAGAGAGAGAGAGAGAGTCACGCGGCCACGACTACGGCTACGACTACGTCTATGTAAGTATCCTCGAT
Source organism: Cladophialophora carrionii CBS 160.54 (assembly GCF_000365165.1). Lineage (NCBI taxonomy): Eukaryota > Fungi > Ascomycota > Eurotiomycetes > Chaetothyriales > Herpotrichiellaceae > Cladophialophora > Cladophialophora carrionii. Next base: position 873,007 of record NW_008481827.1, on the reverse strand, counting down.
TTTTCCAACAGAGAGTCGGAAGTATCCTTTCCTCCCTTCCTCACCCACTCACCTCACTCCCCCTCAGGACTTATTCCAGACTTCCAGACTTACCCTTCTTGACTTCCTTACTTCCTTGGTGCCTTGCCTTGCCTTGCCTACCCTTTATCGCTCCTTGGAGTTCTCCGTTACTACGCAGTACACTACACTACACTACACTACACTACACTAGTTCGTCCTCGGTTCCTTCATTACTTGGGCGAATATTCCTCGATCTCTGCTGACGCCTGCATTTGTTCCTTTCAACCGGGCAAGAAAACAAAATCAATCAGCTCCGGACTACTAATACATTATTGATAAACGCTCCGGGGTCGTCGTTGTTGCCGCCTCGACGCGCGTCTCATGGGACAAAGCAAGGGCTTTGTTTGTTTTCCCCGTGTCACACACAAACCCTGGAACTGATTCCAAGAGTCGCGGCTCATGGGCTTCCTGATCAGCATCACGCCTGTGCGACCCTTGTTTCCGTCACGCAGACCTGGAACTGGTTCCAAGAGTCGCGGCTCATGGGGCTTCCTGATCAGCATGACGCCCGTGCTTGTCGAGAAAAGGCAGCATTAGACCCTTGGAAGTCCCGAGTCCTGCTACAACAGCTTCAAGCAGTCGACATCATGCACAGTACGGAGTACCTCAGCTCAAGTCCGCTTGGCAAAGCACGCGTCAGAAATCCTGTCCAGGACACACGGCAACGAACCAAACCGGGATGGAAGCACGGAAAACAAGGCAGAGAGGCTGCGATGCGTTGGAGGGATGAACGATTTCATATTGAGCTATTGTGCAGTCGAGTTCATGTTATTGTGGCTCGCATTCGGCTCGAGGCCAGGACGAGCGTCAACAGCCTCGACTACCATAATTCAGGTGAGTTATCACCCCTCTCGTGCCCTCCCCTTCAGCATCTTCGCCTCTGCCGCTTTTCTATTGCAAACAATTTGGACAACCAGGACGTGAATATCCCATCCTGCTGACGTCATCTTCCGACGCAAAAATACTGGTCTCAGGTGAGCAACCAAGCTCGAGAATTCGACTGTGACCCCGTCCGTGACCGGAAACATTTCGCCGGAAAACAATTTTGGTGGTTGGCGTCTGTCTTTACAAAGCCAGACCACCGAAAGGGAGACGGTATGCGAAATCGACCAGCGCCGAATACCGCCATTGGAAGTGATGTCCGCTCTGTCGATGAGGACCCGATGTCTAATGTGGTATAACAGGCCCAGGCACCATTGCCTTTTTGGTGCGCCTGCCAGGGGAACAAGATGAAGGACTATCGCTCAAAACGCCATGCAATGCTCGTAGATAGTCGTAACACGAGTGATAAAAGCAAGATGTTGTGGTATGATGGTGGTGGAGCTTGGACTGCAAGATGCAGAGGCAAGCAGTTGGGCATGCTCCGATGAGGTGACGACGGTCGGAGAAGTGCTTGTTTGTTGATACAGTGCTGTGAGACTCCGCACTTGGCTGAAGTGATTAGACTTTGCGGAAATCTAGATCGCGTCAGTCTCGGTCTACCATGTGACGGGTCGAGCAGGGCTTACCTGTTAGCGTAGGGTATATGTTCTCGAATGCCTGGTAGATCTCCTCACGGACCTTGGCTCCTGTGAGTACAATCTTGCCGCTCACAAAGATCAGCAGTACGATCTTGGGCTTGATCATTCGATAGATGAGACCCGGGAATAGCTCAGGCTCATAGGAGCTGAAAGGGTGATGCCTCGAGGCAAGACCTTCCAATCGAATGGGGAACTTGATGTCACACGAGCCGACGATGTTCTGGATCTTGAAGTCGGTGAATTTCGCGTTGAAGCCCAACTTCTGAATGATACGAGCATACTTGCGGCTCGCAAGCTTTGAATCATCCTCGGACTTGGCGCCAGTGACAACCATCTTCCCTGACGCGAAGATCAGAGCGGTGGTTTTGGGATCACGGATACGCATGATGACAGCCGCGAAACGCTGGGGCAGTCAGTACGAGCGTCTTGAACAAAGCACAGACTGAGGCAGGGCTTACCTTGGGATTGTACTCAGCATTGCGTGCATGGAGTGCAATGGTCTTGAGATCGAGACGACAGTCAAGGTTGACCGTGGCGACGATGTTTCTTCGAGCATGTTAACCTCTGCTGACCTTGTCAAGGACAACAAATGGTCAATACTCACTGCAAGGTGGGCACGATACCACTCACTCCCGCGCCGGGAGTTGCGCCAGGGGTTTGTGGTGCAAGTTGTCCCTGAGGCTGACCCATCTTCCCGTCCGCGTAGGAGCCACCATTGAGGTTTTGTCCGTCTTTCTCAGAGGAGGGCGGTGTCAAGTCTCCAGCGCCGCCGGGAAATGACAACGACGCAGGAGAGGTGAAGGCTTTGGCCTGTTGCGCAGTGGAGGGGTGAGTGGTAAGGGACTCCATGATTGCAAGAGTTGAGGTTTTCGGTGCGGTCGCAATGAAGCGGTTCGCAAAGAGGTCGTCCTTGTCGATGAGAGAGATCGATGAAGGATGGCTGGAAGCAGTCTGGGAAGGAAGAAAGTCAGGTCAGGATGAGGTAATTTTGTTTGCAGGCGGCAGAGGTGAGGGTAAGGGAGAAAGCGTCGGATCGGTGGCAGGGCGGTAGTGGAAGTCAGGGATACTCCACTTGCGCCGTAGGCAGGTCTCGCGCCAACTCGACGACGACGACGACGACGGATCGACGCTCGATGGAACCGACCGGAGGAACGAGGTAGAAGTGAAAGGATGCGATGGTATCGTACCGAGATGTGGGAGATGAACAACTCAATGTCTCCCCTACAACACAACTGCCCTACTTCCAATGGATTGACCGATGAGTCTTGTTCCTCAGATCAGATCGGATCTGGTACTTGAACTTTCGCCTGGCCTGAGGAGTGACGACGAGGTGGGAAACAGGAGCAGAAGGAAGCAAGAAGGCGAGAGTGCGATTGCGAATTACTAATGCGCGGAAAGAGACTGTCTATTTGCGGTTCGTTCTTTCTTCGATCTTTATTTTGCCCTTGAAAGAGTGGCAGGCGCGGCGCAGGTGGGATCTTGTCTCGTGACTTCCGATCTTCTGTGCGGGATGCGCCCAACTTGATGGCGGCACGATATCGTGTGGAAGCGAATCGATGCCTGGGAGAGGATAATGAGATGGGAGGGTGATCGCAGGCTGGCAACAGAAATTGCGCTTTGACGCCTGGCCAAGGTGAGATACGGCGGGGGAAGGTAAGCCGAAGTAATACCGGAGATGTCAGGAGGAGCAGGTTGCTCGCAACCTGGGATGCCGCCCGGTTTAAGTACAAATTCAAATGACGGCCCAAATCCACAAATGACTCACGTGCCATGCAGGAGCCAGCAAACCCCATCAATGGAAATCACGCTAAAGTGGGCCGGAGGTGACACAAAGAGACGCTAGTCCTACTTCGGCGCTCATCTGCGTCGCTTGCCACCATCCCTCCCCGCCACTTGCTGCACCCCTTTCCTCTGCTTCATGCCACCAGGAGCGAAACATGCCACTCCTGGCGCACTCATGCTTGATCCGCCCTGCCCTGCCCTGCCCCTAAACTAAGGGCTGCATGATGCACCAGCACCAAGAATCTTGTTGCAAAGCAAATATTCTGCCTTGTGTCTGCCATCACCAAAGCCGGATGTGTACGAAGATGGATGTAACAAGCTGAAGACAGAAAAATTTTCATCGCGGAGACTCCGTAACGTTGGTACCCATAAGGTTTACAGTGCAAAGTGGGTAGAGCAGATACCCAGTAACGCGTAGAGGTGGGAGGGTGAGGGAAGATCAAGTGGGTGGCCGCTGGTTGGGCACTGGGCCGGGTTTGCCGCCCGGGCTCATTCTTCGGTTTGCACACCCCCAGCACCGGGGGGGCAGTTGAAAACAGGACACTCAGCTGCCTTCCGAACAAACCATTTTTCACTAGTCGTTGTCAATGTTTGTTTGTCATGTTGAAGGGTGGCCGTCCTTTGCAGGCGGAATACGAGGGGGATTGAAAGAAGGAGAAATTTTTTAGCACAACAAGAAGAATGAAAGGAGGGTCGGATGCAGGCGTGAGTCATGACTTCCTGGTGATTTCACGCTTGGGACGCGCCCCAAACAAGCTCCAAGCAAGGGTTGCCTGCAATCCCGGTTTCAAACTTTTCACATGCCAACGCCCGCCACACGGACACCACTGGGTACACGGTACAGAGTGCCGCGCAAGCTTGCTTGGCTTCAGGCCGGCATTCCTCACCCCGGTCCATCGCTTTGGTCCCGTGCAGGGATCATGACAGCAGAACAACCAATAGTGGCATTCGGATACGGGGTCCTGATCCTGATGGTCGGGCGAGCAAAGTCCCAAACCGGTGTGGCTCTGACCATTCACACGCCGCCGATCTGTCATAGCCAGGTTAATGCACAAACAAACGAAAGCCTGCCATTTCAGGCGACAGCCTCTCTTCCCCTCGTAATTGCAGCCTTACCGTTCAGGCTGGTGTCAGCGGTGTCCCTACTCGGATGGGCCGAGCTAGCAAAGGCGCTGGGCTTTGCGCCCTGGGCTTCTTGGTGTGCACATACTGCTACAGTACGGAGTATCTTTGACGGATATCCAAGGCGGATTGTAGTGTGTAGATGAGGAGGCAATCCTTCGGGACGATTATGGTCTTTGGACTACGGACCACTCAGTACTGCTTGAATGAAGCCGCATCAGACCACCACCGATGCGAAAACCCGCTGATGGATCCGACACTTTCTTTGTTCCTGTTGCGATATGCTTTCCGGTCAGACCACTACCTTTCTCTGACTGAGCATGCTACACCGTCCGCCTCTGGACAAGCTACTGGGGGACGATGGCATTGATGACCCTCTCCAGCCAACCTCATTGTTACACTGCTCCAAAGCACGAGGTAGGGAGCATCGTCACCTCCAAGCCTGGAAGATTCACCACCAGTTGAGCGTTCAGCTGAGGGCTGGAGTCTCCCAGTCAATCCATTGCGCCTGGTCAAAAGTGAAATTGCCTTCCGTCCTAAACACGTTTGACTGAATCTGCTGGCCCAGCAGGTACTTGTTCACATACGTGTCGAGCTCGGCCCCCTGATCGGCGACGGGAAACTGACAATGCGTATGGTTAGCAGCTTCGCTGTAGCCGAATGCTTGGTGGGCGCCCAAAGCCCTGTAGATCTCTCGCGCAGCAGTCATACATCCGTAACTGCTCCAAGGCGATAACCACTCAAATCCAAGATTGTCAACGACAAAGAGCCCTCTGGGCGCCACAAGGCCCGCCAGCATGTGGTGATCGAATGGCAGTCTTTGGGTGCCGTCGGTCTCGTTGGCGAACGCCTCGAATTCCTGGCTGTACCAGACGTTCTCGCCGACGATCTCGTGGGCGGTCTGCACCGTGTCTCTACCGTTGACGCTGATATTCTCGACATCAGACAACCGCCAGCACGCCGCGCCACCGGAGCCTGATTCTTGGACAATGCCCAGGGCAATTCGTTCCTCGAACGCTGCGGCCACGAGCGAGCCCTTTCCCCATCGAGAACACCCAACAACCCCGACCCGCGTGGGATCGATGCCTGTCTCGCTGGTAGTGGTGACGGCGTCCATGATGCGCGAGACGCCCCAGGACCAGGCCATCAACGCACCGGCAGCTTGAGGCGACGTGTCCGGATAAAGCTCATAGAACAACCCCTTTCCTCGAGAAGTGGTATTGTCCTGTTGTGCGAACTCGGAAACGAATGCCGTTATTATGGCGACACCATCGGGCGCCGGAATCGTCAGGAGATCGAGGGCGATTAACGCCGGGTACGGACCACTCCCAGTCGTCGTGTTGGGGTAGACGACCGTGGCCGTCCAGGATATTGTGTTGCCGCCATTCGAAACTGTCAAGGTGAGATTGCCGCCCGTACCGTCTGCATATTTCTGGAAGTTGGATTCGAGATTCTCGGGCGGGCCAGGTTTGATGCCAAGCTCATATTGTTGGAATAATGCCGAGATCTCCTCGCGTCGACAAGACCAATCTGCTTTACTGGAGACAGGTGCCCCAGACAAGAACTCGAATGGATTCGGCAGGAGGGGATTCTTGGTGGCCAAGGAAGGGCTAGCTGAAGCTGAAGGGCATCTAGAAGCCGGTGCTGCTGATGTGGCATAGAAGAGAGCCGCCGACGCCAAACAAAAGCGTCCAAGAAGCTGCATCTCGAGGCCCTGTACTACGCAGTATGTCTTGAAGCTTGACTACGGACTACGGACTCCCAAGACTTTCAGAAATCTGGGGAAGAGTGCGGAGGAAATACTTCTTCCTCCAACTAGAATCGAGCCACGACCTTAGATATCTCGGCTGAATTCAATATGAACCATGATGCTAGTTGACAAAGCATCTCCGGTATAGAACGATCGACCTGCCTTGTTCAGCTGGTCTTCACGGTCGCTTGAGCGAGGTGTTGCAGCAATGACGATCGCCAGTATGAACCCCGCTTGCGACTTCAGCATTTAGGCTCTTTGGATATCGGCACTCCAGTGCTCCAACGTCACTTGTTAAGCCTTTCAAGATGGTTGTGCGGTGTGACCACAGTACTTGCAGAGCCGAGAGGCGTTGGTCGGTGAGTCTGCCGCATGAGCCGTGCGTGCTTGCTGCGTGACAGCACAATGGGGTACAGACGGTTGTGTTGGTGTCGGATCAGCGTCACAATTGTGGCAGCCACAGTAAGTCACTGCCATGTCCAGCGCCAGCGAAGGCGAGGCGCAAGCCACGCCAAGGGCGTTGGTCTTTCACACATACTGAGCTTAGAGGTCACGGATGAGCATTGTCACTCTCGTGCTCTTGCCTCAAACGGTCGTCAGTACTCGGTACAATAGGTAGGTCGCAGCGGGGTCTGAAAAGACATCCACGCATGACAGCCATATCGCATGAACAACAGGATATGGGAACCATGAATACTTTCACCTTGACTGCCAGCATGCCTACTGCTGCAGAAAGCGTCACCCGCGTCTCATACACTCGGACTTGCGTACGTAGTAGGCCTCCATATCAACACCCCGGACCAGTAGGATGGCGCCTTCCACGCGTCCAGCCGGCAAGATCTGAGCACTGCGCAGATCCGCTTACTGGATACTCGAAGACGGCGGGTCTCCTCTTCAGCTCGGTCGACATTGTGCAACAGGCTTCGAGGGAATGGTTGAGAGGAACACCCAAGACCCAATTTAGGCAGCAGGAGCATGCTACTGAGATAGTATTCGGCAAGACCGCAGAGGCGCGCCGGAACCCCCATAACAAGGCTTGCGCAAAGAACACAAAGGACGAGGAGGACGAGTGGATCAGTCCTCGGGCGGTTCAACTTGGATGGATCTCCATGAGGCCAACCACGCGACCTCTGCTAGCAGGAACTGAAGATGGAAGAGATCAAGATGACACGAAAGCAGCCATGACTCGAGGTCTCGATCTGGGTCGTCAATTATAACCAAGTCATTGTTAGACCAATTCTCTTGCATATTCGCTTCTAACTTCACCTTATCCCTCACCGATTGCTCATTTTGCTCTACCCTTGCTTATGCTTCTGTTTAACTTCGCTCTCAACCTACTTATAGAAAACCTGACTGTTTAGACAGACCCATCAACTGGCGCTTCGATTCAGTCATCAGACGCGAATGAGACCTCGGCCAACTGTGTACTATACGCACCCCTATCGGATAGCTTCAGTAAGAGTGAAGCGAGGGCCATCGGATAGCACTATGTCACAACCGAAGCATTCCTTATGTAGAAGCTCTGCGCTGTCTCTAGATCGCCAATATGGACGTCCTTCCAGTACCGATGCCTGCTGGGGTCTCAAGTAATGCTGTAGCTTGGGCCTTCGCCTCCTTGAGGCGTTTGCCAATTGATATCCTGATCCGGCACCTTGATATCGCACGTCTTACAGTGAATGCAACTATTCGACTTTGGTCAGCATCGTGCCCCAGTAGGTAGAGACACCGGGTACTTACTTCTGAGCATTGATTTGGAATCTCACACCGATATCCTTCGTGTCGTCCTCTACATACTCATACACACCCGCAGGACAAAACCGGTTCTCCACCCCCTTATACTTCGGCCACTCTTTCTGGGCGTGGGCGTCCCAATCCTTGACCTGCAAGTGCACAGGCTGATCTTCTTCGTGGTTAGTACCAGTCCGAGACACACTGGTCAATATGTCAAACGTGATCTCGCCATCAGGCTTCGGGTATTCAATCTTTTGGAACTGATCCGCGGGCTTGGTGGCTGCCCAGTCAGGTTGCTTGTGCTTCAACGTCCAGGGCGTCATGCCTCGGAAGAGAAATGCTTCTAGGCCAGAATACACAATGCCACCGTAGATGCCGAGAGAAGTGTGGAATGATGGCCGCATATTTCGCACGGCTTTGAGCTCTGGCCAGATCCAGCTCTCCCTCAGTGAATCCTCATAATTGTACAGGAAGACGGTGTTTTCGCCTTTGTTGTTCTGGAGAGCTTCGTATGCAGCTTCAGCGGCCAGCATCCCGGACTTCATCGACGTGTGCGTTCCCTTGATCTTAGGTACGTTGAGGAAACCGGCTGTGTCGCCGATGAGAGCGCCACCCGGGAATGAACATTTCGGTATTGACTGAAAGCCACCTTCGTTGAGAGCTCGGGCACCATATGCGATGCACTTGCCCCCCTCGAGCACGGACTTGTAGAACGGGTGCAGCTTCATCCGCTGAAACTCGCCATATAAGGAGAGCCAAGGATTGGAATAGTCCAGGCCAACCACCAACCCCAAACTCACCAGGTTGTCGCCAAAGTGGTACATCCAGCCACCACCGTAGGTATCTTTGCTCAGGGGGAAACCCATGGTGTGCGATATCTCACCCTTCTTGAACTTCTCCGGTTGGATTTCCCAGACTTCCTTCAGCCCTAGGCCATATGTCTGAGGCTGGCAGTCTCTCCTCAAATCATACTTCCTCGATACCTGCTTGGTCAGACTGCCATGGCACCCCTCGCCCAGTAACGTCACTTTGGCGTGGAACTCCATTCCTCGCTCGAAGCTGGCTTTTGCTTTCCCATCTCGGCCTACGCCCTGGTCGTTTGTAGCAACCCCGTTGACAGCACCCTCACGGTTGTATAGAATCTCCGCGCCGGCAAAACCAGCGTAAATCTCGACTCCGATCTCTTCAGCGCGTTCGCCCAACCACTTCGTAAATTGACTCAGTGAGATAATGTAGTTGCCCTTGTTGTGCATCTGTGGGGGCGCTGGTAGAGGGATCGAGCCGCTCTTCGTCAGGAATCTCATCGTATCGCTCTTCGCGGGTGTCGCTCCCGTGAAGCGATTCTCATTGTCTTCGCTTAACCAATCGGGGATCAGCTCGTTTATGGCTCTTGGTTCCAGCACATTGCCTGATAGGATATGCGCTCCCACCTCTCCTGCCTTCTCCAGCACCACCACCCGAAACTCTTCATTGCCGGCTTCATTGGCAAGCTGTTTTAACCTGATGGCGGCGCTCAAGCCCGCTGGCCCGGCGCCCACAATGCAGACGTCGACTTCGTCGGACTCGCGTTCAACCGTGGCGGGATCAAACCCTTCGTCGGCGTCCGCGTAGCGACGCTGTAAACTGCTGGATATAGCTCTTCGTTGACCAGCTACGAAGAGCGGTCTCGTGGCTCGTGACACATGACGAGAACTCGCAGCTCGACGATATGCGGGGGAAGCTTTCAATGGAGACACGGAGGCTCTCGAGACCGAACGACATGGCTGCGTAGGTGAGACGAGCCTCAGCAGAGGCCTGGAAACGTGTTTGGAGGCCATTGAGGCTTCTATTGACCGGTGCTGAGCTGGACAAGGGAAATGTCGGCCGTTTTCACATCGCGGGCTCTTAATTAGATGGGAAATGCTTCGGCGGTTTCGATCTTCGGCGCAGCGCAAAACGTCACCACCAAGCGAAGCGGTTGGCCTCGGCTCCAACGCAGCTTCGGAAGCGAAATTCCGCCGCCGGCCAATAAGCGGCGACACAAACCAAAGCAGCACGTGATCGGGGTTGTCTGCGCAGTATAATACTTCTGAAGCCAGCCAATTCGGGTTCCATTGGACATTCTGCAATCCTCGTTCCATGAGGACCAGCGGTCGCCTGGGCCATGCTGACCGCGCGTGACGCACGCGGACGACATTGCAATTGTGCATGCCAACAGCCACTAGGACCATGAGTTCTAAAGAGACAATGCTTGCGAATGCGAAGGCGCAGACAAGTCTATGACACGTCCGTTGCTATCGCCTAACGCCGAAGGTAAGGTAGGCTTCAGAGAGAGACATGATTCATGAACCTCTCGGTGTATTATATTGAGTCTCCCTTGGTTGCGTTGCACTTACCTCTTCACTCCGTCAAACAACAAAATGACCACCTACGCACGCGTCGGCGCCGTGACTGGCGGCAACAAGGGCATCGGCCTGGCGATTGTCCGTCAACTCGCCCTGCAGTATCCCAAGTCCCCCCTCAACACCGGTCCTCTCCTCATCTACCTGACGGCGCGCAACGAAGAAAGAGGCAAAGCCGCCCTCGAATCCCTCCGGACGGATGCACAGTTGCAGAAAGCCAAAGCGCTGCACAGCCACGGCGGCCTCACCGACGTGGAATATCTCCCCCTCGACATCGACAGCAAGCAGAGCATCGATGACTTTGCGGCGAAGATCAAACAGACGCACCCCGACGGAATAGACTTTTTGATCAACAATGCAGCGGTGGCAATGGATGGGTTTGACGAGAATGTGGTGAAAAAGACGTTGCATTGCAATTATTTCGGCACGCTAGAAGCCACGCAGCAATTTCTGCCACACATCAGAGACGGAGGCCGCCTCGTCAATGTCGCGTCCATGGCGGGTCAGCTGAGCAAGTCCAAGTACTCTGAAGGCATCAGAACACGATTCCTCCAGGCCAAGAAACCCGAAGAAATCACCGAGCTGATGGAGGAGTTCTCCTCGGCCGTGTCCAAAGGAACGCATCAGCCAGACTGGCATAGCGCGGCTTATGCGGTCAGCAAGGCCGGTGTCATCGGCATGACCAAGACGATTGCAGAATTGAATGCCGCGGGTGGAAGTAACGTGTTGGTCAACAGCTGTTGCCCAGGGTATGTGAACACAGATATGACCAAGGGCAGGGGGTCCAAGACGCCGGATCAGGGAGCGCAGACGCCTGTGCTGTTGGCGATAGGTGATATCAAGGGGTCAAACGGACAGTTCTGGCAGGAGGAGAAGATAATCAACTGGGCTTAAGCAGATGTGTTCAGGAGATTGATATCTTCGACATTTCGCACAATCACGATGGACCTGGGATGCCTCGTCTCGCCGAATACACGATGAGCATGGGGACGTCTCTTGATCCATTCCCCTTCCTACCTTTCACAAGCATGCCTCTTTATCCATTCCATTTATTGTACAGTACGCCGCTCCCACCTCCAATACAGCCCTACTCAAGGTACCCAAGTAAGTGCAACCATAAGGCGTCTGTCGTCAAACCGTTCTCCCGTCCGTCAACAGGCCGCCGCCCGTATAGTGAGTTTAAGGACAGGATCGACGGTGAGGAGGTCACACCAAAGCCGAGTGCTCCGACAAGGATGATTTGGTCCTGTCCGTGTCTTCTTGTGGCGCATTTCTTCTCGTCAGTTATCATCTAGAGGCACATGCACGTGCACGTGCACATACACATGCCACAGGCACCAAAGGGCACGAGACACCCGAGTCCCAACATGGCCTCCCGAGCAGGAACGTCGTTTCGAGGTACACAGTATATACACAGTATATACACAGTATATACACACTATATCCTAGGCCTATCTACGTGTTACAGTATACATACACTATGTACACAGTATATACCAGGGGCCCATCCACACGTCACACTATATACACACTATATACACAGTATGTACACAGTAAATCCCGCGCCCATCCACACACAATCTCCACCCGATCCCGAAATCTTCGTTCGTGCATACTGTAGGTACTGAGTATCCGGAATGGGAACGCCAGATCAGCCATTAAGCTGACTGGGGTACTCTAAGCAACCTGCAAGCTCTCCGCTGACTATGGTCTACCCCTGTAATCGTCTCTCGAAACATACCCTGGATCTTATGCAAGTCCAAAGCGGCAGCTCCCACTTCTACATACAGCACTGAACTTTCTAACCTGTTCAGAACGCTCCACATGAGTGTAGCTGTATAGCTGTATTGGTTGTGTGAAGCGGCGAGGGACCACATAGTATGTTTCAATAGACGACATCGAGGGTAGACCGTAGTAACTTTGACCCTTTCTCACCCACCTAGTAACTCACAAGGCACGCACGCACGATACAGTAGCAGCATGCAGTTATAGTAATTATGGTTTTGCCCTTTGAGAAAGAAAAAGCGCGCGCTGCTTTCGACTCCGTCGTCCATGTCTGTCCCGGTCAGCTACGAGTATGAGCAATGGATGGATATTCCTTCGCGGGAACCGGGATCGAGCATTAATGGGCCATAAGCTACGTGTCCGCAGCCACATGTCGTCCGTCTTCAGGTCTGAGCTGTGATCGAGTTTCTATTCCGCCGGGTGCTAGTGGTATTACTGTAATTCAGGCTCTCATCGATGATGCCATCATCAATGATGAGGGTTAGCGGATGTAAGGTTCTTTCGTGAGTTGAACGGGGACCAACTTTTCGTGTACTGTTTGGTACATTTTGGTCGCCGTCCCAACCTGATTGTACAAGTATCGATCGACGCCACGCTCTCGTCAAATCATCGGGTCTACGTACCGGCTAACTTAGTCACCGTGGCTTGATGTCCCGGGTATTTCTCGAGGCAAATGCATCCAGTTCGCACCAAATTCCACACATCAAACCACGCCATCGGCTTACACTTGAAGATTTCCTGATGCGAGCCTCTCACTTTCTCTGCACCACGCGCTTCACTGCCTTGATCAACGCTTCAGCCTGGCCGAAGATGTAACCCATTCCGAAGGTCCACTTCTTGACCCTCACGCTCCAGATAAAAAAGTACACCAAGAGCCAGTTGGAGAAAGTGAAGACCAAGAAGATGCCAAAGTCGCGCCACTGCTCGTCGGGCTTTGTGTTCAACGTCGACAGGTACTCCTCCCCGGTGGCGTAGGGGCAATATGCACACGTGCCGTTGGCCATGGTGGTGACATATCCCAGGCCCGAAGAGTTGATGAACTCCCGCGTGTATGACTGGCAAGTCTGGCCAGGCGGCGCGTCATACAAGGTCGACTCGCCCTGGACACATCGGACGGTGACGTCCTTCAATGTCGCCGCCAGCACACCTCTCAGCCACCACGTCGACGGATTGACGTAGTACATCCAGTACCGCCAGAAGACCGGCAACTGGCTGTACGGCCGCACGATGCCGTTGAAGATGGAGACCATGACGAAAAAGAAGGGTAGCGTGTTGGCAATGGTCGTGAACGAGGGGGCGAACGCACAAATCCACTGTCCCCACGACGACATGAACAAGTAGAACAACATGGTCATCAGGAACATGTACCCGGCCGTCTCGTTGTCACGAGGCAGATTGGTCGGATAGTACCACAGCAGCCAGTAGATGACGGAGCCGACAATCGCGGCCGGAATCTCGGCAACGACCTGCGCCGTGCAGAAGGCGAACCAGCCGTAGATGCGCGACGGGTACTCACGGGCTTCCCACAAGGCACGGTTCTGGAAGAATTTGGGCACCACGCCGTTGACAATTGTGGGGGGGATCAGAAGGATCAGGAACGCGGTGAAGAATCGTTGTTGCAGCGATGCTACCGAGTCGGTGAGATTGTAAAAGGTAAACCCGTTGAAGATGCCGATGATGACGCTCACAAAAAGCTTCGCGTAAAGGTATGATGGATCTCGCCAGTATGAGCGGAAGGTGCGCTTCATGAGTTCGTACGTCTGAACCTGAACCGGCGCGGCGAATTCATGTTGCTCGGTCGCGGCTTTTGGTGTCTCCTTGGATCGTTCTTCTTTGAGGCGTCGGATCTCCCGGAGCATTGAGGCATTCTCCTCGGATTCCAGCCACTCTTTGTTCCAGTTCACGCGTTTGCCATCTTCTCGGCGCTTCCCTCCCTTGGCGGCAGTCTCGAGGATGAACTCGGCTACATTCTTGTTTGGGGGGCACTGTGTGCCTCTCTTTGCGAAGTACTCGACCACTGCTGACCCGTTCTCACCGATGGGGCCGAAGTAGAATGGGTTGCCGCCTGGATTCAGAGCCAAGACCATGTCGAATTGCTGGATCAATATCGAAGAAGGCTGGTGGATGGTGCAAATGATTGCCTGGCCGGCCTGTGAGAGCTTCTTCAAGAACCGGACAATGGAGAAGGCCGACTGGGAGTCCAAACCGCTGGTGGGCTCGTCCAGAAATAAAAGCAGTTCTGGTTTGGCCGCCAACTCCACTCCAATCGTGAGTCGCTTGCGCTGCTCGACGCCCAGCGAGCCAATGATGGCGTCTTCGATGTCGTGGAGCTCCAATAGATCGATGATGTTGTTGACGTAGTCTACCTTCTCTTGTCTGGGCACGTTCCGATCCTGTCTCAGAAGGGCCGAAAACTCCAGAGCTTCTCGGATTGTGGCAGTCTCATCATGCAGATCCATTTGTTCGCAGAATCCAGTGCCTCGTTGGAATTCGATTCCAAGAGGACGCCCGTCCACAAGCATTTCTCCAGACACGGTTCCCATGGTCTGTCTTTGGGATAAGGTGTTGAGAAGTGTGGTCTTTCCGGCGCCAGATGCGCCCATGAGCGCGATCATAACCCCTGGTTTGACATAGCCGTTGACCTTGTTCAGCAGCTTTCTCTTGCCACCTTGATACGGAACTTCGTACTCGACATTCTCCCAAGTGAAGACGCTCTTGCTTTCGGCGATGCCCACAGTCTCTTGCTTCCGCTCCTTCGTCATAGTGTCCGAAGATGCACTAGAGACGGGCTCACTCCGCACCGCAGCATTCTCCTCGTCCGATGGCTTGCTTTCTTCATTCACCATTTTCTTCGCCTTGCGAGTCTTCTTGAACACAAGGGCTCCGCCACCGCCGCCTGTGAACGAGAAAACTTCGGACGCAACGGCCGTGATGAGGATGTAGAGCACCGTAAAGGCAATAACCACGCCGAAATTGCGCCAGAGGTGGGCTCTATAGTAACCAAAGGAGTTCTCGAAGTAGGCATCTCCACGAACCTGTGTGTTGCCGACGGTCGCGCCAACCAGAGAACATCCTTGGTAACCCGGCACTGCGTTTGGTCCTCGAGGCACGAGATTCGAGGGAGCGCAATCCATGAGTCGACCATGGAACTCGTTCGTCAACACCGCTTCGTATGCGTAGGACACCGGATTGATGTAGTAGAGCCACCCGAACCAGATGACATCGCCTGTCAAGGTTGTCTTTGGAATGGTGTAACCCACGTAGAGGATCAAGAGGTTGAGTGCAATCCCCGAGAAGCGCACGGCGTCGTCGATGGTCGGACTAAGGGCGGCGAACATACGGTAGAGTGCCGTGATGCAGATAGTGCTGACGTAGACGAAGAGGAGATTGATGAAGAACTTGCCGGCATCGATGTCTAGGTTCGCCATGAAGTAGAGGATGATGGTGAAGACCACGGCTTGAGCCAGAAGAACCGGCAAGTCAAGCATGACTCTGGCGATGACCACGGCACTCGGGCGGTAGAAAGCGTAGTCACGGTGCCGTGATATGACGACGCGACCGCTAACGGCTCGCACCAGTTCAGTCAATTGTAGCCAGCCAAGGAACAATATCGAGAAGAACAGAGCACCGCCCCGAGCGAATGCACCACTCGTATCCAGGCGCTCACCATAGAACAACGAGCCGACGATCAGGGCATTGGAAATGATGATGAACACCTTGGTGTACAGCGTAGACTTGTCTCCCCAAAAGAGCCAAAACTCTCGAAGCGTGCAGGCCATGACTTGACGCCAGAAGGAGACCGTGCAGCTGGACTGTGATGAGACCAGTTTGCTATTACTCTTTTGCTCCTGGACTGCCTCCTGGAACTGCCTGGTGTCGGAGCAATTGGACGTCTCCATGTCCTTCTCATAGCGATCCACGTCAGCAAGGGTTTCCTGATAGATGCTGGACTTGCGGAAAGCGGGCTCCAGCTCCGAAGCCGTCTTGGGTGCCGAGGCTTCCATGCCAGCTCGGAATTGGCGCTCGTTCGGGTCGCCGACTGAAGTCAGAAAGTCCGCTGTTGTCTGTCGCTCAGGAGCATGGAATCCGAGGTCGATGAAATACTGTCTCGCCCGGCGTGCAGGACCCTGATATATCATTCGCCCATCCTCGATCACCAAGACCTTGTCCATCAGTTCGTAGATGCCCTCACCCGCTTGGTACAGCGTGACAATGGTCGTTCGGTTGGAGATATCGGTCATTATGCGGAGTGACTTGGCGTAGTCCAACGCCGTGGAGGCGTCCAAACCCCGTGTTGAATTGTCCCAGCATACCACGCTGGACTTCGTTGCTAACGTCTCAGCGATGCCTACCCGTTTCCGTTCGCCTCCAGAGACGCCTCTCACGTACTCGTTGCCGACCAGCGTGTCTTTCGTATGAGAAATGCCAAACATCTTCAACAGAGCGTCGATGATGACGGGGATGGTACTGGCTTCATGTTTCTTCGTCTTGTTCATCAGTGCAAATTTGAGCGTTTGCCATACAGTCAAGTTAGGCAAATGTTGGTCATCCTCGGGGTTATAGTTGACTTCGCCACGGTAGCTCTTTTTCTGCTCCTCCGCAGAGATACCGCCGTAACTGACCGTGCCCTCCACACCGGCGAAACTCTCCCTCTGATTCGCGATGGCTTTGAGAAAAGTCGAACAACCTGAACCCGGACGGCCAAGCACCAGCATCATCTCCCCATCACGCACCGAGCCAGTAAAGTCGTGTATCAGGTCTCTCGTCGGGGGTGGCTTTCCAAAATGAAGTGCCGGGACAAATCTGGTGACAAGTCGGTAGAGGTCAGGGCCGAAGGTGCCCACAATAGCTTCTGGTAGAGTCTTCGTGAATGTAGCTTGCGCGCCGACTCCCTTCACCGTCAAGTTCTTGTACAGCACCCCCACCTTCTTCGCAGACTCTCCAGCCGCGGTCCGCTTCTCGAAGTGACCGTCTTTCAGGAAGGCGCCAAGATCGAGATCATCCTCTCCCACCGGCTCGGGACCAGCCTCCTTGTCCCAGTCGGCATCTGTTGCGTCACTATGGGCTCGGGAGGCTGTCGTCCTGGTACGGACCAACGACGGCCGTGAGCGCCCTCTCGATAGCCAGGTCCTGGGCTTTTCCGCGCCTGAGTCGCGGGTGGCAGTCCGCTGCAAGCTGATCTTGGAGATTTCTCGCCTGATCTCCTCGAACTCGGCCATTGCCTCATCTCGGTTGAGGGCTCCTCCCACGTCTCGTTCGCCCCACGTCCCATCCCGTTCTTGGCTACGACTCCTCGACGGCGCACCGGAACCATGGGGCGACGGTGCTGCACTGGTGTCCTGTGACAACTGCCCCGGGAAGGCGGTGTTGTGTAGATTGGTCAACGGCGCTGCATTGGTCAGTGAGGTAGAAAAGGGTAGAAGGCTTCCACTGTACTTACGCTCCTCGCGGTAGCGACGCCTGAACATCTCCCCGCTATGCTGGTTGAACATCTTGTCGGTTTTCTCCAGCCACCCACCCAGAAGCGCTGATGATGTTCGGCGGTCTAAGGTCTCAGGTCCCGTCGTCACAGGTGATCGTGTACCTTGAAAAAGGGTTGAAAGAAAAGTCGGCCAGTCGTACGACTTTCGCGGTTCAAGAACAGATAGCCAAAAGTGGCTGAGAGTAGAAATGAAAGCCTTGAAGGCGAGAGGATGCAGGTATGAAGCTAGAAAGAAGATAAAGCGAGCAAATAGTGATCGACGGCGGTAAATGGCCCGGCGGTGAATCTGCAGGAATGCAGGGTCCTTTTCAGGATGGATCGCGAACTCAGTGACCTGGTGATAGGACGGACATTGCGGATCACCGTGAAGATGCGAACCACGTGTTAGAAAACGGATTGGTAAGCCCGTTGGGACGACTATGAAGGGAACGTGCCGGGACAGGCGGCACTGGGGGAACTGTTCAAAGCGCGGGTTTCAGATGATACGAGTACACTTCCTTTTGGGTTCACATTTTGTTGATTGGGGCAAATCCGGCAATCACAGGTCCACAGATACATCTATTATTCGTAGCGAAGATCGTGGTGAATAACGTCACGTTGGCGTTTCTCCGTCGAGCAAAAAAGACCCGGTGAAGAGAAAGTGAGGATGAAAAATGGTTACTTCATGCGTCACCATTTGCCGGAGTTAAAAGCTTGTGGATCAGATCCCGGAAATGGCAACCTTACCAACAAAGTCACTCGCGTGTCAGATGTCGCCATCTACCCAGTACATGGTTTCCCGTTGGCCCTTTCTACATCGGCCGAAGGTGTCGGACCAACCAGCCGAGCTGACATATTGTTTACGCCCGCGAATCACAATGTTCCCACCCGTCCGCACTCTTGCGAAGGGGGTTAGGGTGAGAGCGTGGAGGGCGCAAGAACCCTAAGACAACCCCAAGACTGATACCCCTGTTCGCACTGGCCAGATGAGTTTCGACGTCCCTCAGACATGGCTCGCGCCGTCTTCGTGTCAATATGCTCGGGTCGCCTTACAGCAGCTGGCTTACACCGTTAAAGCCGTGCCCTCAGCAACCGGACGAGTTGTTTTCCTGTATGCAAATGCAATGCTTCCTTCGAGTTCGTTGCCAAATCACTCGCAGCTGAGTGACACGAATGGTGGCTGTCCACGCAGTCTTCCGGCACGATTACCGCACATCAGAGCTGAAAGACCACAGTAACCCTGTCGATTAATATTAATCTATTGTTGGTTTCTGGTCCTCGTAATACTTGTTGTGTACAATGCATGTCCTGTTCCGCGCAGTCCGCTTTACACCCTCTGCGCGATGATGTCCGGGGCACATTGGAGTGCTTACAACCATAGAAAACCGACATTCATGGATTCGTTACTCGTTAGATAAGCATCTTCGTCCAGCCGAGCAGAATCCACGCTCACAGCCAAACCATGACTCCTGCGCCCACTGCCACTAGGGCAATCACCATGCCCATAAATCCCAGATTGCTGAAAGAGGGCGGCGCGGAGACAACTCTGGCCGCAGCTCCTTGTGATGTCGCGGAGCCAGCGGCCCCGGAAGCTGTTGTGGTGCCACTGGGTGCTGAGGTGACTGTCGAGCTGTAAGTACTACTGGTCTGCAAAGTCGACGCGTGAGACGAAACGGGAGAAGAAGTGATAGACACAGAAGGCGACGCAGGAGAAGGGGGAACGGGCGCCGTGGTGGCAACGGTAACGCTGCCAGTCGGCACGCCGTTTGGCATACCTGGTGAGACGGCCTCTGCTCCAACCGTCGGGAGAGGTGCACTCGGGTCCACTGTCCACCCTCCTGCGGTCGAGGCTGGGCAGGATGGAGCAGTTGTCTTGACTGTGGCAGCGTACTGAGCCGAGTTGACGCCGGTGGGGTTCAATGTCTTCCACTGTTGCTGGAGATTGCTGAAGTCAGGCGAGATCGGAGTTGGCACTCCTTGGCGGGTGAACCTGTACACTGTTAGCTCCGAAGGGCCCGAAGACCCATGTCTATCAGCAACAATCTTACCCTTGAACAACGACTGAACCCTGGTTGACCTCCGGTCCGACGGCTGGACCATATTCCACCAGGCCGTAGTTGTTCAGTTCCTGAATCCATTCATAGATGATGGCACCGGACCAAGTATCGACCATTTCCGGGCCGAAGATAGCAGCTTGGTCATTGAAAGTCCGGGGCGGAACGGTATTGCAACCATCCTCCGAGAAGAAGATAGGGATCGGGTAATTCTCGGCGAGCGCTTGGAGGCCAATATAACCCGAAGTCTGGAAGTCAGGAGAGTCTCCACACCACTCATAGCTGTTCAAGGCGTAGAAATCGAGGCGTTCAGTCGCATTAGGACGGCAGGCCAGATAGTCTTGAAGCATGGGGCGAAGAACGGCCGTATCCGTGGCCGAGTAGCCGATGGGGATCTTCCGATAACCTCTGGCGTCTCGGTAGGACTTGACGTCGACAGCCGCCGCGAGGAGATAAGGAGCAGCTCCGGAGTCTTCCACTGTTGCATTGTTAGCGGGTCGCCGAAAGTCTGGTGAGTCAGAGATGCCACGCACAAACATTGAGCACCTCATTGCCAACGAAGCAGCCCGCAGTATTATCATACTGCTGGAATTCGTCCAAGACGGCTCGATAAGAATCTGACTTGTTCGCGTTCCATGACGACTCATCTCCCTGTCAAATATCAACGATCATTCTTTAACCTGAAATTCTTTTGATCCTACATAGCGAATGTATGTCTTGAAGCTGTCCAGATCCACCCACAAGTAGATTCCGGCAGCAGCAAAGGCGTCCATGCAACCCGAGTGGTCTTGTGACGCATCCACATGATACACCCGAATTGAGTTGGCACCAAGTTCTTGCATGAGAGCCGCATCGAGCTGGCACTGAGTGGTATTTACGAGAGGATCATCTTCGATCAGCTGGTAGGCAATACCTGTGCAGAGAGCTGAAGTCAGCAAAACATGCCAAGTGGACCTCAGGTGACCCATGACTTGCCTTTGACGAAAAACTGCTTGCCATCGCTGGTGAAGAACTTGGAACCGACTGCTGAGATTGTGGGAATAGCGTTCACTCCAAGCCAAAAGGCCGCAAGGACCAGAAGGACCGAGGCTCGTAGAGAAGTCATCGTAGTCGAGGTCTCCAATACTTGGTCGATGATTGGTTTCTCTGAGAGAATATTAAGAAGAGTTACTGATGAGGTCGAGCAACACTGGGATTCTGAGGTTGGGTTGCTCAAAAACGTAGCAGGAGTGGTAGTAAAGGTCAACCACACGCAGCAACGAAAGAATATGTGCAAGGGAAGAGAAGAGACCCGTCAAAAGGCAATGATTTGAACGATTCTGCCGCCTGCGAGTGAAGTTCAAGCGAAAGGAACTTGAAAGAAGGACAAGCTGAGCCGCAGAACGAAGCGACAGGCAGTCGCGGTCGATGTTTGTTCACAGAGCAGGCGCGACAGGAAGCCAAACGAGGGGCGGCGGCAGAAGCGACTCAGCCAAGAGCGACAAACAATACCGACGGCGACAATGACGGCGACAACAAGCTGGTGTGAAGCAGAGTGAAAGTCGACACGCCGCTGGAGGTGGCCACAACTTCACCGGGCTCAATTCAGCTGCCGCAGCAAGCCAGCCTTCGACGGGTTTTGCGACCTGATCTTCAAACACGAACGGACTCTAAAACCCCCAGGTGGGCTTCCCGTTGCAAGCTGCCCTGGACTTGATCAATCGCAGGGAACCATAAAACCACGCGAGTCAGCTTTGGGCTATAGCGCGGAGTGAAGTTGGCCAACCTCTTTTTCCATGACGACGAATCGATAAGGACATCGCTAAACAACAAGCTAAGCTAAGGAAACCAAGGACGCAAGATTGTCCACTGGCCTTTCTCCCAGCCGAAGGCGCACGGCATGTGGACAGGAAAGGGAACTGCGGCGAAGGAACAACTATCCGGTCTCCCAGAGAAAGCCCGAAGCGGTCTTGCCAGCCTTCCGCATGCGTAGAGGATGCTTGTCGTGGATGCTGATCATCTGGAAGCGGTCGCCAACCTCCGGCCCATTTGAGGCTTTGTGTTAGTTGCCATCGACCTGCTTAATCGCAAAACCTAAAACTCTGAAACATCTCATAGATTTCGCTTTAGGAGAAGCCACGCAAGTTTTTCTGAGGCTAGCTTACCTACTGCGTACACTCTGAGCATCGACGTTCTCAACAAAACACGTGATTGTTTGGCATAAACTTGTCGCACAAATGACTGTCCAGTGACATGGGGGAGATGTGCCAATGACGGCTCATTGTTAATGACACGCTGTGATAGCCAACACCCGCTGCAATATCTAGCGATGCTGTGGAGATTATAGACCGGGTCGTCGCCAGGATCACGGGGAGTTCACGTCGTTCATTAGGGTATCTCATTGCTCATCAACTGCCCTTGTTCCAAGGTTGACCTCAAGCACATATTCAGCCTGCAACGCCTTGCTTCAATGAAATGCGCTTTTGTACCCTTAGCCACGTACCGCCCGTGCCAATAAATGCTTGACATTACACGACGGTCGACCGCCGAATCACAAACACGCCAACTTCCAGTCCAACGTCTCCTGCAGCCTCACGGCTCTGGCGGATGCCATCGACAACCTCCCTCGCCAACATGCCGGGTGTGATTTCAATCTGCCCACTTCTAGATGGCATGCGCCCGCCAGACTTGTGATAGTCTACCAGGTCCTGGCGCAGGCGAGGCTTTTCTTGCTCGATGTACCAGTCTCTCCACAGGGAGCGATCCAGCACCACCTCGGCGGTTTCTGCATGGACAATGTTGTAACGACTGGGCAAGCCGCGTGCAGGCGCCCTTTGGGTCAGCGCTTCGCACATGGCGGCCAATAGCGCCGTCATCTCCTCGAAAGACTTCATCCCGCTGACTGCAGCCATTCGGCCCAGTTTCATTGCGATCTCCGTGTAGAGACTGTTCAACAGGATGAATTGGCGAAGAAAAGGTTCAATAACAGGCCCAATGTATCGATTGGCAAATGCTTGGCCTCCTCGCTTGGTCGGATATATCAAGAGCAGAGAACCATCGTCGGATGAAAGCTCGAGCAATCGGTCAGCCAGATAGGAGCGTCGACTCAGTGTAAAGAAGTCTTCCACTTCTCTGGCCGTTGTAGGGGGAATGTAGCGCTCGAGGATTGAGATCTGTATGCTGCTCGGTGCAGCGATGATATTCGACGGCCGCGGACCTCCGGGATGAACGGCGCCCGAGTGGAAGTGGTAGGCTGGGACAGTGGCAGCATGTGTGAAAATCGTATGGTCCTGGAAGTAGTCGTCGCTGGAGGAGGACTGCGCATTCGGTGTCGCGGGAGGTGAGGCCGGTACTTCATCCATACTGATGGCTTGAAACTGGAAATGCTCGTTAGCATATCCTGCTCTTCACAATCCAATCACAATCGCAATTTCAAATACAGAATGGCTGTCTAGAGGGGAGGAGAGCACCAACATAGGCGTGTGTGATTGTGATGTAGGGCGGTATCGTGAATTGAGATTGGATGTCTTCGACTACTTTGTCCATCACTTGGCGCATGTCGGCGGAATTGGGTCTCGCGGGCAAGGCCTGGGCAACCATCTGCACCTGTTGCTGAGTGCTCGAGTTCCCCAGACAAGACACTACAAAGGAATGTCAGTAAATCCCTAACAACCAAGTTCAAATGGCATACCAAGCTTCTGGCACGCCCGCCCGAGCCAATTTGGTCTGCTTGAGTCGCCCCCTGCCATATCTGAAGGCTCTGGCATTTGTATCTCGGAGGGGCGCGACGTAGAACTAGTCCGAGTCTGGTTGTGTTGACCCTGACCCTGCCGGCGGCTTTGTTCGACGTTTGGCACAGTGCGGATGGCCTCGGCAAATTGGGTGTGAAATGGAGACTCCCACTTGAAGGAATCCAGGTCATCCGGGGGTGTTAGAGGTGCCACGATCCCACAAGGCCCGTTCAGAGCTTGTCCGAGAAATTGAGAGGGATGGTACCAGCCGCGTGGCGGCAAAGGTCCTAACAGGCTGGGTAGAGCGGCTTGCTCTGAGGGTAATGGGCCATTTCTGACCAGGTCGCGCCTGCTGGCCCTCTGTTTGTCTTTTTCAATTTTGACCTCAAAAGACTTCGCGGTGTCGACGCTTCTCGTCTTGTGCAAGCGCACAAATAGCTGTTCCTGACTGTCGTGATCTTGATGGTCCATTTTGACGCCTTCAGGCGATCCTATTGACGACGACCTCCTTCGTATCTCAGGCCGCGAAATCCGGTGTCCGTCATGTTCGCCACCACTGTACGGTCTCTTCAAGCCCATGCCCATCAGCATGATCTTCGAGCTCTCGTCGAGCCCATCAACTGACTTCCCGACGACTTCCACAACTCCATACGTAATCTCGTCGCCTTGTTCTCTGATTGGCGTACACAATGGCAGTTCTTGGACTTGGACGACTGGGAGCCGTTTTGATATTGCGGGCAAGCCATCGTCCAGCGATAGAGGCTGGGTGGTCATTTGCGAGATCAACGTCCCAAGCCCATCAAAGCTGTCGACGGAGCACGTCCAAGCGCAAGGGCGTCGACGATATCTGCGGGCGGAGCTGGAATTCTCCGGTCGGTGGGCTC
Source organism: Cladophialophora carrionii CBS 160.54 (assembly GCF_000365165.1). NCBI lineage: Eukaryota > Fungi > Ascomycota > Eurotiomycetes > Chaetothyriales > Herpotrichiellaceae > Cladophialophora > Cladophialophora carrionii. Next base: position 848,767 of record NW_008481827.1, on the reverse strand, counting down.
TCAGAGAAGCAAGCAAAGAAGCTTTTCAACCCGCATGGAGGACAAGAATTATCAAGATGAGCAACTGGGGCAGAATGTCGCAGGCGGAAAATGTGCAGGCCAGCCTTTCTAAACCGGAGGCTTGCGGCGAACAGACAGTTGAAGCAAGGAAGGACAGATGTCGAAGAAGGACTCGGCTGTGTCGGGCGAGAAAAAAGCATGTACGACGAGATGCGAGCGACTTTTCTCGATGGCTCTGGGGCCGGACGGGGCACAGCCAAGGAGACCAGTTGGCGCACTTGCAGGTACAGTTCCGTCGTCTTCGTGCCCGTTTGAGTTCAAAGTAACATGGGCACTGAACAGGCCCGACAGCGAACAGGAGCGGATTAGGCACAGGCACCTGGCGATGCAGAACATTACTGTGGAGCGTCAATAATGGGTGGAGACGGTCGAGGATGACAGTTGGCGTCTTTTCGCGATTCTAGGCCTCGATGGACTCATGCGCGGCCGAGCCATTTATCACTGGACCAGGGCCAGCAGGGAAAGCTTCGGTCGTGCTGTCACTGGCGCGCCCTCAGCAGGAGTCCTTGCCCATGAACAGCGGGACCCATACAGGACTCGTGTCTACACAGTGGGCCTTTGGGAAGTCAAAATCAGGCCATGCGTGTTCTTTGCGAAGGCGTGTGTGAAGAGAAGGGCAGCTGTTACAGGTGGCAGGATTTGGCGAGCTACAGCACACTGCTTGGGGGACTGTGAGGAAGGCTCGTGGTTCGATCAGGCTCGCAGGTCGCGGTGTGCTGCACATGGATCGGGGTCGGGCATCGCATCTTGGGCATTCTGCATGGGTACAGAGGACTCATCTCAGAAGCGAGTTCTGGGTAGACTGTGAGCAGCTTGAAACGGCCTGTCTGGTGGCTCTGAGCTTGCTACTGTAGCAACAGCACTCCGCAAATAGACTGGGAGCGTCCTGCGAGAAACTATGGGGCCGAGGGGCCTTGGGGCTTGCCCCCGGAGGAGCCACTCGCGGCTGCCCAACCACGCCTAGAGGCCCATCGGTAAAAGTGCATGCATCATAATGGGCATGCCCAACTGCTGCACAGTACTCCGTACTCGCCCTCCGTACCGTGTACGACTGCCCCGGTGTCCATGCCTAGAGGATCGGATTCGAGAAGATTCGATGGGAAAGTTCTGGCTCGGGGCCCTTTGTTGTCCATCAACCTGCATGTCCGCCCAGCGATACCGGTCGATCTTCGCCTATGCAACTGGTTAAACATTTGACGGGTGACGGAAAATACTTTGTACGATTACGGGTTCTGGTTCCTCAACAAAATGGCCTTCCCTGTCGATCAGGGGCAGTATTTTCCATCCCTCTCAGCCTGCGCTCCCCTTCGCTGGGGCTTGGCAACGGGCTGCGCTTATCAAACCGAGCGAACCTCCATGCTCGGTCCCTCCTTGCGTATCCTTTCTCCTTGCGTGCTTGCTGCGCTGCCGTGTGGAATGCGGTGCATCTCTCTACACACGGTCGTGCAGGCGCAGTTGCCGAACTGTCTTGAGCGACGTCCTCTTCGTGATGTGAGCACGCGATGGAAACACCCAGGCCTTTCGAGTTGCGAACCGAGGTCATCTGTGGTACAAAGCGCGCTTCCACCAGAGACTCTACATATATGTGCTGTTCTCCTATGGTGAAACCACCAGCTTGTTCCCCTCGCGGACACAAGAATGGAGGAGCACGGAAGCGCGTGAAGTCTCCCATCAGGAGGGACAGAGCTGTGTCAAGAAAAAGAAAAGTAGCGACTGGCAATACCGGCGAGGTATGCAACGGGGCACCAGCAACGCTCATCGAAGACGAGACTTGCTAGAATGCCCGCGCTGCCCTTGGTGATAGAAATCCTTGTCTTCAAGCTTCTTGTCGTTGTGCAAAACCGTTGATCGTGATACCAAATTGATTGTAACAAATTCTGAGAACTCCCTGGCAATAGCCAGCTCAGCGGCTCTGGGACGGTAATATACCCAGGGTCGCTCGAAGATCCGCAACACGACGACGAGCGGCAATCGTGCAACAACATCATCGGCATTTACAGGAGCATCAGCGCTATGTTCTCACGTCTGCACGGGTGTTGATGGAAATTAGCTATCAACGGGGAGGACAACCGTGATGATACGAGGCAGTCAGGCGAAGAGCTAATTCGGAAAACCGTGTTTCGTCTTCTGCAGGCCCGCATTGGCGCCGGACACTGGTGATGAGAGATCGCGTGCTGCTGCTGGTCCTGTCAACAAGTACGAGTCCTGGGTACTCCCTACTGTGTCCTCGTATGGGCTGAGAGAAATATCGGATGTCGGAGGCCAACTGTCGCACATCACTCAACAGTTAAGGCAATCGATGCTGCGAGAGTCCCGTTGCGGCATCCCATCCTTTCACCCTGGTGGCTTGTCATGCTGCCGCTGCTTTGCACACCGACTTGCAGTAGGCCCACATCCTGCAGACCGGAGAAGACAGACCCGGTCTGCCTTGCGCTCCAGTACTGAGTGTCTACCGGGTCATCGTTAGCAACAGAGCAGCTGCAGAAACACAGTACTGTTCGGAGTACGGCGCTCTGACTGCGTGCTGAGCCCTCTACTGTGTTACTCGTAGAAGGGTCTCCGGTATATCAAAAGCACGAGACTCGTCTCTGATACTCCTCGCACGATACTAGTCGGTCGGCGCCATGCGAGCCGAGCTTGCCTCGGACAGGGATTGCTTTGGATCCCACTCGCCGATGCGATAAGGCTGTTAGATTGACCTATCACGCTTCGAACGGCCCAGCATTTACAATATCTATCTCGCATCCGAACTTTTGTCCTTTCTTCTCTGGCCTCTGCGAGTCCTGTGGGTGAAACCCCCCCGTAGGGCCCCCTGCCATGAGCCTGCCCATCATCCGCCGGTGCAGGCGCCACTAAGCAGCATTCAACCGTCGACATCATCGGCAACATCCATGATCCCCAGTGTCTGGAGTTCTCCCAGTGAAATTGGTTCCAAACAGCGCTGACCAAGAGCATCATCACATCCTCCGGGAGTCTTACATCCTAGTCCTCCCTAACACAGCACATCATGTGGCGTAACTGCTTCCTCGAATCCTTGCTCTTCAGGTCTGTGCCTTCCAGCCCAGCACTTCTTTGTGCCGCTGTCACTGTTCCAAACTGCCTCACTGCCTTGCTGTCGACCAAGTTCTCCACATCACCGTGAAGTCCCGTTGTTCCTATTACAGCAGAAAGTCCGAATGATGACTTCCCCTGGCACTAACCGCCGTTGGCCAAGATAAGATATCTGTCTTATGTTATAAGCGATGGTTCCTTCAGGCTCGCGCCCCGTAGGGCTTATACTTTGATACCCCCACTTCAACTACCACGCAGTAAGATTTCTTTTATCTCCAGCACACGCGGCGACAGCCGCGGCGAGACGACTCCCCCTCCTATACATCAGGCGACCTACCATCCTGCCTCGTTTAAACCCTTGGGCAATAAAGATACAAGGGGTTCTCCAGTCCTTGAACTATTCCGCCATGTTCCCCGGTTTCATCTGAGCTGGACGAACTGCTCTCGCCTCCTGCTCCGGTATGCTTGGTCCCCTGGACATTCGTGCTGCCCACTTTCCACGTGCGCGCTCCACGCATCTCCTACATTAGCCGGACGCTCTCCGATAAGACTATGGAACTTTTATTCAACGGCTGTCACCCTCTCCGCATGCTCCGTCTTCCTGTGCCTTGAGGCTGCTCATTGGCATCATGTCGTTGTGGACGGACGAGCGTGTTGACGAGACCGTCACCTCTGCGTATGTGCACTCCCACCTCCGACCCAACGAGCAGGAACTCCTTCAGCGGCAGTTGTACTTCGGAGGCGACTTAACCGATGATACCTACTTGGATTGGATCTTGACACGAGCCAAACGATTCTTCCTCATCCTCGTCGCCACTGGGGTCCCGGATCAGATCTTTGGCGTGATCGATGACTCGTATGACGACGAAGACCTCCCTGTTATCGAGGAGGCTGTGCCCGATCTGCGGTTGTCCTACGAACCCGACCGAGCTCTAGACAAACGGTTCTATAAGAATCAGTTCAAGTTCCTCACTCGCGTCGTGGGCGAAGGGGAGCACATCCGCTACGCCGACGAAGAAAGCGTCCCGATCAACCCTGTCAACCTGAAATCGGTCGTTCTCTCCCTCAGCCACGATGGTGTCGACCGGGTTCGCCTCCCTACTGCCAATCAGCAGGTCTTCATTCGCAGGCGCATCAAGCTTGAAGCTCCGCTAACTGAGGACGAGATTCTGAACGAGATTGCAGCCAGCAGGAGACTGTGCCACGAGCATATAGTGTCGGTTTTCGGCTCGTACCTACATCAAGGCAATTTCAATGTGCTCTCACTACCTGCCCCAGAGTGGAGTCTCAAGACATTCCTGACCGATTCTCCGAAGAGTTTTGGTGCGCTGGCAAAGCAAGAGCGGCGACGGATTCTGATCAGTTGGCCCCACTGTCTGTCGAACGCACTGGCCTGGTTACACAGCAACGGCGAATTTCACGGAGCCATTCGGCCGTCCAATATCCAGGTCGATGAGTCTTTCCGTATATCGTTGGGTTTGTTGGACGGTGAAGGCTTGCTCCGTGACAGGGCGAAGCCGGACGATATCGAAGCATATCAGTATGGCCCACCCGAGAGATGGAAGAGGGCCGTGACCATTCAAAGCACTGGCTCGGCAGTGGTCTCACTCCCGTCGGGCGGCCGATCGGGGCGGAGGGCCGGCGGAAATGGCAGATTGAACACTACAGACAGCAACAACCCAGCCAGAAGCAGGTCAGCGTCGTCGGCGGCGACGTATACATTCCAGCCGACGTCGAGAGGAGATTATGCCAGATTGCGCCTTAGCTCGGCAGTGCCTTCGGACCCTCCACCGCAGCCCATTGCTCGCGAGCGTGACGTGTTGTCGCCGCCCGACAACAAATCCGTCTCAAGTTCAGGTACGACGCGTCGCGCCTTCGACCCGCTGGTCCCAGGAAGGGCGCCCTCGATTCTGTCGTCGACAAGCTCCAACGGCAAGAAAAGTGGTCCATCACTCAAGAGTCCTATGTTTGTCTCGGCCCCAGAAGGCCGGAGTGCAGTGGTGCAGACTTGGCAATCGGTGGAACAGGACATGTGCGCGTCGGACATCTTCTCACTCGGGGCCGTGATCATGGACATCTTGACCCTGCTCTGCAAGCGTAGCTACAGTTCGTTCCAGCGGCACCGATCCTCAAAGAACAGAATGGCCGGCCGTGGTGGTGGACTCGCGGATGCAAGCTTTCACGCAAACCTGGGGCGGGTCTTTCTGTGGGCTCAGTCGCTTCAGAACGAAGCTGAAAAGAAGGCCAAGAAGGACGAGGGCCATGTCTATCATGCTGTTGGGTCCGTCGTGCAGCTCACCCTGCAGTGCCTCGAGCGAGATCCGGCCGCCCGTCTTTCCAGCGAGCAATTGGAGAGGAAAATTGGCGAACATATACAGCGCTTTGCTGGTATCGAGCGACTTCACTGCGCGATCGCACACAGAATAGAGAGCAGCCAAAAGAACGTGAACATCCCCATCAGGGGGACAAATGTTTCCGATCGCGAATTGACGAGGCACCGATCCGACGACAGGCTCCGTCAGCCCTCTGCTAATCCACCGGTCCTATACACAGAACACCCACAGCCGCAGCAGCAGCGTTTTCTCCACGACGTCCCGATCGTCCAGTCCCCAATCCTCCACACATCTCCAAGCGTGTCGACGACACCGGGCACGGCATCCGTAAGCTCACTGTTATCCTTCAATTTCGATGGCCACTCGGACACTGTCGTCGCGGAAAGTCCTCGATCCCGCGAGCAACCGATGCGGCGAAACAACACTCGCGAGGGGTTCACGACGCCCGAACACCAAGTGCCTTGGTCGAGTGAACAAGACACGCCCAAGCAGAAGTATTGGAACAACTGGCACAACAACGACAGCCAGGTCGACCCGAGGCTCTCCTTCGGCGAGTCGGTCGACACCGGTGCATTTACCTACCTCAACTACAGCACCAGCGCGTCATCAGATGAGGGCGTCAAATACTTTCCTCGGCCACCGGCTGAGCGACCTCCGAAGCCGCCTCCCAACCGCGGACTGCCTCCCGTGCCTCCTATCCCGGTCAAGGTACAGTCAGCAAAGCCAAATCAGCGAGTTGCCCGGATGAAGGCATCCAACGACGGTGTCGCAGTGCTGAGTCATATTTCCCAAGCCGCCATCGGAGGCCGGCCCCTTCGAGTCGATAGTCTGCCAAAGACGTTGGAGTATGACGTGGACGACTATCACGAGACGATCCGCCAGACGAGACGTCCACACACCGCCAAATCATCTTCACGCAGCCGGACGCGGCAGGATCAGTACCTCCTGGGCCAGGGGCGTAGACAACAAGCTTGACGTGACTTGAGCGTGAACTTGAGCTGTGACCCAACGGGGGCCTTTACAAAAGAACAGCGATAGGAGGCTGCAGTAACTGGCTTTGTGCTCCGTTTTCCGTCTCCCCCTTTTCTCATACTGTCCCTGCGAGAGTGGGCGTCATATTCTTTCACGCGCGACGAGATACCATTTGCATACCATATGTGCCTTGACGAATCTGATTGTCCGTCTGGGTATGGCGTAGAGGGAAGCGATATCCGTTCATTTCGGGTTTTCTGTCTGTCTCTGCCGTACTTGTCTCACCTACTTACTGAACATTACTCACATCCTGTGTACTATATCTATATCACCAAGCTAGAAGAGATGTCAGACAGCATGCGGCAACCGCAGTCTCAGTGCCATAGTAGCTTGTCCACCAATAATGCCATAACGTGCAGCGCACGGACAACATCCAGCTGACACTGACGACCGTCCCTGCCTCGAGAAGAGTGCGTAGATTTCGACTGTTCAGATGAGTCAACGGTCGTGCAAAACTGAGAGAGGGCAGTTACGAGAGACGTAGCCTCGTAAAATGCTCCATAGGCGGATTCATTCACTCGTACGGAGTACATGGTAAAGTGCGGACTACAGTATCTAGACGACTACATGCCTACACGCCTACACAATATTTCTCTGGGCGACCACCTTCGAACTGCATACAGAGTACGCAAGACGGACGTGTTTCTTCTTCCGCCTGTCATGTCCCGATTTCACCTCTCCAATTTCCTTCTCGCCGAGACAAGAAAACGCCACGGACCGCCACGCCCGCCACGCCATGCAGACCGAAACTCAACGCGGGGACAACCTACAGTAACTTAACGTACGTTACCTACCCTTCGTGCCCGACAAGAGCAAGTTGCGAGAAGCCAGAAGCCAGAAGCCAGAAGCCAGTAATGTCCAAGTATGTATGTAGCAATTCGAGAGGCATGTGCTCAAGATGAGAATCAAGAAAGTCTACGTACGGAAGGAGGAGATAGAGACTCGAGGTGCTCTGTACATATCTAGTATGGTGTACGCGGATGTCGTACGCGGAGGTAGATATGAACGGGGCTGTCTCGTATTGCTTTTTGCGTGGGGGCGAGCGAGCACCCTCGGAGCTCAGAGGCGACATGATATGGTTGGTCGGTGGACCGGCGTGTTTCATGCTTGAGGCGAGCTTGATGGGGGAAATGGTGAGCTGGGCGAGATACGCTGGCGGAGACTGACAGACCAGACTGACTGGCTGCCTGACACCTACTTGTAAGCATCGTGGCATCTGAGCGAGGAGTTGGTAGACGGGCTGATGTGTCGCCGTAGAAACTACGGTACAGCATATGCAGTCGAACCTGCGTGACCTCGTGACCCTCGAGCCCTCACAGGTTCTTCACTTGCATCCACACTGTGACCTTCCACCTTCCACCTACCCCCCCCCCCTTTTCGTACATACTCCGTACTTTCACACTGTCCTTGTACATATCTCGCTGATAAGACGGCGACCGTCTAAACAGCATCCACCATCGAAGGACTTCCTTTCCGTTGAGCGTTTTGTGATGGCCGACTCAATAACATCCCACTCCCACACCCTCACAGCCCGCCCGTACATGTTCCCCCCCGAGACGCGTGACCCGCGCCTCTCAGCCGTGGTTTCCCGTCTGAGCGATCTCCCTGCCGAGATCCGACTCAGCATCTTTGAGCACGCCTTCCGCGGCAACCGCGTCGCCGTCACCGCTCAATCAGGCTGCTACTGTGCCTCGAGCACGACGGGCCCTTACCGCGCGGACCACCAATGGCTGCTGAAACTCAACACCGCGTCCTCGTCAAGTCCTACGTCCTGGCGACAACTGCAAGGCGAGGCCCAGCGCGCGTTCGTCCAGATTGCGCTCTGGGAACTGCATTGTAAGCGTGCGATGGTGGCGTTCGTGCGCAGGATGGCCATGCTGCGTTATCTGGGCGAGGTGCGTCATCTGCGGCTGAGCGTGGATGAGGTCGAGGTCGAGGTCAATGTCGATGCCGAGGTTGCGCATGACCATACCGACGCCCGGACCGACGTCGATCTGCATGTCTACGACAACGTCTGGAACCCACAGCGCGATCTCGTCGTGTTTCCGAACTTACGGTCCGTGACGTTCGCGCCCTGGGAAAAGGGCTGGACCATCACGATCCCCGAGCGGCTTGGGTCCCGCCCTCTCTGGGACGAGAATGTCATGCCGAGGATGTGGCGTGTTTTGGAGTCCAAGGAAGCGTATAGGCCCCTGAGGGAGACTTTCGCGGATAAAACCCGGGGGTATACGTTGTATTTCGTCTTTCCCATTTGTTTTCATCTGCCGTCGTCGCAGCCGCAGTCGCCACCGCCACGGCGACGGCCACGGCCACGGGAAGGAAATGCCAATCTTGACGTGGACGCGCCGAGGTCACCACTACCTCGGTGGCAGCTGTGCGTTTGGCGAGCGAATCTGGATCATGGGATCATCGAGCGAGATTGGCGAGAGATGCACCTCGCGCAGGAGGCCACGTTGGATTGATCGACCTGACAAACCTCCAGTCCACCTTCACCTACACGCGAGAGAAAACAGAGATCGTGCAAACTGTGACATTCTCGCGGTCTCACTTAGACGCTCTTGCTTTGTTCGTCCCCTCCGGATCTCCTGCTGAGGTGGTCTAAGCCATGGGTGGACCGCGTAGCATGCATGCAGGAATGCATCCTTGAATCGCCCCCCGAGATCTAACGGGAGCTACTGTAGCAATTCTCATGTTGGAAGCGTCCGTGCCCTTACACACCGTGGCATTGGGTCACCTCGTGAAGTCCCAAGCGTAGGCTGCATGCTCTGCACTCGCTCCTACCTTGACGAAGATGTCGACTTTCCACATACTCTTTTACCGTTCATATTGCTCGGTACGTTAGTCGATCGGAAGGAAGGCCGGCACGTAGGTAGTACGTAGGCATGTCTGCTGGTGTGTGTAATCGCACCACCCGCCAAAGATTGTGTAGCATGACATTGATACCGACAGCATTGCACGCGCTCTCTTCATACAGTACCAACAACGAAAAGCACCACTGCAAGGCACTCGAGGGCGGCGAACCCATTGTCACCGAGTGCTTCAAGTTAGTGTAACTCATTTCATCCACTTCATTACAATCCGCTTTCATGATCTCTCTATCTCATTCCTCAACCACTTAACTACGTCGGGGCCTCAACCGAGCCTTGATTATGTATGGTCTCCCCTCTCACTCTTGACCCCTAATCTTCTCGATCCTCTCAAACTCCCCCATCGTATACTCATACACCTTCTTCCCGGCGCCTTGGCGTCTCAGCTCGGCCAAAACATCATCACCCTTTGTGCCACGTGGGGGTCGTACGACCCCTGAATCCTCTCCCACCAAATACACACCACTGCCCAGCACGCCGGTACTCCCGCGCTGGACCAACGTGCCGGCCAGGCCGTCGGCGTCCTCGGGCCTGACGCGTCTGAAGCGCCCACTCGTCGCCGCAAAGAGCACTCTCTCCCCGGCATCCTCGGCCGTCGAGCCAAACAGCCTGAACGCGGGCCGGACGACCCACTCCCACAGCAGGGACAGCGCCCACCCGGAATTGATGACTCGCAGCCCCGTCCCGACCAGGCCGGGGAATAAATGCACAAAGACGATCCTGTCGTTGTCATTGTCGTTGCCGTTGCCGCCGCCCGCGGCCAATTCTTCAAAGAACAACGTCGTCATCGACGCGGCCGCCCCAGCGGCGTAGATCGGCCCATAAGTCTCCGGGCGGGTCATGCCGAGGTCGTCGAGACGGAGGGGTCCTTCCTTGCCTGCGGCCAGCACGCTGATGACGCGCGGGTTCGGCGCCGTGCGCAGGGCGGGGAGCAATGTGACGAGAAATCGCATGCGCGCGTGGTACCGGATGCTGGTGATGCGATCGAGGCCCTCCTCGGGGGAAAAGTCCGCCGTGGACCGGAATGACAGGTAGCCCGGCGACATGATGAGGAGGTCGAGCCGCGACGTGAGCGAGGCGATTTGCCGGGCCGCGGTGTCGGCGTGGCGCACGAGCGTGAGATCATCCCCATTGACGACGATGGGCACGATGGTCGCGCCCGGGTTGGGGTGCAGTTGCTGGGCGGCGGCGATGAGCGCGTCTAGTCGCGAGGCGTCCCGGCCGACGAGGTAGATTGTCGGCGAGGACGTGTGCTTGAGCAGGGCGTGGAAGGTCGCGAGGCCGATGCCGGCCGTGGCGCCGACGAGAGCGACCGTGGGGCCTGAGCCGGCACTTCGGAGGGACGTGTTGTTGAGGTGAACGTCGGAGAGGGAGACCATGGCGACCGTAGGTGGTGGTGGTGGTGGTGGTGGTGGTGGCGGTGGTGGGAAGAGCCGATGGGTGACGGTGACTGGTGAGTAGTGATTACCGTAAGTGATAGTTGGAGTGGTCTGTTTCAATTCTTTGCCGGTTTGTGAGTTGAGTACGCTCGGTCTCTGGCTACTGTGCCTTGCTCGTCCCTGGTGGTAAGGGGACGATGGTGATGATGAAGCTATATCAAGATACTGTACAGTAATCAAATGCCGTGGGTGTAATGTCCGATGCGATGCGATGCGATGCAGTGCAGTACGATGAGATATCTCGATCTCATTCACCTCCAGACTCAGATGCAGACTCACCTCTTAAATATACGATCTCCTACACGGCGAGCGAGAACATGGCGTGGACGTGATTCCAGACCTCACGCCATTAAGACCTTGCTCAGCAAGATGGTACAATACACATGAGGTTGACTTCGTATTGGCCAGGAGATTCATTCTTCCCCCTCGGCTTGAAATGATTCCATTCGTCGAGCGCGAATTATGATGTCGCTTTGGCATCTTCGGTGTCTCGCAAGGCCGAGCAAGGGGCAGGATAAGACAATCACTGGGCAGACTTCGTGAGGACAATGGGGAGGCGGCATTACAGTAGCAACAAAAACCTACACTGCTGTAGACGAGGCGAGCGATGATGATGATGATGCTGAACCCATTTCGCTGAATGAATGAGACCGTGACGCCGTATGTGACGCACTCACTCGCAAGGGACATAGTGATAAGCGACGAGATGCTCGCCTGCTCGTAGGTGTCGGAGTTAACAACTTGTATACTGTAACGCCCTGTTTCTTTGACATGAATTCGACGATCAAGAGAGTGCACTGCTCATTCAGAGATCTACCGGCCGAAGTGCTACTCGGAATTACAGTCTACATGCCTTTGGTACTCAGAAGAAATCATCAAGGCCCACACATCCACCTCTGTCTCCCCTGGGACGGGCTACGTGTCGACACGACCGTCTATTAGACATTGTGTCCTTGTCGGATGTTTTCACTCCCAATGAGAAGCTCAGCCGCGACGATGATTTGGATTTCGACCTTGACCTTCCTTGCGTCCCAGACGAGGCACCACTTGCTGCCGAAGATCCAGACATTATCTTCCTCAACGTCGGAAGGTCGCCAAGTCCATCTTCTGACCGACTGTGCCATGCTGAGAAGCCCGTACACATACCTGCGGGTGCCTTGTCGTCGTCATCATCATCATCATCATCATCGCTGTTTTCGTCAAGGCTGCCTTTGGAATTTCGTCGCGTGGCTTCCCGTGCTCTCTGGCTGCTCCTGCTCGTTCTGGCCTTCTCGCTGATTCTCAGGAGCTCGCCCCAACCAATCAGACCTCCATTGCTGTCGAGACCAGGTACGTCGGGCCTCAGATAGAGGACCGGACGGTTCCTTTGGGGTGTTCGTATCGTAAGGCTTGGGAACCGAGTCAGTGTTGGACTATGGGCATAAGTCTGTATGGACCGAAATGGGCTTCGGGACGGCAGCGGGACTACACCCGCTCCTTGCTCTTGCTGCGGGCCTTCATGACCCTCGCGCGCGGATATGCTATCCCTATTTCCTGTCGGATTGGGGGTACATCGACAGATACTATGCCGCTTCCTGCTCTCCCCACGATTACTCCTCTGGGGCCCCGTGACTGCTTGCTTATCTGAGTCTCCGCCAGCAAGATACACCTGGTCTTGGTCTGCAGCGATGGGAGATATGATGCCGTCGTCGGGAGCCAGTGGAGAGAAGTGATCCTGGCTTGCGGTAAGCGGCGAGACAGGTCCAGGTCCAGGTCCAGGTCCGGGTCCGGGTCCGGGTCCGGATCCAGTTTGATTGGTGATGCTGCTCCTTTTCGAAGTGTTGGAGCCGACAGTTCTCCAAGAGCCCAGTGTAGATGTTGATGAGTCACTCGTGGGCTTCTGCGCCGGCGGCCGTGGGGTATCTCTGTCGGTTGAAGGAGCTTGTAGCCGATTCCCGGCTCTGGAAGCGGGTGTACGTGTACTGATAGACTGATGAACCTCGATTTTTCGAGCCCTCAGACGAGCCGCACACAAAGAGCTCGACCTCCTCAATTGCCGGTAGTGGTGTGAATGAGACGCATCACCTGGCAAGGTGATGTTTCCATGCAGAGGTTGGCACACGGACTGCAAGATGCCAAGGGGAGATGTATCTCGAGGTGCTCGTAGTCGTCGTAGACGGGGGAAGCCGCCATGTGATATTGACAGTGCTAGATGCATGTTGGGAGTTGCTTGACCTCTTTCCGGCTCCGAATCATCCGGGTCGGCAGTAGCTCCTGCTTTTGGGTGCGAGATATCCCAGTGCAGGAATTGTAAAGACTTTGAAGCAAGCACAGGCTGTACGACCAATTGCCGCATTTCCTTCGGCAGCGAAGGTACAGCATCGCTCTGCACGATGGTGAACTTGACCAGTCGATCCAGGCTCGCGAAGATCTTCGAGATCGTCAACAAACTCGTAATGTTCTGGTGTAGTAGACTCAACCGCTCCATCTGCGATGCATTGGGACTCGCAGCCCACCTTGTCAGTCCGGTGTCTGTCACGCCTAGGCACTCCTCAAGCCGGAGAGTAGTGACCCATGGAGGAAGCGAAAGGAGCGTTAGATCGTGGAAGTCATCCGTATCAAATGAGGAGACGCACAAGTTCTTGAGCGCCGGTAAGGAATGGAGGATCCGGATGAATAGTTCATGCTCAATGACACCAAGTCCCCCAGGTGAACACAGGAGAAGTGTTTCAAGCTGTTTCCATCGGTCGTGGTATAACACAAACTGATATGACTGGTCCTCGTCCAGCAGGCCGGGAGGTAATTGAGTCTGACCCCTTGCGGTGACGTCGTCGTTCTCGGCGATGATCCAGGCATGTTGCCGTAGTTGTTTTCTTGTTGAGAGCGCGTGCGTCAACCTGTCAAACGTATGGTTGTAGAAGCAATAGAATCCGGTCAGCGCTTCCAAGTTCGGGCACGCCATGACAACGGACGCCAGGGTACAGATGTAGGCGTCGTACTCTGGATTCGGGTTCCCTCCCGCAACGTACAGAGGTATATTCGGATCAGGCACGTGTATTGTCTTCACTAACGTCGCGAGAAGCGGCCTGGAACGGAGCGTTGAGCGCAAACGAATAAGGCGCGCTGCACGGGAGAGCCTCCATTTCAGAAGCATCGCCGGATCATCTTGGCCTACGATCTCGATATTGGTGTAACTGTACGACTTAGCCGCAGATCAGAGGGAGGACGGGCACACCCACAGGCTTCGCTGCGCATCCGAGAACCATGCCTTGCAAGTTAGCTGGATAGAAGTCAAGTCTCTCATATAGCAGGTCGAACAGGAGGAGGATCCGGGACCAAGATGCATGCACCTAAGTTGGTCAAGCACATGCTTCAGGATGGACGATGGCAACTTCTTCCACCTGGCTCCCATCGGACGAATCGAAAACACTGGCTCGATGGTATACCGCGAACTTCGGGAAGGGATCGAGGCTGGGAGGGAGGTGGTCCGTAGAACGGGTGTACCATTCTCCGCTTGCTCATGGTGTGCTCTGGAAGGTACCGGACGTTGGGAGACATCGGCAGCGTCATGCTGCTCGAAAGGGCCGTGTGGTGCGTAGTGGGTAGCCACTGCCATCTCCGTGGTCGTGGGCGGAGGTGTGTTGAGAGAGTCGACTTATCGACCATGGGCACGTGAAATAGTTGAAACTGGTCCGGGTTGACGTCTGAATATCAGCCACTGCTCGGTCCCACGAGACTGTATGTCGGGGCGAGGCGAAGGGCCAGCCGCTCTCGCCAATTCCAGAAATAGCTTTGCATAAGGATGTGCGCGCGATCGGGACTGCCGCTTATCGGCATGGTCCAGACGTGTGCTAGACGGCCAAAGACAAGGATTCAACCAAGTACACATGGAGGCGAATTATTTGGGTGGGAAGTCGCAAAACTTGGTCAGGGAAGACGGGCGTGCTCGGCGTGTTCCAAGATTGCGGGACTGGGATGGTGTCTCGTACAGGCCAATGGGAGCAGAGGCAGCAACGGAGATAAGTACTCCTCGTCAATGCAAGGGTTATGAACAGCTTCTAATAATTCCTGCAGGCTTGTGGGGATCTGGCTGTAGAAGATGGGTGGCCGGAGGGATACTGTAGCGATCTGCATGGCCTGGGAGGAGGCGTAGGAGGAAGGATCCCGCACACATATCAGGGTTGTGGGCAGAAGAGCTACAGAGAGCAAGGAGAGATGTTCGTCTGGCAGTGTTCTTATACCTAAGAACCTTGAATAGAGGCAAGCCACCCAGATCTCGACGACCTGCCCTGGCAAAAGACGAAACTCCATCTGTGGCCTTTCCCATGCTGGGATAATAGTACACGCTCCGTCCGGTGATGTGTCGCCAATTCCAAAACCTGGTCAGACAGAAGCTGTGATACGCCTAAGCGTAGAAGTTGACCGTGTCCTTCTTCTTCGCCTGCACCTCAGCAATAGCTTCGACATAGGATTCATGGTTGACCTTTGATTGGCCTTTCCGAAGAGCAATCATGCCTGCGCAATGATAGTCAGTAACAGTTTGCCAGGTCGTGGTCAGGGGCCATGACATACCAGCTTCCACACAAACAGCCTTGAGCTGAGCACCGCCAAACTCATCCGTCGACCTCGCCAGTTCATCAAAGTTGATGTTCCCTTCGTCGATGGTCATCTTCCTGGAATGGATCCGCAAAATCTGGGCCCGCGACTCTTCATTCGGCAGGGGAAACTCAATCTTTCGATCCAACCGACCAGAACGCAGCAAGGCAGGATCCAGCACATCGACACGATTCGTGGCAGCTAGTACCTTGATTCTCTCGTCCGAAGCAAACCCATCCAGTTGATTGAGCAATTCCAACATGGTCCGCTGAACCTCTCGATCACCACTCTTCTCCGAATCGAACCGCTTGGTGCCCACTGCGTCCAACTCGTCAATGAAAATGATCGATGGGGCCTTCTCTTTTGCCAGTGCGAAACAGTCGCGCACAAGTTTTGCTCCGTCACCGATGAACATCTGCACAAGCTGGGGACCCGCAAGTTTGAGGAAAGTGGCGTTTGTCTGAGCGGCGCAGGCACGAGCGAGCAAGGTCTTGCCCGTCCCAGGAGGCCCATACATCAGAGCACCCTTGGGCGCCTTGATGCCGAGCTTCTTGAAACGTTCCGCTTCTTTCATGGGCCAGACCACTGCTTCCACAAGCTCTTCAATCTGTTTGTCCAGACCACCTACGTCGGTGTATTTCTCCGTCGGCTTCTCATCGACTTCCATCGCCTTGACTCTCGAGTCGTATTCAGCCGGGAGTGTGTCCAAGACGAGATATGAGTCCTTGTTGACGCCAATCAGGTCGGCCGGCTTCAACTTGTTGTGGTCAACCAGGCCGATCAACGGCAGAAAAATGGTCTGTCGGGTACTGGTCTTGATCACCGCAGACTTGCCCACACGCGTGGCGTCGAGATCGATGTTGGCGCCTTCCTCTGCTGCTTCGGCTTCGACATCGAGATCGAGCAGTTCGACGACGTTGCCGACGAGGTAGGGTAGTTGCCTGCCCGGTGAAGACGTTAGCCGTCCAACTCGCATCGCGAGGAGCGTCAGACTCACCTGTTGTTCTCAATCTTGTCCAAGTTATCCTTGATCTTGTCTTTCATGGTAGTCTCCTCGTGCTTTAACCGCTGAAATTCGCTCTTGAGGATCTTCATCTCGTTCTCCAGCAATCGCCGCCGGTTGATAATGTCTCTTGTACTTGACTGGAGAATCTCGTCGTCTATGTACTGTTCTTCCTCATCCTTCTTGTCGGGCCCTGCGTCTTTCATCTCCGCGTCTTTGGCGTCGCCATTCGACGAGGGCTTTTTGTCCCTGTCATCGCCGTCCTTCTTCTGCTCCTTCTCATCACGCTCTAAGTCATCAATATCTTCGAGCGTCGACATTTTCGGGGCTGCTCAGGCGAAGTCGGTTTGGTTGAGGGACAGCTTCCAGGTGACGACCAAGCGTCGCGAGATGTGGCAGACGGGAAGAGGAGATGGATAGGTGATGGTCAAATCGACGGGATATGGGATCGTGTTTGAGTTGATTACATACATGAACAGGCAAGCTCGCACTCGAAATCGGAGTGTCGCTGGGGCGGAACAAGGTCCACGATCACGTGACTTACTCGTCACTCATCGCAGCCTGGCACCGGGAGATTGTGCCACTTCACCGCATCCAGAATCCAGCACATACATATCCAGGCTTCACACCTGTCCGGCCATAAGATCGATCCCTCATTACTCGAGCTGCAAGCATAATATCTCTAGTCAATCGTATTATTTTTGTATTCTGGTTTTTGTTGTCTTTGCATGCAAATTTGAAAGCTCAAAGCGATAGTCTATCAGGGGTATATCCCATCCATCCGAGCGTCGAGTCTTGGCCGTGAAGTAAAGACGAACAGCAGGGCCATGACATCGTTGACCGACCATGTTCTATGGCTCCCGGCGTGCCAAACACCACTGTGCAGGGGACCTTGTTTTCCGTGCAAGCAGACTCTGTCCTTCAAGAGGCCTTCTCAAGCCTTAGCCGGACAGCATTCGTGCGCATTTCAATCTCGTTCACCGGACCGGCTGCCCTCGTTTCGCGTAGCTAATTACAAGAATGATGACGCAGCTCAATCAACCATCCCCAGGATGCCTTGCTATGCAAGCATCCGTGCAAGTCATGCTCTTCTAGCATCGTTTCTGTCGAAGAGAGCGCCGTAAGCACCATGTAGTAAGACGAAGCAAACAATCTTGTGAAACAAAACACAGCCCATACGTGATATCCTTGTACCTTGATCCCGACGCCAGCCCGTAACCATAAGAAGTTGCTCAAGCCGGGGAAACTTTTTGAAGACTTTTCCTGCCGTGCGAAGCCCGCCCAGCCATCCCCGTCATGATTGAAAATGAATGAAAACCTTGCTCTATTCTGGGGAAGTTGCTCGCTCTAGATGCAGAAAAACGAAAGACGAGAAAAGTGCCGGTCGTAGAAAGTCGTTAGATGAACGCAATTAGAGAAATTTCGTCTCGTAGGAAATCGTCCCAAGCAGGCGCCTCAACAATTGCTTGTTCATGCCCAGTATGAGTCGATTTAATCCTGGAGGCGAGGATCGCTGGTGGTAAAACAGTACCGAGGAATCGGTATTTCAAGAACTTTTCGTGCCTGACCGTAGTTCGCTGAACGCTGGAATTTGCATGACGAGTTAACCGACCACAGGTTGCATGGTGTATCCGGAGTGACTGAAATAATAGTCTGAGTGTTTGGCGTGGACGCTACAGCCACAGTTGGGCCCATGAGACATCCAGGTGGGGGTGATACCAGAGGCATAGCCAAATGTTTGAGCATATGTAGGCAGCTGGTTGCGTTGAGCCGAATACGCAGACCCATTGTCGTTATGGTAAGATTGGCGACCATATGCAGGAGGCCCATTGTTTGCGAAAGACCAGGAAGCCGTGTAATAGTCGGGTGTCGATGGACCGCTGTGGGGCGCAGACGGTGGTGAGTATTCTGACATGTATGGTCGAACCCAGCGAGTGTCGTATTGTGCGCCTTGTTGATACTGAGGGGGAATAGGTCCCTCTGGAGACATGAGAGGCTGATGCTGGATGCTGTGATGGCGATGAAGATTTGTCTCGATGGGAGCCAGCTTCTGCATTTCCTTCACTTTGGCAAGTTGCGCCTTCTCCTCGTATGCATGCCAGTGTTCAACCCACATAAAAAACCCTTCATCTTCGTCGTACATCATGCCATGGATCTCCCAGTTGAAATCGGTCAACCACTGAAGTTCCATCATGTTCAACTCATGGACCGGAATGCTGCTTACTTCGGCCCAGGATCGGTTCTGGAAAGTGTTGTCATCTAGGAACTTGCTGCCCAGAAGTAAACATGTCGTGAGCATACGATAGACGGCGCCCGAGGATGACGTTGACGATCCACGTTCCTTTACTTGCTTCATCCGTGACTGCAAATAGAAGAGGCCGAGCATGATGGTAGAGCTTGGTAAGCGTGTAGACGAAAGGATCTGGGACACGTACTTCCGAAATTGGGAAGTTGGAGCTGATTCGGGTGTCACACTGTGGGAGCGGTTAGACGAACGGTCCAGTGAATACCGAAGGGCTGTACTTACAGTTTCTGAGACATCTCGGCCACGAAGCTGGACATAAGATCCATATCATAGTCCAAGTGTTGTGCTACTCCTCCAGTGGGCTTATCCTCCTTGGGTTTTGCCTCGGTATGTTGGGTGCCATAACGTGCTGCAAAGTGATCGAGGGGCTCAGTGACACGAATGGGAGGGAGGATGGGCGCGCCAACTGCGTTTGCCGGCCAATAGGTCGAACCTTGTACGTGATATGGCTGAGAGAAAGCGTAGTCTTGAGAAGGATGAGCATGCGCATGGCGAGACACCGGTCCCGTCAGTGACGGTTGAGCATTGTAGGCTGGTGGTTGGGTCTGATATCTCTCGTTGTAGTCCCGGGATCGGCGAGATTGATAGCCCTGTGACGGGTAGAAACCTTGGTCGGACACCGCACTCAGTGGCGTAAGGTAGGCGGTCTGGTACTCTGGAGGCGTCGGAGGGAGTCTCGAGTGATGGGCAGCTGCGCCCCAGCTCTGGTATGAAGGCATGCTCGGTTGAAGAGAGTCAAGCGAAGCAGACAGCCGAAGCTCTAGTTGTGGTTAGAAACAGATATCTTGTGAGACGGTTCTTGCTCACCGTCTGCCTCCGCTAGCTGTGCGGCCACGCCCGAGGCGTCGAAGCCGAAGCTTGAAGCTCTTGTCTAGACCCCTACTCACAGGCAGAGCATGGATGGGAATGAAGGTGTTCTCCTGGTCAAATGTGACGGTTGAACAAGATCCCACAACCGTATAGTATTACTAGAGGTGTCGAGGACCGGATGGCAAACGTAAGTGTAGCCGTTAATGGATGTCTTGACAGCGAGAGAAAGTTGTAACCAGCAGTCTCGCGAGTGATTCGGATCAAGAGTTTGGGGACAAGACTTAGTGAAAAGCTCGTCAAGGTGGATAAGTTGGATGTTGCGTATGTGTAAGCCGGCGGTGTGAGAAAGATCTTTGTCTCGTAGGAAACCTGCAGACGCGATCGAGTCAGAATGATGTGTGCGCAGCGAAGATAATAGGATGCTCTGCGAAAAAGCAGGTGCGGCCTGTTTGGGAAGAGAACTTCGAGGCGGAAATGAACATACCCAATGGTAACACCTCGAGGTCCTATGGCTCCTCGACAGAACTGTCAAACCCTGCTGCCTTTGACACAGAACAGGTTTGCGTTTGTTATTGGGGAGGAAGCGCAGGCAACGAGAGGTGTTGTGGTGTTGAATTTCAGCGTGGACGGACGGGTGCACCCCGAATTTGGCGACACACAGCCACTAGCACAACGTGGACAGGAGTGCAGGCAGGCAAGACAAAGGCTCTGACTGGACTCGTGACGCGCTCGTGCGTGATGCTTCGTCCAAATAAGAGCACTGTCCAATCTGGCCACCAAGTCAGAAATGAGGTGGGTTGAGCGGTGCCTGGGCGACCGGAGGCATCAATTGATGTGGTCGGTTATGGCGAAGCAGGACCAAATATCGGTAGCCTGGCGACAGTGGTGCAGTGGGAAATTGTGGCAATCAAGCCGACCGCAAGGAGTCGTCAGCTAGGGTGCACTGTGAGGCAGGAACGTGGGCCCGGGTCCGAAATTACCAACGCAAAGGGCTGGGTGGAAAATCCTTTCGGGCGGCCGAGAATAGCAACGGTGGCTGCGCCAACGAACAATCGGCTCAACGGTGGGTTTTAGAACGTCGACTTTTTGTTCCCGCCGAGAGGATTCCAGAGGAGGGATGGGAGAGAGGTAGGGTTTTTGGGTGGGAGAGGTGAAAGTGAGAGAAAGATGAAGTTGAGAAACGACCGCAGCCAACAGAAGAGGGGAAAGGGAGAAGTGAAGAGAGCCTGAGTGGCAGCGACGTGCACACCGAGACCCAGGCGTGAGTCTTGTGAGTGGACTGGATGATGAAGGGGGCGAGCCGGAGGGGGAGAGCGATGGGCAGCGCAGGCCCGAACACGGCTTAGATTCGCTGGCCTCGTGCTGGTTGAGGGCAAGTGCGGCCCAGCGATGAACAGATGGCTTGCTGCGACGAGGAGGAGCAGGGACAAGTCGGGAGCAGTAGCCTAGAGCAAGGGATAGTCGGATAATTGGGTCATTTGCACGGCTCAACAAGGGCTTCCATTCGCCATGTCGATGACGCTAGCTGCAGAAAACGAGCGCGATGGCTGAGAAGCCGCTCCATGACTGGGCGAGTCTGGCTCAGAGGGTATTTTGATCCAGTCACTCGAATAACCAGATGCATGACGGCGGAACAGGCTCGTAGGGTGCACTTGCAGCGTTTGCAGATGTGGGCTGACAGTGGCGGGAGGCGATGAAGGTAGAAATTTCGAATCAAGAGTGTGCTCGCATTGTTTGTGTGGGTTCTTTCTGGTAGTGGGAGAAGTCCCTCAGCCCTTGTTCGGCTCCAGCGGGCAATGTGCTGTGTTGACGGTTCTCTTGGCTGCCAAACTGCGGCGCTGCACCACGAGGACGGGCAGCTAAAGTCACTCGGGCCATTAGTAATGGACGGCGGCACCAGTGGTGCTCAGTAGGCTCACAGGACTGGGAATCGAGCCGATTCTTCTCTGGAGTATGGTGGTGAAGGTGCTCGCCAGGCCTCGAGCCAAAAGCCCTTTCGTTGCTGCAACGCTGAAGGTTCTCCCAGCCAATCGTGGTTGGTTCTACGCATCACTTGTCTCCGGTGAAGCCGGCCGAACACCGCCTTTGGCCCATGGATGTCGGGCCAGGCTCAGACGTTGCGCAGGATGATGCACTTGATGCAGGTGCCTCTGCGCCTCTCGCCGCCCACGCAGATCTTTGCATCGCTGTCACGACAGCAGTGTTCTCCAGCCTCAGATGCGCCCGATTTTGCTCTACACAGTCTAGCTGAGGCCGCAGCTCCGATCGACTGGTGATAAGAGACTTGTATCGACTTTCCCTGTAATGAAGGCATTACATCTTGGGACGGCAACTGTAGGGTAGCCTTAGGGATACCGGTATACGAGTATTTGAGGATTAGTCAATACCTTAGGCAGCGGCCAGGTTTGCATAGTACGAGTATGCATTAGCACTGACTCTCTTCCGTCCACAGTCTGAGTACCGGGTTACTGGGAACGCAATTCTCCAACGTGTTCGCCTTCATTGCCGCTCGCCACTTGAGATGGTGCTACACTGTACAGTTCAATTGGCTCCTGTAGTGCATCTAGGGTTCTGAATTCTTAGACCCTGTGCCAGTCGCCGTCATGAGCATTCGTCACTCTAACAACCGGAGTCCTAGCCAAGCATATCCGGGTGGGCACAAAAGCCACAGCCATGGAATGGGTCCATCACCACGGAATTCGCACAAGACAGGGTTTTGCCATGCTCTCGTCCGATCGTTTGCCGCCGCGGCTTGTCTGGCACATTCTATTCCCTGCTTAAGGCTCCTTCTTAATGGCAAACTTCGCAAGCGTCCTGCTCCCAGTGGTGAGAGCTTCTTTGGTGCCTATTCTCATCACTAGGCGCGGTGTCAACAGCCATGGACTTGTGTTAAGCCAACGTCCGTTGACATACGCCGGGCCCAGCCCATCCGGGGAAGACGGTGCTCAGAGACGGCTACTCCGTCTGGGTTACTACCACAGAGAAGTGCTCACAAGTTCCTTTTCGGATACGGGTCTTATGGCAGACGACATCATCGCGCATTCGCCCCTCACGTGGTGTCTTCTTTGCCCCTGGGCAAGCAGCACCACCTGGCACTGCTAAATGCGCCGAATCATTGCGGAGTCCTTTAATGGAACCTTTGCCCCGGGGCCGTGGGCCAATACAATGCTTGACAGGACGTCCCGACGCCGACGACTCAATTAAGGATATGAGCAAAAACAGACGCTTTCCTTCGAGGACTAATTACAGAGTCGGTACAGCTTCTTCCGTCTCGCATGCAATTTTCTGAGCTGTGTTCGGGCCTGACAGTTTGCCGCGGCACGAAAATTTGTTGTACCACAGTAATAGCAACCCTCTGTGGGCGTGCATGCAGTTGCCATAGACCGCTTTCATCCTCGGCTTCATTGGTTTCCACATGAGCGTCTGATCGCTGATGGGTACTGGTCACCCTCCAATCACGAGACTGACGATTCTTGCATAACATGCAGCCATACGGAGTAGGTTCTCTCCTGATACGTCCCGAATTCCACCGGTTTTGAGTTTTGGCGCTGCCTTTGCTTCAAACGCACACAACAAGGCGGGGTGCCACAGGAGGGCCGGTCGACTAAGGTGGTCCTGGATGTCGAAGTCCGTACCACATTAAGTTCGAGTTCCCCTTGGCATGATGAGTGGTCGCCCGTCCACAACGCAGTGAGCGATGTCGGACGCCAGGTGCAGGGCTTCGAAACCCCTGGACATCACAATGTAGACATGATGTTCCACACACTCCAATGAATGTGGAGTGAAGAGCCCGGGCGACCGAGGCCGATCCAGATACGATCGAGAGCTATGCCACAAGTCCCAGGTCGATTGCTCGCGAGGTCAGACTGGCCCGGTGATTTCCGTAAAGGGTGTACAGAGTGAAAGAATGGCCACTCGGCAGTAGGAAGTACACAATCTCACTTTGGGAACCATTCGAACGAAGGAAGCAGCCGGGCTCGAAGACCATCCTGGTGTTCTGTATGCCACTTCGCCCGCCACTCGACCTCGCGTGCCTTGGCAGCCTCAAATGCGCGAAGACACTCGGCTGGGAGTTCTTCCAGGATGCTTGATGGGATTGACGATAGACCACCGTTATCCGCTTCTGGGCCAACAGTTGCAAACCAGGACTCGGGTGTCGACTCGAGGCAGAGATCATGAATTCTGAAGTTTCGTCCATAGACTGGGTCTAAGCGAGGTAGCCTCTCTCCTTTATCGACACCTTCGGTGTCTTCTTGATCGTCCACGATCTCCCATCGTGCATGTGTTGGTTGCATATGGGCCGGGTACTGCATGACATTGGTGTGAATGTCGTAGACACCGTCGCAGTTTTCTAGTCGAGCGGCAGCCAGTTGTGAGTTGAAGCGACTGGCTTCTCTTGCGTGTTCCAGCATCCAGTTATCGCTTGTGACCACGATCTTCCTTCTCTTCGCGTCCTGGACTTTTGCAAGCGGGAGAGGTACGCTGGGGGCATTGGTGTGGTAGACAGCACTTGCTCCATGCCATGCCACATACTGGTTGCGATTGTATGGCTCTCCTGGAGCTGGAAGACGGTCTTCTGGAACAGCGACTTCTCCCTCCACGTCGCCTCTTTCCCGTGCTGCGCGTGTTTGATAGTCATCCGTCACTTTCTTCCCGCCAATAACAATCTTAGCGCCAAATTCGCGAAAAACAGACCGAGCCGTCACCACACCAATAGCCCGTCCTTTGTAGGAGTGGGGGATCAGGTCTCTCTCGATAAGATCCCGCTTCTCTTCGTCGTCGATGATGATTTTGTAGAGATGCTTGTGCTTCTGAAAGAAAAGGTATGAGTCACGAAACCCGATACAGCGGGCAGGTTCCGTTGAGAGCATGTATAGTCTGTCGTCTCTGCCCAGAATGGTAAACGTCCGCACGCGATACTCTCTTCCTTCTAGAAGCCGGCCATTCTTGTCAACCTTCTCTTCACCTTCGGGGTCTTCAGGCAGCAAGACTTCATCGTTGACAATCTCCATTGGGTTGCCATCGTCGTCAAGAGGAGCCTGTTGCGGTCGCGAGCCTCCTGCCCTATACTTGGCCCACCTCCCACCTCTGTGGCCGCGGAAGCCGCCTCTTCGCTTGGGAGTGGCAGCTTCAGAGGCAGCATCATTATCTCCATCATCAGATGCAGGAGGGCCGCGGTCTTTCGGTGGCCTGCCTAACCTACCGCCTCTACGTCCTCGCCGGACGGAAGGTCGACCGCGCCGTGGAGTGGCAGAACGGGACGGTGGTTCCGACCCTCGTGAAGGGGTGGGAGCTTCTTCTGCATCGTTGTTCTCCTCGTCTTCGTTCTCTGGATCCTCTTCGTCCTCCTGTGGGGTGGCTGCGTCAAGAGGTGTGGCATCTGGCATTTCTTCGTCTTCGTTGTCGGAGATGTTTGGAATGGGAGTCCCTGCGATGGTCAACGCTCGTCCATTTAAGGAAAACCAATTTGACTTACGCATCGAAGCTTGCGCAGCCTGTGCCGCCAAACGTGGACGCCGAGCCATTGTGTTGGCCAGGCCCTCAACAGTGTTTCTTTGATGTAAAGTGATGCTGAGTCGATCTTGAATGCCGCGAGGGCAACAGACTGGCAGAACGCGCCGCGCGATTCGAACCAAACTCTTGTGGTGGTGAGGGGCGAGCCACAGCGCAGTGAAGTGCAACTACGGTAGATCTCAGGAGCACATATGCATCGCTCTTCTGAGGCAGTTGACGTTGCCAACCTCAAGCGGTACTCTGCGTCGAGTGAATTTAGTGCCAATGTTGGGCTCCTCGAATTTGACAATCGTTAAACTAGGGCACGGACTTTCGTGTTAGCAGGTCGTTACAACCGCGTAAGCAACCCTCAGCCCTACCACTCGAAGTGGCCATCCACATCAATCGTGTCGAGTTACGCAACGATTGCGAACGCTTCTGTGTTATGTTCTACAACAGCTGGCTATATGCACAGGGCCAAGCCAAAGCGCTTAGAATAGAAAGCGCAGCATGACCTAGAGGGTGTCTACACCAGGTGTTGCCTCTCACCTGTGAAGCAAATAATGCGATCTCTCCCACACAGCCTTCACTACATCGAACCAACCGACACTCTCAAAGGCTTGAATGTCAAGAGTCCAAACTCTTCTCTCCTCTCCGTGATAGGAAGTATTTGGCCGAACACAACGCTATCACAGTCATATTCAGAATTTTCTTTGTCTGAGTGGGGTGTCAGCAGATGGAAAAATCTTTGGAAATGAAGACTGAGATGTACGATAGCCCTTCGGTATGCAGAATAACCCAATTAGGGTTGCCTTAATCCATGACCGACGACTTTTGCCCCTGCCAGTCCTACCTCGTACACTGTCGGCAACTTACTTTGCAGGCCAGGGTAGTTGATATACTCGTATGAGTAGCGAAGCTAACGCAGTTGCATATGCTGGGATTCGATCATGTCCAACAGAACTTCGGAGAAAGCGCACATGACCGAATCAGAGAGAGGAGATCGCCGACTGTCGAATACAGCGCACATGCAAATGGCGGCTGTGACTCTCCGGGTATGAGCCTCGCTCTAAGTTCGTCACGGGTGAGTCCATGAGCCAAGTGTAGAGGGGCACAATCGCTCAACAATCGCCGAAGGAAGGAGTTCCGGAAGACCCAATATTTACGACTTGTGTTGGCTTAGTTGGCATCCCAGTAGCGTTCAGGATGGCACCTCGATGAGCGATTGGATGACGTCGATACTGTTCCTCAAAGCCGGTTTCGCCAACACTTCCCAAAAGCATTCGGCAGATGAGGTACCTAGGACCACGATGGGCGAGAGATGCATACCGATGGGAGGTCGGTTCGCCTTCACTGTTGCCTCCGATCGCTGAGTCGTAAGCTGTCTTTGCGAGCGGAATATCATAGGTAGCCTGTTCCAGCACAGCCCGGTTGAGGAGGTGAGAGGAGCGTGAGGAGCCTTGTCCAGTCGCACTACCTGGCATTATGAATGACATGCTTCTGGCTTGTGTCCGCCCGACGCCAAATCCCACTCCAAAGGACCTATCGATCATCGAATGAATCGATATATCGTAGATTCGGAGCGGGCGATTGGGCTGCTGCTTGGAGGAGCCCGAGACTGGGGACTCGCCCGCGAATAACCCTCTTTTTCGGAGCAGCGGTTCAGCTTGTTGCATTCTCATAAACACCCCGATTTCTGTTCGATTTCTTCTTATTGCTCGAAGATATGATCACGGGCGACCGCCAACCATTTATTCAGGCATCTCTACGCCCCCAGAACCCCTGTTATTTTAGCTTTTATTCTCACTCGCTGCTACCTCAAATTTTGCCATCTTCAGTCCACTTCCCGCATCCCACCTCTCCTCCCACTCAGTGGCATCCCTTCTCCCGTTCACTGGCGAGCCACATACACACAATACCTCGTACCCTTGCAGCCCTTAACCCTCCTGGCCTGGGCCCGCCGAATTCTCCAAGTGACAATTTTTGTCCCTCGCCTGCAGCTCGATTATATCACCAGTGCCCGCTCCTGTCGAGCTCACCGTCGATACCACGCTTTGGCACAATTCGATACTTGGCCAGACAAGTTCGCATTCCCACCTTCACCTCCACCGATTGTGCGATTGGTCGCCGTTCTTGGATTTCAGGAACTTGGGATAGGTCTCCGAAGTAGGACCTGCAATCCTTGCCGACCGAGATCCCGAATTTCTCCAACTTCTGCAGCAGTTCCGTCATTTGCATTTGAGCCTGCGCCCGGGAAACTCAGGAACCAGCTCCCCTCGCTCCAACGGGTGAGCGCGGCGACACTTGACTGACAACCTCTTGGACAAAAGTTGTCATTTCGTTGAAAGAGAAGGGAACTCAATAGTGAGGCGGCCAACATGGCGCAGGCCGGTCTCAACGCAAACCCAACTGCAGCTGCAGATCTGTTAAGACAAGCCATGGCACAAAAGTACGTCCCGATCTTTTCCTTAGTCCATACGAGCTTCGTTTTGTGACGAACCATGTATGACTGTCTCCCTGGATGGTGGGGTTTGATCTTCTCCAGCCTCGGGTCTGGGAAGTTGGGAAAACGGCTGTGTCATTGTACGTTTAGACACTTTGAGCCTTTGAACTGTGTCGGATTTCAAAGTTGCTGTGCTGAAGGTGGAGGAGCATCGTGGGGCAGCAAAATGTCTCGACCGGTCCAGGCAGGAAGTGGTCGCGTACAATCTTCAGGCGATGCTCTGTCTGCAAGCGTGAACCCATTGATGTCCTTTGCTGACCCACCAAGCAGCAGTGCGCGACACGAACACCGACATGAAGACTTCCACGACCTCGTTGGATCGAATTCACCGACTCCTTCCGGTGTGGAGACACCGCGGCCTGACCTCCACGACAAGCGGCTCCCAGGTATTATGCACAGCTACTTTGGCCAGGTGGGTAGAGATCCCTCTCAGATTACACCGTCATGGTCATCTCAAGCTGGCACACTCCCTGAGCATCAAGCAAGTGAACAAAATGCATCTTCATCTCAGAAAGAGGAGGAAGGGAAGGGCAAGAGCAGGAGGGTGTCAACCGCCTCTATAGGCTCGATGGTGATGGTGGAGCGGGAACAGCTCTCAGTTCCAACACCACCACCGGATGAGCCGCACCCAGAGTCTCTACGACTCATGCCTGAGACCGACCCTCTCCGACTGCCACCCACACCTATTTCATCCGCTGCTTCAATGGTGAACAGAGACGGCGAGGCTGCGGAAAATGGCGGGTCCCTGCTAGACGGCGGTCTCGCATCCATCACGCAGG
Organism: Cladophialophora carrionii CBS 160.54; assembly: GCF_000365165.1. NCBI lineage: Eukaryota > Fungi > Ascomycota > Eurotiomycetes > Chaetothyriales > Herpotrichiellaceae > Cladophialophora > Cladophialophora carrionii. The sequence continues at coordinate 820,517 of NW_008481827.1, read as the reverse complement.
CTTTGAGGAACTTTGTGCTTCCCAAATCCACTTATAGCGTCAAGGATCGCCGCCACCAGTCTCTACCCGTCTCAAGTGTTACGAGAAGCACCGTTTCCGCGGCACACATCTCAAACCCTGCGTCGTCCACTCATTCCTCGAGAACACAGAGCCCCAGGTCCCCTTCTCCAAGTCATGCTAAGCCTCCATCGTCTGAAAAGTTGAGAGAGTCAGATGAGCTAACTTCAAACGTGGCCCCTGCGCTGCGTGAAAAGAGTACTCCTCCTCACACGCCCCGAGCCCTATCCCAAGAAGATTACCGTCGGGCCGATACTCGGTCCCCTCTGTCCAGCACAAGCACAGCTAGCAGTGATAGACACACCCAGATCGAGCAGAAGCGTCCGCTCAAAGATCAACTACCCACGGGCAGCACTCCACGAGGAAAACTGAGTATCAAGATTGCCGAAGGACGCAATCTCAAACCATCATACGATCCATATGTGGTGTGCCAATTTGAGTGGAACGAATATGTCTCCAAGGGAGCAAGACATGACAAAATGGATGTCGACGAGGATGACCGAAAAGGAGCTGTTTCCCAGTTGTCATCCGTCCCAATTCGGCGGACCGACAGCGACATGGGTAAGCCGATGGCGATTCCTATGAAGAGTCGCCAGAGTAGTACGAATGGTAATGGAGAGGAGAGGGGACTGAGCAAAGTCTCTGATCCTCAGTGGGATCACGAGGCCATGTTGTAAGTCATCGCCGGGGTTGTTGGCCTTCCTTGTGCCTGTTACTGACTCGTTTCTAGCGACGTTGTCAGCGATCAGTCAGAGCTTGATGTTACAGTCTATGATCGCCAGTCGGAAACATTTTTGGGCCATGTTCGGCTATGTCTGAAGCTCACAGAACAAAATCCCACTTTAGAAGGATTTTTCAGACTGGAACCTCGCAGTGCCGAGGACCAAGACATCTCAGGCGAGATTCACATTCAAATGCACTTCCAGAAAGTGGAAAAGAAGCACTTCGGGCCCAACGACTTCCAAATCCTCAAACTTATTGGGAAGGGAACCTTTGGTCAAGTCTATCAGGTCAGGAAGAAGGATACTGGACGGATTTATGCCATGAAAGTGCTATCAAAGAAAGTCATCATCCAAAAGAAAGAAATTCAGCATACCATCGGAGAACGGAATATCCTGGTTCGGACAGCCACGACAGAGTCGCCGTTCATTGTCGGTCTCAAATTCTCGTTCCAGACTCCTTCGGACCTCTATTTGGTAACTGACTTCATGTCGGGAGGAGAGCTGTTCTGGCATTTGCAGAAAGAAGGCCGATTCAAGGAGGACCGGGCAAAGTTCTATATCGCAGAACTTATTCTAGCCCTGAAACATCTTCACCAATCTGACATTGTCTACCGGGATCTCAAACCCGAAAACATCCTACTCGATGCCAACGGACACATTGCGCTGTGCGATTTTGGACTGTCCAAGGCCAATTTGACTCAGGACGACACCACGAACACTTTCTGTGGAACAACCGAGTATCTTGCTCCGGAAGTGTTGCTCGATGAGCAAGGGTACACCAAAATGGTTGATTTCTGGTCACTAGGCGTCCTGGTCTTTGAGATGTGTTGTGGTTGGAGCCCGTTCTATGCCGAAGACACCCAGCAAATGTATAAGAACATTGCATTCGGCAAGGTGCGGTTCCCAAGAGACGCACTGAGCACCGAGGGTCGAAACTTTGTGAAAGGCCTACTCAACCGCAATCCGAGACACCGACTTGGTGCGAACGGAGACGCCGAGGAGTTGATGGCACATCCGTTTTTCGCCGACGTTGACTGGGATGCCCTGGGCAAGAAGAATCTAGTCCCTCCTTTCAAGCCGAAGTTAACCTCAGTTGCCGACACATCCAACTTCGATCCGGAGTTTACAAATGCTCTCAACACGTCATCTTCTCTCAACGCTCGAGCAGCCGCTCTAGCTGCCGGTGCAACCGCCGAGTCAACGCCATTATCTCCTACCATGCAGAACGCCTTCCAGGGCTTCACATTCGTCGACGAGAGTACAATGGAAGAACGCTTTGGCGGAAGAGACAACCAGTATGATGACCGGGTCGATGAAAATTCTCTCTCACGTTCCAGAACAAAGGAGCACAGAATGAGCGGGGTCCAAAAGACGGGTGATGATGGATTCTTCTTCGAGGAATGAAGAGATGGCTACTGAAATTGTGTTGTCATGGCCAGTGAAAGTCCGTTGATACCAGCCACACAGACAGTCTCGCAGAGGTGCGAGATCGAACTTGTTCATAATACCCCGCAAACAAAAGGCATAACAGGGGCAGGTGGGAAAAGTGTCGCATTTCCGTTTCTGCATGAGCTGGTCGTGTGCATAGCATGAGTTTGTGCGTTCCTTTTTCCTTCGTCGTGCGCATTCGTGCGTTGTGAGCTTGAGCTAGCAGAGCACGACATAGCATGACCGATACGGCCTGCACCAAAAGCGAATGATTTCACATCAGGGCTATCGATGCTCTGGCTTGACCACTGATTTCTCATGCTGCTCAGGCATTGTGTTTCATTCCTCAAAGGACGCTACACGAAGAGCAGGGTCTCTTGATGACGAAAATTGATGGTTATGATGTTGCTGATGATAATGCGTGTACTGTAGCTTACTGCGTGAGCCAGGCATGATATGCATGAGATGTCCAATGATCAATGATAGTTTCTTGTTGCGGGTGGTGGTTGTCATGACAGTGCGTAGGTGTAAGACCGTTACTATCATACGAGCACCGGGATATCAAATATCGAACCGTGGACACTGGACAATGGACCATGAATGATGAGCAATGCACACACAACAGGGAAGTATATTCGTTTTTGTTCGCTCTTTGAGTACGTGTGAGGATATGTGGGGAAAGCGAGGCGAGGCACAATTGCAACACCGACGAGTACCCCGACTTTGATTCAGGGTATGATGTGTTTCGTGGGCAACACCTTATGCTGGGGCGACGAAAAGAGAACTGAAGAGTTTCGGTCTAATAGAGGTGTTTGTGGCTTGGTCATTAGAGGCGACGCCGCTCCTCTTACAGTAGTAGGGGCCTCCTCTCATGTTCTCCGCTGGTTTCCGTGTCTGGCTCTCACGTCCACTATGACGGCTCGTCGAGGCTATCCTCCCGCCAACTGAGCCTTTTTATATCATTACGACTAGCGCAGGTCTATGGGTTGATTACACCCTGTTCCCCGTCTCGGCCCCTCCGACTTGCCCGGGCTCAAGGACCTTACTCCTCTGCTCTGTCCCGACGGGTGGTTTTCCAGACTTGGCGGCTAAACGTGCGTCTTCCTCAGACATCTTCTCGAACCCTTTGTCTGCCATGCCTTTCTGGCCGAATGTGGTGCCCACTGCGGCTTGTACAGATCCGGCTACACCCTGGGCCATTCCCTTCAGATCTCCGGCGATCTTGCTGGCGGAGCTGGCGCCCGGGGCCGTGGTGGGATCTGATGAAGTGTAGGAGGTTTTGTCCCCAGCGCTGGTGGATTGGTAATTCGTTGTTGAAGGCGTGGCACCAAAGCTTTGGTCAGGGGTGGAATCTTGACCTGGTGGCGCAGTGGCTTGGAGATTGCTTGCGTTGTTCAGGTTGGCGGAATTGGTGGTATTCGGAGTGGTCATTTTGTCGGTGGATTGTCAGGTCTGGTGTGTAGATGTGAGCGAGTTGGAGTTTGTGGGGGGTAAGGATGCTGTGTGGATGAGGCGGCGTGGTCGTGGCTGATGAGAGAAGGGGAGAGTAGAGAGAGGTCGTGCAGGGGGCTGTGTTGGTGCTCGGGGGAGGGATGGGAACGGGAAGGGAAGCCCTACCGTGTACGTTTTAAGTCTGGAGATGGATCAGTGCGAGAATGTCCTCGAGATACCTAGGGTAGGTAGTTTCCAGGTGTAAGAAGGACGACGAGTGTCACACCACGGGTCTGGGTTCTGGAAGATACAGGCCAACGTGTTTACTGAAGGGTCACGCAATTGAAGAAGTGACAGCAGACATCGACAAGTTCAGTTTACACTGGCAGAAATACGGATTGGAGGCGCGAGAATACCTTTCGTCGCTTGTCTTTGGCTCCAACTGACTCTTTCTCTCTGAATTGCATCCGATGTGGAGGTTGCCATTCACATGTTGCTGTTTTCTCGAAATAGCTCGTACTGTTCGGTGGAGGTTTGCCGATGACGTTTGACTACGTCATACGAGCACACAGGAGTTGTACTCCGTAATCATTGTGCTCTCACCGACTCTTTGAGCCACCGTAGCTGATACGAGGCTCCATGTTACGGTGGTCAAAATGAGCTGTGCGGCATTCTTATAGGGATAACGCTTGGCGCGACATTGCTCGGAGATCCCCGGCTATGATTGGTCGTGCGTTATGGGTAGAAGGGATCTGCATCTATTCCTAGCAAAACTGCAAGAACCACCTCAGAATCTTGAGGTTTTACCTCAGTTTGCTGGGGCGCTATTTTTGTCTGCGGCTGGACGAGCTCATTCCCCGTGCTGCCAAGGTAGGGACAAAGTGGTAAGTGAACGTGGAGACGGGAGGCTAGTCCTTACCCCTCTTGAGCCTCATCAGAGACCTCTGCCTGCCCGCTCTCAGCCGCATTTCAGCCTGATCGTGCATTCGTCAACATAACCTCTTATCGTTGTTTCGCGCATTCGGGGTCATGGCCGGACGATCAGTGCCCCCATAAGGCGTCAACAAGGTATATCAGCTGTGGATTCATACACGCATGTTTTCACACACTGGCACCGAAACTACAGCCTCGAAACGATCCTGGTTGGAAGACCTACCCACTCCTGCATCCTTTCTTCAGACAAATCAATGTGCCACCCTTATGACACTGGAGCTCGCATGACATACATCTCACCAGACCTTATCCACTAGTGGAAGCCGTGCTGTTCTCTTCCATGTAATACGCGCCTTTTCGAAACCACCACAATGCGCCTTTTGAAATTCAGTAGTGATGGTGAGCTGAGCTTTACCAGCTACTTGATCGAAGATATTCCACGCTACGCGATCCTTTCCCATACGTGGGGAGCGGAGGACGATGAAGTCACATTCAACGATCTGAAGGACGGATCTGGCAAGAGCAAGCTTGGCTATAAAAAGATTCAGTTCTGTGGCGAACAAGCTCGGAGAGACAGTCTACAGTACTTCTGGGTGGATACATGCTGCATCGACAAAGCAAACCATACCGAGCTCTCGGAAGCGATTGTCTCGATGTTCAGCTGGTACCGTGATGCCGAGAAGTGCTACGCGTACCTGTCAGACGTGTCGGTTGGTAGCGACAACAGCAGCGAATCTGAGTGGACGCAGGACTCAGCCTTTAAAGAAAGCAGATGGTTCACACGGGGCTGGACACTTCAAGAGCTACTTGCCCCGAAATCAGTCGAATTCTTTTCGCGAGAACGTGAACTGCTGGGCGATCGGAATACACTTGAGCAAGAGATCCACGAGGTGACCAAAATTCCCATCGCGGCTCTCCGCGGCTCTCCTTTAACTGATTTCAGTGTTGACGAGCGGATGCGGTGGGCAGAGAAACGGATAACCAAAAGGAAAGAGGATAAGGCATATTGTCTACTAGGGATTTTCGGTGTATTCATGCCTCTTTTGTATGGCGAAAAGGATCACGCGTACATTCGGCTCAAAGATCAGATCGACGGATATCGTGAAGGCTCCATCCATATCCCGTTGCCGAGGAACATGAATTTTGTCGGGAGAGATCAGATCGTTCAAGATATCCATACGGCAATTACTTCTCGCCAGGTCCAAGGATTCGATTGTATTCGATGTGCCGTGTATGGCATGGGCGGTATCGGAAAGACACAAACAATTCTCGAGTACGCTTATAGGTACCGAAAGGTTTTCTCATCCGTTTTCTGGGTGAAGGCTCATAGTTATGAATCTGCTGTGAAGAGCTATTGCACCATTGCACAGAAGATCGGACTCGTCAGAAGGCCTAGCTGGGGAGCCTGGAGCCCCGAGAACCAAGACGTCGGTACCGCAGCGGTCTTCGCTGTCAAAGAGCGGCTGACCAGCAGGGAATATAGCAATTGGCTCCTCTTGTTGGACGGTTGGGATGACTTGGACGACGAGAGGATGGAGTCCTTGATCCCTCACGCCGGTTCAGGTGTAGTCCTGATCACAAGCCGAAGGGAGGACTTGGCTCGGGCCGGATGCAGTTTCAATCTTCCACTAATGGAGGAAGCAACCTCGTTGTCACTTCTTTCGAAAAGCTCATTGACTGATTATGGTGATTGTAACCCAGAAGGTAAAATCCTGTGCACGAAGGCCACGGAATCTTATGGCTGACTGGAAAATCAGAACTCAAGGCCGCGAAAGAAATCGTGAGAGTACTGGGGAATCTACCTTTAGCCATTGATCAAGCAGGAGCACATATGCATGCTCGGAAGATGCAAGCCGCAAAATACCTATCACGCCTTACAGAGAATGCAGAGACGCTGGACTGGAAACCGCCGACAAATACGTGGGCCTACCATAACACAGTGCTAAGCTCTTGGGACTTGACTTTCAAAGAGTTTGAGAAATCACACCCTGATGTGTTTGCGATGTTCCAGGTTTGCGGGTTCCTTGCTGGCGAGAACATCAGTGAAGACCTGCTTACGTCTGGCTTCAAATCCGCGGGCATGGGTAAGTAGCTTGTTATTTCCAAGACGGGATCGACTAACACGGTGTAGACGCCCTGGCGCAGGTCGTGGAAGATGGCATGGGAAATCTCTTCTCCTTCTCTCTCGCAAAACGCGAGGCTGGAGATGGGTTCTCAATCCATACAATCGTTCAGACATGCGTTCGCCAAAGATTATCCAAACTCCAAAGACAAACGTATCTGGACAGCGCGATCTTACTTGTTGCTGGTGCTGCACGTGAGTTGTCGTCGCAGCGCCAGCTAGATTGGCTTACATATCGGCAATTGCTTGCGCATGTTAATAGTTGCCAAAGGCATCTGGATGACGCCCTCCAGCGCACGACGTGTGTTGTCCCTGCAAAAGAGTTCTTCATACTCGGACGAGTCTGCGATCAGTTCGGCCAACCCGATCAGGCGATTCGCTGGTTCAAGCAAGGACTCAATACAACGACACACGTATCCACACAATCGAATTTTGAATGCCGTGACGGTATTCTTACAGTCATGCTCAACAAAGGCCAGTTGCACGAGGCATTGGCCGGGTTCCAAACGCTATATGCCGAAGCGATTACTCAACTTGGTGTGCAACATGAATTAACGAACAAGATAGCCAACAGTATCGGTATAATTCACAAGAACATGGGTTCACTGGAGCAGGCTTTGGCATGGTACGAAACATCACTCTCTCAGGTGAGGGAGAAATTTGGCGAACGAGATCAGAGAACACTCGCTACCTGGAACAACATTGCTGTGATTTATAAAGAACAAAAAGAATACGGAATGGCGCTCGACCTCTTGCAGGATGTGCTAGGGAAAAAGGAGGCAGCTCTGGGAGAGGAACATCCCTCTACTCTTGAAACACTCATGAATCTCGGCAACTTGTATAGGCACTGTGAGCGATACGATGAGGCGCTTCGTTTCCTGCACCGAGCTCTCCGCGGAAGGGAGAAACAACTGGGGAAAGACAATCCGAAAACACTGGAGGTGAAAGGTAATATCGCCAGCGTTTACTTCAAAAGCGGTCGGCTTGAAGAGGCCATCAAGCTACATGAGGAGACTTATCACGGTTATAAACAGGTTTACGGGGCTATGCATCACGCTGTACTCACTTTGGCCGACTGGTTAGGGGGATCCTATTGCCGAAAAGGGTTATATGTCGCGTCGCTTAAATGGTATGAAGAGGCCTTGTGTGGCAGGCGACGACTCCTCGGAGAAGGAAACACAAAGACTTTAGAGACCGTTACAAACATGGCAGAGGTTTTCGAATTCCAAGGTCGATTCTATCGGGCAATGATATGGTACAAATGGGCATTGGATGGATTCAGACGCGGATCTGGTTTGAACAATTATAGGGCGCAATTACTGGAGCATCGACTTAGGGCTCTCCTTCGCCAATGGCACCAAAGAGCAAGAGAGGTGCGGTCCAGATGACAAGCGACAGCCTCTGCTCGACATCTCATCAGTCCCGACAGCCGCGATGCCATCTCATACGTGGCGGCCCTTGAGCTACTACCAATGCAACGGGTAATCACCGCATATTCAGGACAGCGCGCGGCCATAGGGGCCTCGCCGCTCACGGCGCTTTCCCGTCCGATCTGTTTCTGTATACACATGCACCGACGACAACCCTCCCATGCAACCGGACACATTTCCATGCAAGACTCTTATGAACACTTATGACTCCCCGCAGACGAAAATCTCAAATAGTGTCGACAGAACCTCGCCCGCGCCGGGTACCTTGCTCAGAAGGTCGCTGGTAATGGTCTGCTCCAAGCTGTTGCAATCGGCGTTTGCGGGCGGCACGCAACTCACACCGACAGAATACATCATCTGGGCTTGGATGGCGTTGTCGTCACTGCCCTTCAGCACGACGGACGCAAAGCTGATGGAATCGAGAATCAGGTCGTCGTCTTCGGCTGACCCCGTGGTATCGACCCTGCTGTTTGTGTCCGTCTGCGTGACGGCCGCCTGCATCAGTCCGCTCATGTAGTCGCGCTCGTCAGCGTTGTCGTACGACCCTGTCATTGTGACGCTGAGGGTGCAGTCCTCGTTCAGGTGCTGGAAGGGCTTCGTTAACGGGGTGGTCGGGTCGCAGGCTGTGGCGCCGCAGCTTGTCTGCACGCCCGACTGGACCAGCACCGCGCCGCCCAGGTCGACCGTGATGAGGGACTTTCCTGTCGAGACCGTGGCGACGGGGTTGGCTGTGGGCGCCGGCGCCGTCACGGGTGCAGAACCAGGAACCACCACAACGGCCGGCTGACTGGTTGTGAAGCACGTGAGGCTCGTGCCTGTCAAGAGCGTGCACACGCCGGGGGTGTCGAGCGTGCCGATGAGATCCTGGCACGCCTCGTCGGAGTAGAAATTGCACTGGAAGGTTGGATCCGCGCTGAGGACGTTGACGGCCAGGTATCGGCCCGCTGAGACGCAGGCGGTGCTGTCTGAGTTGCCGGCCGTTGTCACTTTGTCGATGGTCGCCTCGCCGTCGCAGCTTGCATCGCCTATGAACGTCTGGATGTGGATATCCGCGAACACGATGCTCGCCAGCAGAAGCAGAATGAGAGCCCACTTGTTCATTGTTATTTTGATCCGGTGTATTTGCCTGTGGATAGGGAGGGACATATAGATTTGAAACGTTGCTAGGCTGCAGATTAGGGGAGGTCCTGGTGTCAACAAGTCTCTAATTTGTACTTTGTCAGTTCAATCCTTTGCACGAGCTGGACATTTCGTTTTATTCCTCCCAGACTCGAGTCCGGACAATTCTCCGTATCACATTTCGGCGCGTCGTGCGTGGGCTTGCTTCGCCACGATGTGCCATCTCCGCGTGTCCCTTGTGTGTATCGGGACGACTCCGCCTTCCAGACGAGGAGTTGCGAAAGTAGGAGGCGATACACTTGAATGCTCGGTCCGGATCCGACAGAGCGAATGTGCCGCGAATCGTACCAAAGGGCCTGTTGAACGTTTAAGCCTCATCTACCGAGGAGTGTGGCAAACGAGCTTTGATGGAGAGGCTGCGTTGTTGATTGGCTTGTCTAGAAGGTTATACCGCCCTTCCGCCTCGACGCGCGTTGAAGGATGCTTTATGCTTAGTAAAGTCGCAAACGCACTTCAGACAAGCGAGTGCCTTTGGTGGTGAGTCACCAGGCTCACGACGCGGACAACGCACGAACCCAGACGTTCTCACCAACAGAAGACTTGTTCATCAAAGGCGGACCTGATCGAGGTGGGATATGGAAGGTGAAAGTTCATTGTCCCTATGAATCAATTTCCCATTTCAGCATACACAGTACACGCACTCCTACCTTAAGCCGGCGAGCCTTTGCACGTACCGCGAACGACCGGAATCATCCCGGGCCAAATCAGCCGATGTACTTGAAGCGGACTTGCTAGCATATTTGCCCCTGCCACGAAGGAGTCCTCACCACTATTGATACTACCATCGATCGGGTCCTGGGCAGAAGGTACCGCCGAGATGGAGTGATTGGGGTGAGGAGGATCGAGGGCGGCAACTTCAAGACAGCCAAGGCAGTGATATGCGAGGCGCATCTGAGGGGAGAAGGAGAAGATCGAGCCCAGCATCGGGATTGAACCTTGTTTATATATGGGGTGTAGCAATAAGGGAGGATGGTGCTCTTTGGGCGCGACGGGCGCTTTTCAAGAGATGCTTGCTCTACACGCACGTGACGCACCAGAGCACAAAAGCATGTGGTCTTCCTGCGCTCCGCCCAACCAACTACGGCCACGCATTCCTCGGCGAAGATGCACTCCGGACAGAATCATCGGCGTCAACATTCATTCTGCTTCACCATCGCATCCCGTCCTCCAGCACAACTCATCTCCGACAGGCGATAGCGACCCATTCTAGTACACCCCGGCGATCCCGAGAATGTGAACCTGTGACAAGCATTTCCATTATTTCTACCCCTCCTACCTCTACGACGACCGGAATTCAGTTCAGCCCCGAAATGCCCACCCTGTCAGGCCACACCAGGCCGATCGAGAAGTTCGCCGCGGCGGCGGCAAAGTGTTCGATCGAGGTATGTTTCAAACCCTCGACTCGGAACTCGCGTTCGATATCCCATGCCGACAGTCTTCCCTTTCTGCACCATAGGCCACCGCCTACGGGCAATGTATCCTGAAGGACTACCAATCTACATACCAGGACATGTGCGCCAAGGAGTTCATGAGGTTGAAGGATTGTTATCTTGTAAGTGAAGTGCACTTGGCTTGGGTCTCGTCCTGATTGTGGTGTTTCTTCATTCCATTTCATTCCATCCTACGGAGCACACTGCCATTCCACCTTGTCTGCTCTTTGTAGTAGAGCTTCATGGGGAAAGGCAGCACGTGCCACAGGGCAATTGCTGGAGGTCTCCTATTCATTCCGCTTGGGGGATATGTCTGGCTTCCGTACCTTCGTCCTTGCATTTTGTTTTACGTGCTCTTCGTTTGCATCTGGCTAATTCTCCTTGCATCACAGAGACATGCTAAAAAGTCGTGATATGGACTTCCTGTATTTATCTTCCCTGTCTGGCCTGGCCTGGCCTGGCCTTTGTGGCACATACCAACACATCAGCCTTAAAGAGGCAATCTAGCCTGCGTCCGCAGTATCTCTTCCTTCGTGCACCGTCCATGGTGGTGTTCGTGGTATACTGCTCAAGGGCTCTAAAGCTTCAACAACCTCAACAAGAATGTCGCCTTGTTCACTTCCTGTACCTCTTCTACAATGACATCGTCCTTCTCGTCACCGTTCGCAATCACCCCATCCATCTCGGTGACGACATGCTTATCGACTGGTCGTCTGAGCGCTTTTTCGATATAACTTGCCTGGGTCTCAAACACTTCCTCTAGACCAACCTGATCGGGATCGTCCTGCACCTTGTATTCCATCTTGACGTCATCGGTCGGCTTGAGGTTCGCTTTCTTGCGAAGCTGTTGGACGCGGTTGATGATTTCTCGAGCAAGACCTTCCTGAGCAAGTTCGGGATGGATAGCCACGTCGAGGATCGTCAGGACATCGTTATCCGTGTTGGTCTCCTGGTCTTTGGAGGTTTCGGACTCTTTGAGGCTGCGTCTCACCACGAGGTCGCCCTCCACCAGTTCGATACCCGCCACCTGAAGCTTGCCTTCAGAGAGGTATGTCTTGCAATCATTGCTCGTCACGTCCGGGAGCGCTTTCTTGACCTTTTGCATGTCCTTCTTCAGTTTCTTGCCCAGTACAGGCCAGTCTGCTGTTACACTGTATTGGACGTTGTACTTCTCTTCATCCGAAGAGAGGACGAGGTCGCGTACGTTGAGTTCCTCGGTGATGTAGCCTTCCAGAGACTGCACGTCGTCAAGATACTGCTGATCCTTGTGGATAACGACCAGAGTCATCAGTGGTGTCTTGAGCCCAATGGTTCTTCGCTCGCGAGACTGCCGGGCTAATTCGATGACTTTCTGCATCCGGCCGACTCTCCTCTCGATGACAGGGTCAAAGAGTTCTTGTCGGACTTCCGGGAATGGTAGGAAGTGTACACTTCGCATGTCTTCGCCGTACAGTGATTTGGGGATGAACGGGAGGAGTTTCGAGTAGATGAGGTCCGCGATGAAAGGTGTGAAAGGTGCCAGTCCTCGGACAAGAGTGTACAGGACGTCGAAGAGCGTGTTAAGCGCATGCAGTGTGTCATCTACACCTAGTTCACCCTTCAGTCTCTTTCGGTTGAAACGAATGTACCAGTTTGTGGTCTCATCAATCAAGTTGAGCAAGCCCGGCACAACGGTATACAATCGATAGGCTGCCATCTCTTCGTTGATGTATTTCAACAGTGACTGAGTGCTGGCCAATATCCATTTGTCCATGACGTTCGTGTTGGTCGTTTCCGCCTTGGGATCAAATACGTAGTCGATACCCTCGACCTTCTTCAAGAGCTCGACTTGACCCTCAAAGAACTTGTAGCTGTTCCATAGTGGTAACAAGACCTTAGCCACGATTTCCTTGACTCCAGACTCTTTGAATCTTAGTGGTTCGGCTCGTACAACAGGTGAATTTATCATGTACAGTCGCAGAGCGTCAGCTCCATACTTGTCGATGACATTGGTAGGATCGGGATAGTTCTTGAGGCGTTTGGACATCTTCTTGCCATCCTCAGCTAGCACGATGCCGTTGACGACACAGTTCTTGAAGGGCAGCATCTTCTTGAGCTGGACACCCAAAACGACAAGAGTGTAGAACCAACCGCGAGTTTGATCGAGGCCTTCGGCAATGAAGTCACCAGGAAATGTATTCTCGAAGTGGTCGGAGTTCTCGAAAGGGTAATGTGCTGAGGCGTAGGGCATGGATCCCGACTCGAACCAGCAGTCGAATACTTCCTCCACCCTTCGCAAGGTCCCATTCCCTTTCTGGCTCGGGATGGTGATGTCGTCAACCTTGTCACGGTGGAGATCATTGATTTCGCCCTCGTAACCACTGAGTGTCTTCAGCTCCTCTATGCTTCCAATGGCAATGACTTCGGAGTAGTCTTCATTCGCCCATAGCGGGATTGGAGTACCCCAGTACCGATTTCTCGAGATGTTCCAATCACGAGCATTCTTGATCCAGTCCGCAAACCGCTTCTCCTTGACGAAGTTGGGAACCCAGTGAGATTTCGCAATGCCGTCAAGCATGTCTGGGATGATACTCGGCACTTTGTCGTTACCGGCAATATTGACGAACCAGCCTGATACTGCGCGATATATGAGAGGTGTATCCGATCGCCAGCAGAACGGATATTGATGGGTTATCTGGCTATCTCGAATCACTCGGCCAGTGCCCTTCAAATGCTTAATGATATGCTTGTCTGCTTCCTTCACATGCTGACCGGCAAAGTCCGTCACTTCTTTGGTGAATTTTCCCGTTTCGTCCACAGGATTTGGGGGAAGATAGTCGTGGCTGATGATACCATTCTCCATAGCCACGCGAAAATCCTCCTCACCAAATGCTGGTGCTTGGTGAACAATGCCCGTTCCGTCATCCGCTGTAACATAGGAGGCATTCAAGACCCTGAAAGCACGGTCCTTGTACTGGTCGTAGAAATAGTCGAAGGGTGGCAGATATTGCTTGCCCTTGAGATCGGAACCCTTTAATTTCTGCAGGATCTTGAACTTGGCCTTCTTGGGATCCTTGTAAAGTGTCCGTAACAATGACTCCAGCATGATGAATTGGCGGCCGGACTCTTGATCGAGGAACTTGATGTACTCGAAGTCGCCATTGACAGCCAAGCCAATGTTCGAGGGCAGGGTCCACGGTGTCGTTGTCCATGCCAACAAACTGGTGTCCGAATCCTCCACAAGCGGAAAAGCAACCACGACGGCCGGGTCTTGCGCATCCTTGTAATTGGATTGAGCTTCATGCTGACTGAGGGGTGTGCTCAGCGCTGTCGAAAAGGGCATGACTCTGTAGCTGCGGTAGACTTGGCCTTGGTCGAATAACTGCTTAAACGCCCACCACACCGACTCCATGAAGCTGGGATTCATGGTCTTGTAGTCGTTGTCGAAATCGATCCACCGACCTAGTCGGTCAATCGTCTCTCTCCACTCTGTCGCGTATCTCATGACGATTGCCTTGCACTCGGCATTGTATTTGGCAATTCCCATCTCTTTGACTGCTGCCGGGCCAGAGATATTGAATTTCTTGTCAATCTCGTACTCAATTGGCAGGCCATGCGTGTCCCAGCCGAACCTCCTCTCCACGTAGAAGCCCTTCATTGACCAGTATCTCGGAATGATGTCTTTTATGGTGGAAGCCAGTAAATGGCCATAGTGGGGGAGGCCGGTCGCGAATGGGGGGCCATCGTAGAAGGTGTACGGCTTGTTTCCTTTGGACAGACGCAGCTGGGTCTGAAAAGCGTCGATTTCTCGCCAGCGCTTGAGCGTCTTTGCCTCTTCGGCCGAGAAGTCGACCGCCATGTTCACTGGAATTTCAGCAGTATGGTCGGTTGTAGAAGAGGGGGATTTTTCAATAAGTTGGTGGAGTAAGTGAGTGGCCGCAGAAGATTATGACTCCCGTTCTCGAATTCGTGTGATTGGCGGAAGTAACAACGCATTCCAGCCTCGTTTGAAGGCTGCAGCCTTGCCGCCTTATGTAAGCCGGGCTACTAGCCTAATCCACACCGAACGCAGCCGCACCCAACCTGGTCACTCAAATCCCCGGCGCCGCTTTAAACATCGCTCACCTTCCACTCATCTTCGATTCACTTTTACATATCTCAATTTCCAAATCTCCGTGCCTACCTTCTCTGCTCGACAATGACTTCTGCGTTTGCGTCAGAATAGCAGTCCGCATCCGTGGGCGAACCAATTTCCCTTTTTTGGGCTCTTCAACTGGATGGAGATCCTCATCTCTTCCACTTCATTTCCCGTCCCTTCGAACGTCCCCTCTGTCCAGAAAGCGGGCTTTTCTCCGTGTGCTGAGGTCGAGGCCCTCCTTGCCTATGAATAGTTGTATTTCTCCAAACGAGGTCGCTTCGCGATCTCGTTCTCTATCGACTTGGATAAACAGCTCCCTGTCATTCACTCCCTGGCCAAGGGAGGGGCTGCCCACGAAGTCACCGCGTGAGGGACAAGCTATAGGCTCGAGCTGCGGCCAGAGGCCACAAGAGAGCCGCACGTAAAAGAAGGAAAACTACGTAATCAAGGAAGTATAAATCCAAGACCAGAAAGAATCAAGGTGCAACCCTGTTCAGCTACGTCTTGAACTACCTGCCGGAGCGACTTGGTCGGCCACTGTATGCAAAAGCCGTAACCACATATGGCCATAACTTTTCTGTCCCTGTCAATGTCATGGTTTCCGAGCAGACGCTCGAGGTTTTGCAGATCTTTACGCGCAGATTCCGAATCACGTTCTAACTCTCGTTGGCAGAGGACACGCTAATAGCAGCCCATGATGAACGAACGTTTACACGTCCGGCGGCTAAGGCCTGTTGATATATGCGACAAGCTACGAAACTTGCAGATTAGGTGTGCGGTCAGAACAGAGGAATCAATCACTCATCACCCTGCGTTGAAGCTAGATAGACGACTAGGGTACGGCGTACAGAGTACATTTCTGGGGGCTGGCATGATCATTTGCTCATGTTAGCCGGCCGATAACGCCGCAGTAAGTTTCAAATTGCGCCATGGCGATGAAAATTTTCACATGTTCCACGACTAACTCCCTCAGGCCTTGGGGGTCGCTAGCCATGCGTTCGGCTTCCGAAAGAAACGTCCTCCTATTCCGACCGCCATGGTCTTTGCCACTTAATATCGCATCTTCAGTCGAACGTTGATACCGGTTTGCTTGACGAACCAATGATTCTTTGTTGACCAATTTCTTCCTGGATCCTTCCATTCAATATCCAGTTTGGTAAGAACTGTTGGAACAAGCTTGTGCATTTCTGCCAACGAGATCTATGCAGGGCAAATTAGCTCTTCTTCATCATCACGTTGTGGACAGGTAACTCTTACATTCTTCCCGATACATGTTCTGGTGCCGTAACCAAACTGGAACATGTATCTATCCATGTTGGCAGCAGCAGCTGGATCGAGCCAGCTTTCCGGTCGGAACTGGTGCGCGTCGTCGCCGAAAACCTTTCGGTCGAAATGGATCACTGCAGCGTTGATGCCGACTCTGTAACCTTCAGGAACATATTTGCCATTGAATTGTAAGCCCCCTGGGGGCATCAACCTTGGCAAGGTCAAGCCGACACTTGGATGCATACGCATGCCTTCTTTGATGCAAGCACACAGATATGGCAATTTAAGCGCCTGCGCATACTTGACCGGGAAAGACAGCTCTCCTTAAGCATTGGCCTTGTCAATTTCTGCGCGGAGTCGTTCATATACTTTCCGATCTTTGACAATGTAGTAAAAGATCGACCGGATGGCAATCGCTGTGGTATCCGAGCCAGCTAGCCTGGGGGTGGAGAGATAAACCAGTCAGTGCCCGAGTCGAGTCGAGTTTGGAACCAAGAGGGCAAAGGAGGATACTCACAGCGCGATGTATGCTTCCTGCTCGACTTCTCTCCTGGAGAAATCCACCTTTTCGCCCTTCTCTCGCTGGATGTTGAATAGTTGCTGAAGCAAGTCTCGGCTGTCCGAGGTCGAGGATCCCTGGTCAAGCTCTGCCTGCCTTCGCGCAACACCTTCCCTAGCTGCAACCTCCATGGTCTCGGTGCATTTGATCGCGGCCTTCATCTTGGAGTCGAACAGCGACGACAGGAGGATGAACGGTCGAAGATAGGTAGGTGCGACGGCGACTTGACAGAATCCGGGCATGAGAGCATCCAAGGAAGAGATCCAGGACTTATAGTCAGTTTCTTGCTCCAGGAATCCAAACATTCGACCAAAGAAGAGTTCCCCAATGACATCAAAGGTGTACCTGTCAAAGAGTTGGCTGGAGAAAACCCATGGGTTCTACGGCGTGTGACACTTACCACTGGACCCAGGTTCCCAAGTCACAGTCGCGACCACTTTGAGCCAGCTGAGTGAGCTTGTCCACCATGACGGTCGTGACCCTGTCGATGGAAGCTTCGGACTGAAGGACGTTGGACAAGCTGTACACGTGATTGACAATCCGTCGTCGCTCCGAGTGAAGCCTCTCATCGACCTGAGAAAAGTTGTCCCGATACTTGGACATGCGTGGGTTGCCCCAGACGGGGTAGAAATCCGTCTTTGTCAGGGGCGCCGCCGTCCTGTAGAGAACTTTGATGGCCTCTGGATCAGAACAGGACAACTCGTTGGGAGCGATCCGGATCAAGGGCCCGTATCTGTGATGGAGGTTGCGCTGCACTCTGTCCATATCCCCGACTTTGAGCCGGCGCATCACCCACAAGCGACTCACAGAGGCGAGCCATGGCCCTGGAACACCTGCAAGGGGATGGAACTTCCTGGCGTAGATGACCCATATCAACTCGAGAGCCACCAAGAGCAAGGGCAGCGCAAGGACCGCAACCACCGGGTGGAGAAGGTACCCAACCGTGTCGATAATCGTGTTGACCAACATGTTGTATGATATCTACTGTGTGAGGGGAGTGAGTGTATGTAGACGGGCGTTTTTTGGAACAGAGTTGGCAGCAAAGCAAGCAGGCAACCAAAGCAAGCAACAAGCAAGCAAGCAACGACTTCGGGCTCTTTCTTTTTCAACGCTATCCCATGCGGCCAAGGTGCTGAGAGCTCCTTAGGAATAGCACCCTACAAAGTCGATGCTCCCTCCTCCGGCCCGACTGTTCAAAGGCGCGGCACCCCACACATGTGCCGGTCACGGGTTTCGTCAATGGTTGGGTTACTCCGTCCCAAGGTAACCCCGGCATGCTCGGCTATGGTCTAACGACTTAACTCTGGGGAAAGCCCACACGATCGACCATACCTGATGCAGCAATTCTAAAGGGGGCACCTGTCCACATGATAGGCCGTGGCTTCGTGCGCAATCCGTGTCCCTGGGCCCGGCCTCCGGAGTCCTCTTCACAGTACAGCAGCAACATAAAATGGGGCGCACTGTTCCTTATCGGGCGGCCCGCACTGCTAACTGGTCCGGTTGTGCTGCGCAAGACTGAAAGAGGCAATCCAGGCACACAAGGACATAAACGGCATAGCGGACACACATACGCACACGCGCACACGCACACGCTCCCCACATGGACGTGGAAGTCGGCTCTTTGCTTCTCTACGGAGTACTCCAGATGGAGTGCGCATTTTCCTGGAGAGAGAGATCGATCGGCTCCATGCGGGGTGCTGAGTGCGGGAGCATTGAACCCTCCATCGAGCGTACGTAACTCGGACGGGCATGGCGCGTCTCTGCTCTGGCACACAATTCGCGGCCAGTGACCGGTGCGTGACGTCTAGTATTAGCATTTGGCAAAGTTGACCCGATGCTTCAAACAGGTGACTGACCGTGTGCAGTACGGAACCAGTCTCGTCGTCGAGGTGGCTACACGGACAAACTCAACTGTGGATTTGATTATCTATCGTATGTGGTAGCTGTGTGTCTCTATTACGGCGATGTTGGCAGAAGGAGCGAATTCCCCCCATCAATCCATCCCATCAAAGACATAGAATGCGGCGCATTACTTTGACCAACTTGCCCTCACAATCCTCTGGGATGCTCTTGCTCCGCCACGCGACAAACCGATCAGGTCTGACCAGGACCACACCGTCCTCATCGACTTCCCGTAGCCGGGCCCAGTCCATGTAGATATCCTCGTAATCCTGCCTGTGGCCGATGCTGAACACCTCGATGGGAGTCTTCAATTCCTGCTTGACTCTCGCCGCAGCGCTCTGCCATGCTTCTCGCCCACCGATGCCGGTGAATAAGGTGAATCGGCCTTTGCCACTGAGATCGATTGTGGAGATCTTCTTCCCCGGCACGAGTGTCGTAAGCCAGACGTGAGGAACGCGACATCCCGGGTACGTGGACGGCTCGTAGTAGCGGATGGCATCTCTGGTAAAGTCTGGTGGAGACTTGGACTCCTCATCGTCTCCGTAGACGGCAGCTTGAGCGGCGGTATATCGCTGGTTCATCTCGATGCCCAGTCCTTGGATCTCGGATTTCGTGGCGTGCAGGGTCTTTTGAAAGGTTTGTCGCCGTTTTCGACCTACGGGGGAATTCTCCGATAATTCGTGCCAGATTTGTCTTCGCTTCTCGATATCATCCTCCAAAACTCCCAGATTGTCCCATAGCGGCCCGTAGTCGCTGAAACCTTGATTTGCCCTAGAAGTAAAGTTCATTGGCACGACGGGCTTGGAAAAGTTGGGAAGCCATGGGATGGACGGGCATATACACACCTTGCAACCACGCCTTTGCCCACCGGTTGACGTTCAGCACTGTAGGAGTCGAGCAGCTCCGGCCCAGCAAGACCTTTGAGAACATATGCGACTTTCCACCCGAGGTTGAAGGCGTCTTGGATGCACGTATTGGACCCGAGACCGTTCATGGGCGGGTGTCGGTGAACGGCATCTCCCAGGCAGAACCTGATCACATGTAAGCTGTTGCAATCACCGGGCTCAGGGCCTTGTGAGGGGATGTCGTGAAATGACACTTACACGTTCCCTTTCGAGTATTGCTCAGCAACAGTGTCGTTAATCCGCCATTTCGAGACACCGATGATTTCGGCAGGAATGGAGTCATCGCCGATGAACTCCTTGATCCGAGCCAGCCATTGTTCGTTGGTGGGTTTGTGGTCCACCCATGCTGCCTTCCGGTCGGGGAAGACGACAAACATCCATTCGTACCACGGCTTCACCATTCGCACGACGCAAATCCATGCCCAATCGGGGTGCTCCTTGTCTGGCTGCATGATCCAGTGCAGATTGCCCATACGAGCATCCATCAGGTGAGCCATGTCCACTCTGACAAGTACATTGTACGCGATGCCCTTGTCGGGCTTCTGGACCAACGGCAGATCTATCTGCTTGGCGACACGGCTTCGGGCCCCGTCGGCACCAAACAGATATCGGCAGCGGATTTGAAAACCGACGCCGTTGAGCTTGTCCTTGAGCGACACCAGGATGCGACCGCTGTCCTTGTCTTCGGTGGATGAAACATATTCGGTATCGAAGCGGCATTTGAACCCATGGAGTGTTGCATAACGGACCAGGATGGGCTCCAGGAGTGTTTGAGGCAAATCTGCCGGTACGCAAGGGCTAGCTTTCTCGTAATCGCCCTTTGACGGGTGAACAAGGTCAGCGAGAACAGGCAAGCTTCTACCAGACAGTCTGATACCTTCTGCTCGGGGTCGTTGCCCCATGAATACATCCTGCCGAACTCTTCCCCTGCGAACGAGTACGCCCATCTGACGTGTTGCATGCTTTCGTTGTGGCTGGCCACTTGGTTACAGTCTCTCTCGAGGTCAATATCCCTCAGGCATTCCATTTGCGACTTTAGTTAGAGTTCCTGTTGAAATGGAGGCAGCACTTACCCATGGCGGCCATATTGGTGATGTGCGCTCTTGGTGTGTCGGCAGTGGTTGACGCGTTTCCAATGATGATGCCTTGTATCCCTGTAATGTTTTGTGAGTTGTGCGCGCGTCTAGGGATTGCGTCGTGGACGTCCCTACCTTGTGATCCTAGAAAACATGCCAACGAAGCACCGGCCGGGCCTACGCCAACGACAAGCGCATCGGTGTCGATGACCCTGCACTGACTGTCGCCATCGGGACCTGTAAACGGGATGTCGGTAGTATCTGCAATCATGTCGGTGTCAAGGCTGCGGTAACAGACTACGTATATGCAGCGGAGAGAAGTCTTATGTATCCAGCGTTCACCGACAGGAAGCAAGGGAAAGCTTCTTACGTTGGACGTGGTATGAGACACACGGTGGAACCAGACCTTCGAAGACGAGTCCCCAGTCTATGCCTGGAAGGGTGTGTCGGAGGTTGAGGGGGTCATTTCGGGCCGTGTTTGCAGAATAGGAATTTGCGAGGCATGCACAGTCTCCCCTGCTGACACAGACCGAGACCTGCCACATATTGTGGCGTATGTGGCTGAGATGGTCTCGGTGCCATACATACTCCGTGCAGCCTTAAGATCAAGTTCCTTCTCAGCTTGAACACGCAAGATGCCTCTGCAACCAAAAGCCGCGACTTTGTAACTTCAACAACCGGCAAGAACATCGGGTCCAGGGTAGTCGGAGCTACTACAGATATCTTGGAGTCGTCTCTTTCGAGTGGGCTTCTGATAATTGAATACTGTAACTTCGGAATTGAGAGTACACGATAAAGTCTCAAGAGGCTGTGCCGATGTCATGCCTCTGATGTTGTTGCATCGACATGCCACGCTTGGGCAACCCGGGGTAAGTGACTCCCAGACCCTGGATGTCTTGTAAGAATGTCCGAACAGATCTGCAAAGAGGTGTGCTGACACTCTCTCCATCGCGCAGGCGTGATATGCTTAGTCCGAGGGTCTCTGAGGTTTGCAGAAGAGGGACAAAGCCTCCGTTGGGCGCTGTCAAGCATGGCGTCATTCCTTTGTCCCAATAGCCGATTAGAGAACCAGAAAACAAGGCAGAGTCTTCAAGTGGCCCGTCGATTGGGTCCAGATTGTGGTACTGCTTGGTTGAACGCCGCTCAGAGTCAAAAAGAGATGGCTCAGGGCTATAGTCGTGGTCACCCATGTTGCCAGCGTCGGTTTGTTCCGCCATACCGTAGGCCCAGAGTAGCAAAGCCGCTCGTGCCACCGCCAACGGCCACCACAACGGTCTGGCAGTATCTGCTGCGACGGTTGACAGGGTACGCATGATTTGCCCTGCATGGAGAAGTGCTCGTGCTGCACCTGAAGTTTTTGCCCACCTCTTGAATGAAGGCATCAGCATTCTGCCTTCCATGAAGCCTTCCTTCCCTGCAAAGAGTTGCACGTCATCAAATGAAACATAGAGCTCCATGGCTATCAAGTGTGCCATTAGAATGCACGACAAGTCGGTACCGCAACGTATGGGAGTGGCATGTGGCATGACACGTCGATACAAGAGATGCCACTTGACCAGGAGAAAATGAAGCTCCTCCCGTCGAAGCTGGCCGTATTCGGTGGAAGCCGATATTGTGCATGCCGCAGGAGAAAACTCCTCTTCTTCGGGCACAAACCTCTTGGTTTGGCTGTACTGAGACACAAGCGTTTGAATGGTGCACAGGAGCAAACGGACCTCAAAGGGGGTCACGGCGTCCTGAAACTGGAAAATGTTCCCATAGAGGAAACGCCGATGAAACGCGGCCAGTGAATGCGGACATTTTAATGCCGCAACTGGCGATGAGTTGGACATGGGTAGCTCATTTTGGCCCACTTGAAGCAGATCCTTCCATGCTTCACCACTGGAAGCAGCAAACACTGCCTCATTGCTGGGCATTGGACAGCGCATCTCGGTAAAGGACAGTGTCGTGGGTACCCCATTGAAGAGGCTGATCTCCTGCTCCACGACATACCACACATATGCCAATCTGGAACACGCATGTTAGCAACACAATCGCTGTTCACAAAGCATACCGCGTACCGCCTGCGTGTCTCCTTCATGAGCCAGTCCTTCCACTCGAGCTCAACATCGGAAAGATTGATCTCGACTATTCTTTGGTGGGCTCTTTCGTGCAGTCCTCGTCGAGACATCATCTGCCATCACGATTAGCCATGCCAGGTTGGGAGCGACGAACTTGCCGTCGTGTATGAACTTCTCAGCGCTTCCGCGAGTTCCATCTGCCTCTTGTTTCCTGACCATATACCAAATGCAGTTATCAAGATTGCGGTGCTGGTGAGATACATGTCTTTGGTCTGATTTGCATCCCTCAGAAAGATCTCGTACAGGACCTGCAAGATAATGCTTGCCAGGTCGGTCGCAAAGGTCTGGACCTCGGTTACAGGGATCATCAGCGCCCCAGACACGAATGTACTCAGAAGCTGCAATTGCATTCCAGGGCCGTTGTACTGCATCGTATGATTCTGATTCAACGTGCCAGGGTGCGTGATGGGATAGAACAAGGCCAGGCGGGAGAGATATGTATCAAAAATGACCTGGACCGTCCTCAACGGTGGGAATGTCGTCGGTATCTTCCCCATTTGGTCTTTGTCGAGCACTTTGGCAAGGACGATATGGATAGTTGCCATGATCGAGTCTCGGACTTCTTCTGGAATGGTGATGACGGAATGATTGTTCCGGGACTGGCCGAACTCATCCACCTTTGCCCAGGCCTGCTTGTTCTGAAGAAAATCACAGATGACGGAAGTCCTGAGTGGATTTCCCCTTGGGTCGGGTTTGTAAAGCTGAGGATAGTTGTCATACCTCTCACGGTCGTCGGTCGCTACATCTGAGCCTTGCATGTGGTCTTGAGGACTTTCGCCCGTTGGATTGATTTGAGCGGGATGTAAGGGGTCAGCTGAATATGATGTGTCGAGAAAAAGACCCGGTCCGCCCTGTTCATCGAAAAAGAGCGAAAAGTCATCCCAGGCAGGGCTAAAGGTGCCAGCCACCGAGGACTCGTTGCCTTGCCATCCTGAGTCTGAATTTGGCGCCTCTCTTGAAGAGGATTGATTTTCATTTGCAAGCGTGTATAGGGTTTCCGTGAACTGGAAATCCCCGGTTGCATCGGCAACGCTAGGAAGCAGTGTGCCATCGGCCATGCACGTTCCTGTGGCCAGTGAAGGGTCGTTCTTTGAAGGTGCGTCAGCTGGAGGGTAGATGTTATAGAAGGAAGGGGAAGGGCTATCTACATTGGTGAGCGATCTCGACGCATCATTCTCTGGGCCTGCTCGTGTTCTTTCACGGACTCCAGAGAGCCTTCGCTCACGCAACGACGGGTCGACACTTAATCTTTTGAATGCGACGTGATCTCTTTCTAGAGTGCATACTGACTTCTGCTTGTGGCATCGGCCGCAAGGAGACTTTCCATCACATCGTACTTTCATCCTTGCGCAACGGTCGCAGGCGGCGATTGTTCTGGTAAGCGCGAGCGGCTCGAGACCATTATTTGGACCCATGTGTGCGCCGACCGGCGGCAAGACACCATGACTCTTTTCATGGCGCTTCAGCGCATCCCTGGGGGCACAACGCTTAGTCATGGCTGTCGGCCAAATGGAACCGTATCGACCTACTTTCGCGCGAATTTTTGCGAACAGACTCCGCAAGAGTAAGAACGAAATGGATTATCTGACGTGCAAAGTCTTAGTGTTGGGGCTGAGGATTGGGATTGTTTGCCAGGCTTACGGATTTGGCGATGGCGTTGGAGGTGTTCACTGCGTGAGAACTCTTTCAAGCATTGGCTACATCGATGTTTCGGCCGCTCTTTTCCAGACATTTGAACAGGCGGTTTCGAACTGCGGCTGGGGGCGAGTACATCAGGTGGCCCTGGACTCAAACGGAGCAGAGCATCCGAGAGGCAAGACAGAATTGACAATAGCTGTAGGCAAGTGTCGCTGGATCAAGTGGCAGCGCAAAGGGCAAGCGTAGGAGTCTCCGTTGAAAAGGGAAGTACAAGGAATGGTCGAAATGGTCTGAGCAAAGTTACAAGTACCAAGTGAACTGCAATTGATTGGTGACGCCACTCGTTAAAGCGACGCATCAGAACGGAGTTCAATCCCGCCAAGGATGCGCCGAGGGATGGAGAAGCGGGGTTCAAGTTGGTTGTTTCGCACACAGCGTGACAGTCCAGGCTCAGCCGCCGAGTGCGTCCAAAAGTCAAACTCTGAAGACCGCCGTTGTGCTCTGCTGAAGCGCGTTAAGCAGTGAAAAGAAGCACTAGTAGCCACGCAACGCACCAACAACCAATGGCTGCCTCTGTTATCTGCACTACCTCGTACTCGGTTCACTAGCAGGTCTGTCCCTTGGCACAGTGCCTCGTGGGTCACGTGCCGTCCACCGCTGAATTTCCGGGGAGCTCACGGAAGAAGCCGGGGAGACATTCATTGCTTTTGATCTGGGGCTGTTCAACGGCCACTCCGCACTGGGGGGTTCCTGGGGCCTGCGCTTCTGTCAAATTAGAGCTATGGTGTGCAGTGCGTTATCTAGGTTCAGTGCAGGTGTAACAAGGAGAACGCAACAGCAGCTAATACAGACCAGGTTCCGGTCGAGATCGCGCTCACACAAGCCTCACGCAAGAAGACCACCACAGTGGACGACGACGAATTTCCCGACTTCCTCTTTCCAGGGACCATATCTACGGCCTCACGACAAGCAAGACATACTCCTTGACTTGAAGCATGCGCAACCGTCCCTGTACATATACAGTAGATCCATCCAGGCCGCTCGCCTTCGCCAAAGGTCACGCCGCACAAACTGTTCGGGTACGGAGTAGCGCAAGCCTCCAGAGAAAGATCCGCAAATGACACGGAGCACCCACGGGCATGCGTCGGTGCTCCAGGTTTACCCCACCCCCTCCGACCCGACCGGAGGAATTCCTGGGGACATGATCTAATTCTCGTGTCAGTGACTGTTCGCTACTGGTTCGGTCCAGCTGGAGACCCATGGGTTTGGTTTCCTTCTCATGTGTTCGCTATCGGATCGGTCTGGCCACCCTACGCCCTGCTGTGCAAGGCGCTGAGGCAGGGGCGCGTTCGTTGATGCAGCCTTGCTTCGTCGACCCACAGGCCGACCGCATTCGCGAAAATGGCTAGTTGGCTGGCGGTTCCTTTCGGATATCTCTCACGAATAGTGCAAAGAGGTTACCACAACCCCAGACTCGCTTGTTCGCGGGCTGCGAATGCAATGCACTGGGCAGACCCTATACATCAACGTGCAATACGGGGTGGGGGCGCTAGCACAGATTCCAGCATTCTGGGGTATAACCTCGTCCGGAGAAGGACGCAAGCAATCCCCAGACACCGATCTAGGCAAGAGGCTACAAATATGGCTTGCCATACCCTGGTGGCGGAAGCTGGTCGATGAGCTTTCGAATCCAGCTCGTCAACTTTCGCCGAAACCCGCAGCCATGACGCCCAAGACTAACTCTGAGGTCGACATCGAGAAGTCCTCAAGCAACCTCGAACCCGAAACAACCCATCTCGAGCGACCGACTATTAACCTTGGCAACGAGGCTGTCTTGCTCGATGTCACTGCCGGCCACGTTGATGGTGCTCTCCTTAGTACCTTGAAATTGGCTAAGGACGGACATGTAAGAGCAATATTCATTGTTCCCAGTCACGCAAGCTCCATAGAGTTGACTCCTTTCCAGACAGTCCTGATTCCACAGCCGTCACAAGATCCAAATGACCCTCTGAACTGGTCACCCTTCAAGAAGCATATGATCCTTGTCATCCTGGGCATCGCGGCTGGCCTGGGTGATATCACGTCAACCTTGGGAATCCCTCCCATCATCTTGCAGGGCATCAAATGGAACCTGTCTCCCGCGGTCGTCAACTACAACAACAATCTTAACGTGCTTATGCTGTAAGTAGTTCGACGTTGAAATCTGAGAGATCATATCTGACAATTGTCTTTTCAGGGCCATCGGCGGCATATTTTGGGTTCCGT
The DNA here is from genome assembly GCF_000365165.1 of Cladophialophora carrionii CBS 160.54. Lineage (NCBI taxonomy): Eukaryota > Fungi > Ascomycota > Eurotiomycetes > Chaetothyriales > Herpotrichiellaceae > Cladophialophora > Cladophialophora carrionii. The sequence continues at coordinate 793,937 of NW_008481827.1, read as the reverse complement.
TCGTGTATTTCTGGGGCCGTGCTCCGGTCTTGTTCTGGACGACTCTAGCCGGAACACTCTTTTCTCTGGGCACCGTCCTTACGGATGACTTCGACACGTACTATGCCCTCCGGGCGTTGCAAGGGTTTTGTCTGTCCTCGGTCCAGGGCATCGGCCTGAACTTTATCAAGGACATGTTCTACTTCCATCAACATGCTCGCAAGATTGGTATCTGGGCCGCTATCTTCCTGACATGTCCTTACCTCGGCCCGCCCTTTGGCAACTTCATCATCGCGGGCACTGGATCATATCTGGGCTGTCTGTGGTTGGGATTTGCATTGTGTTGTGCCAATTTGGCTCTCATCGTCCTCTTCTCGGACGAGACTTGGTACAGGCGCGATGTCCCAATCGAAGATCAGCCGGCTCGCGGTCACCGACTCCTCCGCGTCGTTGGTATTTGGCAATCTACGGTCCGGAAGGGATATTTCCTGTCCATCCCAGAGTCTTTCCATCGACTTTTCCGAGTTTTCGTTAAACCTATCATCATTCCGAGTATGATCTACTTGTGAGGATACACCTTTATATGTACACAAACACCGGGCTAACCATGTCTCTCTAGTGGCATTAATATCATGTGGGCGGTGGGGATCAACATCGGCACGTCAATCTTGTTTACTGTCCCCAAAGAAGCCGGTGGATATGGCTTTGGGCCAAACGCACTTGGAGCAATCTGTCTGACACCGGCAGTCGGCACGGTCCTGGCGGAAATCTGGGGTCATTACTTCAACGACTGGCTTGCCAACCGGTACATCAAAAGGCACCAGGGAGTGTTTGTTCCCGAAGCGCGTCTCGTCACCAACTACATCGCAGCCGGCATGATGGTTCCCGGCCTCATCATCCTCGGCGAGGCCTTGCAGCATACGCTCCACTACAGTGCAATCATCATCGGTTGGGGTTTGTATACGGCCGGCACACTGACCGCGTCCGTCTCACTGACTGCTTATCTGCTGGACGCGTACCCCGTCGCGGCTGGAGAAGTCAATGCTCTCTTGAACTTCTCCAGAGCAATCAGTGGCTTCTCTGTGGGGTATTTCCAGGTGCAATGGGGCGCGAAGGTCGGATATGACGGATCTTTTGGGACACAGGCTGCTATTGTCGGTGTGTCTGTAGGCATCATTGTTGTTCTTCACATGTACGGTGGCCGAATGCGTGCCAAGGGCGGTCATGTGTGAACCACAGTCTCCAGGAAACGTCTTAGGGTGGATGTCCCTGAACCCTGAGGGAGAGTCGTTTCTACGACCTCTTTGGTGCAGAAACTTTTGGCACGTCAGCCAGACAGCAAATGCTTCTATACATCATCGCGTCTGATTACGAGCCACCTAGGTCTGGGTCCGCACGGAGACATTGTCGATTTTCATCTTCGACAGTAAGTACCAAATACCATGTGATATTGAACCATGAACACGACACGTCGACTTGAACCATTTTTAGAAAGTAAAGCCGTATCCACTGCTGTATCGTTACAAATCCTGCTTCGCCAGCTTTGCATTATTGGAAGCCTCAAACAACTTCAAGATCTGGCTGTGCGCGACCAGCAAGATCCCCCCTCCCGGACAGAACCGGAGCAGTTTTGCCGTGAGACCTTTGTACAGACCCCGAATGCCCTCCTCTCGCGCCACGGTGACCAAAGCCGGAAACGCCCAATTATACTTGGCCGTCACCGTCATGCCCTTCGCTCTCGTGGCTGCCTGGATTCTCGTCTTGACCACGTCCAGTGGCGTGTTGAGCAGCGTGCCCAGACTCCCTCCGATCGAACCGGTGAGGAAGTTGGTCATTGCCTGTTCCAAGTCCGTCGTGGGCGTGGGTAGTGCCGCCTTGACTTTGAAGATGCTGCCAAAATACCCGGCGTTCCAGACCACGTGGCGCCACAAGGTCACCTCGAAGCCCTGGTACAGCACGAGCAGTCCCTCGGTCTTGACGATCTGCGCCAGACACTGGGTCACAGACTGGTATCGACTCGCGGCAGCGGGGTCCTGTAGCCGGACCTTGACAAGCTCGAACGGCGTGACCACGACTGCCTCGACCGCACCGGCACTCGAGCCGGCAAGCAGCGCCACGGTCTGATCCACCTTCGGGACCCCAAGCCATCGCAGGTACTGCCTGGTGAAGATGTCGTTGGAGGAGAATTTGACGGCTCTGGAAATATAAACAGTACCCAGTGCGTTGTCAGCGTGATTGCGCAAGGCAATGTGTGTTTCTTAAAAGGGCCAGAGAGAGCCAGAACAGACCTTTTGGGCGTTTCCATCAGGATTGGAACCGCAATCCCGCGATACAAGCGTCCGAACCTGCCATGTACATCATTGGCCATCTGCTCTGGGCGCTGGATTGGATACGGTACTTTACCCTTCATGTCTGATGATCTTGGAGAAGCAATCCACCACGCCGCGGTAGGACTCTGTCGACATACCCCTCGATTGCTGGAGCTGTCTTCCAGGGGAGTCAGATACGTGTGTTGATCAAGTAACTACCGTAGGTAGTTGACTTTTGTATCCCCAGTACGTACAGCCTCGTCTTGACGACATCCAGAGGATACCTACGCAGGATGTGTCAACCAGTCTTTTCTTCCCTGTGGTCATTGTGACGCTTCGAACATGATCAGAATCTGAGGATACCGGCAGCGCAATGTCAGTTAGCAACAAACTCCCTACCATCCGTGCAACGACGGGGCATCACTGCATACCTCTGAGACGCCTGCTCCGGCTCCTGGAAATCAAACGGGTTCCTGATTAGTGCAGATCCACGGCGTTTTGCTCAGCCTCTCACTTACCGGCCGCGAACTCCTGCGCGAACGTCACGTTTCTCTTCTGAGCCATGGCTCTCTTGCAACAATCTCGGAAGCGAATCAACGCTCAAAAGTGAGGAAGCGGTCGAGCTAGGCTGGCGATCTCAGATTCATCATTCTCACGTACGAAATATTGGGACTTGGCATTAGCCTCTGCTCTTGAGGTTCTACCAAGACAAGGACACTCCGCTGTAATCAGCCCGAATCCAGGAGCAGACTATGCCGCAAATCTCATTTCTTGATTGCTTGAGCGACTACTAGCTCAATGTGGGGAGCTGGCCTAGTGAGAACACGATGGACGCATCGTGGGGACTACAGTACCTAGGTCCCTCCGGCTGATCTGTAAGCAGGGGGTATGTATAGTACTGTATTATTCAATCGCCGCAACAGTCGCAGTCACCCCTAGGCCAACACGGCCCCACACGCAGCGACGGCTTTTTTTGGACCGTCTCGGTGCACTGGCATTGAGTGTTAAACCAACCATACATGCATGATTCCCTGTTTTGTACATATCTAGAGTCGTACCTGTAGTGCCACGAGTTCCGTCTAGCACCATTGCGCCGTGCCCGAAAACTCTATCACCGCCTGTCGCCGCGAGCAAAGCGTTGCCGATGCCCTTTTAACCGACTGCGCCACGGGCTCTCAATTCATGGATCTTCTGGGGGTCAAAGCCTAGACTTGCGCTAAGGATCTCATCCGTGTGTTGACCAAGGAGGGGCGGCGGCGATCGTATCGAAGGTTTGGATCGTGAATATTTGACCGGCGTATTGACCAGGTCCATCACACCGCAGCTCGGGTGATCTACTGAAACAACCATCTCTCGGGCTCGGACTGAGGATGACGGTGAGCTGGAATCCTGAAAAAACCGTATCGGGATACTCACCGTGTTTGTGATTGAGCGTGTCCATCAAGTCATTGACTTTGGCATACGGAAGACCCGTGCCCTCGAAAATGTCTAGCCACTCTTGCGTCGTTTTCTGCTTCGTGATCTCCTCGATGGCTGGTTCCAAGACGCCTCGGTTTGCAACTCTCGCGGCATTCGTGGCGAAGCGCGCATCACTGGCCCATTCCTGCTTGCCTAGCCCTGCGCATAGGATTCCGAAGAGACGATCGTTGCCACCGCCGAAAAGAACGTCACCGTCGGACGTTCGGAAGGCTCGATAAGGTACAACAGAAGCTAAAACCAAGTCAGCGGAAGGGGATAAAAAGAGAGACGACACTTGAACGGCCAGTCATACGATGTGCGGTGCCCCATCTGCCACTGTCCCTCTTCTTCGATATCAGGACGGATTCAGCCATGTTCGATAACGTGGCCACCTGACAATCGCTCAGACACACGTCCAGATGTTGACCTCGGTTTGAGTTGTGTCGCTCGAGAAGTGCCGCCATGATACTGTTGCAGGCGTACATGCCCGTGGTCAAATCCGTGACTGCGCATCCGACTTTGACCGGTGGTCCGTCTCTCGTACCGGTGATGTGCATCAATCCCATCTCTCTGACGATACAGTCAGTTCTTGCTGGCCATGTAAAGAGCAAACGTCAAAACTCACGCTTCCACCATCACGTCATATCCGGCCCGGTCACTGTATGGCCCGTACTGACCGTAGCCCGTGATACTGGCGTATATCAGGCGAGGGTTCGTCTTCTGCAATGTCGGGAAATCCAGCCCATATCTCTTCAGCGTCCCCGGCAGAAAGTTTTCCACAAACACGTCGGCGGTTTTGGCAAGCTCTCGAATGATCTCAGCACCCTCTGGATGCTGGAATGACACACCCAAGGACTTCTTGTTGCGATTGACCTTGAGTTGTTTGCATGTCAGCTCGATTATCGAAATCCACCACTGGAAGACTGCTCCTTTGTTCTCTTACCGAGAGGTAATATGCACTCTCTCCAGGGCCGCTCCTTCCATCGAGGTAAGGGGCGTATGGGGGCCCCCATTGTCGCGTGTCGTCGCCGCGCACAGGGTGTTCGATCTTGGTGATATCGGCACGTTGAGGAAATCAGTACAGAGGAGCAGGTCCGGTGCTACAGTATTCGCATAATTACACTCACCCCAGGTCTCCGAGGATTTGGGTGCAGTAGGGCTGAGAATATGTCTGTTAGCAAAAGGCACTACAAATGACGACGGCAAACCAGCTCACCCCAGCTAGAACTCTCGTGAGATCGACGACCGTGATGCCCTGCAAGGGGAGGCTCTTCTCGGCGGACAAAGTTCCCAGCCTTCTGGAAGGAGGACAACGCGCTTTGGAGGTCAATCGTGAGAGTTGTCGTCTAGCCACCGTGCCGGGAACCATGCTGGACAATCCCTCCCCAAACAAAAATATATGCCAGCTGCAGCTGGCCCAAGATCGATCTGAAAAAGCCGAATGAGAAGCTTCTCATAGTGCATCTAAAGACAGGATCCCTCATGGCAAGGGCACGCAGGGTTTGGTATGTGGGTTCATCGTTCCAATCTGGAAATTAGCGAGCTGTTGCTTCCCCGGGTGGCCTTCGCCATCCGATCTTCCAGGCGCCCTTCGGTGCCTAAGGGGGATTGCGGGTGGGGCACTCGAGCCCCGGAACCCTCCCTAACTACTTCGTACATGCCTAATGTCCAGGTGGGAAACCGGTCTTGCGACAAGCTGGCAGAAGCTCATGTCCCTGCTCCATGTGAAGTCAGTCGAAGAGGCTGAACCATTTCTACTGTGTCATGTTGTAATTAGTCCTTGGATTTCTTTCTTGGATATCGAGTTTCGAAAACCGTCGAGCCACCATGTCGAAATTGCAGATATTCCTCCTACCTTGCCATCGGGGCATGAGAAACCCAGTACCATTCCTCGTGCCTCAACGTCGCTCGTTTTCCAACAGCCATGTGCGACTTCGGATCAACAAATTCTTCGATTCGCCCTCCAAAGCCGTTGCTGACATCAGGAGTGGTGACACTGTCCTCGTCGGCGGGTTTGGACTCTCTGGCGTACCGATGACACTGATCAACGCGCTTCGCGACCAGCCGGAGATCAAGGATCTCACCGTGGTGTCCAACAATGCTGGAATGCCGGGGATAGGACTCGGTCAGCAATCATTCGCATCGAGTTCGACAGTTGGAAACGGCAACTAATACATGCAGGCACGCGCAGGTCAACTACTGGACACGAAGCAAATCGGCAAGATGATAGCCTCGTATATCGGCGAAAACAAAAAGTTCGAGTCCATGTATCTGTCTGGAGAGCTCTCGTTGGAACTCACGCCCCAGGGGACAATGGCGGAGAGGTGTGCAGCCGGCGCAGCTGGTGTACCTGCATTTTACACGCCAGCTGCGTACGGAAGTATCGGTAAGAAAAAAACCTTGATGGCCATCTTCTTCGGAGGCAGGATCGGGGGCTCACGCTTTTTTGATCGGTTACAGTGCAGACGGGAGAACTCCCAGTGAGATACAAGCGCGACGGCTCCATCGATCTCATGTCCAAACCCCGCGAGACACGAACTTTCAGAGGCAAGCAGTATCTGCTGGAAGAATCGATCTTCGGAGATGTCGCGTTGATCAGGGTCGACAAGGCCGATCGGATGGGGAACTGCCGATTTCGTAAAGCGCAGAACAATTTCAACGAGGTCATGGGGAAAAACGCAAAGCTGACAATAGTCGAAGCGGACCATCTGGTCGAGGCCGGGGAAATTGCTCCCGAGGACATTCACCTGCAAGGAATCTATGTCGACAGGGTCATCAAAGCGACGGTGCCCAAGGAAATTGAGAAGCTGACGTTCGCAAAAAGCCCGGAGGAGAAGTTGAAGCAAGGTGAGTCACTCGCGGTTGTGCAATCATTTCAACAGTGGTACACATCCTGACGGACCAGTGGCTGGCGCGTCGGCTAGGAGAGAGCGTATTGTGAAGCGAGCCGCTCAGGAGCTCAAGGATGGCATGTATGTCAATCTCGGCATTGGCATGCCTCTGCTGGCACCCGACTTTGTTCCGGAAGGGGTCGAGGTCGTGCTTCAATCGGAAAACGGCATGTTGGGAATGGGCAGATACCCCGATCCTGGCGCAGAGGACCCGGATCTCATCAATCCGGGTAAAGAGACCGTCACTCTGAACCCGGGCGCATCTGTCTTCGGGAGTCATGAAAGCTTTGGCATGATCAGAGCCGGGAAAATCAACTTGACCATGCTTGGAGCGCTGCAGGTCAGCGCGAACGGAGGTAACTAAGCTCAGAAGTCCAAGGTGAATCCCAACAACGAGAACTAAATTTTACAGATCTGGCAAACTTCATGCTTCCAGGAAAGGTGAAAGGTATTGGGGGCGCGATGGATCTCGTGGCGAACCCACAAGAGACAAAAGTTGTCGTTCTCATGGTACGTGGCTTTCTCGTGATGTGCGGATTCTAGAACTGAGATCAATGATCAGGACCATGTGGACAAGAAAGGAAATCCCAAGATCCTTCCAGGTGAGTTGCAGTCCCCTTTCGGAGCGGGCAGGGAGGTGACATTGACGATTCCGCAGTCTGCACATTCCCCTTGACTGGAAAGCGATGCGTGTCCCGAATCATCACCGACCTTGCGGTATTCGATGTCCGGCTGGACGGTCTGGTGTTGATTGAGCTGGCCGAGGGAACGACGGTAGATGAGGTCCAAAGCAAGACAGCTGCTGCATTCACCGTTGCCGATGATCTGAAAACATTCTAGTTATTGGGAACAGCATGAACGGGGCAAACGCGGAGCGTCTGTCTGATCGAGGCGTCAGAGGATCGGAAGAAGCAATAAGCACCACCTGTTCACAAGTTTGGTTTCGTTCAGATCAGATTTAGATGGCATCTAGACTACTATTGTCAGCATGGATCTCATGATCGCTGGCTCATCACCTGCAAAGTGCATTGACGGGTGCAAAAACTCTGGCATGACTAGGTGATGGATGTAGTGTTACTTTCTCAGCGCCAGGACATCATCGACCATGCGAGTCGAGGATCCTAGGTAGTTGACTGGATCGCACAGTTTCTTCAGCTCGTCCATGCCCAATGCATCAACAATATCTTGGCTCTGGCACAAAGCCTCAAGCAAGGACACTCTGTTCTCAACGGCTTCCTGACATGCCTTGTATACAGTGTCGTGGGCCTTCTGTCGGCCTATATGTGGTGCCAGTCCCATCATGACGGCCTCTCCGACTATGAGGCCCCCAGTAGAATTCAGGTTTGCCAACATCTGCTTGTCATCGACAACGAGGCCAGACAGGGCGAATGCTGCCTGGTGCAGAGCTCCAACTGCCACGGTAAAGCTTTCGGGAACGGCCACCCATTCCAGATGCCAGGGCCCGGAAGCTCGCTCAAAGTCCGAGATCATTGCGTCCAGCCCCAAGCTCGCATTTGATCTCAAGACCTTCGACGCCGCCAGCATCAACTCGCTGGAGATGGGATTCCGTTTCTGTGGCATGGTTGACGATGCCCCTCGGTGAGGCACGAATGGTTCTGCGACCTCTGCAAATTCGTTCGAGCACATAATCATGAGGTCGAGCGCAATTTTCCCAATGCTTCCGCCAATCAATGCAAGTAGATTGAGTGTCTCTGCAACACCATCTCTTGCGACGTGCCATGAGATGGGAGGATTCACCAGACCAAGCTCGTTGGCCAGCTCCTTTCGAACAAGTAATCCTGCTTCTCCGGCTCCCAGCGAAGCTAGGGTGCCTGCCGCACCGCCATACTGCACCATCAAGGCGCGGGACCGCAGCTGCTCGAGCCTCTCGCGGTGTCGATAGAGGCTGGAAAGCCAAACGGCGCATTTGTAACCAAACGTCACCGGGAGTGCATGCTGCAAGTGGGTTCGGCCTGCCATCGGCGTTGCTTTGTATCTCTCGGCGAGACTCTCAGTGGCCTTGATCACCTCGCCAAGTTTGCTTTCGACGATGGACAAGCCCGATTGGATCTGCAATATGGACGCGGTGTCCATGATATCTTGCGTCGTGGCTCCCCAGTGTAGGTATTTGCCCGCGTACTCCCCACACATGGCAGAGACTTGTCGCACTAAGGGAAGGATCGGGTACCCTACAATTTCGGTTTCGTCACTGAGACGGCCGAGGTCAAGCGACGAGGCCAATGCCTTGCTCGCTATCTGCTCTGCGGCGTCGTGCGGAATGACATTCGCCCTTGCTTGAGCTTTCGCGAGCGCTATCTCCACCTCGACGCATCTTTCGAGATAGGCCGTGTCGCTGAATACCTGGAAGCCGGACTCCAGTCAGCTAATTCTTGTTTTCACGATCGGATATGTTGTTGACTTGTGTTTGAGCCACTGCAGTCACCTACCTTCCGGATCTGGTCCGTCCCAAAGAGATTTCGGAAGACCCGAGAGTCGATGGCACTCACGCCTGACATCTGTCTCCGGGGATTCGTGAGCGCCCGCCGGGCCTGCCACAGTTTGGAAGTATTGAAGCGGAGACGGAGTCTCAATGCAATCATCCTAGTCGACGTCGATGTAAAGTACGTTGGAGAAGCACACATGACGTGGTCAGAGCCAGAAATGCGCCTAGTAAGCAAAAGTTGAAAGATCTCTCATGTTTCGAAGATCCTGCGACGATGACGAACTGCCGAATCAAGCTAGACTTGACACGATCGTCGGGACCACAAAACATGTGGGACGCGATCAGAGTGTTTATACGGAGTCGGAGTAAGGAATAGTGAGTTTTATTTGGATCAAGGAAAATCATTGATCCGGTCCACTTGACGAGACTGATTTGGGCGATGACAAAGACGAGCGGAAGCCTGGGAAACGAGGAGACTTGTGTCTGTCCCCTGTAATTAGGTACGCAGTATCGCCAAACTCGGTGAGCCGATCACTGGCTCTCTGCTGTGCGAACGTGTCAATCAGAAATCGTAGACTTCGGCAGATAGCCTACGCAATCAGCTCGTCGATTTGAGTCGTACGGCACGTCGGGGCACATAACAACAGAGGTTCGAGCCCACTACGACACCAGGTATAGGCTAACAAATGCAGAGACATTTCCACGTCAAAATCTCGGAGCGAGTTATTCGAGAGCGACAGGTCTTATCTTTTTATTCGGTGACCAAATGAGTCCCTAGTTGACCGGTACAATTCCAAGATGCGGCAAAAGCCTCTCTCGTATGTAGTCTTCGGCGTCGTGAAACTTGACGCCCAGCTTCACCACCTGCGGATCCGGTAGCGAAACACCCGGATGCATCCCAACATCATTGTAGAACCGAAACATGGTATCCCTCTCCGGCACGCCTGTCGTCGGCAGCACTACGTATTCGACGTTCTTGCCGGAGACTCCACGATGAAATTAGCCACCGCAACATTCTTTTGGAGATGGAAAAGCCTACCTTTCTTGGCCGCTGCCACAATGTCTTTTGGCCTGACCCTTGCATTGCTGGCCTGCAGGTAGGCGCCATCCAACTCGGCCTTCCTTTCCTCCCACTGATCCAAAATTGCCTTGACGATCGCAGAGAGATCTTTCTCCACATACAGCATCGTGACTGTGAATATGTGAGTATGTGTCCCTAGGATGGCTGTGTTGGGGTGACCCACGCTCGGCGTCCGGCTCAATAATAGGTTGTTTGAATATGATAGTGTCCGTCTCTTTATTGTAGGACATATGTCCTCTCAGCACCATGTTTTCGTAGAAGTTGCCCGTGTACAGAAAGGTCCCATGTAGACCGAGTTCGCGAATGTAGCCGTCAACGAGATGCTTGCCTAAAGACCAAAATCAACAAAGCTGGACTTGAACGGTGTGATTCCCATTACCTTCGTAAAGTCGGGTGAAAAACTTGCCGCCGGACAACGCGTGGGAGCTGGGCATGGTACTCCAGATGAAGCATTCCACCGTGCCAGCATCATGGGCAGCCTTTGCGAGATTGCGACCCTGCTGTTCCTCGCTCATGGGATCATCAATGATGGCCTGTGAAGAGTGAGTTGAGACGCTCCAATCGGCGTCAGGCCGCGGACCATACTGCATCGTAAAAGTTGGTGACCGCAAACACTGCCCAACATCCCTTGACCGCCGCAGGAAGGGTTGACGGGTCCGTGAGGTTGCCTTGAACCAGTTGAGCACCCGAGTCGGCAAGGGCGCGAGCGGCTTTAGACTCGAGGTTACGAGTGAGGCATCGCACGGTATATTGATCTGGATGCTGCAAAAGCAGCTTTGCAACCGAACCGCCTGGGGAACGATGAGCAGTTGTCCGATTGCACAGACGCAAGTCTTGCCTTGGTTTCCGGTAGCACCTGTCACAAGGACCAACTTTGGCATGATGATGTGTGTTGACGAACTGATTCCAGACGATTGTTAGCGACGTTGCAACTTTTCGGCTCAACTGGCGCCCTGATGGTCGACAAGATACAAATGACCACGCAAGATGGCTTTGAGATTATCGGCACAACAACTAGTTTTGCTCAAACAAGACTCTGCGAGGACTCGCCGCCCTCATATGAAATCTATGCCTCATGAGGCATGTGGGGCGTCGTTCAGGGAGGCAAACCCAGGTTTACACACTCAAGAAATTCCTGTCGTTCCAGCATGGCTAGGAGAATGGAGAAAGATCCATCGACTGAGAAGGTCTCTGTTGGAGATTAATCGAACGGCGAACTGGCAAACAGTCACCTGAGGCGCGTCGCGCTGGCGATAGAAGGACGCGCCGATGCAGTCGCCTTGATAACGATAGTCCTAATCGGGTAACTGTTGACCTTGCCCAAGAAGGTTAGCGTTTAATGGATAACTGGAGTGCAAACAATGCCGCCGCTTTACGTTTGCATTCCAATCGATTTCTTCTCGTTGGGTCTAAGTACAATCAGTACGATTAATTTATGGGCCCCTACAGTAATACACATTGCGCAGTCATGACGCCGACAAGGGTAGATGTCCTTTATATCTGTCGACAATCCTCTAGCATGACCTTGGTGATCCGCAGCGCTGGGCAAAAACCACCTGACTTTCGCAATCCCTCTCATAATGACTCTGCGCTTTTTCAGGATGCCCAATCAAGCACTGGATACGACAACGCCATCTCGCACGGCACTACAGTATGTGGGGCCAATGATAGCTCGAAGTATTTGCATGATCCATTCGCAGCCTGGCGTCAGGTTCAGAAGCATCGCATTCCTCTTCACCTACGAAGATGTCGCCCAGTGCTGCGGGTACAGTGCCGAACGGCGCCAGTTTTGAGAAGCTCGACGTGGACGACCTTACTGCCCACGTCATCAAAGTGTCCTCAAACATCGACAACGAAAGAGTCAAATTCATCTTCAGCAGGCTTATCCAGCATTCGCACGACTTCATTCGTGAGACAGATATTCAACGTCATGAGTGGGAAGCCGCATGGCAGTTCTTGACCGACGTAGGTCCGAAACGAACGGAATCCGTCCATTCCAGGGACTGACAGTTTCCAGGTCGGACAAGCCTGCCATGCAGAGAGACAGGAATTCATCCTCCTGTCAGACGTGCTCGGTATATCTGCTTTGGTGGACCAGATCAACAGTCGGCAGCTGCCAGGCTGCACCGAATCGTCGGTTCTTGGGCCGTTTCACAACGACTCGCACGAGTTCAATCACGGAGACAGTATCTCGTCTGTCGGGGCCGGCGAATCCATGCTCATCCGCGGAACGGTCAAGAATCGGAAAGGAGAGCCCATCGAGGGAGCTCTACTAGACATCTGGGAAACCAACGGTAATGGCAAGTACGACATGCAGGACCCTGAGACGGGTGGCCCAGATTGTCGAGGCAAATTCTACACTGATGGTGAGGGACGCTTTTACATCAACGGCGTCCACCCGGTCGACTATCCTGTGCCTTTCGATGGTCCCGTCGGCATTATTCTGGACCTTTTGAATCGACAAGCCTATCGACCAGCTCATGTGGTGAGTGTCTCCGTTTCCATTTTGTATTCTGGCACACAGTACTAACGAACAAACAGCACTTTTTGATCAGTCACCCTTGTTATGAGAGACTCAACACGGCATTGTACGACCGAACCAGCCCTAGGATATTCCGCGATCCTGTATTTGGAACGAAAAGCAGCTTGGTCAAGGACATCGAGTGGATCGAAGATAAGGAAGAAGCCAGATTGTACAACACCAAGACATTTACCCGTGTCGTCGACGGACGCGAGTCCGAGGGCTTTTGGTTGCTCGAGCATGATTTCATTTTGGCCGAGGTTCAAGAAAAGCAGAACTTGAAGACTCGGCTATGATTCATTGGAGACCAAGCCTTAGTCATTGAGACCTTGTTTTTGCAGGCTACAAGAGCTGGCGAGGCTGGATTCAATACGATTCTGCAGCTTCTGGACATAGTCTTTCAACAAACCTCAATAATTTCGTACATCTACCCGGACCGAAGCCAGCAGCGTGCATGTGTTCTTTGTATTCTGTGAGAGCAGATGTGGTACTGGCACTGCATGCCAGGACGCGAAGGACATGATCGCGGTGTACAGAAGCCCCTCCCAGCGAAGGTGTCACCCTTTCGACACAAAAAGCCCACACACCTTCAACGTCGCATGTGAGGATCATGAAAATGGTATTGCCATGTTTCACTGATCCCTTTCCGAGATTCGTTGGGTACTCACTCCCGGGACAGGAGCTACCGCAAATGGCTTCTCCATGTGGGGAGTCGATGCTTTTAACAGTCGGATGTGCAGACTCGCGAGTCCCTATACCAAGACCTCGGTCATAGATTGAACTGAACACTTCTCGGAAAGTGAAACTGGGAGAGAAAGAAGGCCACAGTACCATACCATGGCCGACCAATTCCTCGCCGCCATCAAATCGCGCCGGACTTACTACGAGCTCGAGGCGAAATCGCCAATACCGGACGTGGAAATCATCAGAATCGCCAAAGAAGTCATTCGCCACACCCCCAGTTCGCTCAATTCCCAGTCGACGCGTTTCGTCATCTTGCTTGGAGATGACCACAGAAAGCTCTGGGATATCGCCAAAGATTGCGTCAAGGCGGTAGACGCCGCCAGCGACTGGGCAGCAGATGAGAAGAAGCTGGATCAACGCCGGAATGCATACGGAACGGTAACTCAGCCCTGCGTGATTGCAATGTCGGAGAAGAAAAAACGAACACTCCTGAAAACAGAGCGCATACTAATCCGATGTCCTTTTTCTATGTGAAGGTTCTGCTGTACGAAGATGAGCGTGTGACACACCAGCTACAACAGAAGTTTGCCCGATACAGTAGCTACTTCCCTCAGTGGGCTGAGCACACGAATGCAATGAATACCTTGAATTTGTGGACGGCGTTGGAGCTGGAGGGTCTCGGGTGCAATTTGCAGCACTTTAACCCTTATATCGATCAGAAGATTGTCGAGCAGTGGAAAGTTCCAGTCGAGTGGAAGTTAAAGGGCCAGCTGGTGTTCGGCACTCCCACGGCGCCTCCGAACCCGAACAAGACTTTCGTGGCGGTTGAAGAGAGAGTACTGGTGCCGGGCTTGGAAAATGGTCATGCAGCATAGATACAGGAGCCAGGAGCCAGGGATAGTACGAGAGTGACGTTGCTCTGGGTAGCCTTCAGCGCTTGATATATGAGACCGAGGTTTCTGCGATGATAGACATTGGCGCTTCTCTATCGTGGAGTGTCTCGACTTTCCTGCCTCTTCCCGTCCCTTTGCTGCCTGATCGAGCTGACGCAGTTGACATTTGTTGCACCGGGAATACCGCCATTCTATTCCCTCTGGAATAGCGCCGCGACTCCGTGACCCGTACTGGAGGAAAGTCAACTTTGAAACATCGTCTCTTCTGGACGTTCTCACCTTGCACACATGCTCACGATACCAAATTCCTTGTTCTCTTGTTCTAGCTGCGCAAATAATGTGGCTGTCTGCCGTGCTCCTGTTGCGCCAGTTGGGTGACCCAAGGCAATAGCGCCACCCCTGGGGTTTACCTTTTCGACGCCGATGCCAAGCGCCCGAAGGCACGCAAGAGTCTGACTGGCAAAAGCCTCGTTGAGCTCAAAAATATCGACGTCTTTCTGCGAGATTCCGGTAGATTTGTAAAGTGCAGGAATTGCATAGACAGGACCAAGGCCCATTTCATCGGGTTCGCAGCCAGCGACCGTCGTACCGAGGAAGCGTCCTATTGGTTTGATACCCCTTTGTTCTGCCCAAGATCGACGTGCAAGAATGCAGGACGAAGCACCATCCGATATTTGTGACCTATGGAGTGTAAGCTAAAAACAAAACAGAGGGCACGTTCGAAAGACGCACGAATTTCCTGCCGTGCTTCGGCCATCGTCAGAGAAGGCAGGTTTGAGCTTTGCCAGTTTCTCGAGAGTGACGCCAGGTCTGATGGTGTCGTCCTTTTCGACTCTTAGCGTCGTTTGTACGCTTGTAGCATCGTCGGTGTAGGCCCATTCCACGGGGACGATTTCCGAGGAGAATTTGCCCGACTGCTGGGCCTCCAGAGCTCGTGTATGGCTCAGGAGGGCGAATTCATCCTGGTCTTTTCGGGATATGTTGCATCTGGTAGCCACATTCTCGGAGGTGATCCCCATGGGCATGAGGCAGTCCCTGGCGCTTTTGACATTGGAGTTCTTGAGCGACGGAGACACATCGATGGGAACACCTCGACTACCGTAGTTTCGTGTCATGCTTTCGACACCTCCTGCAAGTCCAACGTCGATCTGTCCGGCTAGAATAGCGTGCGAGATATGGGTAATGGCCTGCAAGCTGCTCGAGCATTGTCTGTTGACAGTGTGAAACGTGGTGGTGACTGGAAACCCTGCATGGTTCAAGGCCATTCGGCCCGTCTTCGCAAACCCAAGCTCCGCCAGAACATTCCCGATGAGCACATCTTGAACATCGCCAGGTTGAATGCCGGCACGGGTTACCGCCCCCCTCATCACCTATGTCTGCATTAGGGCTTCGTAGCTAAACAGTGATGTCGTCGTCGTACCGGCATGAGTATATCTTCTGGCCAAGCATCCTTGAAACCGCCCTTGAAAGACCTTGTAATTGGACTTCGCACAGCAGAAAGCAGCACGATATCATTCGGTGATTTGGTGGCAAGCCGTCCGAGCAGTCTTGCAGGCGACGCCATTCTGTAGAGCCCGCAGAGCACTTCACGAGGCTGTTCTAAGAAGACGATCCCAGCATGAGCGAGTGATGGAGTCGAGCCTTGCCAAGGAGGGATCGATCAACAGCAATCCGATGTGGGGAAGTAACGAGGTTGACATGGGTGAAATCCAGGCCGCTTCTGGCTGGTACCTCGTACGGCTAGCAACGCCAGTCATTTGCCGTTTGGGGAAGGTAAGTGGGTTATCGAAGCATCATGGCGACGCCCCAGTATTCCACATTGCCGGAAACCCGTGCGTGGCCAAAAAGGAAGAACGCCTACCTTGTCGATTGGTCTCTTTGCCCTTCGATTGAGGGGAATCCTCGTGTCTACGATTTCAGCCACTTTTTCCAGACATCGCTGTCTCATCCTTGATTTCGGACATTCGAGAAGGACGAAATGGCCTACACCCCAGGACAAGAGCAGTGCCGACCGGCCTTTGACAAAAAGCCCACGCCGAAAATCACTTCAGGGCTCCCCTTTGAAGAAGCATGCGCTAAACACGTCGCACATACTTTCAAGGCTACCCGCGTCTTTATCTTGGCATCCCGGTCTCTATCGAAGCAGACGGACTGCTTGGAGAAGCTGAAAGGAGCATTGGGCGACCGTGTGGCCGGGTGTCGCATCGGCATAAGCCCGCACACACCCATTTCCGAAGTTGTCGAAGTCATCGAAGACGTGAGGCAACTCGATATCGATTGCCTCGTCACCCTCGGCGCAGGGAGCATCACTGACGCTGCCAAGCTGGTGAGGTTTGCGATTGCCAACTCGGCATGGGATGAGACGGCAATAAGCACCTTATGGGGTGGCCACTCATACAACCCGTCCCGCCGTGAGAACATCACCAAACCAACGACCCCGATGATATGCATACCAACTTCTCTATCCGGAGGAGAATACCAAGCGATTGCGGGCGCGACCGAGACCTTGACCACACGAGCGAAAAGGACATTTGAGCCTGGCGTCGACCCGGAACTGGTTATTCTTGACCCGGAACTGGTCAAAACCACTCCACAATGGGTATGGCTGAGCACTGGGATCAGATCGGTCGACCATTGCGTCGAGACCGTGTGCAGCCTGCAGAGCACACCCGAAGGAGATGCTGCCGCCAGCCGTGGTTTGGAAATGCTGGTCCGCGGACTGCTCCGATCGAAAGCCGATCCGGACGACTCGGAGGGCCGGTACCTCTGCCAGCTTGGAGTGATTCAGGCTATGCAAGCTGTTTCTACGGGGACGCCATTGGGTGCCAGCCATGCCATAGGACACCAATTGGGGCCTCTGGGTGTTGGACACGGCGAGACGAGCTGTATTCTATTACCCGCGGTCTGCAAGTTCAATGCCGCAAAGGGAGCCAACAATGCCCGGCAAGCTATGGTTCGAGAGCTGTTGTTGGGACTAGCACCTGTCCAAGCCGCCGTCAAAGCCAGAGGTCGCGAGACGAGCAACTTGGACCTGGGCGACATCCTGGACATTGTGATCGGGGAACTCGGCATGCCGCGGTCCCTCCGTGCCGTCAACGTCGGCAGAGACAAGTTCGATCTGCTCGCGGTCAACAGCTTGCATGATCTGTGGATCAAGACAAACGCCTTTCCGATCACGGAAAAGGATCAGGTGATGGAAATCCTGAACATGGTGGCCGGGTGAAGCTGGCTGGAATTGTACATAAGGTGCCTAATTGACACGTTTAGAAATTCCTCAAGGCGAGGAAGGCGAAACCCCCACAGCCCCGGGGCTGATGCAGGCGTGAAACCCCCACAAGCTCCGGGCGTTCTAGGCGTGGAGCCGATCGGTGACCGGCCAGTCGGCTGCCACTTCGGCGTGCCTTTAGGCACCCTTGCTTCTTCGGGTCCAGTGTCTGTTTTTGCCCACCAAATCACCGGTGCTCAAGGCACAGGGTCGTTGAGCAAAATATGGCTCCAAGTGATCTGCACGCAGTGGTTGGGACTCTCGCTACATGCTGTAGACCAGCCAAAGGAACTGTCGTCGCCTGCCTGGCACATAACATCGCTGAAAATGACAGACACTTTACAGACCACATGGAAGAGATGCGCCTATTGTGAACGAACCTTCTCAAAGCTGGAGCACTTGCGGCGGCATCAAAGGTGGCGTAAGCTTGGATATCCCTCACACATCATCTCCCAGCTTCCTGGCTGACCGGTTCTCATAAGACACGGGAGAAAAGCCATTCAAGTGCGCATTCTGTGGACGAAGATATGCTCGAAGGTAGGCATTGCCCTTGTTCTGACATGAATGAGCCGAGACTCAAATTGCTGATTGCGCCATGACAGCGATGTATTGGCCAGGCATATCCGCAATCACCATCCCACCGCCGACGATGGTCCAGAGGACATTCCGATCGAGCCCGCTGTACCTCCCGCAAATCCACAGGAACACGCCCGAACCTCAGAGTCGCCTGATCCGGCCCATACTCCAGGACAAACCCAACGTCGGTGTTCGGAGGCCAGTGATATGAGTGCCATGCTAAGGAGGCCAACAGAGCAGTCAACAACCACGGTCGAATGCGTCCGCTCCGTCCCATCGACGGACGGCAACTCACCATCAACAATAGCCCCTCAAGTTCCTTCGAGGCGGCCAAACGCAAGGCGGGTGAACAATCCAGGTGATATTTCGCTGACGTGGAAATCTCCAATCCTCGGTCCTGCTCTTCGAACAGACAATCGAGAACGACCAGAGCCAGTCATCGCCGCTGGCGGCGATGTCTCGGACGTTCAATCCAAAGAAAACGCCCGTTGCACTCGTACCGTGAGAGATTTAGCACCCGACGGTGATACCATTGAAGTATCTCGGCTATCAGAAAATCACCATGGTCGAATGATGCAGGATAACGAAACATCACAGCCGGCACATCTGCCACACGAGCACAACCTGATCCACCCTCAAGCCGATACTATGACCCCTACTATCGGCCAGCAGTATTTTACCATACCCATCTCGCCTTATCCGGAGGATATGGACATGAGCGGCGAGATGAGCGCGGAACTGGGCGGTTTTGATACGGGAGATATTGATTTCACGCAGACTTACAATGCACCCGACTTGCTTTGGCTTGAGTCTGCCATCATCAATCTACCGAAGTTGGATAGCGTCGTCCCGTCCCTCCCTACTCCTGGTGAAGACCATGAATTGTGCCAGGATCAACTGTCCAACCATGGCCTATCTGCAGACAGGCTTAGTCGGGTCCAGAAGGCATGGCCAACAAAATTGGTTCGTCCCATCCGCCTAATTCGAAGACTGTGGCAGACCGCTCTACAGCATCCGGCGGACAACATCTTGTGTCATGATAGCACAGAATCTCCAAGCCAGAGTCCTCAACGTAGCAACTTGACAGGCTCAAGGTGGAATATGGATGCCAGCTGCAGGGACAGACTCTTGCAAGACAGCCACAAAATCTTTGGCAAAGAAGAGTCTCCTTACGCCATACCAGTCGACCAGACCAGCAACACCCCTCAGAGTCCGTTGTCGATGACCCACGAAGCTCAGTTTCCATCGGTTGAGATGCTGGACATGAGTCTGGACCTCTATTTCCAACGCTTCCATCCGTCCATGCCCTTTATACACCAGGCGACCTTCGATGCCAGGTCAGCACCAAGCGCGGTGCTATTTCCCATGTGTCTTATTGGGCTGTCGTCACTAGATCCCAGGGGTTCCAGAGACTTTGTCCGCACCGAGTGGACTGTAAGTAGCGTGCTCTTGTAAAACCTCACTCGATCTCCGCTGACGATGATCTTGAAGAAACTTGTACACGCGTCCCGATTGGAACTTACATCCCAAGCCCTTGGCAAGCGTCCACCTTTGGAGCTCATCACAGCCGTAGCTGCCTCATTACTTGTGCTCAATCTTGCACTTTGCATCTCAGTAGGTTTTGGCCGCCCTGACCAATTGTTTTGCATATCTTCTGATTAGTCTGCAGCGACGACTCGATGAAAATGAAGCCCATATGCTCTGCATTGAGACTTTACACGTGCGTGGCAGACTTCTTGGTGACTCCTCGTTCATTGCATCTGACTTGGCCCAGGTTTCGGAAAAGCATGGATTGTTTGCGGCCTGTGACGGCCAAGAACTCGATCTCGGCCGGATGGGACCAGCCACAGACCTGCAACGGCTGTGGAAGCCTTGGGCGCGAGTAGAATCCGTCAAGAGGTTCGTTTCTCTGAGAGAAGTTGTTTTCCGACTGCAGCCAGCTGATTGATCTGAGGCACAGGATGATCACATGTCTCCTCATAATTGACGCCACCTACGCCAGCCTCTGGGGCACGGCGGGCGTTGTCGAACTGGACAAGCTCGAAATCATTGCTCCCTGCAAATCGTCCTTGTTTGAGGCCCCCAACGCAACGACGTTCTCACAAGAGGTGGAAAAGACCAACGCCCAGATCATCATGCCGCGGATGACGCTGCAGAGGATGTCGATGCTGTCGCCGGCCATGCTCGGCAGCATGGGCCTACAAGCATTGTTAGCTGCCATCTCGCTCCAACATTCTGTAGCCCGTCATAGACTGTATCCAGGCCAGCTTGACAGCGGCGGCGGCGGCGGCGGCAGTGATGAGACGCAAGCGTCTTCGGCGGCACCGGTCGAGAGATACGCGATGGACGAGCATGCAAAGAACATTGCCCCTCTCTTGGCCGCAATCCCCAGCAGCCGTAGTGACTACTTCGATCGCGAAAACCCGCACGCCCTGCTCCTCTGGAACAGCCTCTGCATGTCCACGACGGCCGACATGGACCAGTTCGAACTGGCCCTGGGCCGCAAGGGCGCCGTCTCGGCGCAGAGTGCGCTGGCGAACATCACGGCCTGGGCGAAATCACCTGCGGCCCGACGCGCGGCATTGCACGCCTCCCAGATCTTCTGGATTCTCTCGCAATCGCGCGTCTCGGAGCCGGCGTTGCTTCTCCACGAGCATATGATCTTCACGGCCGCGCTGGTCCTGGCGTTTTATGTCCTGAAATCGACGACACTACCGACATCACCCTCGGAGCAAGGCGCGGCGGCGGCGGCGGCGGCGGCGGCGGCTCTGCGCTCTCCCGTGGCCAACCTGGAATTGTTGCAGGAGATCGACTGGGCCGAGGTCGGCACCGAAGGCTTCGGCGGAGCGAAGTCGCAGGTTGGACACTGTTGCCCTGCGAAACGCTTCATCAGAAGTGGAGGGTGCATCTCGTTTGGTGCGTTGGAAGCTGTCGGAGAACGGGCAGCCAGGAAAATCATCCTGAATTATGCTCACTTACTTGACGAGGTCGCGAAATGGGAGGGGTCAGAGTACTGTGAGGCGCTCAAGGCGATTGGCGACTTTTTCAAGTCAGACTCGACGGAGGCGTGAAGCGCAAGCACGGGATAAAAGAACATACTCGTTACATAGGTAGATAGTATCTGCCTCTCTCTGTGTGTGTGTGTGTGCGTGTGCGTGTTATGCCAATCCGGGAACCTCTTGCAGGCAAGTATACTACTGTATGTGGGGTGTGTGAGTGTGAGTGAGAGAGTGTGTGTGGGTTGGCCATTCTTGGTATCTGTACACAGCCCCGAGATGAGTCGGTCAGATCTGGTCTCTCTCTGTGTCGACTATGGGCCGCGGCCAATGAACAGGAGCAGGAGGCCAGCCAGCCAGGCATATGTATATTCACATGTCTCGAAGAAACGTGATCCGTCTACATTGTCCTGCCCATCCGTTCCCTGGCGCCTTGACGTGTTCAAGTCGACTGCCTAGTCCGCGAGTGTATGCATGCACCCAAGCTACTGAATTTGAGTACCTTCAGCCGTGCCTTTCTGCTCTCTGCGCGCAAGAGAAGACAACCGGGTGCCGCTCCAGGCACTCTGCGTACAGCTCTGGACGGCTTCCTCCAGCAACAACTTAGCGTATCGCTTGTGGGCCCACGCTTCGAACGAGAAGGGTCTGATGGGACTTGTAGACACCTTGCCCACACCGTGATAGAAGAGGCTTTTCATCCGAAACTCTGCGACGCCTTCATCCTTGTCCGTAGCCACGCTCATCTCGAATAGCCCATCGATGTGCCGCGGCCCGTGAGGCGTGTTCAGCGGCGAGTCACCACATCGGAGTAGAATCGACGTTGGAGTCTTGGCCAGCACGACGAAATGGTTGGTGATCTCGGTGCCGACTTCGTAAGAGGATTGGCGAAGGTCCGATCGTCTCCAGAGTTGGTGGGAAGTCGTTGGCGAGCTGTATCGCTGTTGCAAGTACCTGCGCTGGATCGTGTAGGCTGTGATGCAACATCATTGTGTTGTTAGCAATACTAAGGATGTTTTGAGTCTCTACTAATGCAGGACACGAGATATGAGGCCCGTGTTGTCTCAAGGAGATGAAGCTGGACGTACCGTGGCTTGCCCAGACTGCGGCACAGTACGCTTCGATCAACTTCGTGCCCCCTTCTTCATGGTCCCGTAGAAGAGAGGGATCCAGCCTGCTCAGCGGGACCTTGCGCACACAGAGGTCATGGAAGGTGGGATTCTGGTTCGGGTTGAAACGGCGGTAGATCGTGCTTTTGAATAGGTCGTCGTTGGACGGATCGTACGGGACGAATCGACAGTCCTGTGTCCACCATTGGAAAGCGCCGACCGTTCCAGCGCCAGCACCTAAGGTCAGCACGGAGAGAAGTCTGGTGGCTGAGAATCTCAATCGTGGCATTGCATTGTATTGCATTGATGTTCCGAAAAGAGAGCAGGCGGCCAACCTGCAAATGCAGAGTCTATAAGTGGACAATAATAGCGAAAGATGGTATGCAGATGATGGAGCAATGCATCCTGGGATCGCCTCGATTTGAGATCGAGTTAATGCCCCACCCATGGCGTACATGGCACATGATCCGGCGCCTCTCCCTGCTGCATTCGAGGCATGTTCAGCACAAGCCAGCATCCATTCGAAGGCAAAGAAGGAGGGGAAATTTGGTACAAGCCAAGCAAGCTTCTTTCAAGCCTCAAATACAAATACCTTCACGACGAGGAATAACTCATGGCCAGAACTCTTGACATGAGAAGGAGCATTTCCTCTTTGGATGCGTATAACCTACTCCAAGTCTTGAGGGGAGACCGTCACCTTTCGTGCAGGTTGCCAGGCCTTGTGAGGAAGCACATGCCCCACATAAGGCTGAGTTGAGAGTGCTCATAATTATCTCGACACAGTAGGTCTGGCCACTGACTTGACGTCTGTCCATGACACAAGCAATGGCAGAGATTGAGTCCGAGGTTCTTCTGGGCTGAGCTGAGTTGAGCTGATGGCGACAATCATTGGTGGCGCCGCGATATCCTCCTGTTCGACGTTAGAGGTACTGCCGGACGAGATCTTGTCACACATCCTTTCTTTCGTCCCGTTTTCGAAGAAGAACTGGCTCAGCATCAGCCTGACATCTCCTCGTCTGCGAGATGTGGCCACGAAATCGGTCACAGGCATCGCGAAGCAACAGACCCCACTGCTCTTTTCGCTGTTCCACCAACCCTATATCGACGCTGAAACGGTCGGTTATATGGTAGAGGTCCATAGCGCACTGAGTCACTTCGCGGAATATGCCACTGTCGCAGTCGGACCGAGCTCGGGCCACTGGGGACGGTATCAGAGCATCCTCCTCGGTGCAGCCATCATCACGAGGATATTGTACGCGAACCGTCTGCTCAGGACCACCAAGGGAAACCATGCCGCAGAAGCGTTTCTCGACCGAGCAATTGCATCCTGCTTGGGGGAATCTGCAATGCTACTGATCAGATACACTACTCTATGTTCTTTCCACTGCTTCATGCGCGCTAGGGCTAGTGCCCAGGAAACGTGCAACGAGTCAAAGAGAGCAGTTGCAGAAAGGTTCGATCAGGATATGTTTCTCCGGTTCGAAGCATCCCTCCTTATGACCGGCTTGGGGTTTGGTGAACAGGTCTTCGAGTACGTACACGAATGGAGCAGCCGCATGATATCCGGCGGCACGGCTCCTGTCCGAGCGTTTGCTGTGGGGCGACAGAGGCACAGCTGGCGACAGAGTGCACTCGAAGAAGAAGTGCAGACTTGGTGGCGGGACGTACGTAGCAGCCCAGAGGGGAGGATTGCCATCGAGGCCGCTTCTCAACGGAATATGCAGGCAAAACCTGCTGACGCGAATGAAGCGATTTGTACGCTATTCCATGGGTCAGGTCAGCCACCAGCGGCTCTCCGAATAGCAGACTTGCAGGAGTTAGGGAGGAAACTGAGTTTTGAGTCGGACAAGGCTCTTGGGCTTGGTAGATGTTGACCTTGTCAAAGATTTCCAACAACGAGTTGACTACCATTTGATAAGTCCGCCGAAATGATCACTTCAAGTGCTCTCCCTTCGTTTGTCGCACGTTTTCGGCATAGGGAGCAACACGCGCTAATTGCCTGTAGCTGAGGTTGCGGGGTATGGGAGATGTATGGATGGCAGTAGTAACGAGTGTTGCTCGGCCATAATACGAGATCCACAGGTAGAAGACCGATGGAATGAGAAGGCGACGGAGGAGGAATAAGAGTTGGTAGGTCATGGCGGAGACGATTTGTTTGCCAATCCAGGGTATAGTGCAACCAACGCAGCTCATCCGGACAATCATGAGGTCATGATGAACATAACCAACAACCCGACAAAGTATACTGATTCTTCTGTTTTCCTCTTACAAGGGCTCCGTACCGTCACGACGGTTGGATCCCTAGCGGAGAGTATTGTTGGAGGTAGAGGAATGAATTCTGTCATTTCATTAGCCGCCACTGAAACAGTTTGAGCACAACATTGTACAGACTCACGAAAAGAGAAGCTGGAGTTCGAGAGTCTTCGGTCATTACGTGACATCGTCCAATGCGTGATAGATTGAGCTGGAGCTGCAAGTCAAGCACCGCAGGTGACTGTCATTCAGGCGACTTGGACGGCGTTCGCACAATGACACGAACGTGGCAAGCTCATTCGAGCTGGTGCAATACCTTCAACCATTGTCTTGACATTACCTCTGATTGCGTCCTTCGCTTCCTGGGTTTCGCCGTCCGACGCTTGCGATCACGTCGAGTCCCGGACCGGCACCCAACCGGCATACGTTCGATTACCGGGAGCGATTCGTCCACGACAAGCTGCGTCGCGACCGCGATGAGGAGGCTGTGCTCATCGAATCCGATCTCCCATGCCGACTAGTCTTCGTGCTTTCCAGCAGCTTCTCTGTATTCCTGTTCATGTCTGGCGGGCGGAGGCGTCGATCGAGCGATGCGTTGGAGTCAAACCCGGCGCCATGAGCTAGCAGCAGCTCTACTATCTCAAATTCATTCCACCTGGCTGCTACAAATAAGGGAGTCCGTCCGGCGTTGTTTGTTAAGTTGATCTCGGTCGTGGAGGCATCCAGTATGAGTTTCAAAATGTTCTTCAGATTCCTCTCGGCCGCGTAGTGCAGGGGCGTTTTACCCTGTCTGTCTTTCACGTTGGGATTCACATCCTGGTCTAGCAGTGTCTTGACCGCCTCAATCCTCTTCGTGTGCACGGCATGGTGCAGTGCCGTCAAGTTGTCTGAATCTGGCGCGTCCTTCTGTTCCTGTTGCAGTCTTTCACAAAGGGTGGAGATGATCGCATCATGACCCTCGAGCGATGACTCCGAACGCCGAACTTCAGGGGTTGGTGATGCGTTCATCCTCATAACCGCGTAGATCAGCGTAGTCTTCCCCTTCAAGCCAAGCTCCCCAGGCTCTGTGCTTGTTGTTTCGCCAGCCTGTACGGTGCTTTTGATCTTGGCGCCCTTAGAAAGAAGAAGTCTCACCACGGTCGGTTTGTCGAGGTAGATGGCGTAATGGAGTGCAGTCAGATCCTTATAGGTGCTCTCGACGTCGGCGCCACGTTCCAAAAGCTTTATCACCACGAGGTGCGGGTACTCATCGTTCTCCACTGCATGAATCAAAGCGTTCTTGCCCGCCTTGTCGCGCACTTCGAGGTCCGCACCATGCCGATGGTAGAGGTCCACCTTCTCTACATCGCCTCTCTTAACAGCTCTGATTAGCCATGTGGAGCCCTCGCCGTCAGGTTCATTGATATCAAACCACTCTGGAGCTAGCTCATTGGAAGACAGACTCCGGACGGACCTCGCTGGAGCCAGTGCAGGCGGTTCAGCCACGGGAGTAGGAGGCGGAGTTGGGGGTGACGGCGCTGCAACGTCTTGCAGATATAGACGAGTGTAGACGTCGACCGCGACAGGAAGTTGCTGTAATTTCAAGGCCAAAACAAACAGACACACCGATTCTCGAAACTCTCTTATACCAGCGTCTCGCAGATCGAGTCTCAGCCTGAAACATCTTTTTGCCCATTTTGTGGCAGCATGCAGAAACACCGAATCTTGTGTTGCCTCATATTGCTGGAGTTGTAGGTCGGCCAGGGCGTAGTAGAAGTCGGACTGTAATAATCGTGTATGCGCGTCGGTCGGAGTTCGTGGTTCTGATTCTGTCTGGAGCAGTGCATCAGATGTCAAACCCACTCGGCCTTGAGGATTCGACGGAAACCGAGTGTTGAGGATGTCATGTGCTTCCTCGAGCCTAGCACGGGCAGAAAGGATATGAGATAAGTCCAGCCACATGCGTTCCACGTCATGTGTTGGTTCATACGCCTGGTTGAACTCTGTAGCGTGCTCGATCAATCTACGCTGGAACTCTTCGACCTTCTCAAGATCATCATCCCCAACAACTCGACCTTGCTGGACTCTCTCTTGATATGACTTGATCAGCTCCTCCAGTGGTTCGCGTGGTGTGGTATCATCGAAAGAGGGATCTGGATCCGCTTCCACAACGTCGACTTGGGTTGTTGCTGGATCCGCTTCCACAACGTCGGCTTGGGTTGTTGCTGGATCCCCATGCTCGGAAGTCTCCTCTATTTCTTCTTCTTCTTCATCTTCTCCTGTGTCAACCAATGCTTCAGTACCTGGGCTTGAATGTTCGTCTTCGCGCTCAGTGATGATACGGCTGAGACGAGCCAACTCTCTAGTAGGCTCTCCGCCATTCACAACGGAGTTTCTAGCCGCCTCTGCCGCGGCTATAGAATGGATCGCTCTTTGCGTGTGTATATTGCAGCTTGTGGAGCTTCCGATGGTGCCGGAGACATCCAGGGATATAGCAGCATCTACGCTGTGCCTGCAATCCTCGAGTTTTCGATCTAGGGCCCGGAGCTTCTCTTCGATACTGCTCTGTCTCCCAGACACGTCGGCGCTATGGAAGTAAGCTTGAGCGCATCAAAGCATCGGGCGAGTATTCAAACTTACAGGTTCATGCACTGCAATGAAAGAGAGAGCTCAGCCGTGAAAGCTGCAATGTCACTTTGGAGGGCTGTCAGTTTTGGGTCGGCACTGTCACGCCTCAGCTGCCAGACCGTCTTACCCAGCCAACTCTCCCTCTCTCCCACATTCAGTTTCTCGATCTCGCGTCTGAATAGTCTCAAGGTACGACTGAAAGCCTTGAGGCCCTGATTGATCCTGTTGCAGATATACTGTTCTGCTTCGGATGCTTGTTCGTCGTCAAAGTGGCGGCTTCTGTTCGACATAGTCACACGGACCATAAGCAGTGTCTCCCGAAGTCGTTGAGCTCGGTCGACCAACTGCTTCGCTGAGCACTGCGCATCTCGAGCTTTTACCACGAATGCCGACAAGGTCTGATATAACTTGAACGCGAAGTTGGCGATTGACGCTGCACTCGCCGCGACCTGAAAGGCTTCAGCCATCGCGGGCACATTCGAGGCCCAGATGAGGTCATTCTATACAGAGGGTAAATGTAGAAAGGGATGAGCTTGCCCATGGCGGCTGAAGCAGTGCCAGATCTGGTTTTGTCACCGTGACCTCACGCCAACCTCCGCGGGGTAGAAGCATCGCGTGGCGCGTAGCCGAAGCTTGCGTGGCTGAGCTTGACTGGCTTGGCGTGCCAGTGGACGGGCCAGGCGTGGCGCTAGGCTTCCGAGCCGCTGCCTAGACCAAGCTTAGCGAGCCCACGAGGCACCCAGCACCAACGCCCGTTCAATAGAACAACGTTGTCGTGTCTCACTTGTCAAATCGCGGTGGTTCGCGTTGGTCATAGCCTCACATGGCTTTCGTGACTGCCCTGCGCCCAACTTCTGTGTACCGAACAATGGGAATCCAGGGGCATGTAAAGATGCTGTCTGGCGCGCTCCAGCCTTCCTGCTCTCAGCCGGAATGCCATCTCAATGAACTGTCCAGGCGTTTAGCTGTCTTCGTTCCACGGCAATGCACAATCCTTCGCAGACTCAAGTGACGCAGCAGGCAGGTCTTCTCATTCGTTTTGCAAAAATAATATGGTATCAGTCGCTAACAATGGTGACCTCACAGGCGGTGATTGTTGAAGATGAGAACCTGTGAGTCCGACACTGGCCCCTTCTTGCCTCAACGAGTACCATGCTAAGTCAATAACCCAGCACGGATAATCCACTCCGCGGCCTCACAGACATTGCAGTAAAGGCGGACGCCAGTACCTTCCACCGAAACCACGATCTGCACGAGATTGTAGATGTAGAGACCTTTGTCAGAGGAGCATTGGCTGCAAAGGATCCTGATGAGGAGGCTTACGATTCCATCGAGGGGTTGACCCCCATCGAGCGGCAGGCCTTGATTAGAGAAAACGCCCGAGGTGTTCTCCGGCAGCTGAGACGGCTGTCAAAAGACTTTCACGTGGTGTTGGCAACTTGCTGTTTGGCCGCCATTACTCAGTAAGTTCTTGTGAGGTCCCAAGCTGCGTGCGGAATGCTGTGCTGATTACTTCAAGAGGTTGGGATCAGAGCAGCATCAATGGCGCCAATCTTGGATGGCCGCGGGAATTCGGTCTCAATGCGAACCTGGCGGACCCCTTGGCACATTCACATGACGTGTGGATCTTCGGCATCGTGAATGCGTCGACATACATCTCTGCAGCATTCATCGGTTGTTGGCTCTCCGACCCGCTCAACGAACACATCTACGGCAGGAGAGGTGCTCTGTTTGTTGCTGGATTGTTCAGCTTTTCAACCGTGATTGGCGCCGCTTATGCTCAAAGCTGGCAAGCCTTGCTGGCATGCAGAGTCGTACTGGGATTTGGAATGGGAGCGAAAGCCTCAGTCGTTCCCATTCTGCTGGCAGAGAGTGCTCCACGGTCTATCCGAGGGACTCTAGTGATATGCTGGCAATTGTTCGACGCCTTTGGCATTTTCCTTGGAAACGCTGCCAACCTAGCTGTTTTCGACAAATGGAGGCGGATGGTTGCAGCTCCGTTCATTCCAGCTCTTCTTATGCTGCTGCTCATTCCGGTTTGCACCGAATCGCCAAGATGGCTCCTGAAGAAGGGTCGATATCAAGCAGCCCTCCTGGCCTGGATGAGACTGCATGGGTCTCCAACGCCGATCCTGGCTTGTCGCGACCTGTACTTCACCAATGTCCAGATCCAGCACGAGACAATTTACATCTCAAGAGGCCTGCATAACCGAGCTATGCCACTTCAGCCTGCCAACGACGCCGTCGGCGCACACGATACCTACCAGAATGAAGTCTCGCTGACAAGCTATTGGACACGATTTCTGCAACTGTTCAAGGTCGCTCGCATTCGCAGAGCGGGGATGGCTGCCTTTGTTGTTATGATTGCTCAACAGGCGTGTGGTGTGAGTGTCTTTGACTCCTTGATCTTTCTCATAACATTCCTGTCCGCGACATCTTAGCCATCACATATGACTACGTTACGGGGCCATAGCGTTGACAACCAATAGGTGAACATACTTGCATTCCTTTCTTCCACAATCTTCAATGACGCGATACTTGGCGGCCGCCGAGATCCCTCGACTGGCAGCGGTGATACAAACCCCAGTGATGATCTCGGAGCGAATGAGGGAGTTCAAAGAAAAGCACTGTGGATGAGTTTCGGCTTTGGACTGGCAAATTTTCTCTTCACCGCGTTTGCGCTAATAAGCATCGATAGCAAGGTATGGTCCCCGGCTAGTCAACGTCATGATCATAGTGCTGAAATCACCCTAGGGGCGTCGATTCCTCTTAAATCTTTCGTTTCCCAACATGGCCTGGACCTTGCTTGCCGCTGGTCTCTGCTTCTTAATACCGGATGGAGACACCCGCGTGGGCTTGATCGTTTTCTTTGTCCTTTTATTCACCTTGGTACGGGGTCCTGCCTGATCCAAGCCATTCCGATGACGTCTAACTGCATAGGCATACTCCGCTGGCGAGGGTCCAGTTGCTTTCATTATATCCAGCGAGGTATTTCCGCTTGTCAACCGCGAAGTCGGCATGAGCTTCGCAGTACGTATCTTGACACTCTAACCCCACCATCAAGCTAGGCTCAGACTTTGATAGGTCTTCTGGAATTTATTGGGAGCAGGGATTCTAGCTCTTACTGCGCCAATTCTAGCATACGCCCTGACCCACACTGGTCTCCTCGCACTCTTTGCCGGGCTCAATTTGGTATGCTGGGCTGCCGTCTTCTTCTTGGTGCCTGAGACAACACGCATAGGCTTGGAGGACCTGAACAAAATCTGTAAGTACTGTTGGGGCATTCTTCGGTATTGAAAGTCTCGATGAAGCCACTGACAAATTTTTTACAGTCGAGATTCGGACGTTGATGCATATCAAATATCGCATCGAGATTCTGAAATGGGTTTTTCGCAGGCGGGAAAATGAACCAAGGCCTTTCCATATCTGGGCCGAGGAGCAGGAGCAACAGCAACTTGGTGGTTGAGATCAGTTAGCAGCCTCATTGACGTGTAAGTGCTGGAAACCTCAAGGTCTCAGGTCATGCTGTAAAGCAAAGCAATTGAATACATCAAAAGTCGAAGAGATCTGTTCCCGATCTACTCACGCTACCTTTCAGCCCCGCCTCACCTTTCCAAGCGATCGTGGCCCCTATGCCAAAGTAGATGCTCTAAGACCGATTGGCGATAATGTACCTACCGAGTTGATCTCCACCCTCGCCGAGACGCCTACGCATTTCCATCCACGGCTGCAGCCGACGACGGAGAGCCCAGGCGTGAATCCCGGATTCCCGGCCACGTTAGAGAGCCCTGTCCAAATCCGATAAAGAACGGACTGGCCGATTACATGGCTTGAGAGGTTGCAGGGGCTTGAACGCAGGTGCTGAAGATGACCAAGACGGGCACCAGTCAGCATATCTCATCGTCGTCCGAAACTGTCCTTGAGACCTGACCCACGAGGACTATTCTACATTTCATTTTCCTCTCTGGGACGTCCACAAACACAGCCGTCCGCAAATCGAGCCGAATTCCGCGGGCAGGTACCCCCGGTAGGGGAGGTAGCACACCGTCAGGGCACCCACGAAGTCGGCAAATGCTGAAAGCCCAAAGTCTTCCTGCGATGTCGTACATGAGACTAAAATTTAAGGCTAAAATATGAGGGAGGATGCTCTGAGCACATGCATCTCTTCACATGTTTCCTTCAAGTCGTCAGTGCCGAAACCGGTGAGCGTGTTTCTCACCATAGGGATAATCGAGCCATCCAGTGGGAAACTGAATCGACCAGATCGAGACAACTTGTCCTGCAGGACAGCCTAGTGGGGAAAAAGACTCGCGCCGTGATTGCCTGCGGCTGAGGTGTCTCATGATGTTGTCCAGCAGGAGCCTGAATCATTTCCTCACTCACCCGATACTATTCGCTGACTCGACTGTGTATGGGAACCGGAAAAATACGACTCTCTGCACACTGGATACCGCTCATGACCCGTGTGTCCCAGAATTCAAGCCGGAGCCGTCAGGTCACGTCACGACTCAAGACCCGCGTCCTCCCCATGCTTCCTAAACAGGTCTGCGTAGCTCTCCTGCTCATCAGCCGTTCGTTCAGTCCATGTATCCGTACATGCGAATTCAATAGTCTTCAAGCCCTCCTTGAACATCTTCTGCGCAATCTTGCGCCACTCTTTGGCCGACTTTCCCTCCAGGACGTCTGCCCCATCTTGGTTCTGCTTGCTGGCCGGAGCTAAATGGCACGCAGATGAGCCGTGGTCTTTTCTTAATTTTTTGCGAAAATCACGACGGGGGCGCGGGGAGTTAGTCCTTACCGTCTATTCTAAGAAGATCCCATGGACCATGGTAGGGGGTCCCTATCTGCACCGTGCCACCTTGATTCATGTCGAGTATGTCCTTGGCTGTAAGTCGCTGGCTGGTGTGAGAGGCGTTGGTGATCTTGTAACCACCGGACGAGCTGTGAAGCCCCCAGTCAGTAAAAGGGGGCACCGAAAGGTCTGCGCCAGACGGAGGAGAAGGATTGAAGACCTATGAGAGATTTTCCAGCGGTAGCTCCGGTGCTCGTCGCTATCACCTCTCCCGATATCCATGCCACTGCTGGAAGCGCGCAGGCTCTTGTTTTCGTGGGTGTTGTGTATCTCATAGGCATCGTGGTTTGCTAGTTTGTGAATATAGAACGTCGACCTGCGCACGAGGCTCGCGTCAAGGTCGGACAAACCTATCTGATCGCTCGTTGTGTCGTAGCTCAGGACAGAGCCGGGGTAAGTGGTGGTCGGACGGATAAGATATAGGCCGTCGTGTGGCATGTTGAATCCCTATTGTCTTAGACGTGAAATCCCCTTGACGAATCTCGTAGGAATGCCGTTGATGGTCTTTGAGTGTGGTATGTTTCCAGCGAAGAGCTACGCCCTTATGATAAGGTTGATCCACATCATTCATTGATTGATTGATCGATTTATCCAGCTAAGTTGTCATACTCGCCATAAGGCGCAGACGACGCCCAGAGGGTCCAGATCTTCGAGGAAGGGCGAAGATTGTCCGACACCTCCTGCTACGCTGTAATTGTCCACACCATTCCTAGACCAGCCGGGCAGCCGAACAGCCTTGGTCTAATCCTGCGGCTCAAGTGCTGGTGGCCTTATTCAACACCTCTCGTCCACACCCTAAACTACAGCAACCTCACAACTCTACACCTGTAGGCTGGTCACACGTGGATCGGTGCACAGTGGTGGAGGAGCGATGAAAGTAGGGCAACCAATTACCAGGCTGGCATGTATTCAAACTACCAATGCCAGGATTTAGCTAGCGGCTGGAATTGTGATGGAGGGCTGAGTCTTACCCTTGGTATAAGGCTATCGACATAGTGTGGTACACACTACTGCATCCTACCTGCAGAAGGCTCAGCCATTCTTAGGCTATGTGGCAAGGCTAGTCTCCTTTGGGGGGGAACTCGTCAAACTTGGTGGGATGCGTATAAGCGAGCTGCAAGGTCGGAAGAATAATGACAACGAGGTAAATTGGTGGGTTGGAAGGAAAGAGGCTGTGAAGCGGCTCTACAGAATCCAAACACATGGTAACAGGTGCGATATTTGAGAGCATTTGCTGCCACTTCTGAGCCTCATCCTCGCAGCCCCTCCACCCTACAATAGCCTGCGCGACTTTTGTAAGTCTGGACAGCATGGCTGAAGTCTCATAAGTCATATCCTTCCCCTTGTAGCCTTCTTCACTGCTCGGGATATAGTTCTCGCGTTCTGTGTGCTCATTATTAAAACCATGGACCATATCCCACTACCTCCCGGTGCTGCTCCGCCGGTTGTCATGTACGTGGCCGGAGACTATGAGCCTGGGGATTTCCCATCCTTTCCCGAAAGAAAAGGAAAAAGCCGGATGCTGGACACATTGGACTTCTCACAAGCAAGCCCTGAGGAATGGCAAGCCTTCTTTCAAACCTGGCTCTATTTCGGCTGTCTCATCGAGATCTTCAAGGTAGTCGGCCTGGACGTCAACCAAAATCGTTTCGTGAGAGAAACCGAATCTGGCCCCGTAGTCGACTCAACCGCCTTGCACGTCTATATTGATGAGTGGAAGTTCCGGGATACGGCGTATTCACGTACCGAAAACCGCCAGGCTGTATGGGGCCGGATCTGTTCCATTTTAGACCAGGTCCGGGCGGCGCTGAACCATCCGGTCGAAGTCTTCAACAAATACCTTGCTACGACAGGAGCCGAGCTTCCGAATTGGCCCAATATTGCACTTTCTATCGGCCTTCTGGGAAGGACACTCCAGGAAGTCGGATACCGTCTCAGATACGCGGCACCCAAGGACTGGCACCAGTATAAATGGGGCAGCCATGCAATCCTGCAAGATCGGCTACGACGATCCGGGTGGTGCGGGGCCGAGATCAAACGGTTCTTGGCCCATGAACCCATGGACTTTGTCTACTATGTTGGGGCGATGACCTCCCCAAGAGCGCAGGATGATCATGGCGAGTGCGAAGAGACGGTTTGCCGGGCCAAGGCCAAGGCTGCCAGCGCATACCGGACTCGCCACGCCCCTGGTTGCGCCGGCGGGGAGGCGTGTGTGTTTTGGGACATGCCAAAAGAGAGCATCAAGATTGTTGAGCACCGGGGGATACCGCTGGCTCGTTGGTCTGATGGTGGACTCGAAGTGATCAGGCTCGACAAGGAGAAGGCAATGCCATATGTTGCCATCTCACACGTGTACGTCATCTTCGCCTGCCTGCCTATACTCTCGGTGCGCCTTCCAGGGTAGTATCGCTAATCTAGGTGCTTTCCATAGGTGGTCCGACGGGAAAGGAAACGCGGCTCGGAACGCGCTCCCTACATGTCAGCTGCGGCTCATTCAGGGGAAGATCGACAAACTCTACTCGGTTCCCCGTAGGAGTCCAAGGCCCGTGATCAACATGTATGGCCCAAAGGAGCTTCACGCCTTCCGTGATCCCTGGAGACAGCCAGTCGGGTTCTGGATGGACACCCTCTGCGTGCCTGCGGGTGATAAGGAGCTACGCAAGCAAGCTATAAACCAGATGAGAGAAATCTACGAGGGCGCTGACCGAGTCCTCGTGCTTGACGATTGGCTCGAGGATCTCTCTCTTTCGAGCAGCATTTACGAGAAGGCCACACGCATTTATCTGTCCAACTGGCAGCATCGGCTCTGGACGCTGCAGGAAGGGGCGCTTGCCCAACAACTATCGATTCAGTTCAAGGATGGGCCGATGACGCTTGACGAGATAAAGGATGAGTCTTTTCAAGCTGAGTCAAATGGACCGAGCCCGCAGTTCTACTGTGGCATTACTCGCGGTTTAAGCGTCGTGCCCATTTTCAATCTCTATTTTGCGCTGGACAAGGGCGTTGTTCCTGCCGTGGGCGACCTGTTCTCGCCCCTCATCCCAACCATTCAAGACCGGGCAACAACTAAGCTCGAAGATGAAACCGTGTGCATGGCAACCCTCCTGCGTCTGGACACAGAGGGGTTACAAACAATATCCACAAGCTCGGCCGAAAGAAAGCAAATGACAGAGACAGAGGCTGCCATCGACGATGCCCGGATCTGTGCCGCACGAATGAAGAAGTTCTTGTGCATGGTCGGGTCCTTCGAACAGAGGATCATCTTCAACCACCTACCCCGGATGACGATCGACGGCTTCCGTTGGGCTCCACGCTCTTTCCTCGGCCAGTCAAAGCCGTTACTGGTCGCTACGGCTGACAGTGGCTGGAACCGGAAAGAACGTCATCCACCCGCGACGATATTGACCGAGAGAGGCACGAATGGAGAAGATGATGGGAGTGCTGGTGGCCTCGTTGTCACGTATCCCGCCATCAAGCTGCGCAATGTAAACCCAAGTCAGCTCCGGGCAGGGACAGTTTATATGTCTCGGCAAGGCCATAGCTCATTTCTATATCGTGTCTCCCTGGACATTCCGACCGATTACGACCCAGCCGAAGCGAGTCAATACGGTTCCAGCGGCTACGCCCTCGTCACAAGCGATGTCCTCTGTAAGGACTCCGAAAAGCCGATCCCCTCTATATTCGGCATTCTGAGAGGACAGACCCAGTCCGGCATCCATCGATTGCAACACATCTGTCTGGCCACTGTGGAGGCTCCAGACCAGAGCGAGGCTGAGAGGCAGAGCCTCAAGGGAAGCGGATCGAGGGCTATAGGTATCTCGGCTAATTCGGAAGAGGTGATATCGAACGAGGAGACTTCAGGTGAGTGGCTCAAGTCGAAAAAGAATAAGTGGTGTATCCTGTGATCTGGAGGTAGGAAGATATTGAGCGACTAGATAGTGAGCTCTTCGCCCACACGCATTGTAGATTTCAAGCTCGTAGGCCTCATGATAGCCACTTGATACTTTAGAGGGGTTTGTACATTTACCTTGCTGGCCCCCCTGCCGTCCCCCGCGGGGGTAGGGCGGTGTATGCTGAAGGCAATCAGGCAACACCATCAGGGAGAGAGCTTTTGCTTGTGCCTTGGAGGTTACGGCTTCCCCTGCTGGGGCTGGTGTCTCTGTGTACCTCCCCTTTTTGGGGAGAAAAGGAAGGAGAGTGGGTTGTCGTCCAGGCTCTCTGGTGAAAGTCGCCAGTATTTGGACGCATCATGTCTCGGAAAGCCTTATGTGATTTGGTTGGCGAGAAGACGGACTGTCGATCGGACTGACAATCCCTTGTATTGGTATTGAGAATGCCGTTGGTGGTCCAGTCCGCGGCATGACAGGGAGAACCTTCGCTACCACCATTCGGGAAACCAAAGAGCGACAGTACCACAGTAGACGGCAGTACCAGAGACTAGCCCCATGTCATACCCAGGATACGAAGGTGAAAGCAGTGGGGGACTCTTACATACCCAAGAGCAGTGAGCAGACCAGCTCGCGGTTCGAGAATGGTTTGAGGACGAGGAGATGGCCCACTTCCTGGTCGAGCAAAGCCTGCCTACCGGAAATGGTGATTTGTCAATGCTGCTTTTGTGGCCACGCTGGACAGTACAATGCTGCTTTGATGGCGCCGTCACGGCGTCGCTGAGACCGAGTCTTTCAGGATTCTCCCAGCACTGCGCGGGAACACCTGGAAGGCTACCTTGGTCTAGGTACTTTGGTGGGCCTGACGTCTCCAATGCCCCTCCACTGGCGCCTTCGAATCCCCTACACGTGAGATCATGGGGGACTTCTCACGTGGCGTGAGCACAGGGCGGCATCACCCTCGTCCCAATCGGTCGTGAGCCACAAGCCGCTTTCCCAAACTCTTGGCAGTGGACACTTGTCGTTTCTCCACCAACACGGAGCGCGTCGAGGGCGTTCACAGAAGTCGAGACCCTATACGGAGTACGAAGTACAGTACTCAGACGCGGCAGACAATCCCCTATCCTAGCCCATTGTCGACGCCTCGGTCCTACCCGCGAGATAGCATGGCCGGTCCGATACCTCCTCAAACCCTGTGAGGCTTCTGCCCGCAACAAAGAAACCACCGCAGTGACAATGGACCTGCCGTCACGATGATGCGGATACTCGAAGCCCAAGCGCCTGCCAGACAGAATGCCACCGATACGATACAGACCCTCAGTGGGCGATTGACTAGTGCTACTCTCCTTGAAGACCGCCGGGCGGCAATTCTCGGCCTGCGCAGTTTTGCAAAGCTCTATCCTGCCTCCGTGGCGTCTGGGGCCCTCCGCGACCTCATCGCGGCATTGCGCAAGGATGCCGAGGACTGGGACACGATCAAAATAGTGTTGGAGACTTTACTGGGGTTGTTCGAGCCGGATGAGAAATCACCTGAGGCGTCCGAAGATATCACACTGTGGCTGGCCGATGAATTCACCCAGCGACAGGACAATATCACCGCTCTCTTGGACCTGCTTGAGGCGAATGAGTTTTATCTGCGGCTATATGTGCTTCAGATCTTGTCCCACATATCTACGGCACGGCCGCAGCGAACACAGGAAGCGGTGTTTGCGGCTCCTCTCGGCGTGTCGCGCATAACGAACGTGTTGGACGACCGGAGGGAGGCTGTCCGAAATGAGGCACTGGTGTTGTTGGTTGCGCTGACTCCAACTTCCGCCGAGATCCAGAAGGTGGTCGCGTTCGAGAACGCATTCGACCGCATATTTGCGTTGATCGACGGAGACGGTGGCCTGACCCACGGCAGCACCACCGTGCAAGATTGCCTGTCTCTACTGGCCAACCTACTCAGCCTCAACACGTCCAACCAGTCCTACTTCCGAGAGGTGGGTGGAATCTCGAAGATCAAGAAGTTGCTTTCCGCAGTCGTCGAGCAAGAAGATTCTGGCGATGGTGTCTCGGAATGGATGAGACCGCAACGGGACATGAACGTATGGGGCTTACTAGGAGTCATCCAACTATTTCTTCCCCAAGGGGCACAAGGAACTCTGGTCAATCAGCAGGCATACTGGCAGGCTGCTACAGTGGACATCATACTACATATCGCGTTCCATCCCGCCTTTAGCACGAGCGTACGCACCAAATCACTTCAGACATGTGGGGACATTATTCGAGCGAATAATGCTCTTCAAGAACGGTTCGGGGACCTTGGAGTGATGATTAGGGAGCCCAGCAGCCCGGCAACCAATGGGCATTCCGATCGTGCATCCCCCGAAAAACAACATAAGCCCGAGAAGGCGGCTTTTCGTACTCAGAACGTGATCGAGTCGCTCCTGGAATTGGCGTTGGAGCCCGCCCCACTGGCAATGTTTGACGTTCGGCTGGCATCGTCTTCATGCCTCGAAGCATTTATGCATGGTCACCCGGGCATACGGACGCATGTACTACGAAGAGCGATTGACGGACACAAAGCGGGTGACGATGCCATTCCTAACATGCTCACCGTTCTCCTAGAGCCGCCAGGGTCTCGAAATAAGTCGGATCCCTACCAACCTTGGTTTGCCGCAGTGCTCCTGCTACACCTGCTTTACGAAAATCCGGATACCAAAGGCTTGGCTTTGAAAGTAACGGAAGGCGATGCAGAGAGTGGCGAGGAAGTTGTTACATTCCTCCAGAGCATAACCAGTAACGTGGTGGCTGGCGTGCAGCATGTTGAGGACGAGCGCGCGTTACTGGGCTGTTGTATGCTATTGACCATTTGGTTATTCGAGGACCCGGATGCGGTCAATGACCTTCTCAGCGAAGGGAGTACCGTGCAAGGGCTCATTGCTGCAGTCAAGGTTACGAAAAGCTCAATGCCGCTTGTGGCTGGTTTGTGTGCATTTGTCCTTGGCATCATCTACGAGTTCTCTACCAAAGATTCACCCATCCCCCGAAGCACTCTACATGGCCTCCTGATTAGCAATCTCGGGAGGGAAGCATATGTGGACAGACTGACCAAGCTTCGAGAGAGTGTTTTTGTCCGCGATTTCGAGGTTCTGCCCCAAACCGGCAATGGCGGCCTCCCAGAAGTGTTCTTCGACAAAACTTTTATCGACTTTTTCAAGGACAACTACAGCAGATTTCTACGAGCCATCGACCGGGACCCCAACTTCGAGGTCTCGATATTGAGCAATGGTGTGCAGAAGGGCGTCTCAAGGGATCTCGTTGATAGTCTCCGAGCCCAGACCGAAGAACAGAAACAAGCCTTGGAAGTGGTCAACCGCGAGCTCCTGCAGCTCAAACGCCGGCTGGAACAGGAGGAGCTCGATCATCGTCGTACACGCGAGTCTGCGGCTGTGGAGCTCTCCCGCATCAAGCAGATCAACCAGAGCTTGCAGGATAGTCATGAGGACGAGGTCAACAAATTGCAGCAGGCGGCTGCGCGGGAGAGAAGCGCACTCATTCGGGCTCATGAAGATGAGAGCAACCGGCGGCGCCACGACCATCTTGCCGCCGTTGAAACAGCAAGGAAGCAGCACGAGGTGGAGGTGCAGCGATTCGAGCAGCGCCTCAAACTGATCGAGCAGGAATCCGCCCGGGAGCGAGCTGCCCTCAACGAACAACACCGACGTGCCTTGGATGAGGCCGCTGCCCACGCCCAAAAGGCGCGTGACAGGGAAGCGGCAGAAATTGCAGATTTACAGCACCGAATCACAGAACTGGAAGCATCTTTGAAGAAAGCCGACGCCAACCATGTGCAGGACCTTGAAACCGCGCATGAAGAGTACAAAGCCAAAACCGATTCATTGGAAGCGCGGTTGAAACGTGCAGACGCTCGGGTTGCAGACGCAGAGAACCGGGCCAGGCAGCTGGGCGAAGAGCTGGAACAAGAGAAGATCCGGCGAAAGGATGTGCAGACGGAACTTGACGACCTGCTGGTTGTGTTCGCAGATCTCGAAGCCAAGAGATCTGCGGACAAGAAGAAGCTTAAGGATCTTGGCCAGGAGGTATCAGAGGACGAAGACGAGGAGGGCGACGAAGCCAAAGGCGATGAGGAAGAAGACGATGACGACGACGAGGAGGAAGATGAGGAGGTCGACTGAAAGGTTTGTCTTTGAGCACTACCGACTTCAGCCTCTCCGCAAAGCATAGCGGTGGCGTCGCCGGCCAAAAGTCTAACAGTATAGAAAAAGCGATACTCTGTACAGTACTGTAATTGCCCCTATCCACCATCAACAATCGTCTCCTAGCTCTCATTTCGTTCTTCCCCCCCAACGGACCAGCGTCCCCGAGCACAACCTACAGATCCCTCACATCTCGTCCCGCATCCTCGGCAAACAACCTCCACACACTCCGTGCTTCCATACCTTTACACTTTTCATTCTTCCGTGCCTCGTCAAACACTTTCTTCACGCGTTCCGCCAAGACGGTTTCGGCGCCCACGGAATCCATCAAAGACACAGCGTCGTCGATGACACCGCCGGCCAACTCTGTCGTGAAGCCGCCTTTGAAATCCCGGGCGGAGGAGGCGGATGGGTTGACGCCTTTCACCGGGTTGTGGTGGAGACTGTTCCAATTCATGCCGGAGGAAGCATTGATCACGTCTAGACAGCAAAGTCAGAGGGGGGAGGGCAAGACAAAAACCAAAAGTAGGAGCGCAGCTTACTCGACAGGACCTTCGGGTCTAGACCGTACAACAAGCCGGCGTTCATGACTATACGAGAATGGAGTTATCAGTCTCGCGTCTCCAAAGCTCGGAAAACGGAAAGGAGGGAGGAACGGGGAGCCTTCTCACCCTCGCATAAGCCCAAGTAACCAACATAACCTAGATAGTTGTTCAACTGCTTCGTCGCCAACCCTGCGCCCAGTCCTCCACACTGGTAGATGTTGTCCTCCTTACCCATCATGGCCAGGATCGGCTTCACCACATTGAACATCTCCTCGCTGGGGGTTCCGACCATAAAGGTCAATGTACCGGCGTTTGAACCCTGAGGACCACCGGAGACGGGGGCGTCGACGAATACACCCAGATTCTGAGAGTGGATTTGACGCGCGAGAGTGGTTGACGTGGATACTTCAATCGACGAGCATTCAAGAAACAGTTTCGGGGCCGTGTCGGCGGCGGGAGAGACACCGGAGAGGAAGCCTGTTTCGGGGTTTGTGAAGGCTTCGTGGACGTGAGGTGCGCGCGGTAGCATGGTTATGATGATATCCTATTGATTGTGATGGGCACTCTTTCTCAGCTTCGGCAATAACCCCGTTGTCCATAGAAGAAAAGCGCTTGGGGGATCTCCTGCTACAGAAGGGTAGACTGGTGGCTCACCTACAGCCTTCTCTGCGACTTCTTTCGGAGAATGCGCCACCTCGACGGGCAGGTTGCACTCCTGGATGAACTGCTCCCTTCTCGCCTCGTTGATCTCACACAGCACGAACCCGGCGGTTTGAGGGATCTTGGCGCGGAGATTCATCGCCATGCCGTATCCCATGACGCCGATCCCCACGAATCCGTAGGTCGGGTTTTCTGACAGCCTGTAAGGCGCGGGTGCGGTTTTGTCTCCCATGTTTGAGGTTTGCTTGTTCCGGGACGAACGTGATTGAACCTACCTACCTGTACGGGTCAGAGCAACATTATGTTTGAATCTCTCGTAGGGGCGTTTGTGGCGGGCCTCGTAGGAGCCATGTATTGGAGATGTCCCCGCATGGCCTGGCCGAGTGCGAGCCCGTACGGAGTATTATCTTCGTCTTTGAGAGGTGTTTCTCCAACGGCTCTCCAAGCGAGACGTGGGCCTGGCATGAGGACGTGCTTCGGGGCGAGGTATTTCCAGCCAAAGGTGCTAGGGAATGTGCCGGCATGCTCAGCCCAGCGATGCATCTTCATTCATGCCGCTGCGGTGGGTGGATGGCTGATCCTCTCCTCGAACATCGCTTCTTGCCGTGAAGATCGACTATCGTCCATTTGCCGCCTTAGCAAGATCTATGCCAAGGCCCAGCTAACCATTTCTGGAAAAGGAAGACTCGGAATCGCAGTTCGTCTCGAGGCAACTCCTTCAGTCACTCTCATCCATTCTCGCTTCATTCTTTCGTCCAGCTTAACGCGTGTCGTTGATGCTGAGTCGACCCTTGATCGTAGCTTCGAGTCCCTACTGTTCTCGACGCTAGTGCCGTCTTCTCTCCGACCGCGCGCCCCATGCAGGGAGCGTGACTTGAAACCCTCCCAGAAGGCTTTTCGCAGACTTTTCCCCCCTTGTTTTTCTCATTCTCTGAGACCGCCATCGAGTCAAGATGGGTGTCCCAGCGCTTTTCCGATGGCTCACTAGGAAATACCCCAAAATTATCACTCCCGTGATCGAAGAACAACCCGTCGACATTGATGGCGTGAAGTATCCCGTGGACACCACGAAGCCCAATCCTAATGGAGAAGAATTTCACAATCTGTATCTTGACTTCAATGGCATCGTCCATCCTTGTTCTCATCCAGAGGACAAGCCGCCTCCGGCAAATGAGACTGAGATGATGCTGGAGATCTTCAAGTACACCGACCGCGTGGTGAACATGGTTAGACCTCGAAGACTGTTGATGATTGCCATCGGTAAGACGTGTGTGCTATTTATCTAGTTCGCCAGCTGACACGAATTAGATGGCGTTGCCCCTCGAGCCAAAATGAACCAACAACGTGCGCGTCGCTTCAGATCGGCGAGAGATGCAAAAGAGGCGGACGAGAAGAAGGCGGAATTTCAGACACTCCTACGCCAACAGCGCAGCAACAACAACGATGATGACGATGATGATGATGAAGCAGAGACGGTGGAAGAGGTAGTCAAGAAAACATGGGACAGTAATGTCATCACAC
Organism: Cladophialophora carrionii CBS 160.54; assembly: GCF_000365165.1. Taxonomy (NCBI): domain Eukaryota; kingdom Fungi; phylum Ascomycota; class Eurotiomycetes; order Chaetothyriales; family Herpotrichiellaceae; genus Cladophialophora; species Cladophialophora carrionii. Next base: position 751,208 of record NW_008481827.1, on the reverse strand, counting down.
CTGGCACGCCTTTCATGTTTATCCTTGCTCAATCCATTCGATTCTGGGTCCAATGGAAACTCAATACGGATCCTGCCTGGGCACAGCTGAAGGTCGTGATCTCCGACGCCAGTGTACCAGGTGAAGGTGAGCATAAGATCATGCAATTCATTCGTTCCCAGCGCTCAGATCCCGCATATGATCCCAACACGAGACACGTCATGTACGGTCTCGATGCAGACTTGATCATGCTTGGTATCGCTACACATGAGCCTCACTTCCGTGTTCTTCGAGAAGACGTCTTCCTCAATGATGCCAAGGCCAGAACCTGCAGAATTTGCGGTCGCCAAGGTCACTATGCCGAGAACTGCAGAGGTGAAGCCAAAGAGAAGTCGGGCGAGTTCGATGAAAAAGGCACGGTGGAGAAGCTGAAGCCATTTATCTGGTTGAACGTCCCCGTACTGCGTGAGTATCTCGGTGCGGAGATGTTTGTGCCCGGTCAGACTTTTCGCTTTGATCTCGAACGCGCCCTCGACGATTGGGTCTTCATGTGTTTCTTCGTCGGCAATGACTTCCTGCCCCATCTTCCCAGTCTGGATATCAAAGAGGATGGTATCGACAAGCTCATTGCTATCTGGAGAGACAATATCCCACTCATGGGCGGCTACTTGACCTGCGACGGCAAGGTCGATCTTGCCCGTGCACAGATCATCCTACAGGGTCTGGCCAAGCAAGAAGATGCAATCTTCAAGCGCAGAAAGGAGGCCGCAGACAAGCAAGCAATAAGGGACCAACGCCGTAACGATGCGAACAAAGCCCGAGACGCTCGTAATAACAAGCGACGTCGGAGCTCTCCAGATTACACCAAAGGCAGCAGAGTTGCTGCCGATGCTCGTGTTCCAACTGGTATGCAGACGTTCGAGGCTACCAATTTCCCAACGCTGGACTACAACTCAATTGTGAACAGAGGTGCCGTGGACAAAACACTTACTTCGAATAAGAGCGCTGCGGCCGTGCTGAAGGAGCAAATGCTCGCCAGGAAAGCTGCTGCTGAGACCGCCACAAAAGACACAGCGGATGGAGCCAATGGAACTCCAGGCTCTGCTGGAGCAGTTCTGGGCAAACGAAGTGCGTCGCAAATGGAGGCGGAATCCGATGATCCCGGTACCCCGGCCTCGGCACTCGGCAAACGACAGGCTGCATTGATGGACGACGAGCCAGAGACTGATGGCACACCCGGGCGTAACACCCCCATCGAGAAGAAGACTTTCAACAATGCCGATCCCAACAACCCGCCACCAGATACAGTTCGGTTGTGGGAGGAAGGCTACAGCGACCGGTACTACGAGCAGAAGTTCCATGTCTCGCCTCACGACATCGAATTCCGCCACAAGGTTGCCGAAGCCTACGTCGAAGGATTGTCGTGGGTGCTTCTGTACTATTTCCAAGGATGCCCTTCTTGGACGTGGTACTATCCGTATCATTACGCCCCGTTCGCTGCAGACTTTGTCGATATTGACAAGAAGGTCGTCAAATTTGAAAAGGGAACGCCCTTCAAACCATACGAACAGTTGATGGGCGTGCTACCTGCGTCGTCAAACCATGCCATCCCTAGTGCTTTCCACCCCTTGATGACCGAGCCAGATTCTGACATTGTCGACTTCTATCCCGAGGAATTCGATCTTGATCTGAATGGCGCAAAGCAATCCTGGAAGGCTATCGTCTTGTTACCTTTCATTGACGAGAAACGTCTGTTGAAAGCCATGGCCACTAAATATCCGCTCCTCACTGCCGATGAGCATGCGAGGAATGAGCGCGGACACGATGCCTTGCTTATCTCGGAACAGAATCCACTTTATGAACAACTGGCGTTGAAATTCTACTCGAAGAAGGCCAAGGATGCTCCCAAGACAGTGAAGTTGTCCATGCAGAAGTTTCAACTCGCGGGAGATGTGATCAAGAATGAAGACTTCCTGCCTCACATGGATCTGGTAGGCCCAGAACCCGGCATCAGGCTGGACCCCGACGTCGATGACGATCGATCTATGAGCGTCTTCTTCGTCATGCCGCCTCCAACGCATGTCCACAAATCCATGTTGTTCCCAGGGGTCGTCCTACCTCCGGCTGTCCTAGACAAGAGTGATTTGGCAATCCTTCGATCAAAGGCCAGGGTCTCCGGACGAGACTTTGGTGGTGCACCGCTTTACGACAACACTCGACGCGATCCCATGGACAACCAGAATCGAGGTGGGCGCATCAACTACGCCGCCGATCGTCCACCTTTGAGTGGGCCCCCTATGATGCCACCTCCCAACCAGTGGCCTCCCGGAATGCCACCACCGCCGCCGCCAAACTTTGGTGCTCAGAACGCATACAATCGTGGTCCTCCTCCACCGTCGAACGGCTACCCAGGGTACAACAACTACGCCAATCAGGGTTATGGAGGGTATGATCAAGGACAAAATGGTGGCCAAGGCCAGAATGGGTACTATGGCGGAAACCAGGGACAAACCCAATACGGGAGCAACGGGCATTATCAGCAAAATGATGGAAGAAGCTTTAGTGATGGGAATTATCAAGGTCAGAAGCGAGGCCCACCTGGACGAGACAATTGGGGTGGAAATCATGGAGGCAATGGCTACAATCAAGGCGGATATGGTCGGCGTTAGGCGGCTCTTGGTATGGATGAATGTACTGTACGTGAAGGGTCAACTGGGTTACAGGGCTGGACAATCGTGCATTTTCATGGATACTCCCTGTGCGGTACACATCGTGGCAAGTGTCTCTAATAACGTGCTTGCATAAGTCGGTCGCAGTAATAGAAGCATCCTCAGACCGATCCGTTCAATACAGCGCGACCAAACTCGATCTGGACAGCCGATGGTTCATGTATGCAACTGAGCTCCTACAGTAGTTGATGATCTATCTGGCCAGTCGTCATGAGAATCCGAGAATGTGAAACGCAGCGCTCACCGTCACGATACTCGGGACGTTACATACGTACCCATTCAACGGACATCATCGCCTGCCAACGAGAGGATAGAAGTTGACTGTTTTAACGGGAAGGTTGGAGTTTGAGGGAGTTCCGATTCAGTGTCGGCCCGAGACAAGGCTGGCGCACTGATGATTTGGGCTGCGGAAATGATGAGCCGATGCCTCGAAGACTCCTTACGGGAAGCGTAGACACGCACGTGAATGATTCTACGAGTGATAGAAAAGGGTCTGTTGTTGCGAATCTGCTTGGTCAAGCACTTTGTCAGTAAAGGAATTGCACCACCAGATACTGTGGTCTCCATCGACTAGCAAAAAGAGAATGATGTCCAAGTAGCAAAACGAGAATGATGTCCAAGTAGCAAAAAGATGTCGATGGCGATGGGACTCGAACCCACAGTCTTTGCCAGGTTCCGATGACCGGAAAGCAACGCCTTACCATTAGGCCACGCCACCCATCCGGGTGTTGGGGAAGCGCATTTCTGTGTGCGTTTCGTGGACCATATCAGGTCAAAAATCCGATTGCAAAATATATGAAAACTTATTTATGTCCCCACTAACCGCGGTTAGATGCGGTTAAATTTTCCTGACACGCGTCGTCGCGTTCTTACCTACGATTGCAGCATGTGGAGAGTACCTTACAGCTCAATGTCTCTGAGAGCCTTGGAAGCAAGGAAATTCCTGCTTCACTGCAGAAGAAGCTATAGCACGTCCTTCCCTTTACTTCAAGAATCACGCCCAGCGACAGCTCCGAGACAATATCCGCCCATCACCCAAATCCGGGAAAATGTCGAGCTCTACGAAAAGAATACCCTGGTGCGAAACTACCGCAACCATACGGATATCCCGCGGCGAGTGGCAGAGAATGCCTTGAAGATTAGAGAGCTCGACCAGCGCATGGGTGGCTCAAGACACACATTGAAGGAGTTGCAGAAGCAGCTGAATGCTTCGAAAGGGGACAAGTCCGAGACTGTCGCGCAGATGAAAGAACTCAGACCGGAAGTGGACAAACTGCAGGCTGAAAAGGATGTGTTGGAAATTGACACACAGACAATGGCCCTGTCTCTGCCGAATTTGACGTCTTCGGAGACGCCCACGGACGGCGAACCGAAACTGCGATCCTACATCAACTACGACCCGCAGAATCCTCCTCAGTACGGCCGTTCTGCCGACCATTCAGTGATTGGTGAAAAGCTGGGACTGCTCGACTTCTCGTCCGCGGCGACGACCTCGGGATGGGGGTTCTACTACCTACTGAACGAAGCTGCCCTGCTGGAACAAGCGTTGGTCCAACACGCCATGTCTGTCGCCATGAAACGCAACTGGTCCGTGGTGTCTCCGCCGTCCCTGGTTTATTCTCACATGGCGGCTGCGTGCGGCTTCCAACCTCGCGATCAGCACGACGAACAACAGATCTGGCAGGTGGCCCACTCTGAGAGAGACAAGGGAAAGCCGACCAGGAGTCTTGCTGCAACGGCCGAAATCCCTCTCGCTGGCATGTATGCAAACAAAGCTATTCCTGCGGATCGACTGCCCATCAAGCTGGTGGGACCCAGTCGATGTTATCGCGCCGAGGCCGGTGCTCGGGGCGTCGACACGAAGGGTCTATACCGAGTGCACGAGTTCACAAAGGTGGAAATGTTCGCGTGGACCAATTCTGCAGCACCAAGCAACCAAGGTCTCACAGACGAGGCAAGCTGGGTCGAACACGCAGGGCGACTTCTAAATGAAATGGTTGAAATTCAGACTGAAATCGTCTCATCGCTGGGCTTGCCATGCCGAATCCTCGAGATGCCCTCCTCCGACCTCGGCGCCAGCGCTTATCGCAAGATCGACATCGAAGCCATGTTTCCATCACGGAAGAAACGTGACGAAGGATGGGGTGAAGTCACCTCTGCTTCTATCTGCACGGATTATCAGAGCCGCAGACTCGACACGAGGGTATTGGAGCCGGATGGGTCCAGGAAGAAATTCGCACACACCGTCAACGGCACGGCTCTAGCAGTCCCCAGAGTCCTCGCTGCCATTCTTGAGAACGGCTGGCGGGAGGATGAGGGATGCGTGATCATTCCTGAAGTGCTTAGAAGGCACATGGGCGGCATGGAGAAGATCGGACCTCGCTTACCCTAAAGCAATATGGTTCGTTATACCACAAAAGCGAGCATTTTCTCCGTGGAGGCAGGCTCCAGATGCATGCTCCCAAACTGTAATGCACTTTAAAAGCCCGAAGTCACGGGCAGACTGGTGCTTGAGGCTGGAGCAATCCAATGACAGTCCTGCCGATCCTCGCTCGGATCCGACTACAGCTCTCTACTCCCCCATCTTCGTTGCTGTGAGTACCAACTTTCTGTGAGTCCGAGTGATGTGTGTAGAGCCTGGCGGCAGATCCTTCGCCAGGGGTGTCATTGGGGCTTCATTCAGCTGACTGGTCGTCGCCTGAAATTATCGCCCTGCTGAAGCACTGACGGCAGTGACACACAGCGCGCCGCATGATCTGAAAGTTTGGCTAAAGTCATTCCAAGATCCAGAACTCTCATACTCCCATCAACGGCGCCTTTCAGTCTGAGCACGTCGTCTACCCTGGCCGGGGTGGCTGAACCTATGTCGTGTTTGCCGATCTGCGCACTACCATTCATAACTTCACTGCGCTTGGCGTTGCTCCCATCCAACTTTTGAATACAGTCCATCCACTGTTATTGAACAAGAGCTATGTTCCCAAAGGACTCAGACCTCTTCCGCTGAGAATCGCCGTTGCCATCGGTGGTCATCGATATCGAGCAACCAATGGGAAGGAAGCCTCTGATACAGGCTCGACTCGACTCGATTCGAACGGCGGTAACAGGGATGCCCAACACATTGTATGGAACAGTGGTTGCGACTTGTCAACGCAAGAACGGCAGACGGGGATGAGAGAAAGGGAATTTGAAGCTGTCACGTAGGGCATCTGGTTGGGAAAGACGGGACAGTGTCATTTCTGTTTCTTTGATCCAAAGAGGAAAGGACATCGGGACGGTATTTGAGATGACCAAGATCAACCAAGTCTGGGAGGATTCCAAGCGTGGGTGGTATCATCACCCGTTTAAAGCTGGGAGTAGTGTTTCTTCAATGGTGGAAAAGTAGAGTACCATAGGTGTCAATGGAGTCATACCGTTGACGAGCTCCCAATGGCTGTGTAAAAGCTCAATATTCCCAGACTTACCACTGGGTTCGGCGGTCTGACCCATCTGAACCTCGAATGCTTGGGTCTTCTATTCCTGTTGCAGTAGTCGACGGTCAACCAGGAGAGCTACTGTAGCTAAGGAGATCGAAAAGCTGGCTCCAGACTTGAACTGGATTACGCAGAGGTGACCGCGTGCTGCTGACCCCATCCACAGGATTGCTGATCATTCTTTGTTGGCAGCTCACAATCGAGGGGAAGCACTCCCGCACACACAAAATAATGCACGACATATACTGTATGGAGTATGGAGTCCTAACGTCGTGATAGCGGACTTCCCAATACGCCACACCCACACTGCTTGGCCACGCGGTAAGTAAGCGCTCCACCAGCGAGGCTGACACCCCTAAGTACCTCAGGTAGGTATGCACCCACTACACACGGCAACTAACTGTACAGTACGAGTTGACCTACTTAGTTACCTATAGAGGAGCCGACCAGAGCACACACACACACAGACACACACACTGATCCTGTACGGGCTACTGTATGTCGAGTTGGGGTTCGCAGTACGGACTACATACAGCGGTAGTTCCTCTCAACCGGCCAATGGGTGTGTTGGGTTCGGTTGGACCCGTCAGCGTACGAGTACGAGTGCGAGTTGCAGTAGGTCAGAAGCATTCGAATGACGATCCTTGGAGAGTTTACTCCGTACGAGCTTCCTCGTACTCGTACCCTGTCGACCCATTTACTCTGTCCCTCGACTCCCTCGGATGGACAGCCGTGTGTGTGCTCGCTTCCCCGCAACGACGACCCTGCCTACTCTGGCTTTTTGCGGGGAAATGGACGGCGAGCCAGCGTGACAGTCCAGTCTGCAGGATTCGGGTTACCTAGGTAATTATTGCATGTCTTATCAACTGTGTCTCAATCGAGCAGCGCATTGTATTGTATATCTAGGCTATTGAGGCAAATCGAGGCAGAAGCTTATGCGGCTGATTTGTGGCGATTTGGCGACTTAACCCTGCACTACAAGTACGACCAGTCTGGCTGGTCAGAGATCGTAACGACCGCCACCATGGCATCGACCAACTTGACAGTCCTGAGAGCGGGAACGAGATTACATAGGACAAACCTACCGCTGCCGCTATCGCTGTCGCTGCCACACGCGCATTCGCGCATTCGTGCTCGCACAATCTCGACTACTCAAAAGTCGCCGTTAGCGGCAGTTGCATCTGAACGCGTCGCATCTCAGCATGTTCCGACGTCTCACACACCGCCACCGCAACCTCCCAACTTCTCTCCCGAGTTTACCTTTGGGGCGTACCAAACCACGGGGACCACACCCGTGACGCGAATCCGGTATCCGAAATTCCAATCCCTGGAATCGGAGCGCGCGTTCCGGAAACTTCACCATGCGGCTGCCCTGCGCTGGCTCGGGTACCAGGGGTATAATAACGAGGGGGCGGGCGGACACGTCACGGTCCGCGATCCCATCCTTCCGGACCACTTCTGGATTAACCCGCATGGGCGGAGTTTCAGCTGGATGAGGCCCGAGGATCTGGTGTTGATGGGGCCGAGTAAGTCGTTTATCTTATCTGTTGTGGTGAAAATTCAGTGTTCGCTTCTTGCTGGAGATCAGGACTACCAGACTACAGCTGATTCATTCGGGCAGAGGGCGACATTGTCGACGGGCAGGGCGGGAATATGCACAGCGTCAACCCTGCAGGCTGGGTCATCCACTCAGCAGTCCACGAAGCGAGGCCGGATGTGGTTGCAGCGGTGCATTGCCACAGCGTGCCGAGCAAGGCGTTCTCCAGTCTCGGATGCATGCTCGAGCCCATCAACCAGGATGCGTGTCGGTAGGTCAACTTGCCCACCAGCCTCGCAGGGAGAGTTATGAGCGAAACTGCCCAGTGTTGATCAGACGCTTCAGCGCACGGGCATTCCCAAGTCAGACACTAACCTCTCCTCTTCGCCTTAGCTTCTACAACGATCACGGTATTTACTCTGGCTTCGGTGGCATCGCCTTCAAAGCCGACGAGGGCCGTCAGATTGCTGCCGCGCTGGGAAACACCAAGGGCGTCATTCTACGCAACCACGGCCATCTGACCGTGGGAAAGACCGTCGACGGCGCGGCATTCCTCTTTGGCGCCATGGATCGGTGCATCCAGGCTCAGCTGCTCGCTGATGCGGCGTGCGCGGGGCGGGGGACAACGACGTTGAAGGTCGAGCACGAGGAGGCCGAGTACACGCGCAATGTGTATAACGATGAGATGGTGTATATTATGTTTCAATCGGCGTGAGTATTGATTGACCCAGCTTGAGGATATGGTGAATGGACTCTGCTGACACTACGATGCGACGCCATGGACAGATTCGAAGACGTCGTGAGAGCTTCAAATGGGGAATTCCCAATGCATGTGCAGGGCGAGATAGCGAGAGAATGAAGCCAACGAAGTGGCCACGAGAGGAGGTGAGGATGATTTGTTGTAATTTTCTGGATGGAAAGAATGGATGGCGGAGGTCAGTGAACATCGTTCAATACTTTATGCTTGGCTAGACCAGCGCGGTTTCCCGTACCTCATACCCTCGGAAGAGGAGGGCATGACAGACAAGTGAAGTTCAAGTGAGAGACCTGTGAAGCGAGATGATTCAATTTAGGTTCAGAGGCACTTGGCTGCTATAGTCAGATAGCATCTCCTAAGCATTGTCACATCAATTGAGCATCATTTATGAGAAGCCCTATTCGTACATTCCAATAACAGTCTATTCCAGGCAAAGCATTCTCTTTGTGGGTGTCGGCGATAAGCGAGTCTTGGCACCCACATTTCCAGGTGAGCGCATGGCAGCTAAAGCCGAGTGATCCCTCCGCAGGCAGTGGCTGGAAAGGCACCGAGGTGTGGCTTAGGCGTCGTTCACAGGCACGCCGCTGCTGACTGGAGCGATCCTTGCATGTGCAATCATGGCCATCTCGACTCCTGTTGCCATTTCCAGCTTTCCTCATAATCAAGGCACAAGATCCAGATGTTCTACCGCCCTCGCGCGTCATTGTTGAAATACCCAAAATCCTCGACCATGTTCAGAACCTTTTGCAGACAAAGATCCTGCTCTTGACTGCACCATGCTCCCAATTTCACGCCTCTGACCAATTTTCAGATCGCCGTCATCTGCGCAAAAGAGCATTGCGGAAATCCATCTGCCACCTGTCATCCACCGGGAACGCTATATCAACCTGCGCTTGCCCCGGAACGCAATACACGGTCCAGATGTCGTACACATACCCTATTCCTTCGACTCCGCGAGTCATCTCACCGTCTCCCACGCCTTCCGAGTCCTCCGAGCGTCAAGACTCCTATTTTGCGCCGGTCACACGATCGGCCACCAAGGCTCAGCGACAGCGGTCCCCTCAACCAGAACCCATACATGAAGAGAAGGATGGCTCCGGATCAGACTCAAGTCTGGAGAAACGGGCTAGAGCACGCTCCAGGAGTCCTATCTTGACCACCACCCGTCACATGAACGGCTCCGCAACCGGCAGTAAGAGACGACGCATGAGCGGTCTTACCTCGATAAAACCCGTCACCAAGTCAGAGCCTCTCACTAATGGCACCATCCCCTACCCTCAGTCCAACGGCCACCTGTCACCCTACGATCGAGTCAAGAAGTCATGGCGCGAATTCTCTCGCTCTCCCTCGCCGCTTGGGCTGATTCCTCTCCACCGCCATTACCGCAACCTCATTCACAAGCACGAAATCCCCCGGAAACTCCTCCATGTCTCCATCGGCTTCTTTACCCTCCGATTTTATGTCACGGGTGTACAGACGTGGTCGATTACCCCCTGGCTGTTGGGCGCGCTTGCCATTATCGGCCCCACTGATATCCTCCGACACCATTCCGAAAGATTTAATAGGTTCTACATCAAAGTCTTGGGCGCTCTGATGCGGGAGACCGAGGTGGACGGATATAATGGTGTCATTTGGTATCTGGTGGGAGCGTACGGCGCTCTGAGATTTTACCCCAAGGACATTGGTGTTGTGTCCATCTTACTCTTGTCCTGGTGCGACACCGCTGCAAGCACGTTTGGGCGATTATATGGACGCTACACTATTCGCCTGCGGAAGGGCAAGTCGCTTGCAGGCTCGCTGGCCGCCTTTCTCACGGGTGTGGTCACCGCGGTTTTCTTCTGGGGATACCTCGCCCCGAGAACAGGTCGCTTCCCTGACGATCCGGTCAACCCTTTTATGTTTCAGAACAGGCTTTCCCTGCCCTCCAGCGCGAAAGCACTGCTGGGTTGGGAACCCCATCAAGGTGTTATTGTCGGCAACGCAGCACTTGCAGCCATGAGCATATGCACGGGCGTCATTGCAAGTGTCTCCGAGTTTATTGATCTATGGGGTTGGGATGATAATTTGACAATCCCGCTCCTTAGTAGTGCTGGTTTATGGCTATTCTTGAAAGCGTTTGGATGAGCGAATCCCCGGGTACGGCAGGCGCAGCGGAGATGGAGCACTTCTGTCGATGGCGTATTGTGTCGACCTCTTTTATGATGAATATACATTGAATTTACTGACGACCAGACTACTTCTTTTCCTCTCTCGGAGCTATTGATAATAACCCGCGGAGCCAAAGGGTCGGCGACACTGGAGAACCTCTGGCGGCAGACGATTATGACATGCCACCCATGAAGGTCAGACTCGAGGATCTCGCCCTTGTTAGATGGCCGAACACCCAGGCCGCGCCAAGCAAAATATTGCCATATTTCGATCTCTAGTCCCCCTGATTCATAGCATGGGGATTTGCTTCGTCCGTCGCTTCAAAATGGCCCTGCTGAACCAAGCTTGTCAAGCATCTGAAGTTGTGCAAGACCCGTGCAATCACCAAGGCGGTAGCGATCAAGCTGACGACCTCAGAGGAAACAAGGGCTCTAGTCCTTCCTATCAGCAATCTCGCTCCAGCCCCCGTTTGCTTTCCCATCCTCCCCTAGCCTGAGACCTTGCTGTTCCCAAAGCGATTCAATGATCGTTTTGGTGACGCTTATGTTGCCCATCGGCCTCTGATTCTCCATCTTGGTCACGCTTCGAGGATAGGTAGTCTGCGAATCATTGAACACTTCACATGCCACCACAAACATCGGCCAAGGGATCGTACAGACATTCATCTCGGAGACTAAACCCAGCGCAGTCAGAACGAGGGACTGAATGATTGGCGAATCTATAGGATATCGCCAGAACTGTCGTTTGGGTTATATCAATGCAGCCAAGTGGTAGAATTCTGCTGTTCGCCGAATTCGAGGCTCATCGCCATGGTCTTTGGAGGGTCCAATTCCTTCACCGGTGTGGCTACGATCTGTCTGGGCGCTTCCTATGCTGCCGGCGTTGCCATATCCGTTGTCTGGGGCAGGAATATAGTCAAAATTCAGTCCTCTCTCTCACCGCGGCGACCATGAACTATGCCAGCGTGGTATTTACCTTCTTTGCACCTATCAGCGTCTTCTAATATGTCTCGTACGCAAGGAACCACTTCACGGGACCACGGATTGGGGACGTCGACGAGGCCAAGCTTGCGATCAGCGCTCTCGAGTGTGCATCGACAGACGTGGAATCACCGCCAGTCGATGGGACTGTGCCTGGGACGCCCAAGACAGGATGAGCAACCATGTATCGGGGTTCCTTCCAACCACAGGCAAGCAAGACGAAGAGGACGCGGCTTAAACCAAGATCAATCACAAAGATGCCGGGGGATTAGGCCTCGAAACACAACTCTACCTACCGATCTAGATCTCCGGTCATGGCTTGACATATCAACACGATGGTTCAGATCTTCGATCTCTTCGCTTTGAGCCTCCAGCCACTGCGCATGCTCCCACCATCAATCTCTATCACATTCCCCGTGACATGACCCGACCCGCGGCTGCAGAGGTAGAGCACTAGCCCGGCGAAATCCTCGGGCGTTCCAATCTTCCCCGTAGGCTGCGAGCTCAGAAAGAAATCGAGACTCTTTTGGATGCCGAAACTCGACATTCTCGACGGGAACAAGCCCCTGGTGTTCCCAGATTGTTAGCGTTTGCAGTCTCGTCCGCAATGGTTTTCGTCCGCCCTTGACTTACGGACAAATGCAATTGACCAAGATATTCCGCGGCGCGTATTGCGACGCCTGCTGTCGCGAGAGGTGGATGCACGCTGCTTTTGAGGGCCCATCTACAGCACAACAGAGTCAGTCAGTCAGCCAGTCGATCAGCCAGTGTCGTCCGCACACAAGCTCGGATGGGGGAAAAAAAGGGCATATCATACAGCTGTAGGCTCCGTGGCCAACGACCGACAGACCGCCCTCCTCAGTCACGGTGGGATCACTCGTCATGAGCCCTGCCACGGACGCTATATTGATGACCCTCGAGGGCAGATCTTTGGCCGCGCTCTTTTCCAGAAGCGGAACCAGTCTCCCGGTGCGTTAGCGCTGGTGCTCGCATAGCATCTCCGCAAGCACTCACTCGACAGTCAGGTAGAATATCGCCTTGACGTTCAACGCCATGATCTTGTCCCAGCCGTGCTCGGGGAAATCGTCGGCGGGCGCACCCCTGGCGGCGCATCGTAAACGTGTGAGTAAATTATAATGATACAGGCCCGAAAAAGACCAGGACAAAGTCGACCAAGAAAGAAAAAACGGCAAGGCAATGCAATGCCTTTCGTTCTCGATGACAAGCAAGCAAAACTCAACGCAACTCACCACGTAGCGCCCGAATTGTTGATCAGCACGGTGAGCACGTCCGTCCGCTTCTTGACCTCGGCGCCTAGTCTCTCGCAGCCCGCTTTGTCCTTCAGATCCGCGACGATGTACTCGCACGTGCCGGGCCCGAGGGCGTTCAGTCGTTGCGCCACGCTTTGCAGCTCGCTCTCCTTGCGGCTGGCTATGAAGACTTTGGCGCCGTTCTGGACGAACGCTTGGGCGGCCATCTCGCCTAGGCCCGAGGCTCCGCCGGTGATGAGCGCGACCTGGTGGTCGAACCTGAAGAGGTTTTGGGCCCGGAGGTCGGCTGTGGCTGTTGCTATTGTTGTTGCCATTGTGGTGGTGGCGGTGGTGGTGGTGGTGGTGCTTCTGGGTCGGTATTTGTGCGTGTCTTCAGGGTCGGTATTGTACGTGGTGTTTGTGTGTGCTCCAGTCCGTTTTGGGAGTATGTGTCGGTGTCGAGTTTCGTGTCGAGGACTCTAGGGCCGCTCCGTGCGCGTGATCAAAAGGGACTACTGGTTGTGGTGTTGAGCGGCAGAATTGTCACCTGGTGTTTATGCGGCTTTCATAACCCAAGGTAAGACGCCCGCCTTGGTGGCCTTACATGTCTTGTACGGCGGAAGACAACTACATACATACTTACTTACTGGCACTGGACGTATGTCTGTAGATGGTAATTAGACCAGGAGTGAGGGGGACGATGCCGACATGGACCTCGGCCCGGTAGGGCCAAGCTGCCTCCTAGGCATCTTACAGTAGGTGGCATCATACGCATAGCCGTGCGTCCCTGATAATCAGCCTCATCTTTGCGGATAAGTCGTGAGTAACGAGGTGATCAGTATCAGCTTGAGGGTAAAATATGTTCTGGGAAATGCAGTGGCCGGAAGCTCTTCGTGTGTTGACTGCTCATATTACTAATTGGGTATGTCCTCCACGGCTCACGTCCTTCGGGGAAGACAGGTTCTCTTCTGATGTGTGTAGTCGTATAGGTATATCTTTGTTGGGCTAGGCTCTCCTGAAAGTCACTGTCCAGGCACCCAGGCCCCTGGGATTCTCCTCTGCTGGACTGTCGTCCATTCTCGCTGGCAATGTGATTTGCGACGAATACCAATATGTACGCGACAAGAGCATGATCGACTCGATTGATGTCATCTTGCGTGGGTATATTGGTACATTAGATGGTACGTCGGTGTTGGAGTAAATGGGTAGGCCCTGGTGAGTACGCAAATCTGGATGATGTCGTACCGTAGTCCCTGATGATGGCGCTGGCTGTTTTGCGTGATATATTTACCACAGGAGATGAACGTGTGTTCCGTAGTACTCGACGGATACATAAGGACCATTGAACCTCTTTGAATAATCAGGAGGTACCGTCATAAGTACGCACAAATGATATCTAAATCTTGTTCTTGACCTCAAATCGGGCTTCGATCGCATTTACGGTCAATGGGAAACGAACCTATTGTACCTTTCTTCCGCGTCAGATGTCCATTGCGATCACCACCATTCCGCCCAACGGGAATAGCACTTGTAAAATCAGGTTGAAGGAGCTCCTGAAGAGCTCCTGAGGCTGCTCTCCGCCGGTGTTGGACTCCGACTTCGCAATGACCGAAACGAGGACCACGCGGAGAAAGCATTGTCCGCGCAAAGGTAACCCCGATCAGTGATGCTATATAATTCGTTATGCGTGACTGGGGTTCTCCTCAATCCTCGCCGGTGATATCATATCGCTGTGAATTAGGGTAGTCTTCGCTGCGGCTTCAGGACGACCATCTCCATCGCACTGTACTGTCCTGTCCTGTGTATTTCCACGATGGGCCCTCAACAGCAGAAGAAGCTCAAAATCGCCGTCATCCCCGGCGATGGCATCGGCACCGAAGTCATGCCTTACGGCGTGCGCTGCCTGCAAGCGGCGGCCAAGGTCTTCGACATCCAGCTAGAGTTCGAGGAGTTCGACTTTGCAAGCTGCGAATACTACCGAAAACACGGCGACATGATGCCTCCCGACTGGAATGCTACGCTTTCAAAATTCGACGCCATCTACTTCGGCGCCGTGGGCATGCCGGATCAAGTCCCCGACCATATCAGCCTGTGGGGCAGTTTGTTGAAGTTCAGAAGGGAGTTCGACCAGTACATCAACTTGAGGCCCGCGCGGCTGATGCCTGGGGTGCGGTGTCCGCTCGCGGGCCGCAAGCCGGGGGACATCGACTTCTGGATCGTAAGGGAGAACACGGAGGGCGAGTACAGCAGTATTGGGGGCAAGATCTTCGAGGGAACAGACCGGGAGACGGTCATCCAGGAAACCGTCATGACGAGGACGGGCGTCGACAGAGTGCTCAAATACGCGTTTGAACTTGCGCAGAGCCGACCGAAGAAGCACCTGACGAGCGCGACGAAGAGCAACGGCATTAGTATCACGATGCCGTACTGGGACACGCGCGTCGAGAACATGCAAAAGGCGTACGCGGACGTCAAGGTCGACAAGTATCACATTGATATCTTGACGGCGCATTTCGTCCAGCGGCCGCAGATCTTCGACGTCATCGTCGGCAGCAACCTGTTTGGCGATATCCTCTCTGATCTGGGTCCCGCGTGCACGGGTACCATTGGCATCGCGCCCTCGGGGAATATCAATCCCACGGGACAGTTTCCGAGTCTCTTTGAACCCGTCCACGGGAGTGCGCCGGATATCGCTGGCAAGGGGATAGCGAATCCGGTGGGCATGATCTGGGCGGGTCAGATGATGCTGGAACACTTTGGATTCACGGACGCGGCTGCGGCCATGTTGAAGGCTGTCGAGAATGTGCTTGCGAGGTCGGAAGATCATGTCATCACGGCGGACATGGGAGGCAAGGGAAATACTAAGAGTTTTGGCGAGGCTATTGAACAGGAGATTCTGGCGGTGGGGAAATAGGTCAGAGTGGCTGTAAGAAGACAATATCACAGGCCTTTCCCCAACACAGTCGTACTCCTCCTCGTGCAGACCGTGTTCTCGGATACCGTCCCTGGTTGTGCCATCTGTCTTGTATAGCGAGTTCTTCGAATGCTGACAGTGAACTTCAGCTCTGCCCAAGGTTCACGATGTCGTTCCTGGAGGCAATGGAAGTCCACTTGACCCAGGTTGTCACTGGTCTGGGTGGCTTCATCCACCTTGCCTCGGTTCATGAGATACTCGAGGGCCGCATGCCCGCGTCGACCTTGGTGTCATAGTATCAGAGTGACTGAACAGTCTCGGGGTAACGGCTCACGGTTCAACTGCGGTAATCGATATGGCTCTGTTCCTGTCGAGCAAGGTTGTGCTCGCAAAGTTAGTGAGGATGGGGCGATATGAAGAGAGATATGTCAGCGGTAGGCTCGGTTTTCAAGGTTCACAGATATTAAACCTAGCACATAGCCAGGGACCAGTGGAAGCATTGCCTTCCCTGATCGTCTTCAAGGTAAGCTCATTTTCTCCACAAGTTCTCCCGTACCGCCACACTTCGGGAAACAAAGTCAGCAGCTGTTCTGGGAGCATTGTCTGTCTTTAATATGAGCGGGGTATCTCAGCGAAGACGCAGGACTCGGAAGCGGACATCGACTTCACTACTCACTTGACCTGACCAGGGTACCGAGTCGGTATCAAACCATCCAGAGTCGGAGAAGCTGTGGACGCGCACGACTCGGTCGAGCGTGGTGTTCATTGTCGGATCCTCGCTTATCGATAACAGTTATTTGCCGAAGAACAGCCGGAGACCTTCGACTTTTCTCTGGCTTGTCTCATCTGCGCCTCACTTGTCCTTCGCTTTGGACTCACTGTTTTCAAACACAAGCATGGCCCCGGACAGAGGCAAAGAGCATGCGAAGAGAGCGTCCTCCCGGGCATGGGATGCTCTCAACCCTTCGCTCTCTCCCTGGATCATCGATGCCGTCTCCGCCTTGAATTTCACCCGCATGACCCCCGTTCAAGCCTCGACGATTCCTCTCTTTATGGCCTACAAGGATGTCGTGGTGGAGGCTGTCACCGGCAGCGGCAAGACATTGGCTTATCTCATACCCGTCGTGGAAAAGCTGTTGAGGCTGGAAGAACCAATCAAGAAGCATCATGTTGGTGCCATCATCATTTCTCCTACTCGGGAATTGGCCACGCAGATATACAATGTCCTCGTTTCGCTATTACGATTTCACCCTCCTTCCGCTGCAGAACTCGGGCCAACAGACACTTCAGAGCCCACTGACGGAAAGAGCGCCGTAGAGGGTGAGACTCAGTCGACTCACAAAGTCGTTCCGCAGCTGCTCGTAGGTGGATCGACAACCCCGGCGCAAGATTTGAGCAAGTTCTTGAAGACGGCGCCAAATGTCCTAATCGCAACACCAGGCCGCCTACTTGATATCATGACGTCTCGCGATGTTCACTATCCCAAATCCTCCTTCGAAGTACTGGTCCTTGACGAAGCGGACCGCTTACTTGACCATGGCTTCAAAGACGACCTCACCAAGATCATCAACCTGTTGCCGAAAGAAAGGCGAACAGGTCTTTTCAGTGCAAGTGTAAGCGAAGCGGTGGATCAGCTCATCCGCGTGGGGCTACGAAACCCGGTGAAGATTGAGGTCAAAGTCAAAGGCGCGAATGGGGTGCAAGACAAGCGGACACCAGCCAGTCTGCAAATGGCATATGCGGTCACAAGGGCTTCAGAGAAATTCTCTGCACTGGCACTTCTGTTACGCCGCTGGGACCCCATACCGTTGAGGACCATCGTGTATTTGTCAACCTGTGCTGCGGTGGACTACTTCCAAGCATTGCTGCCCGCCATTCTCCCTCCGGATGTCATTTTGGTGCCTCTGCACGGTAAGCACCCAGCGAACGTACGGGAGAAGAACTTCGTCCGGTTCACCAATTCCGCCTCTCCAGCCTTGCTTCTGACGACAGATGTTGCCGCAAGGGGCCTTGACGTTCCATCTGTGGACCTTGTCGTGCAGGTAGACCCTCCATCTGATCCGAAAGTGTTTCTGCATCGATGTGGACGTGCAGGTCGCGCTGGTCGAAAGGGTGTCAGTGTGGTCTTCTTACTTCCTCACGAGAAAGACTACATCGAATTCTTGAGGGTGCGTCACACTCCCATCGAACCCTTGGCGGATCCCGATATCTCCGCATCAGACGAGGGATGCTTTGCGGCCCGGGAGAAGTTCCAGAAGATCGTCCTCGGCGACCGTGCTCTGCATGATAAGGCTCAACGAGCCTTCGTCAGCTGGGTCCGGAGTTACTCCAAACACGAGGCAAAGTCCATCTTCACTCTGAGTCAAATTGATTGGCATGATCATGCTGCAGCATGGGGTCTTCTGAAGATGCCGAAGATTGCAGAACTCAAGAACATCAAACTGCCACCATACAAGAGTCCAGATGTTGACTGGCACAACTACCGCTACAAAGACAAGCAGCGAGATCAACATCGAAAGCAAATGCTTGCGGAAGGGCCGAAGGACAAACCGGCAGACCCAAAGAAACGAAAGAGCACCGTTGCCTGGTCAGAAAAGCTTGAGCGCAAGGCAAGTAAAGAAGTCAAGCGGTCCAAGAAGGAAGCCAAGCGAGAATACGAAAGAGTCACGAAGATGACGGAAGATCAGAAACGATACGAAGCTGAGACTTCGGACATGATTAAACAGCTTCGACAACAGCAAGTCCAGGCTGCAGACCAAGGGGATAATTTTGAAGGCTTCGACTGAAGCAGGTCTGGCTCCGGCATTTGATGACGCTCACAGTCAATGGCTGATCAGGCGGCTCTGTCAGCAAGGGGGGAGCTTCGACGGCAGCAAATGGCGGCGGACACACCGCCAACCCTCAACTGAGCTAATATCCTTTCAAGGACAGAGTGAAACCAGTCCAACGCTGGAAGTGGTGCCAACCACATACGATCCTCCGGCGATAATGCCCCAGGCTGACGCCAGGCTACTTCGGGCCCGACACACGTGACACTGGTAAATCGTCCATAAAACAACGAATATCATGGTTTCTCAAGCGGCTGGAACCTCTTCTTCTGCATATCAACTCCACGTTGTCTGTTTCCGCCGTGCAGAGATCATGGACGAGCCTCGAAATCCCTACGCAGCTGCTCACCGCCATCCAAAAGGGCCGGGTGACGCCCGACCTACCGCCTTACAGGTTGTTCAAGACAACGAACGAGTCGCTGCCTTGCCTGACCTCGTCATTCTTATCACAGGTTGCAGCAGCGGTCTTGGAATTGAAACTGCTCGCGCCCTAGTCGCCACTGGCGCCACACTGTATCTAACCGCGCGCAGCCTTTCCAAAGCCCGTGAGGCTCTAGGTGCCGACCTCCTCTCCAACCCAAAAGTCCACCTTCTCCAGCTCGATCTCGACTCCTTCGCCAACGTCGGCTCTTGTGCTCGTGCCTTCCTCTCCCAGTCCTCCAAGCTCAACATCCTCATCACCAACGCCGGCATCCGACACGTGCCATTCGCGAAGACAAAAGATGGCTTCGAGCGCCATTTCGCAGTGAACCACCTGTCGCACTTCCTCCTCACGCAAATTCTCCTACCGACATTGAAGGCGTCGTCCACGATGCATTTTCCATCCCGCGTGGTTGCGCTCAGCAGCGGCGCGCACCGCAACTCGCCCATCGAGTTCGACGACCTCAACTTGGAAAAAGCTGGCGTATATACACCAGCAAAAGGGTACGCGCAAAGCAAACTGGCAAATGTGTACATGGCCAGCGAAATCACGCGCCGCTACGGATCCTTCGCTGAAGGCGGCCGACCCGGCGTGTTTGGCCTGGCAGTCATGCCCGGTGGCATCCGTACGGGGCTGCAGCAACACGCCGATGGAGTGGTCCCCGAATTTCTGCGAAGCTGGTATTTCATCAAGAATATCATGCGGATCCTCAATATCCAGAAGAATCCCGAGCAGGGTGCCGCGACGAGCGTGTTGGCGGCGGTTGGGAAGAGATTTGAAGGCCGGGGAGCGATGTATTTGGAGGACTGTGGGGAGGCAGTCCCGGTGAAAGAGGGGTGGGGGTTACTTGATGGCGGGTATCTTCCTGGTAGGACGGACGATGTTGAGGCGGTGAGGAGACTATGGAGCGTAAGCTGTAAGCTGGTGGGCGTTGAGGATGATGGGTTGTGAGGGAAAGGGGGTAGTATTTGCCTTGAAGTCAGCGGGACCGTAGTCACATGATATGTTGTGTTGGTCCATTAAGGGAGTAATTTGTGGAAGGAGATAGAAGTAACTGTTTCGTTGAGCAGTATTTTTTGGGGATTGTGGTATGACATCCAACGTCTCGGCCTCAATCGTCTTTATTTTTTTTATTTTTTTGGCTCCCGTATGCACCGCGTTTTGATTATATACACCCTCCATTACTCGCACACACCCTAATTACGCCACTACTCCATCGATGCGTAACCTCTCCACCTCTGCGGCCTCCATGCCCAACACCTCCCGCAGCACTTGATCCGTATGCTCTCCCAACGTCGGCGGCGGAGACCTCACGCCGGCCAAACTCTCCGAGTACTTGACCGGGTGGCTGACGACCTTGACGGGCCCGCACGCGGGATGCTCGAGCTCAGTGACCATGCCCCTGGCCTGGACGTGCTCGTGCTCCAGCGTGTCCTTGACGTCGTTGATGGCTGCGTACGGCAGGCCGCTCCCCTCCAGCACGGCCAACCAGTCGCCCGTCGTGCGCGTGAGGGTGACGTCCTCGATCATGCGCTCGAGGACGGCGCGGTTGCGCACGCGGGCGTCGTTGCTCGCGAAGCGGGGGTCGCTCTTCCACTCGGGCTTGCCCAGCCTGTCGCAGATGATGCCGAAGAGGCGGTCGTTGCCGCCGCCGAGCATGACGTCGCCGTCGCGCGTCTTGAAGCCCTTGTACGGCACGATGCTCGGGTGCGCCGTGCCCCACCGCCCGCCGTCGCGCTCGCCGCTCACCAGCACCGAGCTCGCGATGTTGGCCAGCGTCGCCACCTGGCAGTCCGAGAGCGAGACGTCGAGGTGTTGGCCCGTGGCCGTCCGCTGCCGCGCCAGCAGCGCCGCCATGATGGCGTTGCACGTGTACAGTCCCGTCGTGAGGTCCGTGACCGCGACGCCCACCTTGACCGGCGACCCGTCGCGCTCGCCTGTGATGTGCATGAGGCCCATTTCCGCCTCGACCATGACGTCGTAGCCGGCGCGTGACGCGTAGGGCCCGTACTGTCCGTATCCTGTTATAGAGGCGTAGATCAGGCTGGGGTTGAGCGTGCGGACGGTTTCGTAGTCGAGCTGGTATTTCTTCAGCGAGCCGGGAATGTAGTTCTCGACGAGCACGTCGGCGGTTTTGGCGAGGTCGTGCAGGATCTTGATCCCGTCGGGGTGTTGGAATGAGAGGCCGACGGATTTCTTGTTGCGGTTGACCTGGGGGATTGTAAGCTTTTACCGCGAAGCATGACAGATGAAGAGATGGAAGGAAGGAAAGAGATGGCACATCAAGGCCAGAATGCATAGCGACTTATGGACATACCCCGATGAAGTAGGCGCTTTCGCCGGGCCTGTCACCTTTGACGGCAGCTAAGGGATAGATGGCTGGTCAGTATATTCTCCGTGCATGTTTGGGATTGATCACGTTCCGACTGGTGGTGTCGAGAGTTCCAAGGAGTGGAATAACTCACCGTCGGGCTTATATTTCGCAAACGGCGGACCCCATGCTCGAGTGTCGTCTCCGCGCGTGGGATGTTCGATCTTGATGACTTCGGCGCTAGAAAGGGGTGTCGTCAGTCTCTGGGAACTTCTGGTCACATGGATAGAAGGAGTCTATGCTTGCGGTAAATGTGTCCTACTGTAACAGGAACAGTTTGTGGTACTGGCATGCCGGAAAGGCGATGCTCCGCCCAGACTCTCACTAGCCAGCTGAGACCAGATGATGCCTGCCAAAGGGATAGACAATGTATGAGGAAAACAGAGGCGCAACGCAAAGGAACGTAGTGCAACATAATGAGAACGTACCCTAGATCACCCAATATCTGCGTACAATAAGGCTGTATGGCGTTCCAGATGTTAGCCTCCAAGCAAGCGGACAAACAGGCAATATTCCAATAACCACATAAAGCTCAGTACCTCTGCTAACGCAGCTTCAGGACTCGAGTGCCCAGAAAGACCACGATGCTTTCCGCAGAGCAACAGCAAGACTCAGAGAACGATCTCAGGCAATACGTACCCCAGCCAAGACCCGCGTCATATCCAGCACTCGAATCCCCTGTAGAGGCGATACTTTGGTCGCCTTTGTCGTTGCCGTTGCTGTTGCAGACGACTCGGCGGTAGAGGCAAAGTGTCTCCGCGATATCCATGGCCGGGAGAATGCTACATCGAGAGGACGTTGTCGAGACGAGTTGACGACGCGCACACGACACAGCGCGAGAGTGTGTCTGGCTGCCCGGCTGGGTGCCATGGTGGATGTGGATAGGTAGAGGAGAAGGGGAAAATAGGAATTGGGGATCAGGCGACGAGTTATTGATCGTGGTTCAAACCCTTGCCCGTCTTCCCGTTAATGCACAAGGTACGAGCTACAGAGTCGTGAGAGTACGTTGACTCGTGTTGGAGTACATATGAGCCGGATACCGGTACCTGGTTACTGTGTACGGCTCTTTCTCCGAGTTCGGGCGCCAAGCTTGAAGCACCGAGGCGATTTGTCCATGTCAATGTCAATGTGAGAGTGATGTGAGAGTGATGTGAGAGTGATGCGAGAGTGATGTGACGGCCAGTTGAAGTGCCGCAGAACAGATGCCTCAGTTCTGATGGCGAATTGAAGTACAATCAAAGGCGCCTAAAGTCTCAGTCCGGTCGAGTTATTCAACAGGCTCAATGGTGATAGATACGATAGTAATTCTCAGTAAGGTGGCAGGCATCGCCGCCGCTTTCATTCATTCTCTCTCTCTCTCTCTCTCTCTCTCTCTCTCTCTCTCTCTCTCTCTCTCTCTCTCACTCACTCATCAAATCCACCTGGTCAATACTGCACCAGCCACTCTGTCCATAATAACTCTGTACCACTGCGAGCACAATACGAGCGTGAACGAGTAAGTATTCATCCAGCTCACTTTTCCTCCCGCGTCCAAAGATACAAACCTCAAAACCTCAACATCTTCCGGATCTACCATTAATCAGAATCCTCATCTATTGAAGTGGTGCTTAGGCATACAACACCACGCCGCGTCAGTTAATATCATCAATGTCATCATGTCTTCTTCTCTTTCTTAGTCTTGTCTTAGTCTAATCTCCTTTGCGTTAAGGATATCCTATCCTATCCTATCCTATCCTATCCTATCCTAGCTAGGTATCTTCTCCTTCTCTGATGTTACAGTACATTCATTGTATATCGCTTCCCCCTCTCCCATACCATCCCAATCCCTTGCAATCCCATCCCACGCACCAGCCAGCGCCCCAGAAACACCCATCGCATCGCATCACACCACATCACAACACATGCACATCAGATAGCCTGAAAAAATGCGGCCGCCGGGCAAAAACCCGCAAGGTATCTTGGACAAAAAAGCCTCCCAGTAAATATTTTTTCCGTGGCAAAAAGAAAAAAGGCGATCAACGAAAACCAGAATGACAAAATACCAAAAGACATGATGCCCCGAGAGAGAGAGAGAGAGAAACGAGAACGACAGACCGGAGATGGGCTGCTGATGACAGCACCACCACCACTGCAGCAACAACGACAACGACAACGACCAAAACAACAATCAAGCGCGCCGACCCAAGTCGAATTCGACCCATCAGATGCGCAATACGCAACGCAACGCAACGCATTGCACCGCACGCCATTCCTCTCCCAGTCAAAGTCGAGTGCAATGAAATGAGATGACCAGCCCAGTGAGTAGTCCCAGTGAGTAGTTTTCGTGGGTTCTTTCTTTCTGTTTTTTCCTTTCCTGCCCTGCCCTGTGCGGCCCTGCCCTGCCATGCCTGTCCAGCCAAGCTTGGCCAAGTAACATTCTAATACGTCCATGATGACGACGATGATGAAAGGTATCGCAGCTCGCGCCGCTTGGGAATTCAGATCTTTGTAACTGCAAAGGAAATCGGTGTGTGGAGGGTGAAAGATGGTAAGGGTGGTGGTGGTGTGTTGTAGCGTGGTGCGTGTGGTGTGATGTCGTGGTGCGTGTGGTGTAGTGCGGTGCTTGTGGTATGGTTCGGTGTGGTGTCCTGGTGTTCTAAAAAGTGTGGGCTGTCGGGGTCGGTACTGAGATTGAAACCCAAAGGCGACCAAGGATATGACACACTCGTACTATCCGAATTGAATCCAATCCAATCGGACATACGGCGTGAAGTGTATGCACGTCCGTTGGTCCAGTGAAGTGTCGCGCGCACTTCATACCTTCTCCGGCGTCCTCTCGGTCAGATCCAGGTCGTCCATGAAACTCATGCGCTCGGTGCGCGGCGACAGCAGTTCATCGCTCGGCTCGACCACCGACGGATGGAGCAGCGGTTCGCACGTCCGTTCGTCGCCCTCGCCGGCCGGGCGGTCCGGCCGCGAATCGGGATCCTCCATCCAGTAGCTCTCGAGCGCGCCGGCCGCGCAGACCAGGCCGCACGCCCACCAGGCCAGACCGTTGCACCCGAGTTTCAGGCCGGCTGAATGGATGGAGCCGGTGACGACGGGCCCGCACGCCCGGGCCAGGCACGCCATCGAGGCGGCGAACCCGTTGACCGTGCCCAGCACCGACTTGGAGTGCACGGCGTTGGCCAGCAGGATGGCGTTGGACGGGAACGACACGGCCTGGAACGTGATCTTGATGACCAGGCTCAGGTAGATGCCGGGCTTCTGCAGCCGCTCCGGCAGGAGCACGAGGTAGGGCACGGCAAAGTACAGAATCGGCCAGACCGTCAGGACCACGCGCGACGAGTACAGCGTGCCCAGCCGCTTGGCCATGAAGGGGAAGATGAAGAACTGGGCGAAGATCGAGTACGCGCCCTGCACGGCCATCATGAAGCCGATGGCGCGGGTGCTGAGGCCGAATCCGCCCGAGAATTTGAACGGCAGCACGGGCTTGGACTGCATGCGCTCCTCGCTGAGGAACGTGGGCATCAGGGCGTCGAACGAGACGCTGTGACTTTGGCCGAAGTTAGTTGGCGGGTTCTTTTTTTGGGACGGGCTCAAAGATTCGCCCACTCGTGCAAAGAGTATCGAGCAGAACGGGTCATGCACTTACTAAGCAAGGAATGCATATGCAATGATGATCAGGATGATCTGCCTAGTGAACGTCTTGACGACGCCGCGTGGTTCCTTCTCGCGCAGCATCTCGGCGTCCATCTCCTTGGTCGACGTCGAGCGGAGGAGCGGAGAACTTTCCATACTACGGTACCCTGGAGGCGGGTCGTTGTCGTCGAACAGCAGATCCGTGGGCTCCTCCACGGCGAGGGCGAGGGCGAGGGCCGGTTTTCCGGTGGTGCCCTTCTCCTGCGTCTTGGTCGTCCGCCGGCGGGTTGTGCTTCGCAGAAGCATTTTGGCCAACTCACGTCCAAAGTCCACGTCGTTCTTCTTCTCGGCATGTGTTTCCTCGAGAAACAGGATGCCGACGGTGATGCCGACCACGAGGATCGTGACACAGAACAGGTTCGGCAGCAAGAACGGGTACTTGTCGAAAATGCCGCCTCGGCGGAACCCCAGGTTGTCACACGGCATGGCCAGAGTTCCGCCGATGGAGGGCCCGATGATCGAGCCGATGCTCCAAATCACAGGCATGACGGAATACGCACGGGGCTGGTGCTCCTTCTTGGTCACCAGCTCGGCCACGGTCGTCTGGAGCACTCCGACGTTCCCATTGAGCAGGCCGCCCAGGGCCCTGGCCATGATGGCGCCCGGCAGCGTGCGGGCAAAGCCAAAGCAGATCATGCTCAAGGCCGTGCCGACGAGGCCCATTATCAAGACCGGCTTGCGGCCTACGCGGTCACTAATCCGGCCCCAGATCATGCCGGTCGAGAACTCGGCAAAGGCAAACGCGGTGATGAGCATGCCGGCGTAGACCGATATCTGCGACTCATTTTGGGTGATGTTGAACGACTCAATCATGCGGTAGGCGTAGGGAAAGATGGACATGAAGGCGATTGGTTCGCATAGGCGACATATGGCTATCGATCTGCTGTGTTAGTCGGGCCTCTCTTTTCCTCCTCGCAACAGGTTGCCAATTTGGGGGCCTTGGGGGGGGGGGGGGGGGGGGGGGGGGGTTTGCGAGATGACGTACCGAGAACGCCCAATTGTCTGAAGGGGAAGCTGTCGTCGACATGTTCGCCGAGGAACAGTCTGGCGAGACGGTTAGGCATCGTCACCGAGAGAGGGAGGGAGGTATCGTCGTCGGGCGAGGGCACGGGCGGCAGGCAGGTGGACGAAGAAAAGGGTCGTCCGACTGACAGCGCGAGGGGACAGCCATATTAAGGGCCAGGAGAAATTTCCAGGAGACAGAAGAAACAGCAACGATAGACCAGGGCGAGCGGGGCGCTCCCTTCGGTGTCTGCTGGCGGAATGGTGCATCCGCCCGCGTGGAAGAAGAAGCGGTGGACAGCTTGGGAGGCAGTTGGGATAGTACGTAGCACACAGACGCGGCAGCATGGCAGGACTTGCGATGGAGACACATTTCTCGCAGAGCCAGTGGCCAAATCAAGCCACGGTGACACGGGTGAGGAAGCGGAACTCTCAGGCAAAGTCTCTGACATCCGCGCCCGGCTGCCCACAGCAGGCCGAGTTGGGCAGCTCCAGTGACTGCGCTAGAGCCCAAAGCCGGACCTGCCGTCAGACCAGGTTGATGGCACCCGAAAGAAAAAATGTCCGCGCGCAGACCGGGGTTGGGAGATGATGTTCTCCAGACCGTCCGCTCTGGGACGTTGGGCGACTAAGGGCGAAGTCAGGAAGGCACCGGAAAGTGGTGACGGTGCGACCACAGCCAGGTGGGATGTCGATAGATCCTGGACGCGGGCAGTGGCGGGGGGAAACGACCTGGTGGATCCAGACCGGCAACAGAAGAGGTTAGCATGGGCATATCAACAGGGCCACAGGTCCATTTGGCTTTTCCCTGCCGTTTGGGCTTTCAGGAAGGTGGGTTTCAGGGCTGCCATGCGGTCGATGGCGGTGTGGATCCGGGATTGCCATCACGGCCAGGATCTCAGGACTTCTCACAGACAGACTGAACGGGACAACCGCGCGAGAAGGGGGCGCAGCGGGAGCAGGAATCCAAATGCTCATTGGAGGGGCCAGGCTCGAAGGACTGAAGACAACATCATCTATCGTGGAAAAGTGTCAGGCTTATCCGACCAGGTTCAGCCAGAATAGGCCGAGAGCCCAAGGAACCGCGACAGCGGTACCTCCAGCCAGGGCCCATCGTTGGCCCCGGGGGCCTGCACGAAGCCTCATGACTCGGAGGATCGATAGGCATGGCTCTCATGCTGAGGCCACGGTAAGCACCGCGATTCGTCCGCCGAAGGGCAATTACCCCTGAGCAAGCTGAAGTGGGCCGGAGGCAGCTGGGCTAGGGACGAGATCCTGGTCTTCCGGTCCCCGGGGATCAGGCTTACCGAAGAGTGTCTACCTCTAGCGGGGGCAATTCCACCACTCGGCTAACGCTGGGTTGCCGCTAGATGGCCCCAGAAGCTTTCTGCCTTTGCCTTCCGGTTGCGAGTAAGCGGCTGCGCAGCCAGGACCCAGCAGGCGCCTTAAAAAAAGCCCGCTGCCCCTGTGAGCCTTTACGCCCGTGCCAGGGTGGGTGGCACTGCTGTGTGATGAGCACGCCGGGCTGCATCAGCGACATGTCATCTTACTCGCTTCGGTCACCATGTGACTCGACGCTGTACCGGTCAACGAACAATGCACACATCACGGCCGACAGTTGGTCACAGATCGACTCGTCGCTGCCGGGCGAGCGTTTGATAGGTAGACGCCAGAGGCGGTGAAAGAGGCGGTCATGCCCTACCGAACAACGAACAAACCGGTTCGGGTAGCAGGCGGAGACAGGGCACAATTTTACCGAAGAAGCTGCTTGGGTCGCAGCATAATTGCCACTCCAGCGGTGCTGCGTGAGTACATACTCTGTAGTCGGTACAATGTACGTGTCAGGTGGTAAGCTATGCATCCAGAGATTGGGGTTGTAGCAATACGCAGTACTCCACAAGCAGAGGCGGATATTCGGATTGCAGCATCACGTTGATGGCTGGCTGGATACAAGGCGACCTATTTTGACATTACCCACTCGCTGTCATCCGTGGCCGAATCAACGTCAGTCATCAGGAGTCTCCAGCTTCGGCTGGCACAGCTTGCAATGCGGGATGAGGTATCAAGAGGGGCAAGCTGCAGCGAGCCGCGTGACCAGGAAATGACTCAGCACTTTTGGGCAGGGGACTGGAGATGAAAGGCCGCAAAGGATCCGGAAGATGAGCGACTCGTACCCCGTAGGACGGAGAAAGAAGGCTGGTTGTCAGGGAAGAGAGAAGACGAAGGAAAGGTTGTCTGACCTGGTGCGGGCGATGCACCACGCCGCGCAATCGCGTATACATCACTCGACAGGGCTGGATGTGATTTGAGGAGCCAGCGACTCCGAACGGATGCAATATTTCGACATGGATAAGACTTCAGGCCATCGCGGGACTCTTCCATCATATGCAGAGTCCGGGATCCACGAGTGATGCTGTCAATCCCCTCACGACTGGCGGCAAGTGATTGACGAGATGATCAAGACGACAGATTCGGTACCGTAGTTCGGATGCGCAGCCAACTGGAGCTCAAGGTTGTGATCGAGTCTGCGAGCAAGTGACGGCGCATGGGCTTGATTCGTAGCTGAAAGTTTCCAGCACACTGCAAGCAGGGGAGCCGTTGATGGTCTGAAACCTTCACACATTTGAGTTTTCTAGCGACTGGCGAGGCCTCGGAAAGGGGAGCTGCTGAACCCAAATCCTTCGGGGATATTAATTAGCCTGCCCCTGATTCAGTTTTCCAGAAGACGCCGCGCATCGCCGCTATGTGGCCGCGGTGGCTCAGTCGGTGGCATGCGTCGGGAGGGACTGTTTGCATCACTGAGTCCTCCGGGTCGCAAGCAGCCCCAGGAGTGACAGAGAACGGGTACGAGTACTCCATACTGAGTACAAGGAATCAGAATTATTCACCGATTCCGGGGGACTGGTTCGCTCGTTGGAAGACTGACGCCCGTGCTGCATTGTTGGCTTAGTCCCATGTTTAGCTGCGTTAGGCCCGACGACGTCTCAGCGGCCTGGCTCGTCTGTCGGTGTTTCAAGTCTTCCAGTCCTCGGCTCCTCTCTCCGTGCCGCGTCTTCTTCCAATGCTGCTTGGCACATGTCTGCTCGTCGCATCCCACGGCGAGATTGCCAACCTGTAACGGCGCCAGGCTAGGTATCCAAGAGTCTGACAGGTTTGAGTAATCTGGAGGCCCGAGACAGGATGTTTGTTGCGACGTCAACTGTGCTAGGCCTTCTGCACCCCATGTCTATTTCGGATATCTGAGCAGAATTCCGATGCATGATGTACGAGTACCCAGTACTGTACATGTCCAGCGGGCTAGAATAGACCCAACCTAACCCCACACCGTTGCGCTTCTACCGGACTGCAAAAGGACCTTGGGCAGCGATATAGCCGACTAGCGACAGCGTTACCAACCGGCCAGCTGTCACTGGCTCCTGCCCTGGGTCTCGTTGATGGGAGGAATCGCAATTCCTGTTTGCCTCCCTCACCGCATGGCAAGTCCGTCTGTAGAAGAGCGGACGCCGGGTCTGGTGATGTCGGCACCGGCGGCGCCAGTAGGGAGCCACGAAGCCTTGGACCTCGCACCTGTGACGACCAAGAATTGTTGCAGCTAAACTAGTCCAGCCTCACTCTGCACGCATGATCTCCGACATGAAAGCGTGGGACAAAATCCTCTGCATACGTATGATGCAGCATGGCCAACGTGCCTTAGGGCATGCACAATTTCGTATGCGCAGCTCATTTCTCGGATCACACAACGCACCCCACCAGCGAGCCGCTTACCCAGTCTGTCTCGTCGAGCCTCGTTCAAGACATCTGTACCAAGGCGCTTCATGCCGAAGCTGCAAGGCGGCAGCTACAGTACGTGATATCTCCACCCCAAAGCCCTGCAATAACATCATCAACAACCATTGAATTCGTGTCTTGATGTTACACGACATGCAGCTCGTCTGATGCCAGCTCATCGTTGCCCATGTCACCAACCCCTCACCGGTGAGGGAATTACTGGTTTCGGCCAGAGCCATCAAGGAAACGCCCACGACCAGCAAGGCTGCTTGGTGGCGGACAACTTGGTTGCCTTGCGCTGACCCGTCTCTGCAGCGCAGAGACGTTCCAGATGTCGAATCCGTCGAGACGCAGATCGCGCTGGGGCGCGGTCAATCGTACCGAATGGTCGACCCTCAAATAGCGGTCAGATTAAGTTGCATGATGTGCAATGGACACACCTGTCCCGTCCCAAGTCTAGACCGTTGATGACTGCATTGACTCACAGCCTGCAGCAAAAGCAAGATTGCTGTGAACAGAGCCTTGTTGACGCCTTGCCGCACGATGATCGGTTCTGACTGCATTTGGTATGTGTCGCCCTCCCATTCGACCTCTGCGTCTACACTGCCCGTTACTCCCTCTTCAGGCCGGGCGTCGGTCGGGCACTTAGAATAGGTCAAACCGGGGCACTCATGCCATGTTTCTGAGCCCCATCTGCATTCCGGCTGCTTGCGTGGACGTCACGAGGTGTGACTGAGTCGGGTGGAAGAGGCAATCCGCAAGCAACCGGTCAGAGTAGGTGTCCATAATGGTAGAAACTCGGTTGTCCGCTGTCGGGTGGACACGATACGAGAGGCTTAGGAGGAGATACACCGTGCCCAGGTGCGGCGAGCCGGTATTGCCTGAATCCTGTCATGACTCGAGTAGAGGTCAGAACCTGGCCAGGGAACGCCAAGCAACAAACGGCTTCGCAACTCGGAGGGCATACTGTCTTTTCCACTACGTCTTCATCCAGGAAACCGTCGCTGCAGTATTGAAGTGTGCAAACCCGTCGTTGCCCAGAGAAACACTCCGCATCGATAGGTCCCATCATTCTCGTGAGAAAGGCACCGCGACCGCTCTGGAATGGGGGGCCACGGGGTTGAGTCCTACTCGACTTGAACAACGGGGAAAATTCCCCCTCGGTAGCACAACCATTATGAACCAGACTGACACCAGAAATAGCGTATGCGGCACCGCCGACGATGTGGTGGAATCGAAGTGGAATGCATGGAAGTTGTCATGATGACCAGCTTCGTGCAACAGCAGATGCTTGTGCTGACCTGTGAGAGAGCTCAGTGGCACGCATGCATGTGAATGGCATGGCATGGACTGTCAAGCAGCCACCGCAGTAGCAACGGCGACGCTGCCGGGCTGGCTGGCTGCTGACTTGCCTTCGCAATATCCCGCACAAGCGAGGTGCAAGTATCGCCAATGTCGGATCGCGTTGTGGCATTGTTCGCAGATCGTATGCGTATGCGTGTCACCTGCATGCGGAAGAGAGCCAGCCGTCGACCCGGTGAGAGGACAGTGACTGGGACTGCAGGCGGAGGCGCAGATACAGACGCACACGAAGACGCATCTGGTGGAAGTGAGAGACTGCTCAGAGCAGGCACATCCGGGCTCCCTGCCCATTGCATGTCGCCCGAGTGCGCGTCACGAGCTTGACAATAGGGATGCCTCTTGCCTCTTGAGTGCCTCTAGGGTGCCTCTGGGTGCCTCTGGGTGCCTCTTGGGTGCCTCTTGGGTGCCTCTTGGGTGCCTCTGGGTGCCTCTCGGTGCCTCTCGGTGCCTCCTGACTGTAGATTCTGGTTTATCGGCCACCCTGATCAAAAGCAGCGAGCCGATTGGCCACAGCGCGCATACACGCAGGCTCACGATAAGCCTGGCAGCTAGATCACCACCTAATCACCGTCTCCTCACTTCATTTGGCGAGACCGAGCATGCTTTTGCCCCGCCAGCCACTGAGATGTCCGCATGCTGGCGATGGCAGGATCCATCACCGCCGTGAGCAGATCAGGTTGCGCGGCACAAGGCTGACCTGAGTGACTAGGCTGTACACAATTGAGATGCCGCGCCGATAGCACTGGATAGGGCAATTCTCTCCAGCAACGCGCCACACCGTCGCTGGCAGAAGATGTCAGTGTCGCTTCCCCGCCGTATGACATGACCTCCTCCGCGACCTCTCCTCAGAGCGCCGGCCTCAAGCGAGCGTATCCCGCCGACGAACCTGCCCTGCCGTCCCACCCAGAGCCGGCCGGGGCAGTCTCGAGCAACTCTCCTCCCCCCAGTTCCGTGGCGTCGGCGACCTCCGCCTTCAGGAATGTGTCCGCCTGCAATCGCTGTCGTGTTCGCAAGAATCGATGCGACCAACGGTTGCCCGCCTGCTCGACCTGTGAGAAGGCCAATGTGCGATGTGTAGGGTACGATCCTATCACCAAGAGAGAGATACCTCGGAGCTATGTCTACTACCTCGAGACCAGGCTGGCCTACTTTGAGCAGCTGCTCAAGGCAAATGCCATCTCCTACAATGCCGGCG
The DNA here is from genome assembly GCF_000365165.1 of Cladophialophora carrionii CBS 160.54. NCBI lineage: Eukaryota > Fungi > Ascomycota > Eurotiomycetes > Chaetothyriales > Herpotrichiellaceae > Cladophialophora > Cladophialophora carrionii. The sequence goes on along the minus strand of NW_008481827.1, from coordinate 718,816 downwards.
AAGTCTTCAGCGCCGAGTCCAAAGAGCTGAGGGACGTCGTCCAGTCGCCAGGCAGTGCAAAGAGTTCCTGGATCGGACCTCAGTCGCCCAGCAATGGTTCACCACGCCCGATCCGCGCCGAGGACTGGGACAAGAGGCAAGAAGACGCCGAAAAGCTGAACAAGCTGGTGTCCAACATCGGGATGGTCTCGGTCCAAGGGGCCTCCGATGCACGATATCTGGGTTCAACCTCTGGCATCTCGTTCGCTCGCGTGGTCTTGGCCGCGGTGAAGAGCTCGGTGTCGAGCAACAACTCGGAGCGTGCGGGCGTGAGACCGAGCCGACCCATGCCCAACCTTGCCAGCTCGGGTGGCAGTTCCATGAGGGATTCATACTTTGGCTTACAGACGAAACCGACAATCAAGGAGGCCCCCTTCCCAGATCGGGCCCTGGGGGAGAAACTAGTCAATCTGTACTTTGAACATGCTAATCCCCAAATTCCGATTCTGCATCGAGGGGAATTCATGCACCTATTTGACCGTACATACTCGATCGAACCCTCAAAGCGGACCAGTCGTGAACTCTACCTGCTGAGCATCGTCTTTGCGATCGGGGCTGGCATCATTTGGGGATCATCAGATCCACAGCCAAATGCCCGCGAAGCCGAGTATGCTCCAAAGAGAGCCCGGCTGGGAATGCAACAGGCACAGCCTGAGGAATATCATGCTTCCGCCATCGTCAACCTCGGGTCGTTTCTGGCGTCCAGTTCATCCGCCGATGCGGCCGAACGACCAAACGGTGATTTGGAAGAGCTCCAGGCAGTCTTACTCCTGTGTGGCTTTGCTCTTCTCAGACCTGTGGCCCCCGGACTGTGGTACATTGTCGGTGTCGCCATGAGACTGGCCGTGGACCTCGGCCTCCACTATGAAGACGGGACGGGAATCGACGATAACATGGAGATGCAAGGAGGACCACGGAACCCAGCTGACAAGCCTCTAAAGCCCGTCGATGCAAAAGAGAAAGGTCGGCGCGAATGGCTTCGCGACTTGCGGAGGCGACTTTGGTGGTGTACGTACACGTTTGACCGCCTCGTCAGCACGTGTGTAGGACGACCGTTCGGCATCACCGATCAAGTCATTACTACAGAGTTCCCCTCTCTGCTTGACGATAAACACATCAGCCGAGCTGGCTTTTCACGCCCTGCGTTCCCTGACGAACCGACCTACAAATGGGTTTCGCACCACTACTTCCGTCTGCGGCTGTTGCAGTCCGAGATTCTCCAGGTGCTCCAATATCAACAAGCGCAGCAAGCACGTCTTGGTGGCACCAACCAACGCAACCAATTCATGCATACCAAACTGCCGTCGCCATTCCTGAGCAAGTTCGACTCTTTCCGGTCGTGGCGTCGAGACATTGACCAACGACTCTATGAGTGGAAGGAGTCGGCGCCCGATCCCTCGGAGACCGGCGTCGGATTTTCTGTGCAGTTCTTGGAACTCAATTACTGGCAGGCCGTGATAATGCTGTATCGGCAGAGTCTTAGCGTTCCAGCACCCCTGGCCAACGAACTAAGCCCGACGGAGGATGTGGCGAGCCCGTCGAGCGTGAGGATGGAAGAGAAGGAGGATGAAGACCTGGTGTTTCTGAAGTGTGCAGAGGCTGGCCAGAAGACGTTGAAGCTATACAGGCAACTCCATCGGCTCCGACTCGTGAATTACACGTATCTGGCAACACACCATCTGTTCATGGCCGGGATATCGTTTCTGTACGCCGTCTGGCACTCACCGGCTGTGAGAGCTCGCCTGGTAAGCATACTGAGAGATCGCTTGTTCCCGTCTCTCTATCGACTGACCGAGACTGCAGACCCTCGATGACTTTGACTTCACCGTCCTCGCCGCGACGTCGGTGCTCGGCGACCTCATGGAAAAGTGTCCGCCGGCCGAAGCCTGTCGCGATGCCTTTGAAAGAATGAGCAAAGCGACGGTGCAAATGTGCATGTCGACTCCTGGCTTTGGCTTCTCAATGGAGCCACGCGACGAAAGACAACCCCGACAACAACAACTGTCCCGGCAAACCAGCCTGCAGAACCAACCGCAATCCCAGCCAGTGCCTATGCAGATCGATCCCAAACCACCCGCAACCACACGCATCGCCCCTCGACCCATCCAGAAAAAACGCCCTCCGCCCAAGTTCGACATGGACCTCCGCGAACTCTTCCCTGAGGACCTCGAGCCCAGCACCCGTCCCTCCTATTCATTTCCTCAGCCACTGCAGTGGATGCGGCAGCAGCAACAACAACAACATTCTCCACAGCCCAACACTAACGCTGCCGTGGGAATGGGCCTCGGCCCTCCTCCTCACGCTGCTTCTCTCCAACACTCGCCAACCCACGGCCAGATGTCCCCCGCATCGAGCATCAACTCGCAGATCAACACCGGCCTCGGCATGGGCGCGTCATCCACCAACCCCCAGCTGTTCAGTCCCCAGCCGACCCACGCCCAGGCAAACGACCAATTCTACATGCAGAACACGTACAACCCGGACTTCATGTCCAGTCTGCCGGGCATGGACTTCCTCAACAGTATGGGCGGTGACAGTGGGCCGGGCGGCGAGGGTGACTTCAAGATCGATGCCGGTGGGTTAGGCGACCTCGGCTTCGGCATGGGCTTGGACATGCAGCACGATTGGAGTGACGGGCAGCAGTACGATTTGTTTGACGGCTTCTTCTTCGGCAACGGTAATGGCACCGTCAATGGCAACGGCAATGGCAGCGGCAATGGATACGAAGGAGGAGGTGGAGGTGGGTATAATGCGGGGGAGGGGACAGGATCATCGTGACTCGTGTGACTACAGGACAGTATAGACATGCACGCATAGATATATCTGTAGTGTAGGCCACATGAGCAGATTCAGCCGTCAATACGCAGGTACGAAGCACGTACTTGGACGCGGAATATTCTGTGTTGTGCACTGAATGCCACGTCCCGTGTGCTGTCTACCGTGTACCATCTTCAACTCGCCGACGTGCGCGCCGATAGCAGAAGCCCTTCTATGCGATCCGCCTTGGATGATGAGCGTTGACGTCCCCATCCCATCACATACGTACGCTGTTCCCCTGTCCTGTAATATGCGATCAATTGCATCTAATACCGATAATGCCGAATGGCCCTTTTGGAGCCTCTCTCAAGGAACCAGGCGCCGCTTAAGCGTGGTCCCGTCAGCAAATAGGTATTCCACAACCGTAGCTAAGACGCCCTACCCACCGCCCTCGTTCCTGACCACAGCATGTAAGAGAGAGACTTGGCCATCCTACCACCCTCACTCCCGATTACAGTAAGATACGAAACCCCCCGAAGCTGATTGAGCTACAGGAGACAATGTCTCAACTAGGAGTATGCCGCCGCTATATCTGGACCTGGACCTGTACCTGTGTGGTTCGAGGAGGACATATCCACTCGACAAATATATATATATATATATATATATATCTAGGTATTCTTGCCTGAAGCCTTTGCTAAAGTCCTGGAACGGAGGGATAAGCGTCTTATTGTACTTGCGTGATTGGCGTACGACGGTCATCATGGCCACCCGAGTCTTAAGAAGGGAGGTGTTGCGAGGCACGCGACCTCTTCGGCTAGAACAGCCTTGCGCGGTCAGCCTTGCCAAACCCCTCGGACTGGGCTCAGACAACTTCAACAGTGTGTGTTCACGATGACAATGGCACGATTGCTGCGTGACAGCCTTGCGGGGAAGAGCAATGTGATCAGGCAGGCATGTAAAGACTGTCAGATAGAGGGGACAGAGCAGTTTTCCCTCTTAGTGGCGCCTTTGCGTGCGCGTTCAGTCTTGGTGTGTTTTGAGAAGCTCTAGCCAAGTGTGCTGACCATATTCATGACAAGTCAGCCTTGCCTTCCGTGTTGTCGGACGCACCCATGTGTGGTGTTCTTGTTCTTTGCGAATGATCTCATCGACAGTGCCCCTTCGCCGTTGCAATCAGCGCCCTCAGAGACAGCTACGCATCGCCGTAGTAAAACTCGGCCGGACCTCGAACCATGCATTATATCGGTCAATCACTACCAAGGGCATATGTGTGTGTATGTCCCCGTAGAGAAGACAAGCAAGCCAGTCTGAGCCATGATCGATTCGCCAGTCTGTCATTTAATTAAGCCGAAGGATCTCTGGTTGATGGGTAGAAATTTCTTCGACCGTTGCAGCCAGTTCCACGAGGAGGGCTTCAATCAAGGCTTGATCATGTTCACTTCCGACAACACCGACATGCGTCTGCCCGCTCTGAACAAACGAGACGGCCTTGATCGGATGAGCCGCGTCGCCGTGTGGGTTCTGGATCGCCACCTTGCAAGCCCCTCCCGCAAAGGGCATGCTGTCGTAGTCCTCGAAATCCTGGTGATGGACGACAGAGTCGAAGAAGAAGTGTGACGGTGATGACGATGATGACGACAACGACGACTCTGGCGACGATGACGGTGACGACTGCTCCTCCTCCTGTGGCGACGACCATTGCGTGTTACAGCTTTTGAAAATCTCTCCAAACCCGACAAAGTCGTAGGCTGCCGACTCTGCACCCTGTTTCTGGACGAAGCGGAGGAGGTCCATGGCCGTCCATCCAGCCTCGAATGGGACGCGGACCGGTGTGAACTGGTAGCATGGACCCATGACTTTCTCCACGTCGGGCATGTCCATGTTGCGGCCGGAAGTGATGCAGCCAAATGTCACATCTGGTTGCTGGAGACGGCGAGCCAGGACGAGTGCCCATGCCCCGGTCAGTAGACTCGCTGTTGTGATCTCCGTGGGACGATGGGAAGCGTCGACAGGTTTGGTGAGGAAGATCGATTTTGAGGCGTGCCGTGCTGACGGTCCATCCAAAATCGACAATTTGGAGCCGTGCAGAAGGTTGCGCCAGTAATCTAGTGCCGGTTTCTTGTCGTGTTCATTGCAAAGTCGTGCCATGTAAGCGGAGAACGGCTTGAAATCGGCAACGGTTCCTCCTGTGTATATGGTCTCCAAGTCTCGAAGCAGCTTGGGCAAGGAGATGCCGTCGTATTGAGCATGTGAGAGTCTGATAATGAGGCACCCTTGGCCGTCCGGCCCCTGGACGTGGAACATCTTGAGGAAAGGTGACCCGAGGCGCATATCTGATTCTATGTCTTCGTTGCAGAGCGCGACGACGAACTGTTCAAGATCACTTTCAGAATGTTGCATGGTCATCGGAGACTCCAGCTTGTCCAGAATAACTTGAAAGAGCCGCGACTCATGCTCGATAAAGACTGTGCGCAGAATGTCGTGGATCGTGACCAGCTCGTTGCAGGCGCGGGTCAGATTGTCCAGATCGACGCCTTTTTCAAAGTATAACATGGTGTACTGGATGGATGTTCGTGGAACCTGAATTGTTGCCTTGACGTCGATCGCTTGAGACTCTGTTACTGGCAGGACATCTTGAATAAACCAAAGTGGATCAGCTAGCTTCGGTCGCACAACGTCGGACAAGAACATGCCAACGTCCACTCCGTCCAGTGTCGAGAATGGCTTGTAATCCGGCCTCTTCTCCATGGACACCTGGTCCACTTTCAACACCCTGGCCGCGTCGCGAAGCTTCATGTTCTGGAAGATGTCGGCCACTGTCAAAGTATGTCCCTGAACCCGGAGACTCGATGCCAACTTCATGGCCAGCACAGAGTCCCCTCCGAGGCGGAAGAAGTTGTCGTCCAGATCGATCTTGTCTGGACTGATACCAAGAATCCTCGCCCAGGCAGACCGCACAATGTTCTCTGGGGTGGTCAAGCTTGTTTGCGTGGTAGTGTTCTTCCATGCCTCCTTCAAGTTTTCCTGTAGGGTGGTGAGGACAGACCTGGGAATTCTAGCGGCCAGCTGGTTTAACATGTTATGATCGACTCGACCCATCTCAGTCGGTATTTTGTCAACCACAATATACGCAGACGGGAACATGTACGGCGGAAGGGAGTCTTGGATGAACTTGTCGAGCTTTCTAAGGGCAACAGCAAGGCCGTAGTGAACCGTAGCACAGATAGTCAGGTTTGATCTGGATGACCCTGCGGCCACGTACGTGATCTCATGGTTCGCTTCCATGAGCGGAACATGCTCTTCCTGAGAGGGCTGTTGCTCGACAAAAACGACCAATTCCTGCTCGGCTGACTGTTGATTCCCTTCCAGCGGCGGTGGGAATGCGGCCACAGCGGCGCGGGTTGTCGGTGGAAGATGATTTGTGACATGAGCTTCGAGTTCTGCGATGTCCAGTACATGACCTTGAATCGTTGAGCGATTCTCCTTTCGACCAACGAAAACTAAGCTGCTGTCGTCTCGTAACTGAACCAAGTCGCCCGTCGATTGCACTGTCCCGGATCGACCAGCACAAGTAGAGCTTCCAGCCAGAAGCCAGGGGGGAGACGAAGTGGTATCAGCTGCAAAGAAAGACCCTTCAAGCCAAAGCTCGCCAATACTGCCAATGGGCGACAAGAGGGACGGATTTTGTGGGTTACAGACCCAAGGGACCACCGCAGGAGGATACGTTGACCCTGGATCAATACTTGCATCTGCTCGAAGCCTTCCGGATAACCTGTCCAAGGACAATGGAGGAATCTTGTTCGCACGCCAGATCTGGTCGAGTTCCGTTTCAGGCAGACAGGAAATCTCGTTTATTCTCCGGGAGTGATCCTGCATCAACTGCAAGCAGGCCGTCTCTACCTGGGCGAGTACTCGTTGCATTTGTGCGATGTCAATCAGGGTGGTGTCAAAGCTCGCGCAGACCCTCAAACCACCTTTGCGCGTTCCAAAGGCCAACATGAGTGGATACGGATTAAAATGTAGCGCTTCATGTAAGATATCCGTCTGCTCAAACCCAAGTTCGGCGCCCACGTACTCTGGTTCGGGTTGGATGACCAGGCCCGTACCGGCTTCACATGCATGTTGAGCATCCCTGCTAACCTTTCTGATGTTCTGCATTCCAACATGTTGGTACGGTGTGCGCACAAGGACGGCTTCCTGTACAGTTTGTAGGTAAGACTGTACAGAGCTCGTTCGGTTGATATGTATGCGCATTGGTAAAGTCGCGATCAATGGTCCCTCGATGCTTTCGACTTTCGCTAAAGGAATGTCTCGACCTGTGAGCGTCTCGCCGAACACGATGTCGTCGCTCCCTGTGTATTGTGACATGACGAGCGACCATGCTCCACGGATCAATGTAGCCATGGTGAAAGTCGATCCAAGGTCGGTCTCAAGCGCAAATTGATGTTCAAGCATGCCGTTGGGAGTCGGCAAATAGTCTCTGGAGGGCAGACGCGGAAATTGAGGTCCAACGGCTCCTTCCAATTCTTGCCGCCAAAATTGTTGAACCTCGACTTCGTTCACGTCTCGCACATATCTGACAAAGTCTTTCATTTCAGCTCGTGGCTCGATTTGCTCACCCCGCAGGGCATTGCTGACTTTCTGGAGTATCAGAGGTTCGGACCACCCATCGTAGAGCACGTGATGAATGGTCCAGACCATGTATCGTTTGTCGTCCTTTGAGTTGTCGACGAGGGCATATCGAGCCAGACTTTGACCAAGTTCCATCTTCTCATTCTGGTCGTCGTCAAGGTATTGGGATAAATCAGTCGAATACCTCCAGCATATGCTTTCCCTCAACACAACTTGCTGCAAACCGGGGTCTTGGAGTTGCACTAAGCGAGTGCGCAGCATAGGACTTGCCGCGACAACCTCCTCCCAAGCCTTTTTCCAGGCATCAAGGCTAATATGTGAGGGAATGCAACTAACTCTCTGAGCAATATACGCTCGTGTTGATTTGATGGAGAAGGTAAACAGCGATTCCTGTGATGGTGTGCAGGGGTAGATGTCTTCGATGGCGGCTGGTTCGGTCCCACACCACTGCGACGCTTCGAGACAGGCACTCTCAGCATCCTGGGAGATCATCGAAAAGGCTGGCGCTTCTATTCGTGTTTGAGGGCTGCTGCAAGTTTGGACAACGTCAGCCATCGCTAAGAGCGTAGGGCAGCGAAAAATGCTCGTGACTGTGACACCGAGTCCTTGAGCTCTACAAACAGAAACAAGTTTCATTGCCATTAGCGAGTCGCCGCCCAGTGCAAAGAAATTATCGTCGGGCCGAATGGTTTCTGGATCAAGCCGCAATGTCTGGCTCCAGGCCAGCCGCACAAGTTGCTCGAGATCGCTTAGCTGTCGCGGAGCGGTCTCAGTCGCGCCTTGGTCTAACTGTCGAAGGTCGAACGTGGCACCGAATTGCCTCAGTCTTTTGCGATCGGTCTTGCCTGATATCATCACAGGAATGTAGTTGACCGGTACATATGCGCTTGGCACCATATATCGTGGGAGGACCTTGGCCAACTCCACATCAGCTGCCGACAGCATGTCCTGTAGATCCTTGGGGGGACGTGCCCACTGTAGATCGGTAGACTCTTGTCCCTTCGTAGACTGAAATGCAATGAATGCCAATAATATAGGTTGACCTCCAGAACCTGAAGGCACAATCACCTCTGCAATGGCGTTGGTGCCTGGAGGGAGTCTCGCTTTGAGCTGGTACTCGATTTCTCCAAGCTCGACGCGTTGTCCGCGCAATTTGACCTGCGTGTCCTTTCGCCCGATGAAGACAATGCCACCAGAGCCATCAGGATCATATTTCCCAAGATCTCCAGTCTTGTATAGGCGGCCACGGCGACCTTGATAGCCATTATGGCCTGCCGTGAGCCACAAGGGGTCACTAATAAAAGCCGCCGCGGTTTTGTCGGGATCATTTAAGTAGCCTTGTCCCACAATTGGACCCTCGACAAGCAATTCGCCCACAGCACCGACCGGCATGAGCATTCCGTGGTCAGTAGGGTCGACGATCCATATAGCTGCCCCGTTGCCTCGCCCAAGGGATACATAGTCCCTGCCTGTGGCCGCGCTGCTGTTGATTGTACATCCGATCGTGCATTCAGATGGGCCGTAGCCTATGACAATCCTAGTGACTTGGCCCCAGCGTGTCACGTCTCTTGCAGTGGCTGCCTCCCCTCCGAGACCCAGGGCGCTAAGCGATGCCACAACATCCGGATCCAATATGCGGGCCACCGAAGGGGTCAGGCCGGCATAGGTGACTTGCATTCTCCGCATCGCGCCATTCAAGTCGTTCATCCGATCTTCGTCAGAGGGAATGCAGAGACATCCGCCCTTCGAAAGAGTGCAAAGCATGCTGTCGATGCTGACGTCAAAAGCATACGACGCAAAATCAAGGACTCTAGAGTGTTCCGTATAGCCAACTGCCTCCGCTCGAGGAATTGCACTGCTTGTATATGTTTCGTGAGAAATCAAGACTCCTTTCGGGACACCCGTGCTTCCGGAAGTGAAAATTATGTACATCAGAGCAGATGGGGGTACGACTGGCAAATTTGGCGTGACTTGTAAGCATGAGGCGTGCTTGAATGAGTCCTCTTCCACGACCATGAGCTTCCCCTCGGGCAAGACTGCGGCCGAATAGTCATGTTGTTTCCGGGATGTAAGCATCGTCTTCGCTCCGACCTGTTTCGCCATGGTTTGCAGGCGAGCAAGCGGAAGCGTAGGATCCATCAGCACGAAAGTCGCCCCTGCTTTCATCGCCGCAAGCACGGCAATGATGGTCCATCTGGACTTTTCAAAGCACACGGGCACGACATCATGCAACCCGACACCCATCTCTTTCAGCGAGTAGGCAATGGATGTAGAATATTGGTCAATTTCGGCATACGTCAGGCTGCCATCCCAGGATAAGATTGCTACCTTGTCTTTGAATACCTGGGCTTGCTGGGAGATCACCTCGTGCATACAAAAGTGATAGGATGGTGGCAGTGGGCAATTCCACCTCCATATTTCGTCCAGATCAGCTGCTGTCGGCCGCATCAAACTTTCAATGGGGCCGTCTGGGTTCAAAATGCACATTTTGACGGCATCGACCAGTGCTATGATGTGTCGTGTGATCGTATATGGCAACATGTTCTTGGTCTGCCATACTGGACGGATTTTGAGACGGCCATCGTCAAATTGTGTTTGCAGGTGCAGTGCACTCTTCGCTCAAAAGGTCAGTGACGAGACGTTTGAGTTGATCAGTGACTCACTTGACCACTCGCTTCCTCAGGCGTCTGAGACAGGGAACTGGTGCTCAATAGGAGCGAAACAGGGCCAGAGCCTCCATGTAACTGAGTTTGGGTACATGCAGTGATGTGGCGAGCAATTCTAGCACCAACTTGCCCGATGTTATCTTGCAACCCTGTGATTAACTCATCCATCACCAAGCGCTTTGGAACAGGCTCGTCCAGAGCGCCGTTTCCTCGACGTTCGTAAGCCCAATCAAACCAAACTTGGCCTTCGTCTTGGGTTCGTAGGAGAACGAGGAGCCATGCGAGGAGCAACAATTCCTCTCTTAGACCAGTGGGAGTGTTTGTTGGATCGGAAGCAAGCCCGGCGACCTTGAAAGACCAAAATCCCTCGGCGTCAGCGTCTCCGATAGAGACTATGTCTGCAGACTGGCCATTTGTCTGCCTTCGATCATCCCTTTCGGCGACTGCTATAGAGCCCATTCTAAGGGCAATCCCGCTTTCTCGACTGCTGACGGAGCTCAATATCGAGAAGATGAGTTGGGCATGGAGCTGTAATCCAGTCACTTGAGACTCAGACGAGTGACTGAATCATGCCACCGCAAAAATATGACCAGCATTTTGGTGCGAAGTCGGAGACGAAGGGACCTGACGCAGCCGACCAGACTATGGTATTTCGCATGTCTGTGGACCTGGCCTGATGCGGGCATCTGGTCGAAGGGAGTGAGGCATTTGGCAAGGAGTCCATCATCCACGCCAGGGTCGGAGAAATTCATGTCATTTCCATAACAGGTCTAGTTGTACTGGGGCTTGCATATTGAAATACAGCTAGTGTCAAGCCGCCGGTATCGTATCGCGACATACGATCGGTGTCGTCATGTATAGGAAATATGGCGAAGGAAACAGATGTGCGCATCCTTGAAGGGCAACGTGGACATAGTGTGGGCAACGGTGTGCAAGGTGGAAAGCAATGCCAAGCCGCTAACGTGCTTGTTAGTGATAATCTAATCTGATAAGATTTTTCACAATCCGGCTTTCTGATTTGACCACGTCGTCGGCTTCGGGAAAACCAGGAACTTGCGCCATCGACTTTCGACTTGCCACTGTCTACACACGCCCGTTGCAACCACCCTCCTCATTACTCTACTCGGACAGGTCGCCCCGCCTTCTCACATGAACTTGCTCTGCTTCTGCTCTTCGCTACGAGCATCAACCGAACGATCCACCGAACGGAGCCCATAGTCCCTAAGCCTGCAGGGGTTCAGGGAAAGAAAAGAAGATGGATTGGTTGTGACGGGCACCGGCGATGTCGGAGCCTGAAGAGACGTGATGTTCCATTACCAGAGAGCTGTCGTGATCAAGGTACAGTACCAATAGGTTTGGAAGAGCTCTCCTTTCATCCCACTGCATTTCCTAAACCTCTTGGCGGTTACCGTATTTTCCAAGTTGACTTTACAAAGCTGCTCGTTTTACGTCCCGTTACGCTTGCCACTCTGGTGTTGATCCATTTTCCAAGCTGGCGGTCCGCGTGCCCTGTTGCTCAGACCCAGCTTGACGGTCACATCGCCGACCATGAAGCAGTCCTCTCAGTGCGGCATCGGAGTGGAGAAATTTTCTTTCAGACGCTGAAACGATTCCTACGGCAATGCAAATCGCCATTGTCGAGCACAGCAGAGACGGCGAGCTAAGTAGTTCTCGAGGGAGACCGCGGCCAGAAAAGCAGTCTTTGCAGGTGAAGCACACAGACAAGTCACTCACAACGCTGCAAGCAGCCTCGCCGGCTCTGTGTTAGCATGAAGGCCTTCCAGAAACTCGTGGGCTACCCTCGCCTACTGTTGGCTGGAAGCCCTTCCAAAGTCGATGCGGGCATGTTATTGTTGGCTATACTATCTGCGATAGCGTCCGGCATCCCATTCCCATTGATTGGAATTCTTTTTGGTCAGCTCATCGACGACTTTAATTCGGCAACATGCGATTCACCCGACACTTCCAGTGCTCGGGCACAGCACCAACACAGTGTCAACGACAAAATCCTGCTGATCTTGTACTTGGCCATCGCCCAGTTCGTCACCATCTATACGCACCTCTCATGCTGGAGTTTGAACGGGGCTCGGCTCGCACAAAGACTACGAGAGAGTTATTTACATAATCTGCTCCGACAGGAGCCGTCGTACTTCGACAAACTACCTCCCGGAGAAGTGGCCTCTCGGCTCAATGGCGACATCCAGGCAATCCGGTCAGGTACTTCTGAGAAAGTGGGAATATGTCTCTCAAGTCTATCCTTCTTCGTCACGGCATATATTGTGGCTTTCATCAAGGACTATAAGCTTGCGGCAATGCTGGTCTCCTTGATACCGGCCTACTTCCTGATGTCATTCGTGGGAAGCCATTACATTGAAAAGTACTCTGGACTGATGTCGGATCATGCTGCGACCGCCGCTTCAATCGCTTCAGAAGCACTTTCCAACGTTGTTGTCGTGCACGCATTCCGTGCAAACACCCGGCTGGAAAATAAATTCGCCAAGGCGCTCAAAGCTTCTGAACATGAAGGCTTGAAGAAGGCGTTGGCGGTGGGTGTACAATCCGGAGTCCTGTATTTCATCGCCTATTCTGCGAACGGTCTAGCATTCTGGCAAGCAAGTCAACGGATTGCGGATGCAGTCCGTCTTGATGCTAAGACCGCCTCCGTGGGTGTCACGTTTACAGTAGTCTTCATCTTGATTGAAGGTCAGTTGGAATCGAGCTCCACCTTGGAACTTTACTAATACATTGACAGCTACGTTGGTCTTGAGTCAAGTAGCGCCTTTTCTGCACCTTTTCGGGGCGGCTGTCGCTTCATTTCAGAAACTGCGTGAGGATATGGATCGCGAGCCGTTGATCGATGGCACAGCTGCTTCGGGGATTCACCTCTCGCAGGCGGAAGCCGGCTTCGAGTTTAAGGACGTCACATTCACTTATTCATCCAGACCTGAAGTTACAGTTCTGGACCAGGTCAATCTTCGAATTCCTCCCGGGAAACACACTGCCATAGTTGGGTTTTCTGGAAGTGGCAAATCCACCATTGCCGGATTGCTTACAAGACTGTATGATCCTAATCAGGGCCAAGTCTTGTTCGACGGTCATAATCTTCGTGATCTGAATCTTCATGACCTCAGAAGCTTCCTCAGCCTCGTGCAGCAAGACCCCTCGCTCCTTGACCGTTCGATATTGGAGAACATTGCACATGGCTTGATCAATTCGAGCCACCCCAATCATGCACACTTCAAGACAACGCTTCTTGGTCCAGACCTTGCAGATCTCGCCCACCAAGTCAGGGAGGGCCAGGACCTGCAGACAGCAGCAGAGAAGCTGGGCCCAAATGTCGTCGAAATTATTTCCTTGGTCCGAAAGTCCGCAGAGCTCGCCGACGCAGATGCTTTTATCGTTGCGTTGCAACACGGCTATGGTACCGTGGTAGGATCGGGTGGGCGGCTGATCAGTGGTGGCCAGAAGCAGCGGATTGCCCTGGCGAGGGCCCTCGTAAAAGATCCCAGGGTTCTTATCTTGGATGAGGCCACGGCATCTCTGGACTCAAATAGCGAGCAGCGTATTCAGGGGGCCATATCTCGCATTGCCAGTGGCAGGACTATGATCACGATTGCTCACCGACTTTCGACTATCACTGGTGCCGACAACATTATAGTCATGCAGAAGGGACGCATCCTTGAAGAGGGAACCCATTCAACTCTGATGGCAAAGAACGGCGCATACGCCGATCTAGTGAGATTGCAGACTCTCGGATCCACCACGTCTGGGACAGACGAGACAGCAGACAGCACGAGACAATCAGATCATGGCTCTTCAATAAAGGGTGCTACCGAGGAGCGTATTTTGTCAATTGACGGTATCGGAACCATTGAGAAGACTGAAACCTCGGCCAGTCAAGCTGAGGTAAATGAATCTGCGGAAGAGCAGGAAGAGCCCGAGACTCCATCAAAATCGCTGTGGTCTTTGATGCGAGGATTTGCACCAGTCTTGAGACCGCACCTGCTAATCATCATTGCCTCGCTTCTCGCCTCGACCGTCGTTGGCGGGTCATTCTCTGCCGAGGCCGTGATCTTTGGAAACACTGTCGGCAGCTTGAGCCCGTGCCAGAGCGAATCCTACATTCGTTCTCGGGGCAGTTTCCTCGGTCTCATGTTCTTCATACTCGCAATCATCGAGTTCTTTGCGAACGTGACCAGTTGGTCGGGTTTCGGCTGGGTCGCTGAGAAAACGGTCTACAGTGTGAGAGTCTTATCCTTTCGATCCTTGTTTGGGCAAGATCTCCAATGGCATCAGTCCGAAGGCCGAACTCCCGCCTTGCTGCTCTCTTACATTACCAGAGATGGCAATGCCCTCAGTGGCTTGAGCGGCTCCGTCATCGGCACGTTGTTCTCGATCACCGTCAACCTCTTTGCCGCAATTATTTTGACCCATATCATTGCTTGGAAAATAGCATTGGTCAGCCTGTCTCTGGTACCGCTCCTCCTTGGGGCTGGTCTTATGGAGCTCCGAGTGCTCGCGAGATTTGAAGAACGGCACGAAAATGCATATACAAAATCGGTGGACATCGGCGTGGAGGCAATCACATCCATCAAGACGATTGCGTCCCTTTCCCTGGAAGAAGAGACACTGAAGACTTATCGACGATCATTGAAAGGCCCTCGCAAGGAGACGCTCAAAGTGAGCCTACACGCAAGTCTCTGGCAGGCTATGACCTATTTACTCGGTAACCTCGTGAATGCGTTAGCTTATTGGTGGGGCGCCAAACAGATTATCGCGGGCAATTATACCCAGACGCAGTTTATGATTGTGGTCTTCTCCCTCCTGGTTAGCGCGCTGCTCTGGAGTCAGATGTTTGCGCTCGCCCCAGAGCTCACCAGTGCGCGGGCTGCGGTGGCGAGGCTGTTGGGTCTCATTGAGATAGGACCGGATACAATGCAAGGACATGGGAAGAGGACACTGTCTCTCGATGCAGGTTTTGAGGATAAAGACCTGGAGAAAATCGCCGAAGCAAAACTGACTCTTCCGGCTGGCAACCAGGGTTCGAGTGTCCAACTCCGCGATGTCCACTTCGCATACCCAAGTCGGCCCGAAGTTGAAGTGTTGAAAGGTCTGGACGTCGAAATCCAACCAGGAACGCTCTGTGCGCTTGTCGGTCCTAGTGGCGCTGGCAAATCGACAATCGTCTCGCTCGTCGAACGACTGTACACCCCTCAATCCGGATCCATCATTGTCGAGGGGGTTGACTTGACAAGGACTCGCGACGTCAGCTTCCGCGACACCATTGCGCTGGTACCACAAGAAAGCGTGCTCTTCGAGGGTACCGTTGAATTCAACATCGGCCTTGGTGCTCGACCGGGCCATGAAGCCACCATGGACGAGATTCAGGAGGCATGCAAGCTCGCCAACATCCACGACACCATCCAGTCCTTGCCGGACGGCTACCAAACGCTCTGTGGACCGAATGGCAATCAGTTCTCAGGGGGGCAGAAGCAGAGGCTGTCGATTGCGCGAGCACTGGTGCGAAAGCCGAAGTTGCTGATCCTGGACGAACCGACCAGTGCTTTGGATGCCGAGTCGGAGAAGCTTTTGCAAGACGGGCTCGAAAAGGCCGCGCGAGACATCACCGTGATTGCTATTGCACACCGACTGCACACGATAAGGAAGGCGGACGTTATCTTCTTGATTGAAGGAGGCCGATGCGTTGATCGCGGAACACATGAGGAATTGCTTCAGAGGTCGGAGAGTTACAGATTGAACGTCATGCACCAGACGCTGGGCGAGTAGCACAAGATGATGCGTCGCCCTAGGCCAGCAGCCTGACAAAGATGACTGCCTGTTATTTTTCATTTGCAGCGCGTTTCTCGATTTTTCTCTCCCAAAAAATCTCAACCATGTCCTTCGGCGCCCCAGTATGGAAGAGTCCAGAATACGTGTCACATTGTCAGGAGCGCAGGGACTAGAAGACAAAAATAATGCTTTTCAATAGTTGCCAATGACTGTTTCGCAATCCCAACCCTCTTCCCGCAAAAGCCTACACTATAGCTTCGCGTTCCATGCTGCTCGGTCTGCCGATTCCAACGGCTTCTCTCGCCCGTCCCAGAAGAGCGGACACAACTGAAACCATTTTTCCCGGCTCGCAATCGAATGCACCGAGCGCTTGTGGCCCAGGTCGACGTACTTGCCGATGACGAGACCTTGGGAGTTCTCGTAGGACAGGATCGTTGCCCCCGTGGCTTTGGGCTCGCCCACGGCGTTGGCGGTGCGCGGGTCGTCCAGAAAGACGTAGTGGATGCAGCTGGAATACCAGGCGTTGACGCGACGGGAGCCGCGAAATGATGCGTCGCCCACGAGTGAGTGCCGGCCACGGTCGTAGTCGCCGGCGTCGTAATGGGCGCCATAGTGATCTTCCTGTGGGATAGAGAGAGAGAAAGACACGTCAATCCTGAATGATGAAATAAAAAGGGGGGGCGAGGGGGGGAACATGCGAGGACTTCTTACCTTTGCCCAGTACAGCTCGAAATAGGCGAAGCGGGTGTTGTCGAAGCGCCCGAACAAGCAGAGAACGTGCGGATCAAACCACAGCTTGCGCAGGTATTCGCGATGCTGGTCCAAAGTCCCGGTCTCGTTCCAGCCTGCCGCCACGCGCGGGTCGTTCTGCCATGTGTTGAAGAGCCTCAGGTGCTCCGGATCCTGCCAGTCGACGACTTCCAGGGAAAAGTGCTCGTCCAGCTCCGGGATGTAACGACTGTAGGCGATTGATCCTGGATGAGGCTTGGGCCGACGGATGGGATGACGCGCGTAGATGGGCTCCTCGGGGAACTTCATGGTGAAGTGATAATTCTCCGGCATGATGGGATACTGGGCCAGAGGCTCCCGTAAAGGACCGTCCGTGCCGTCTCCCACCACCCAGATTGGACGAGGTCCCAGTGGAGAAGCTGCCCCTTGCCAGAACGAGCTTCGAAGGATCAACAGCTCGTCAGACTTTGCATTCATATCGTCCTGGGGCCGCCATGGCTTCGGATGTTCGATGCCTAAGCCTGTGGAGAGTAGTTCTTGGCGAATGGCATCCTTTCCTGCGCCAGACAGACTGAGTCTGAAGTACTCATAGGTGGGGTGGGCGAGATATATCGCGTGCACAACGTTCCAGATCTGACCAAGCGAGGGCGCACTGCTTCCCGCCCATTTGAAGGTTGTGTGAGGACTCCGAACTGCTCGTGCCCAAGCGCTGTTGTTGGAGGCGGGTGGAACCTGGTCCTTTGGCCTGAACGACAGCTCGAGCCATGAGAGCGAGTCGCTATGTAACGGTTTTGGCAACAATCGTCCTTCCACAGGCTGGCTCTCCTTTGTCAAGATGAATCTAGCTGGCTTGGTCTCCGCAACAGGGTGCACTCGATATGTGGTCAGAAACGGGTGTGGCAGCTTGACAAGAGGCCACTTGTATGAAGATGTTGGGTTGTGAGCCATGGTGCAAGAGTTGCACCGAGACAATTGTAACACCGATATAAAAGTCTTGCCCTGACAAATTGTCTCTGGTGCTAGGATCTGAGAGAGGAGCTTTCTGAGAGAAGGAGGGTGGGACGATGACTGGGACCTACATAAAGGGCAAGTAGCGAGGCCTGTCCCCCACTACCCCATCTAGGCCCCTCATTCGTGGGCTTTTGTGGAATTATGGGCGTGCGACCGACCCGAACTTGGTGAGCATTTGGCGATATGCTGAATGCTCTCCTCCGACCGAGGGTCGGACACCTTGGCAGAAAGCTTTTCGGTGGCTACATCCTCATTTTAAGAAAGAAGTTGATATATACTTGAGGCCCAAAGACACAAAGTTCTTGCTTCCAGAGATAAGCTATCGACTTGGACGCCTGTTCCCATGTCTCTCAGATCAAGGCCACTACATTTTCAGCATTTCCACGTCTCTTTCCCGCATGACAAAATCGTCCAGGTCACTTTGAACAGACCGGAGAAACTGAACAGTATCAACAAAGCCACGAGTCGCCAAATCCAACAGATATGGGAGGTTTTCGACCAAGATGAAAGTTTATGGGTCGGAATCATCACCGGCGTCGGGCGAGCTTTCTGTACTGGCGCAGATTTACAAGGTATGTTCAGGTGCCAGGACTGCTCGATAACGACATCTTTCTTGGTGACTACCACTAACCAGAACAATGTCCATGGACAGAATGGAACGAGATGAACAAAACTGGCGTGGTCAACGACATGTCTGCTCCTGGTCTCGCTGGGCTGCCCCGTCGAGCTGGTAAAAAGCCGATCATTGCGGCGGTGAATGGTCTCTGCATGGGGGGCGGCTTCGAGATGGTGGCCAACTGCGACCTCGTCATCGCTTGCTCCTCGGCCATTTTTGCCCTACCGGAAGCGAAGCGAGGGATCGTGCCCGTGGCAGGCTGTCTACCACGGCTGACACGGACACTGGGGCTGCACCGTACCACCGATCTCGTCCTGACCGGCAGAAACGTGGGCGCCAAGGAGCTTCACGACTGGGGGCTCATCAATCGCGTGGTGGAATCAGCTGCCGAAGTTGTTCCCGCGGCAATTCAAGTCGCCCAGGACATGTGCAGGAACAGTCCGGATGCGTTGATTGTTGGCCGGCTCGGTATTCGGCAGAGCTGGGAAACGGGGAGCGTGGAGGAGGCCGTGTCGATTCTTGCTGATCAATGGTACCCTCGCCTCATGGCTGGACCCAACTTCTCAGAGGGGATTCGGGCATTTGTGGAGAAACGGTCGCCAGACTGGATCGATTCGAAGTTATGAGAGGATATTGGCGCTGCACGTCCGGAGACCCTTGTGGTGTGTCGCTACCGTGCAAATCCTCAACCTGTCAGGTGGGCACGAAGTCAATCGAGCACATGGCAGGAGAACACCTATATCGCCACTCTCGCTACATTCTCGAAGTCAAATTCCTCGAGGCGAGAACCTCACCGAGCGAGGCATGTCAGTACGGGAAATATTTCTTGCCCATGTCAGCCAAGTATTGTAATGTCGACGTTTTGAAATGCTTGAAATACCGCGCTTGTGTCGAGAGTTCTTTCCAGTGTTGGTTAGCGTAGCGCATTTAGTGGAGCTCGTCAAGGCTGCGGTCACCCTTTATCCCATCACGCACTTCCCCTTCTCGTCGCAAGGTCACAATTTGTAGCATCATTGGTGCACAACTCCATTTCGGCATTAGAGGAGTGTGCAAAGGTATCGCTAGGAACTTCATGGCTGACAGTCAAGAGCCCCCCACGGCTTCGGTCCTGCCCAACAAGTGGACAGCGTGAAAAAGTGGCGCACTAGAAAAGTAACAAGGACTGCAAGACCACGGATGCACCCATGTAATGCCAGCGATGACTGATGTGCACGACACAAGCTCTCTTATCAATCTTGTCCTTCAATCTTGTCCATCTTATCTGATCTGATTGTTGATTGGAACTGTGACGGTGGATACATTTGCCACCTTCACAAACAAAGCCAGAATGGGTTTACTCGGTTCAAGCCACATGTCTCGAATGAGGTAATTTGATTGATCTGCTGCGGCGTTCTCGCATGGCAAAATGCGGAAGCGAAGTTCTCCCTCGGCAGAATCTGCTCTGGTTATTCCAGGGTTATCCCGGGCCACCTTAGTCGAAGCCGAGGGTGAAATACGGGTTGAAGTAATTTCTTTCAACGCAGGTGCACCTTTTCTTGTCCGGCGACGCGCACCGAGATCGGAGATCCCGTAGAGTCAGGTTCCAGAAGCTGCGAACATGACAGCCTGATAGACCACGTGAGTGTGGATGATGCGCTGCACAATGTCAACATAACGTCGACAACTGAAGATTGGGCTCTAGAGCAGGAGGAGGCTGAACATTGGGACTACCGAGGATTTCTGAGCTTCCCGTTGCGATGTCTCTAGCCAGCACCACTGAGACCACGTCATTTCCACCTCCGACGGTTCTGTCCATTCTTCATGGCAGTTCGGAGGTGCCATTATTAGATTTTACGCTCGGCGAACTGTTAGATTTCCAGTGTGAGAGGTATGGGAATAAAGAGTGCTTGGTGGTTCCGTGGACAGGCTGCAGATGGACCTACGCCCGTCTCAGGAAGGAAAGCATTCGGCTTGCCAAAGCCCTTGTCGCTCGAGGGCTTCGCCCAGGGGATCGAATCGGTATCATGGCCGGAAACTGCGAGCAATATGTCTCGGTCTTCTTCGCTTGTATGAGGCTGGGATGTATCCTGGTCATTCTAAACAACACCTACACTGCGTCTGAAGCGTCATATGCTCTGGAGTTCACCGGTACGTTATCCTTCACGCCTTTTGCCATGGGAGCCCGCTCCTGATTCGAAGTCACAGAGTGCAGAATACTGTTTGTAACTCCTCGAATCGGCCACCACGACAATGGGCAACTTCTCCGCCAACTGAGGGAGAAGCCAGGCACGATCGAGGAGATTATCATTCTGCGAGGCCCACGCAGTCACTTCACTGCATACGCAACACTCCTAGAGACAGGAGCAATCGAATCCGATGAAGGTCTAGAAGCAATCTCGAAGGCATTCGGCTGCCATGATGTTTGCAATCTCCAGTTCACGAGTGGAACGACAGGAAACCCGAAAGCTGCAATGCTGACACATCAGTAAGTAGCTGAGAGCCACTCCTGTAACGAGAAAACCCTGGGTTTGACTGGACAACTGACTCGTATTGCCAGCTCCTTGGTCAACAACAGCCGCTTCATTGGTGACCGCATGGCCTTGACGGACCAAGACGTGCTATGCTGTCCACCACCGCTCTTCCATTGCTTTGGCCTGGTGCTCGGCCTGCTGGCCATTATAACCCACGGCGGAAAAGTGGTCTATCCCGCCGAGACCTTTGATGCCGTTGCGTGTCTGGCAGCCATCTCCGAGGAGCAATGTACTGCCCTTCACGGTGTGCCAGCAATGTTCGATTCCATTTTCAGCCTGCCCCGACCCGGGGACTTTGATTGCTCAGCCTTACGAACCGGTATCATAGCAGGCGCGCCCGTACCTCGCCACTTGATGGAACTCATGGTCAACGAACTCGGCATGACCGAGTTCACCAGTAGTTATGGTATGGGCTTTGCATGTCACTCAGCCAAGACACCGTTTGAAGACTAACGTCCAGTGTGATCAGGCTTGACCGAAGCTTCGCCAACTTGTTTCAACGCTTTCCACAACGACCCCACAGAGTTGAAGCTCACCACTGTGGGCCAAGTCATGCCGCACGCCCATGCAAAGATCGTGGACCGACATGGAAGAATCGTACCGGTGGGTGAGCGCGGAGAACTCTGCATCGCCGGCTATCAACTACAGCGGGGGTATTGGAGAAACGCGGACAAGACGAACGAGGTCATGATCCGTGACGCCGACGGCGTGCTATGGCTGCATACCGGCGACGAAGCCGTCTTTCATAGGGACAAGACGTGCACCATTACGGGTCGGTTCAAGGACATCATCATCAGGGGTAAGGGTTACAATGCAACCATTATCGCTCGAGAAAGTCGTGTGTATACAGGGAGAGCTCTCGCTTACTATTTATTTCTGCTAGGTGGAGAAAACATCTATCCCTTGGAGATCGAAAGTCGTCTGGTCGAGCACGAGGCAATTGACCGCGCCATCGTCGTCGGCATCAAGCACGCCCGCTACGGCGAAGTCGTGGCTGCATTTCTCCAACGCAGCGGCTCGACTCCTGCAGCAGACCAGCGAGGAGGCAGTGTTGGAGCAGGAGAATATACGGGTCCGACTGCTCATCGTCCCAGCGACGAAAACATCCGTGAATGGGTCAGGCTGAAGCTTGGTAGACATAAGGCGCCGGCGCACATTTTCTGGCTTGGAGAAGATGGCATTCCGGCCACGGTGCCGCTGACCGGGAGTGGAAAAGTGAGAAAGTTCGAGCTCGCGCGGCTGGCGGGGCAGTTGGTGACTCAAGGGAGACCGAAGTTGTAGGGACTAGACGTAGTGTGCGATGGGAGCATAACTCCGAAAACCCAATGCATACTCTATGTACGAATCAAAGGAGCAGACAGTCCTATGTATATATATGCACTGCTCCAAAGTCCTCATCTATGTCGCGCGATTCTGAAGGCGGCCCATGTTTACAGCCTTGCCGACCTCCCCTCCTCCGACGTGGTCTGCTCGGTCCTCCGACGCAGCACGGACTCTGCCAGACGTCTACTTCTCTCTGCAAGAGTCTGCAGAAGGCTGTCGTCATTCTGCCACTCCAATTGTTAGTAGTAGTAACACGGACAGAAAATTCGCTACTTACTTGGTCTCCACCATCGGCAAGCGATCCTTGAAGCCAGATCCCACACCCCGGCGCGAGGACGGCTTTTCTGAAGTTAATGTGGTAGTCGCGATCAACGGTGATACTGGGCCCATCGAGCAGGGTTTGCAAAGGCTTGAGGGCTCTATAATGAGCGTGTTGTCCGAAGCCGGTCGCGGAAATGACGGCATCGAACGTTGCTGGCTCTCTGAGATTTTCAGGACTTTGCACGAAAAGTCGCACGCGCCCGTCATCAGTCCTCTCCGCATGTACGACTTCATGTTGGAACCTGATTTGGAATCTCCACTTCTTGTGGTCCTGCTCTTTGACACTGAAGTCATACTGGGCATCGTATATCTGTGCCAGGAGGCGCGGTTCAATTGCCGAACTAAAGGTCAAAGGCGAGGTCGCATTGACTTCCCGTCTCCTGATCTCGGGTGGTATGTTTTGTGCCCCGGATGAACTGGGCAGCGTGATGCTTTCCAACAGACTAGATTTCGCTATAGTATTAGGAAGCGAAAACCAGTGATGGATGCCTAAGAAGCCGACTTACAATGGCGTCTCGTCATCTCCCCGAAGGACGGCGTCTTTGGTGAACCAAACGACTTCGTGCTCTCCCCATATGCCATGGAGCTGGGCAAACGCCTCTGCCGCGTTTTGGCCATTTCCTACGACGGCGATGCGCGCTCTTGGATTGTCGCGTAGTAGTGTTGGAATGGCTTGCTGATACTCTGACGAGTGCAGGACGAGCGTTTGGAGAGCAGGAGCACGGAGAACCCTTGGGACATGTGGATGATTCGACGCAGCGTAGACGACCTGCTTGGCTGTGACCGCATTCTTTTCTCCCGTCACGGCATCCACAAAGACCACTTCCCACACCGCCACGTCCCCTTTCCCGTCTCTCAACGGTTGCACACTGGTGACCATCTTGCCGTACAGGACTTGCGCTTGAAGGCTAGTTGCACACCATCTGAGATAATCACTGAACATTTCCCTCGACGGGCGAAGCTGAGCGCTGTTCGCATATAGGATGAGCCGATTGGTCGCATGGAGGTAGTTCAGGAACGTGAAGCGGGAACGCGGATTCTCTGAGGTGATCAAGTCGTTGAGAAATGAGGTCCTCAGTCTGGAGGCCGGTGTACTTCGGAGCGGCTTCCAGAATGCTTCCAACTGCGATTCCAGGAACAAGGTATCCTTGCTGAGCCCATTTCTTTCGTTCAGAGCGACTGCGTTGGCGATGCCGGTGAGGTCAAAACCGACACACACCAAGTCGAGTGCTGGTGTATGGGTGTCCCTGTTGCCATCCATGATTGTGCCTGTGCCTGGCCGCTATATCATCATTATCGTATTGGAAGCATTGATGTGGCCTCGATCGATGACATGGAAGGATCGACGCTCTCAGAACGATTTCATGGTCAGATCCTTCCCCTCGCCGTGTAGAGTGATGCAACCAAGCTGAGCCCCTACCAAAGGACCCCATCCTCCGACAGTAGCACCTTCCTGATCCCGACAATGGGATCATAACACGACCATGGGAGAATTCGGAAAGCCATTGAAACCTTGAACCGTACGGGTACAATACTGAAATTACGCCAAGGTCATTACCTGTACTAGCGGCTGTATTCTTGCAAGAGTGGGGGTCTCCGAGCGGATCAGATAACTTAATTTCTACCTGTCCCAAGGAGAAATTTGATCAGATAACGAATCAAGATCCACTCGCCCACGTTCGGTGTACGTCCCAGTGGGATACCCACCCTGTGCCGGCCCGTTTACGCCGAGCTTGCTTGATCTAATGAAGCCCCTCCAAGCATCTAGACCCCAAGACCCATGCCAGGTCTTCGTGATCAAGAAAAATTTTCATCTGATAAGATTATCGTCGTTTCATTCTGCCTTGCGTGGGCATTCGCTGTGTGCACCCATGGCATCATGGGGTGGGGCTCCAGAGCGTCTTCATTACCGAGTGAACAGAGCTGGGGGCTTGTGCCGGGCGCGATGAAAGAGTTTGCTCCGACCTCGGACTTTACATTTCTCTCAAGTCGGTAGTGGACATGGCGACAAGACAATAACGCTGTACCACAGTAATCACTTATGCCAGCCAAGTCTTGTTTGGCGGCGCTCAATCATACCAGGTGGCCGGAGTTCTCGATCGCTATTGTTTGACAGGTACCCGGTAATGGATGCCAGCTTCCGTCCGCTCACCTCCAGAGTGTCGAAGCGGTACTCCTCTTCCGGGTAAGCAAAACTGATGTATGAGGACGTGATTGGATTTGATAACCGAACCCTACCGACAACCACGTAGTTACGGAGCCACGGGACGCACGTCATGGCTGAGGGCTGAAGCACGTCATTGCTCTCGCACCCCCTCTCGCACACCAGCTTCACATGCTACCCAGCCTACAGTTTGGACTCCGGGCTTAGGCCGCTACAGCTATGACAATCGAGCTATCCCTGTAACGGTCTGCACCGTCGCTCATGTACCTACCTGTGGCTTGACCACATGAGACTAGTCGATGCAAGAGTTCTTTTGAAGCCCGCGGAAATCTTAAGACAGAAGGCTTTTCGCTCTTGGCCATCCAGAGCCATGGTTTAATCGAACGTACAAGCCGAGGCAGACGAGCAAATCGCGCTCAACGACGTTCTTGTTGTGAGTTGGCATGTCGTGACGGATCCGACATCGGTGTTCAACTTGAGCACTGGCCTGATCATTGATCTCGATGCCCTGCTTGGCTAATTGGTCGAGGCCTCGATGGCATAGCACGACACGGCCTTATACCTGGGCCGTTTGAGTGAACCAATCCATCCACGTTGAAGTTCCTCGTCCACTAGAGATTCCCATTTGCATCGACAATTGGTCGTCAGACACACTATCACTATGTCTGCTGCTGGAAGATTCAAGCTCAGCTCGCTCGGGCAGTTTCTGCGACCAGATGGTAACGATATCGCTGTACAAAGCCGCGGAAGCACCGTGTTGGAGAATGCCGACGACAAGAATGCTGCGACTCACACACACGATCCCGTCAGTAGTAGTCGTGGAGACGACGAAGCTCAACCAGAGTTGCCAGCCCAAGATGCCCAAGAAGGCGTGAAAAGAGTTGAAGCAATCACGCTGGCATGGAGTAAGACGTCCCTAATCATCACCTACATATGGTATGTCTTCACAATTGAGATTGCGGTATCTTTGCTAACCCGTCTGAATAGCTTCTATCTGCTGTACTTTGTCAACGCCTTTCAGTTTTCCATCACGGCCAATCTTACACCATACGTGACCAGCGGATTCGAATACCACTCTCTCATCCCAGTCATCTACATCGTCTCCAGCGTGATGACGGGGGCTGCCTACCTGCCGATTGCCAAAATGTTGGATATTTGGGGCCGGCCAGAGGCGTTTCTGTTCATGGTCGGCCTGGGGACACTGGGCCTCATCCTGCAAGCCGCCTGTACAAACATCCAAACATTTTGCGCAGCCCAGGTATGTCACCCCGCCGAGCGAATCCCACATATTCGGTCATGTCAGATCACTGAATGGGTTAATGTAGGTCTTTACGAGCATCGGATTCACCGGTATGATATATTCGGTGGACGTCATGACAGCGGACACGAGCAAGTTGAAAAACCGGGGCCTCGCTTTCGCAGTCACCTCTTCTCCGTACATGGTCACCGCTTTTGCAGGGCCCAGCGCCTCCGAGGGCTTCTACGAAGACATCAACTGGCGTTGGGCGTTTGGGACCTTTGCCATCGTCACCCCCTTTGTGGCTGCGCCCTTGTACCTCGTCATGCAATATAACTTGCAGAAAGCCAAGAAGCAGGGATTGTTGGACAGGCCCAAGAGCGGTCGAACATTGGGTCAGAGCATCTGGTTCTACATTATTGAATTTGACGGTGAGTGACCTTGCCCCCAACAAAAGCATCACTGGGAAGGAATATGTTGATGAAATATTCTCAGCTTTTGGTGTTATTCTCCTCGCAACGGGGCTGGTTCTCTTCCTTCTGCCCTTTTCCCTGGCCCAATCGACCGCGAATGACTGGGAATCAGGGTCCATCATCGCCATGCTAGTCGTGGGCTTCGTGCTACTGCTTGCATTCGCCCTCTTCGAGCGATACCTCGCACGCAAGCCTTTCATTCCGTACCAACTTCTCGTTTCGCGGACCATTCTCGGTGCTCTCCTCCTCGACGCGGTGTACCAGATCGCGTATTACTGCTGGGCCAGCTACTTCAGTTCATTCCTGCAGGTCGTTAACAACCTGACGATCGCGCAGGCGGGCTACGTGAGCAGCACCTTTGACATCATCTCGGGCCTGTGGTTGCTCTTCGTGGGCTTCCTCATGCGCGTCACGGGCCGCTTCAAGTGGCTCTTGCTGTGTGCCGTGCCGCTCTACATGCTCGGCGTGGGCCTGATGATCCACTTCCGCCGCCCGCACACCAACATCGGGTACATCATCATGTGCCAGATCTTCATCGCGTTCGCGGGCAGCACGATGATTCTGTGCCAGCAGGTGGCCATCATGGCGGCCGCGGAGCACGGGCAGATCGCCGCCGTGCTGGCCATGCTCGGCCTCTTCGGCTACATGGGTGGCGCCGTGGGAAACAGCATCTGCGGCGCCATCTGGACGCATTCTCTGCCCAACGCGCTCCAAAGACTCCTGCCCGACGACCTCAAGCCGCAGTGGGAGACCATCTACGGCGACTTGACCGTGCAGCTGAGCTACCCGATGGGCAGCCCCGGGCGCGAGGCCATCATGGAGGCATATGGGATTGCGCAACGCAGGATGTTGATCGCCGGTACCAGTGTCATGGGCCTGGCACTGTTCTTCGTCCTGATGATCCGCAACATCAATATCTCCACCAAGCCACAGGTCAAGGGTGTCTTGTTCTAGAACAGGAAGCAAGCGCATCGTGATGCGGTGGAGACTGACTGATACTTGAGTACCGGGTGTCACCTGCCCTCAATCACTCGGAAGCAGTCAGTACTCCACTGCACAGCTTCTCCCAGAGACCGGACTGGAAAGAGACGGTATACCCATGCAGTTTCACGCTCCAAATAGCTAGAACCCAATCTCCATCTTCTTCACATTTGAGAAGCCCATATTGATCTGACGGGTCAGTCAACCGAGCCAGGTCTCTGCACCTCGTCCGTCCGGTGCGCGTGGCGCAAGAAATATGTAGTCAGAGGTGTCAGCCTCCTCGGGTAGATACCAGGAGTGCCGTTGTCGCACACTGTGCCTGTCCATGTGTCCTCTTGTGCACATAGAATATTGGCTGGCTTCAGATAGATTGGCGCACTGACGGTGCCAGCGACTGTCGCCTCGAGAGGAGATAAACAGAGGGTACAAGAGGGCACCAAGGTGAATTCGTCCGCTTATGTCGCAGGCCATCTTCATATGCGGAGTGTGCGCGTTGCTACCTATCTTTTTACGCCTTTTGGCTCTCGTGGAAGCTGCTGGTAGGCTGTCGCTGTATACCTCTGATATGACACGTGCAGACCGAAGACACCGCACTAGCCTGGCTACTGTGCATGACGTGGACAATTGACAACGAGGACCGTCTCGGGACACGCAAAACCATTCCGAGGTCATGATTTAATTTCAGCACCTAGCTTGCAAGAGCACCTGAGAGTCATCAGGACTATGCTTCCACAAGGGCTACTTCTGGCTCGAGATATCCCCACCGCCTTGGCCGAACGAAAGAGAAGTTTGATATACTTGTTCTTTGGCCGTCAGCGGCGCCCCTGAAACGGCTGATCGAAGAGATTCAGTAGCTCCACATGTCCAAGTGGTCACCATACCCACATGTCTACCACCCGGGGCCCATATTAGATCGGCAGAGGAATCGACGATGACTGATAATGGCCTCTCGACCGTCGCAGCCTAGATCAACAGTCTTACTTGATGATGATGAACCAAACAAAGAGATTGTAGTTGACATGAACGACTTCCTTCACTAAAGACAGCCAGACACTATGCAAATCGTGGTATTCCTTCTCGACGCGACTATTTGTTCTGGGGTCCTCCATGGCCAAGCAAGTCCAAGTATGAGTTTCGCTTTGGCACGGTGTACTTGGACTTTCCATCTACTGTCTGTCAGGGAGTAAAATCACTCGCACCGAGGAGGATCTGAGTGCTCTCTTGACGACACTACCACACCGGTAATATAGTCCTCCTAGAGAACATTGACTCGGAGCTGGGATCTCCCGATGCAGAATGAACAGCAGATCTACTTCGAAGAAAGCAGGTCCCAGGGACGTGTCTGAGAACGTAAACTCCATTGGCATCTCCGGCCTGCTCAACGCGAGGGATGGCGTGGCGTCCGTCAAAGGTCGAATCTTGATCAAGACGGTGGTGGTCAGGAGTGGGTCCGCAGAAGACATGGTGGGCTGCACAACCCACGATTGGGAGATGCTGGATTGCTGATCGCGGGTGATACCAGCTTGTGTCTATCGCGGCAATGACTTGATCCTGACTAGGTCAAGTCCGCCGCCGGGAGATGATGCTAACATCTCGGCTGTGCCGCGCATGTCCTCGATTACCTGAGCACCGAGCACCTCTTCAGTGTCCCATTTTGGTCCTCAGGTACGACGATGGCTTCGACACTGTTCACACGTCGACCGCTTGGAGCCATCTCATCCATCTTATCCAGTTCTTGATGCCGGGTTTCTGTGTCCGGGAGCTCATTAAGCCCGTCCCAATATTGGAAATAACTGCTGTGGAAGCACTCGCCCGATAGCCTCGTCATGATTGTGCTGTAGTTCGCTGCCAGAGGCAACCACCCAACCAGGGATAACCATGAAGTCAGGGTGTGGGAGACCAACCGACGGGCTAAGCAGTCCGTCGTCTGGGGGACAATACCCAAGATCTCTTCGATCACTCCGAACCAAAGCCATGACTGCAAGAGTGATGAGCTCGAAGAACCCGTGAGAAGGAAGCCACGTTAGGCAGCGCTTACAGTTCTCGCAAGTTGCGCCTCTCTTACAGTCTCATACGGAACGCACCTTGATACCAACTCCTCTCATTGGCTCTGGTAACTGAAACACGTCCAAGCGTCAGCTTGCTCCCATGTGCTTGTTCCGGTCTAATACTCATACAATCCCAACCTGATCGTCACCGCTGCTGCTGCTGCTGCTGCTGTATCGACTTGAACTTCTCCTCCACCAACCTCCCCACGATCTTCTCCAAGATCGCGGGGCCTCCCTCTCCGTCTCTCGACGCCACCCCCTCAAAATACCCGACCACGCTCTTCTCGACGAGCTTCCCCACAATATCGATCTCGACATTGACTTCCTCGCCGGCCGTCTTGCCCGCCATGACAACCCTCTCCTGCGTATACGCGATCAGCATGACCTCAAACCAGCCCTCGACGTCATTGACCTTTGTGATCGTCAAGCTCGCGCCGTCCAGCGTGATGTATCCCTTTTCCACGATATAGCGCAACGGGTCTTTCTCTCGGGGCTTCAACCGGAACGTCAACGCATTCCCATCCGGCGTGACGCTCACGATGCTCGCGATGGTGTCGACGTGCCCTTGCACGAAATGTCCGCCCATCCGCGTACTCCCCAGGACGGCCCGCTCGAGGTTGACGCGACCCCCTTCTTTAAGACGGCCCAAGTTGGTGCGTCGGAGCGTCTCGGGCGCGACCCCGACTTTGAAGCTCTGTCTCGACTCGTCCAGCTCTGTGACTGTGAGGCATGTTCCGTTCACGCTGATGGAGTCGCCGAGCGCAGCGTCGCCGAGGATCGAAGAGCAGTCCGAGATGGTCAGCGAGGTCCCGTTGCCGCCGGAGGTGGAGGGGTCGAGGGGCACGAGGGAGCTGACCGTGCCGATCGTCTCGACGAGGCCGGTGAACATGGCTGACGAAAGGAAGTAGGATCGTGAGGTGTTGGAGGAGAGTGGGAGTGGGAGTGGGAGTGGGAGTCGGAGTGTGAGTTTGATGGCAGCGTGGATATGTATGGTACTGTATGTACACAGTACAGATGTACCCAGTATTATATGGTGATGAACCGATCAATGATCCCTGCATGATGCCAGAAATTTCGGGAGCACGTGGGAGGATCTTGATGTTTCCCCGCAGTCATTATGTAATCCGCCCGTCAGCCTCGCAGGCTGACTTTCCTGTCTGGGTGAGAGGCTCCGAGGCTCCTCACAAGGCTGAAGGCCGCCCACTTCCACACACTCGCACCACACTTCAGGACCACTTGGAGCCAGCCTCTTCTTCCACCCGATACTCCGTCACAGGAGCAATTGCAAGTACTTTACAGGGGTATCATATACTCTTGCTCTCAGCTCTGGTCGTCACACCTTTCCTTCAAAACCGTCAAGTCCTCCCGCCATCGGCTCGTAAATGAGCCCGTGCTTCGAGACCGAGGCTGGAACTGATGCTAACAAAGGACCTTCTATCTATTTATGGGAAGTCCGGTCGGTCAACACCGCCTTCCAGTCGAGTCTCTCTGCATCTTTGACGCACCAGACAGGTGACCGTGTAACCCACTTCGTACTGTGGTCGGGCATGGGACCGGGAAGTCGAGGCGGTCAGTCAGTGTACGTATCCACGGCTATCTCTGGCCATCTGGTAGTCTGCGCAAGTCATAGTCTCTCGCTCTCGGGTCTCGCTATATGTTGTCTTCCGAGAAAAGTATTGCCGTACACGGACGTCGTGCTTGATGCGCTCCAGAATGCCCGTCAAAGGTGTCGCGCTAGATGTTATGCATTCCAAATGATAGTCCTCCTACTCACCCGCCTTTCCTTTTCTCTGCGGCCGCCCGCTGCGTCGGTCTGCAACTGAGCGCCAGGTGAAGGAGACTGTCGCGGTCTGGGTACCATGTCAGATACACACATACACAGAGAACCCTCGTCAGAGCCAACTCACGCTCTGCACTGCGGAAATGGATGTCCAGCTTATCCAGCCAAGGCGAGCTCTGAGTCCACGAGAGCCGGCGCATGATCGAGCTTGTTGAGGAAACAGAGTGGAGAGACGTGGTCGAGCCTTTCCTCCCCAGCTCGAACTCCTCAATGGCGGCGTTGACGCCACGTAACTGGAGGATGGACTTCTGCCCGGTGCCCTTACCATCGATCTTGATGCCTTCCTGACATACTTGGTATGACGTTAGTAGTGCGTGTTGGACTACCCGTTGGTATGGATATGGAGGACGCTTACGGTCAAATTCCAGGTACTTTCTTCGCCGCTTGCCTCGTTCCTGGATAAGATGGGCCATGAGGCGCATCTCCGGCCCACGTTCCCAGACCCGCACGTTTTCGCATCCGACGAGGCGGTCGTCATCTCGTCCCGTGTGCGGGCGACATATCTCGCTGACGGGCACTAGAAGGCGGAGATCCCACCCGTATAGAATCTCCTGGAAGTGCTCGCAGTCTGTGGGGCATGATCAGACGGGCGAGCTGCTTGCTGACGCACGGATGCCAGAGATTACAGAAATGAGATCGGACGATAGGAGCACACTTTGAGGTCTGGAGGAAACAACTCACCAGCTTTACTCCCGAATGTGTAGTTGACCCAAGTGGTGGCAATTTTCGGATGGTCCTGCCGTTCGCCATGCTCGATTGTGAAGAAAGCGAGACCTTCTCCCTGCTCGACCACGGCCGTGAATTCGTCTCCATTAATCGAATAGGGAATAATGTCGTCCCATGTCGGCACTGTTGGCGCGGATAGTGAGTACAAAGCACGCACCATGCACGGTCAGGCAGTTTCTCGGAAAGCGCTTACCTCGCTGGCGAAACCGGATGGTCTTCTTGTTGTTTAAGGTCCAGATGTCTTCCACCGCGTTGCCGTTCTTGACAAGCAAGACCTTCCCTAGATCACTCGCTTCTATCCGCACGCCGTCCGAGGAGCCAGGCTTCTGCCAGATGAAGGACACGGACTTCACGGGACTAAGATAGCAGTCAGAAACTCATGTCTTACGATCCCATGGTCCAGACAGCCGGACATACATCTCAGAGAAGGCCTTATTGGCGGTAATCTGCTGCACGAACTGCTGCTGTTCCTGGCTGGTTGCAAGCTTGACGTGACGGTATTCGTCGCCCGGCGTAGTCCCCGGGAAACTGAAGTTCTTCGGAAATGTCAGCTGTGAATCAATGGTGTGATTGAAATGCCAATCGTCGTTGACGTCAAGCATCGGGTCTGTCAGGATCAAAGGAGCCATAGCCTGAGTTTGCGAATCCGGTTCAGGCCCAGCAGGGGTCGGTTGACTGCTGGGGCATAAGGTGGCTGATGGTGAAGTCGGCGATGCTCCAAATGGGCTGGTCATGGGTGTCCGTGAAGGACTGGAAATGGCCGACGTCAATATATCTTGGATCTTTTCCATCTCCAGCAAGAGCTGGTCCATTCGATCACTGCGCGCTAGTTAGTCAAGTCGTCGTGCTTGCAGGAAGAAGTTCTCGTCCACAGCTCCGGGTTGAGGGACTTACGAGACCAGTCCGCCCTCCAGCCAGGTCAACATCTGCACGTTGCGCGAGAGTTCGCCGCGGAGTTTGTCGATCATCTCAGCCCTTGTTGTCCATTCGATCGAGTGGTACACGGTCTTGAAAGCTTCAACCCACAGCTGCCAGGCTGCCTCCTTGCCCGTGGCGGCGCCTCTCTTCCGGACGACCTGCTGGTACTTGGTCGCGATCTTGCGGAGCTTGAGCGTCGTGTCTGCACATTGTTCGAGGACACTCTGGATATTCCTCTTCACGTCGTTGTGCGACTTCAACAGCGCGCCATGACGCCGGAGCCTTCCTGCCGCCGATTCCACGCATGATTGGTACCGGTCGGTCTCGTGAATGAAGCGCTTGATCTCATCCGGTGCATGTTTGGCTTCGTGCAGTGTTTTGGCAGCCTGTGCGGTGATCTGGACTAGAGCGATGACATCTCCTACGCCGTTGACAGCCATAGGATCGGTCGCTGCTGCTGCTGCTGCTGCTGCAGGAGATCATCAAGCAAAAGCAAGCAACGCTTCAAAGCTTACCCCAAGACGTCAACGGGTATCAGAACAACGTGGGAAGATTGCTTTGGACAACAGGCTAGGTTCTTGATCTGCGCGAGACAGGCGTCAACGGCCATGGTTCGTCGGTAGCTTCCGCGCGTGGCGGAGGGGCGCATCCACGAGGTCGTGAATCAATCGATCAACACATGTTCAGCAAGCCACACATGGCGAGGCAGACTTCGGGCCAATGGTAATACGAAGACCAGCAACGTGGTCAGCTAACCACCTTGCCGCCTTGGTGCGTCAGGACGAACGCCAAAGACGAAAGTTCCTGACGAGGAGGCGCACGCTTTGAAACAAGGCCACAAGCAGTTGCTGTTGACTTGTTCGATTCGGGTTAGGCTTGGTGAGGAGGGTGTCGAGCTTCCGGCGCCGCGACGCAGCGGTGTTCAGTCGAGGCTCGCGGACCCTGCATCGCTCTGCTCCATTGTTGGGCCAATCGTGCCCCGGCTGTGCACCAAGTCCGGGCAACGAGTCGCTTCGAAATCGTGCATAGACACGCAGCCGTTAAAGGGGTTGGGTAAGGCTGGCTTGTGTTTACACGTCGTGCTGCGCCCCGAAGGCGCCCGCTATTGATATGCGGTCTCTAGGCGCTGGATGTGGGACCTGCTCGTCTCGCATGATCTGTTCCGTCAGGCTGGTTGCGAGGCGGACTGCGCGTAGTTGAGTCCGTCGTACATGAACTTGATCCTTCCAACTCAAACCTCACCTCGATATCGTGCGATATTTCCAACTCGTGCTGTCTCGCGGCTTGCATCAGGACATGCTCCAGCCTGAGCTTGAGCTTGAGCTGTCCGCCTGATACCACACGGGCTTCAGGATAACGGCTGCCATTGTCTTAGTCGAGAGTATCCCGTCATGGTCAAAAGGCACAGAGCCTTTCGAGATCTGGAAAATGAGTACAAGCACATACAGGTAATCAAACTCGCTGCAGGTGTCACCGGCCACACACTGACGAATCTCCCGACCAGGATCCCACGCTTCGGCGGCGCTTGATCCTACGCGACATCAATGAAAGACCATTCGGTCGGGCTCATATTCGAGCCATCCTTGTTGCTGGAACTGGCTTCCTAACCGACAGCTATGATGTCCGCAGAAGCCTCCTTACTATTCCGCCAGCATTTGCTGACGACTGCTACAGATCTTCGCGATCAATCTCGTGTCGGATATGCTGGGGTTTTGCTATTTCCCCAGGCATGGCAACAAGATTCCCCAGGTCGACGACACCTTGATAAAGGTCATGACATCGGTCGGCACGATCGTTGGCCAGTTGTTCTTGTAAGTCGTCCTCTCCCGTCATTGAGTTTTCGGACGGACCAATATACGGGCCCAGGCGACAATAGGTAGTCTCTCTACTGCTCCGAGAAATTGAACCATGTCGCCCTATACATGATCACCTCTGACGTGTCTGCAGTGGCTGGCTCGCCGACAGAGTCGGGAGGAAACGCATGTACGGTTATGAGTTACTCATAATCGGCCTGGCGACGCTCGGTCAGTGCATCACCGGCCCCTCGTCGGCGATTGGTATGACGGGGCTGCTGGTGTTCTGGCGCATTTTGATGGGCATTGGCATTGTAAGTCGTTCCCCTAGAGCCCAAAGATTGCCACCGCAGCACCATTTTCGATCTACGCTTCCAGCTTACTGACACGAGTCTGCTCACAGGGCGGCGACTACCCGCTCGCCAACATTATCACATCCGAGTTTGCCTCAACCAAATGGAGAGGGACCATGGTGGCGGCGGTCTTCTCGACCCAGGCCCTTGGACAGTTCCTGGCCAGCTTGGTATCGTTGATCGTTATCGAAGCCTTCAGAAACCAGACAAACAATGACGGCAATGTCTGCCAGGACGGAGCCTGTACTCAGACTGTTGCTGCACAGCTCGCCGTGGACCGCATGTGGAGGATCATCATCGGTGCCGGCGCTGTTCCCGCGGCACTCGCCTTGTACTGTCGACTCACCATTCCGGAGACACCGCGGTACACGTTTGATGTGAACCGCGATGTCGAACAAGGCTTTGCCGACTACAAAGGGTGGGTGCACAACACCATTGGACCTAGAACCGGACAAGGAAGAGTCGAAGCCGACAGAGCAGAGGTCCAAGCCTTGCTCAATCCCGAAGAGACTTCAGGTGGCATCAACGCAGATGTCGTCCCCCAATCCTCGTGGCAAGACTTCAAACGATACTTCCGTCAAGGGTCCAATGGCTGGATTCTCTTTGGGAATTGCGGATCATGGTTCTTCCTCGATGTTTCCTATTGTGAGTTTCCCAGGGGGTTCCTTGCAGACCCGTCGTGATGTGTTTTCCGAATGCTAACACCAGAGCAGATGCGCTGGCCTTGAACAACACCATCTTTCTGCACAAGATGGGATTTGGCAAGGTGAGCAACAGCGATCCCACAAGGCTGTACACCATCCTACGGAATGGCGCAGTGGGAAACCTGGTGTTGGTGGTCGCTGGTGCCATCCCAGGGTCGATCTGCGCCATACTGCTGGTCGACAGGATCGGCCGCAAATCGATCCAGGTGGGAGGATTCACCATGATCACAATCCTGCTCTTGGTACTTGGCAGCTGTTTCGAGAGGATGGGAGATACGTCTCGGGTGGCGGTCTTCGTTTTGATCCTGTTCTTCATCAACTGCGGTAAGTCCAGGACTACCAGAAGGCGACGGACGGTTCACTAACCTGTAGGTGCAGGTCCCAACTCCACCACATTCATCGTCCCTGGGGAGTGCTTTCCCACCAGATACAGGAGCACCTGTAAGTAGCCCCCAAGCGCCCTTTTCACTATCCCCTGTAGTAAGCACAATGCGATTTGTTCGGTTCTGACTGTTACGTAGGTCACGGCCTGGCAGCGGCATCCGGCAAGGTCGGGGCGGTTCTCGCCCAGGCGCTGACCGGTCCCTTGCGTGGCATCGGCTTCGAGAAGGGCGAGACTGACGCCTCACCGTGGCTTCCACATGTGATCCAGATTCTAGGGGCGTTCGCCTTCTTGGGGTGGTTGTGTTCTTTCCTCATTCCAGAGACCATGGGCCGATCACTTGAGAAGTTGGCCGGCGAAGAGACTTGTCCCGGTGAAGACTTGGGAGAGGACGACGACGATCGGCCCGCGTCCTTCCTGACATTTCTTTGGGTCTCTTGTACACCCGTGGTGCTTTGCCAATGGCTCTTCTGCCAGCGAAGCCTGCCCTCGTCGCAAGACGCCAGTCTCAACAACGGTGGCGAAAGAAACCAGGACGAGCGGATCTCCTTGTCGCGTTTGGGACCGGAACACGACCTTCCGCCGGCAAACAGGGAACCTTTTGAGCGCATTCTACCTACATCCAAGACCGATGAAGGCTTGAAGGTGCTCGAAACGGAAATAGGAAGAATATCTGGCGAGAGTTCTGACCGAAGAGACCGAAGCGATGACATAGTAAGAATCACATAGGGACTGAGAATATGAGCATCTTTCCTCCGCTCCTGCTTTCCCTCTCCTTCTACTGCGACTCGATACTCTGGCAACGGTCATTCCGCCGCTCATAGTTCGCTTCCCGCTTTTGTTCGACGACTGCATGGGCTTCGAACTCAGAATGGCCGGGAAGCCACATGCCGCCCGATGCCCCTTGAAATCTCGACTGGTCTCGCAGTACCTGGAACGATGGTTGCAACACTCAACTGCTCTCCAGTGCAGGATCACCTCAGCCCTGAAGTTGTTGGGAGGGGCCGCTTGCCCGGTGAGGCCCTCGCCTGTGTTCAAGAGGACGCTGCACGCTAGCGAGTAATTTGCAGACTTCGAATCGTCCTTGCTTAAGCGCCCAGTCATAAGCTGTTCTTCTGCTCGAGTCTACCGCGTCCACATAGACTCTGGCAGACTCAAGCAAGACCTCCACGACCTCGACATGCCCTTTGTCAGCTGCCCACATCAGCGGTGTCTTCCCATTCGTGTCGACTGAATTGACTTCGGTATCCTCGCCCATAAGTCGCTGAACAACTGTGGTCTGACCATTCTCTGCGGCAAGAGACAATGCTGTCCTGCCATCGGGGCGATGCGTCGAGTCTGGCGTGAGCCCACCGCGCCGTAGCAGAATATTTAGGGCCCCCAGTTGGCTCCTCTCGGCAGCTTCCAAGAGGAGGGATATGCACCTCTGTTGAGCTTGATTGCCCCATCTGGTGTACATCTCGGCTAGTATACTGGATGCTATCTCTTCGTGTCTGTGTGCTGCGGCCCACTGGAACGCATTCCGGTCCAGCTTTGGGTCTCTGAGATAGATGTCGACATCCTGGTATCGGAGCAGGCAATCCACCACCTCCCTCTTGCCGTTTCTTGCCGCCCACGACAATGCACTCAGCCGCTCATCGTCATCTGTAGAGTTACGCCGAGCGCCAGCTCTCAACAATGCCATGACGATCTCGCTGTAACCATTCCGTGCAGCTGCCACAAGAGGTGTTTGACTAGCGCAGGGTTCCTCTAAATCCTGAGAAAATTCCTTCCGAGTCAGGAGCAGTAGAACCAAGTCTTCGAATTTACTGATGGCTGCCCAGTACAAGGCAGTAAATGTCCTGCCATTCGACTTCAACCTGCTCCAACTAATACGGGCAGAATCAGATTCGAGGAAAAGCCGAACTATGTCGGTGAATCCCCTCTTTATGGCCAGAACGGGCGGGGAGATCTTCGCATCGTGGTCTCGAATATTGCAATTAACGCTCTTGTTGTTCAGTAACAGGCTCACCATGTCCTTGTGCCTTTTCGTGACAGCCCACCACAGGGGCGGTCTACCCGTTGAATCCCTAGCGTTGACGTCCCACAGTGGAAGTGGCTGGAGATCTCCGGCAAACAATCGACGAACAACGGACCTGAGATTGTGAAGCACCAGAATATGAAGGGGCGACTGACCTTCAATGTAGTCATCATGATGCCAGAACCGGTACACTTGGAATGAAAGCTCTCTTTTGGTTTCGCAGCTGAGGCTTTGTTCCAGGAGTGGCCACAGCCGGTCTGCACTGTCTGGACCGGCACAATATAGATGAGTCGGCCAATGTGCCGCAGCATACTCGAGCAATGGCAGAGCACCGAGGACTGTTTGGTATTCGGCGCCACAGTCGACCTTGCGTCGCCCCTGTAAAGGCTTATGGCTGTCATCTATGGATATAAGGTAGATCAGGCAAGCCTCGGCGACTTTCAGGTGCATCTTTCGGAATATGTCCTCGGTCCACATCTTGTGTAACTGTTCGGGCATCGAAGGATGGAAGAACAGGATCTCGTCATCACAAATTTGCAAGGACTCCTCGCCGAACCGAAGCTTGTCGCGTAATGACATTGCGGAGGTAGTACGCACCAGCGCGAAAAGATCATCGAACGGGCTTCCCTTCATTGCGATAAGAGTTGCTAACTCTGTGACTGACATTGGGCGTTGCACCACGGCCAGCAGTTGGATCAACAACAGGCTCTCTGGCTTTGCTCGATGGACGATCCTCGCCACCATGGTTTCCATGCCCAAAGGCATCTCTGCCAGCAGCTTGTTGTACCAGTCAGGGGATTTGTTGCCAAGCTGGTGGATCATTGAGATGGTCCAGGTGAAGTTTCCGCCAGCCTTTTCGATTAATTGCTTTTCCACACTTGGTTTCTTCTCTTCTGGGTAGTGCTCAAACTGACGGACGTGGTCCGAGATGTAGTCTGCAATGTCCGCTTCATTCAATTGCTTGCCGGTTGGATCTGTAAAGTGCACGACTCTCACATTGTTCCGATTGAGAATTGCCGATCTGACAGCTCCGCAAGGTCTGCTTGTGATGAGAAGCCGGAGAAAGCGCGGATATTCTCCGCCAGCTCCCTGTGTTTCGGCAACGATTCCCTCGAGTAATGTCTTCGTTTCTTGATCCTCGCAATCATCCAACGCGTCAATGATGCAATACCACTCCCCCTGTCCGGGATCCGACATCATTTCGAAGAACAATTTCGCCAATTCGCCATTGCTTTTGAGCAAGTGCGGACCATACGTGTCGTACTTGGGCTTGACGTGTCTCTTGCCAAGGCATTCCGCGATGGTCATACATTGGTATATCAGGCTGCGCAGGATGAACACAGCTTTAGATCCATCCTTTCTCTTTTGGCGGTCGCAGAAAAAATAGATTGTTCTCTTGCCCTTGTCACCGTCTTGTTGAAGTGACTTGATGAGATACTTTGCCAGGACTGTCTTACCAATTCCAGGCCCGCCAACAAGCCACATCAAACTGGAACTGTCGTCCGCCCAGCTACGAATGTCTTGTTGGTGCTGAGACCAGCTGCAGGTCTGGCCGTGTGGCTTCTTGATTTCGTGATGGACTTCATCGTAGTCGCACTCGCTGCCGAATGCTTCTATCACCGTTCTGTAGGAGGAGTCTGAACCTGAAACTCGGTAAGCTCGGGATCGCCGTTGGGGGGGTGGAGCTCAACAGACTCCGGTCAGACCCAATGCTCACACGGTTACTACAGATTTTCTGACTGCCAAACACCACGTTGCCTCCTGAATTGTTGCCACGTTGGATATATTTCGAACCTGGAGGCC
The DNA here is from genome assembly GCF_000365165.1 of Cladophialophora carrionii CBS 160.54. Lineage (NCBI taxonomy): Eukaryota > Fungi > Ascomycota > Eurotiomycetes > Chaetothyriales > Herpotrichiellaceae > Cladophialophora > Cladophialophora carrionii. The sequence goes on along the minus strand of NW_008481827.1, from coordinate 678,977 downwards.
CCATAGCGTCAACTTCAGCTGCCAGATCGGAAGAGGCTGAGGAAAGAGATAGGCTCGGGAGCAGGCTCGAAAGCTTGAGCACGGCTGGACTAAATGGTTTCCCTTATCCATTGGGGTAGCCGAGTCTCTTCGCTTCATCGCCGGGTAGCAGACAGAAGGATTGGGCGTTGGGCGTTACACAACACCGCGAGCCGGCTTAACGAAGGCTGAAAACATGGGTACTTCAGCCTGCCCAACCAGCAGCAATTTCTCTGAGATCATGGTTCTGATAGGGGCGGCAGAAGTGAAGAGATGAGGGGCTGCGATTCGGCTAGGGGAAATGACAGCTCTGCAGACAGCGCAGGTGATGGTGTATGCATCTGCACCATCAGTGGCATGGGAGGCGAGAAGGAGCAGGGATGTTGAGGAGGGGTGCAAGAGCGCGCTGGAAGCCTTGGCGGCACCGAGCCTCATTGTCGCTGGCGCCCGCCTTCCCCAGTTTCCAAACTGACCGTGTTGTGATAAAGCTGCCTTGCAGCAACGCTTGACTCAAAGCAATGCCTAATTTAGCCCCGTTGAACGCGGCGGAAGTAGCAGCGCCCTAACACTGGCTTCTTCCCTTTGGCACTGCGACGCCCAAGATGTATGCCATGCAGCCCGAGCCCCATTAGACCCTCTCTTGTGGGCGTCCTGCCCGGCAGAGCATTCGCCTAATCCACCATCCCGTTACTTCCAGCTCACTTGTGCCGAGCATCGAACATCAATCGTCCCAGACCGAATCAAATTCTTTAATACCTCCTCATCGACAAGTTACTTGCATACTTGCATACTTCCAAGTGGGTTCTCCCTGCACGGAAGCTAGGGATACTCTGAATCCAAGCAGTGCCATCTGGCTGGCTATCTGTGTTCCTGTGTACGCTTCCGCGACACCAGCCCGCCGGGACAACGCCCAACATCAGTCACGATTTCATTGCGATAGCTAGTTCGGCAAGAGTGCGCACGTACGAAAGGCCTCAAGTCTGCACCCACGTGTCGATGATGGTGAATATGAGGTGTCTGCTCTGCTTTTGTACCCGAGAGCTTTCTGTCACCCGCCGTCACCAGTCAACAGCCAGCGCACGTTCAAGCAGTCCCGTACCTCGCCGAAACAGAGTCTCAGATCCAAATCGAAACCGCAGGATTCCATCTATCCCTCACCCCGCTCACCCTCTTCCCAAAGTTTCAAACAACGATGCGGTTCCATATCCTCGACAATCGACGATTTCCAGACCAGAAGAGTCTCTCTCGACACCCAGCCTTCCTCTCACCGACCCTAGTCTGCAATCAAGGCCGTCACCGGAGTCTCCAGATGCCTTTGCCGACCAAATCGTCAAACTGGTATGGGAGTTGCAACGAAAAGTCATCAGATACGTCGCGGGACTCGGCCTACAGAGCAATGAATGCAGCCTCGCTCGTTCACAGATATACGCTCGTGTCCTTTCTCTAGCCGAGTCAGCGACGAGAGACCCAGACGAATGTGAGTCCATTCTGACAGACAGGGCAAGTGTCGTCTTGACGCAGGACACTAACCGCGACACAGACAAGGCGGTGGCCAGAACATTACAAGAATCAATCAAGCCCATGTCGCCTTCGTCGAGAGCGAGTACTGGTCTCATCGAAATATGCATCTTAGGACCCGAGCTCGGTTCGACCGGGAAGGAAACCGGTCGCAACTATACTTTTGCAGCACTGGACCGCACGCTGCCAAAGAACGGGAAGAGAATAGAGTTTCCTGCAATGACAAGAGATGGGAGTCGACTGCTCGAAGAAGTTGAAGTTGAGTTTGACGATCATGCTCACGACGCCAACGACTGAATAGGACAAGAGTCTGCGTCGTCGGAAAGTCTTTGTGTTTCTTCAATTGGGATCTCTCCCATCCGATGCGGAAAAGAAGACCCGTAGATGCTAGAGAAGACTTATATGTACAGCTTCAGGGACTGGCCGCCGATCCAGCCCATCCAGCCATGTTTATGCCTTGTGGTCAATGTTCCAAAATAGAAAATAAAAAATGACCATTCAATTGAATTTCCACCAATGCAGCTCCTCTTGGGCGCCGAATTGCCACATATGTTTCTCAGACAGGCCGACAAGTTGGCAATACGCCCACAACCGGGCCTTCACATCACCGCGCTAAGTGCAAGAGCAAGCGCCTAGGTGTCAAAAATGAAGGACAAAAGTGATGCAGATTCCTACCCGACCTGGGGCAGACCGTGTGCCAACGCCTAAGCCTGCCACCACATCCACACAGACGACGATGTCGCCTGGTACAACCGCCATGGCGCATCCTCCTCCACATATCTAGCACCACGCCTGCAAATTACAGTGCCGTGCTTAGCCTAGGCTGAATTGCAGCTCGCCTCATCACCGCTACCTGGCCTTCTGAGAGGGTTGATTACCTATGCTTTCACCTCAGTGGGTGGGAGAGACATGAATGTCACGAACCGACACGCACGTCGCGTAAGCCAAGTCAAGTTAGGTGCCCTTGAGAGATGGCTGTCCGACAGCACGCCACGAGAAGGTGCGAGATCAGAGCATCTGGCTTGAACACTGACTGACTGACTGAATAACTAACTACCGTTACATGCTTACAGTTCGTCAACCGCGAACAGCCACGATTGCGAGGGTCCCTGCGAGGGTCCCTGCGAGTCGATCGCGGTGAATCCAATGAAAAACGGGTGCCGACGTGGCATTGCATGCATGCAAACCGGTGTGCCCCTATGACCTGCCTACCACTACCTCGTACCGCATGCCGCGACCCTCCTTTGCCTCGCTGCTCGCATCTGGCCTGCATGGGCGCTGCAGTGGCAGGGCTCCGGAGGCAATTCTCGGCCGCAACGCGGATTAACGTCACGCAAGGATTCCAGGCCATGCGTTGTCCTTGAGTGGGCCGTGGAAAGTGGAAATGGAGCAAAGTCTGGAGGCTGACAATTCTGGAGCCGCTGAGAGAAGAGTCCTCACTTCCCATCCCAAGCTGAGCGAGCAACCCAACCACCGAGCCACCGACAACTCTAGAGCAGAGCCGCGCCGCAGAGCTGGAAGGGTCTTAGTAGCCGAGCTTTTTTACATGCGGCTTCAGCATCACTTTCGACGACAGGCGTGGCTTTCCATGGGCGACCCGGTCAGCATCGCAGCGAGTATCCTGACCGTGTTGCAAGTCGCCGACTCGCTTGTCACGTTCATCCGGGACCTCAAGAACGCCTCAGAAGAGCACAGGAATGTGCAGGCAGAGGTGCAAAGCCTACAGAGCGTGCTACGCCAGGTGTACGAATCGTCCGCAACAGCAAACACAACTCCGAGGAAAGAAGGATTCGAGGAGACACCTTTTACGGGACTGAAAGATTCACTGGAAACATGTCGACTGCATCTGGAGTATTTGACGATCAAGCTGGCTCCGATGCATAGCTTCGATAAGGCTCGCAAGTCCGTCATGTGGAAGATGCGGCGCACCGAGATCAGAAGTATTTTGACGGACATCGAACGCCAGAAAGCATCGTTGATGCTGGCGTTACAAATTGAAACCAAGTCTGTGATCCGAGTCATCCCTGGCTCAAACACCCTTGCACGGCTTGCAGCATACTGATTGTGCCTAGAACGATTTGCAACGCTACCCAGCGGTTATGCATTGACAACCACCAGCAAATGACCCAAATGAACATTCACGTGTCAGAACTCAAGGCTCGTATTGTATCCGAAGACGACATGGTGAGCACGGCAACTGTGGTGACCGAGTGTCAGCGAATGTGCAAGGGCGTGCAGCACGATAGAAGTGCCGACGAAAGCAATACCGACCCGATTTCAGGCCCGCCTGGATGTTCCGACTGGCATGTGATCAACGGCCTGGCAGAGCCTCATATCTTGCGTGCACAGACCAATAGAGCGAGCCCGAGAAAGGAGCGCAAAGGTAAACTTGCCGTCACTTCTCCTCTGCATGTCCAAATCTGACATCCGCTGGCGCAAGCCTCAGACCGTAGCCGCCCGAGGAGAGAGCGACCTTGTGCCACTATCGCTCAATACGGCAGCAACCAATCCGGCTCGAATGTCCTTTATGGGGGGAATCAGGTGTTTTCCGGGGCACCAGTTTTCTTCGGTCGCGCATGACCCGCACACTATTGGTAGAGCAACCTGCAATCGGGTGATTGATATGTGTTTGTTCGGGGCACTCGCGCTGGCTTGACGGTTGGGCAGCTGCAATGCTTGCATTTCCCTGCTTTTCTTGCAGCTTCGATCAGCGGTCAAGGTCTTCAGGCCACTCTACCAATGGTAGGAGTAATTCGGGTGATTGATATACGTTTATTCGGGGCACTCGCGCTAGCTTGACGGCTGGGCAGCTGCAATGCTTGCATTTCCCTGCTTTTCATGCAGCTTCGATCAGCGGCCAAGGTCTTCAGGCCAACGGCGGGTCGATGGGTGGGTGAATATGAGCGCAATGCCTCTGACCCGAAGAGGAGTACCTAGACTTAGGCCTCTGTAACCGCCGGTTCTGATACGCCCCGCAGGTATTGGCGCAGCTACCTGGTAGGCAACAGCCCCTGTGGGCGGGCGCCTCTTGGTGGTTCGCATGACAGCAGCGGCTCCAGCAGGGTATCTGGTATCTGGCGAAGAGTCTTCGAGATGATAAAAGCAGTTCTAGCGCTGTTAGTATTCTTCACCCAACAATTCACACGATGGCGCATCCAAAGCAATTGAGTGCCACTGTGATCGTCAGAGAGTTGTCAGTTTCTCCATCACGGGAACTCGCGCCTCTGAAGCGCAAAGAACAGGTCCCCGGTTCGCAATCCAGCAGTCTCCGCCTAGACAGCGCAGGCACGCCATTTATTGGAGAGAGGACAAGGCCAGGCCAACCTCGAGCGGTACACAACCCCCCCTGCAGTGGCTTTGGATGCCTTTCGCCGAGTATCAACCCTGATTCACTGGAACTAGGCCCTGCAACACCGTCAGCGACGCCGAACATTCAAACAGGTCGGCAACAACACGACTGGAGCGAACGTGCTCTTTGGTGGCGACCAAGAATTCAACAAGGCGTCGCCGCGGTACGGTAAGGCCATACGTGGCACGTCGTTACACTGAAGTTAGGATGCTTACCCCAAAATGTGCTTCCAGCTGCGAGGGATCCTGTTTCGCGCCCTGCACGTTGCGCAAGCCAGAATCATGACAGTCGACAACACAAAAACCGGCAGGAACAAGGTGGCGGTGAAGAACAGAAGAGGAAAAACTCTGTACGCCGCACAATCGTGGAGGGCTTCGAAACAGATTCTCACCTCAGCTCATAGGTCGGTAACGACTCGGCGATTGGTGACGTCGGTCACGATGATGACGAAAACCATAATAGTACTGACGATGGTACTGACGATGGCGTTGACGACGGCGTTGACGATGACAGTGATGGTGGCAGTGATGATGGCTCTGACGACAAGGATGCTGATCGCTTCGAGCATTGGGGAGATAACTCCGGAGGCGCCAATGTCCTCTATGGAGGTACCCAGACGTACAATGGCCCCAACCCCCCGGTCTTCTATTCTCGATAGTAGTCCAACATCGCGAGCGTGGAAGGTTCCCAGTATCGGTCGACCATGCACCTTGCTCATGGGAAGCATGAAGCAGGTGAAAAGGGAGAAGTCTAGGAGGAGAGACAGGCCTGGCATCCAGCCCTTGCAGGAGAAGATGTGAACTTAGGTACCTAGCAAGCCACACCAGGACCCGTCTTGAACGGTTGTACGGAGTACGGAGTAGTTAGTACGGAGTAATCAAGGACTTTTCAATCTAAAGACCAGGCCAGATATCCGTCGTGCCGCCATGCCCGCCGCAGCCTGCTTGCCACCTTGTGTACATATCATGCTCCACTGACATCGGCTGCTTCCGGTGGCTGACAGCGGCACTTCCCCGCCATTCTCAGAACGAGATGCGGGAATGCACGGAGTTATCCTCATCGTTGTTTCGCTACCAACTTGAACGCAAATGCAAGTCCAGTAATACCTGCTGAGGCATTGACCTTGAGCAAGACCTTCCCTCCCTCTTCACTCAGAACCTGCATAGCGCTGAGAAGACGCAAGCGGTAGCCGTGCACGAAAGTCGCAAACATGAGCGGCATCCCACCAGGTATGTAAAGCTCTCCCCCGTCGGCATCGACCAACCGCAGACCCATCGTCGCCCATCATCCAAGATACACAGCACTGACATAGAACTTCGCAGAAGTCGAAGCCCATAACAAGGAGATGCGCGAAACATTGTAGGCCTTCTTCTCCCCCCGTCACCGTCTACCACTACCAGATGTTTTTCTCCCTTCACCTAGCCTAGCTGGGCTGACACTGGCGTTCTGTGACAAGCTTCGCAATCACCACCCCCCTCCTAACGCCGCTGAACCTCACCCTCCTCGTCCTCGTCCTCACCCTGATCTACCTGCGCCTACGGCCCTCCTCAGCACCATCCCTGCCCGCGGGACCGCCGCCTATTGTCTTCAAGACCTTCACGCCTCGGACACTACTGAAGTATAACGGCACGGAGAACGCGCCAGTGGTGAGTTCACCAAGCGGGCGGTTTCAACACAATTTGAATCCCGTTCAACAACACCACCACGATCCATAACTAAATGCCCTGAATAGTACCTCGCCGTCCGCGGCAAAGTCTACGACGTCTCTTCGGGCCGCAACTTCTACGGCCCCGGCGGCCCCTATGAGAACTTCGCAGGCCGCGACGCTACTCGAGGCCTCGCCTGCCAGAGTTTTGATGAAGAGATGTTGACGAAAGACCTCGACGGACCGCTCGACCCTTGTGAGGATTTGACTAGTGAGCAGGTGGAAAACTTGAACGGGTGGATAGAGCGGTTTGACGAAAAGGTGAGTTCTTAGTTCGTGTCGGATGGGAGAGTGAAGGGGCCGCAAGACTGATTTTGAATGCAGTATTTGGTTGTAGGGAAGTTGGTGGCCTTCCACAAGACGGACTTCCATTGATCTGGTCCCCGACGATGCCTAGGCTGGTACGTAGGAGCATCTACGGAATCATAAGACTCAGTGACGATCTGGGCGCAAGCATCGCTTTTCTCATTCCAGGGTATTGCTATCATAGCTTGGAAGCTCTAAAGAATACAGTTCATCAGCCTGTTCATCACCTGAAGCCGTTCCATTGTCATTCGTTGATCATTCCTTCACCAGTACCCACGCCACTCCCATCTTCATCCAATAGCTCGTAGTCGTCCTCCAATTATCTATGGGGTATCATTCCTTCTGCACTACCCTACAATTCATTCTTGGCACTGGTGGCACTTTTGGAAGCTTGGCTTGAAGCGGAGCTGGCAGATTTGGAGGCGACACTGGATGCTGAGCTCGCAGATGCGGATGCAGTTCCAGAAGCACTGGAGGCGGGACCTTGAGCCTGTCCGAGAACCCATTGCAATCCGCTCTTAATGCGTTCGAAGATTGTGCCCTGTGGTGACGATGTGCCGTACTTGAAGTAGTTGTATTGCTTCTTGGCTTGCGCGCGGAGTTCATTGGTGGTAGAGCCTTGGTAGTTCGGGACACCGTAGCTGTCGAGATAGCTCTTCAATTCACTGTCAGACCAGGTGTCAAACGTGGTGTCTTTTGCAGCATCGGTCTGTTTTGCAAGGTAATTGGTGACTGAGGCGTAACCTGTACCACCGCTCTTGGAAGCGGAGGCATAGGAGTCTTGAGCTTGTTTGACCAGGTCATCACGGCTTGCCTTGGCGTTTTTCTTGTATTTTTTGCTGTGAGCTGCAAGGTAGTTCTGAAGATTCTCTTTGGTCCAGGTGTCAAATGTCCATGCAGACCAACCTGTGGCTGCCTTGTGTCGGTTCAAACGGACCTGCTTGAGAAGTTCGTCACGCTTGCTGTTCTGAGGGACGGGGACGCCGCGAGAATCAAGGTAAGCCTTGAGGCGAGAATCGGACCATGTCTCTGAAGCCTTGTTGAACGCATCCTCGGCAGCCAAGGAGGCATCATCTGTGGCTTTGGCGTATTCATTGCCGGCCTTCGTAGTGGCCGCACCAAATGCAGAAGCAGCAGAGCCGGAGAGCGAAGAGCCACTGGCCGCAGCTTGGCCAGATGCCGAGGACGCACTTGCCTCAAGCTGGGCGCGGTGCTTCCGAGCCAAAGCAACGAGTTCGTTCTTCTTGCTACCTTGTGGGACAGGAACGCCATGAGTGTCAAGGAACTCTTTCAGTTTGCTATCAGACCATGCATCGAACAGAGCATCACTCAGACTAGCTTGGGCACTGGCTGCTGAAGCGCTTGCCACAGAGCTTGCACTGGAGTAGGAAGAGCTGGCTGCTTTCGCGGCTGAGGATGTGTTGAGAGAAGCCAAACGCGCATTTCGACGGACATGAGCAATGAGCTTGTCACGAGTGGTGGGCTGTGGAACTGGGATGCCACGTTCATCGAGGTACTCTTTGAGATCGGATTCAGACCATGTAGCGTAGAGCCAGTCCCCTGGGTAAGAGGCGTATTCACCAAGTTGTTTGGCGACGGAGTCGTAGTTCTGGCGAGCAGTGGTCAAAAGGCTGTCTCTGGTACGCGGTTGTGGGTGAGGGATATTGTGGTGATCAAGGAAGCTCTTCAGGGAAGATTCAGTCCAGCTGCCACGAAATTAGCATGCGTGTCAACGACCTAGCAGTGTAGATTTATACCTGTCGAAGATCCAGTCCTTAACACTGTGATAGTGGTCCGTCGTCTTATCATTGGCTGCGGTGGCAGGATCGACCACCTTCGCTTGCCAGTTCTCTTTGACGAGATTCTCAAGATCTTTTCTATCCGCAGGGGTAGGGTACGGGACGTCGTGGTCAGACAGCCATCTCTCTAGCTCAGTCTCATGCCACTTGTTGTAAGCTAGAAGAAAGGTTAACATAAAATCTGGCAGGATGAGGCGAGATTGGAGCATACCGGCTTTACTGAACCAAGTGCTAGCAGTCGCTGTCGAGGCTAAGCCCACGACTAGGAGTTTGGTGAAAGAGAATCTCATGGTTGCAGATTCTGTCCGCCGATACAGATGGTAGCAGTGAGCAGGGGGAGAATTAGGGAAGAAAGTAATCAGTTTCGAAAAGAAGACGACGAAGAGGAAGTGGTTCAAGCAAGGTTGACAGTTCGGTGTTTGTGTCCCTTGACGTCAGAGTGCGTTAATGAGAAGGGAAGTGATGAGCCAGAGCAGGAAGGGTGTGGCAGAAGTGGCGCAAGGACAGAGCACAAGTGAAGGACAGCTCACAGTACGAGATACACCGTAATAGAGCAAGTGAACCTGATTCGTTTACTTATCCTAGACTTCCAGGCACCACACATGCCGTTCAATCATGCTGCGACTACGAGTACTAGTATTCGATCAATGTACTCGTACGAGTACTCATATCAGGGCACAGCACTTCTATGGGCACCACATGCTGAATGCATTTGCAGGCAGGCGAGGCGAGCTGAAAATCGATGACGCGGGAACCAAATCCGACGAAACACAAAGCCGGAGTCAAGAATGTGCGTCACGCCAAAGCTGTCGCGACTTTTAATGCGGGGAAAACACGCGATGCGCAACCTTGAGACTATTACGTCACCGCTTCAGGCCAGCTTGTTGAGGGAACCACCTGGAGAGGCTCTGTCGGCGAACGACTGCTGGCAAGAAAAGGCAGGTGTCTGTACCTCGAACTCTGGCAACAGGAGGATACTCAGCCGTAGTTAAGCGGCATTCGCGCCATAAACTTGTAAGCTGTACTCCGTATGGTAGCCAAAACGCAGAACTCTCTGCTTGGAGTCGTCGTAAAATCACTTGGCGTTCAATGAAGTCATGGGCACGGGGTGACAGATCAGTAATTGATTTAGTGTCTGACAATCCAAAAATCTTCAAGCTTAATTATCTTGCTAAAAACAAAAGCCTCCGCGTGCACTTCTCACAGCTGAACACGTACGTTGTTTGCAGAATACACCCATTGAAACAGTCAAGATGTTACCTATACTTCGCAGTGTTTCGGGAACAGCCCGCGTCACTCGCCGTTTGCCAGCTCTCTCCTACCCTACACAATCAAAGCGGCTAGCTTCACAAGATTACGGCAGTAAGCAGTCGGGAATGCAGCAAGGTATCGACCAAGGGAATCCGAAAGCCGACTTAGAGCACCCGGGCCCAGAATCCCCAAGCGCCAGCAAAGGCGGGAATCAAAGCTCCAGCCAAAGCTCCGGCCAGAGCGGAAACAAGAGCGATACTTCTAGCAAGGGTGGCACTCCTGCTATCCACCGTCCTCGGTCAGCCGCCGAAAAGGATGATCCCGAAGTGAGAAAGCACAACGAAGAACTGGAGAATCGATATGAGAGAACAGAGAATCAGCTAAGTGAGAAGGACAACAAAGTTGACAAGCAATTCTGGAAAGGTGCGTCGTTGAACCTGTGCTTTGCCGCGAAATCTAAGCTAATATCGAGTGCTAGGCGATGTTGGAACGTCTAGCGAGGACAAAGGGGTAAAGAATTGAAGCTGGTGACAGGAAGGAAGTACGGCTCCGATGCGAATGTGGCTCAACAGTTATGGCGTTAATGTTTGGGGCAGTCGAATTTGCCATTGACCCTAATAGAATTGATTACAAAGCCGTAAACATGCAGAACGCTTCAGATTGTCGCCAAGGAGGACAATGGTTGCTGGATAATGCAGCGGGGAGCTGAGCAGCATGACTGAAAGAGTGGATGTTATCAAAACATGGTCGTTGTCTGCACTGCATCACATCAAAGTAGCCTTCAATGGAGCCATCAATTGCGCAGGACTGTTATGTGTGAATGAGGCCGGTCATCGGTAACGTAGCTATCTAGAAAGGTGGAATTTCATTCCTTCCTAAGCTTCAGTATGTCTGCGATGCGCACCTGACCTCTATGTCCCCAGCCGGCTTGACCTTGCTCGACATCGGGTCGAACGCGGGTGTACCAAGTTTGTGCTCTCTGATCGAGTTGCTCTGCGGTTAGAACAGATGCCCAACTCTTGCAGACTGCGTCGATAGCTTTCAACATCATGGCCGCGGCATCTTCCTTCTTTTTCACGACTTCCTGCGTATTCTTCTTCTTCGCCGTCGCCCCGTTCCCATAAGTCGTCTCACCTGACAGCGCTGGGTCGGGATCAATTATCATCATGGACTTGAGGAGATAGTTTCTCGGGGCGGCAGCTTTGTGGATAGGAGGTCCCGAAGAGCGCTTGACATCCTTGCCCGCGATTAGCGGGCCATTCGACTTGCGAAGTGCTTCAAGGTCCAGCGCCCAGAAAGCATCACCAGGAGTGGTCGCTTCACCGTCCACGTCGACTGGCACATGCCTGCGCATCACCGCTATTTCACGACCCATTATCATGACCTTCGGCTGCCCTTGTGCCCAACCATCTTCTTCCGCAGTAGGCCCACTCGTGAGGCCTAGGTACTTGGCTTTACTCTGAGCGCCGGCACTAACCACACCTTGAGCCAGACTCCATCGGCTGGAGAGAGGCTGCTCGGGGTGTGTATATGCGAGGACGGCTATGGTAAAGGCGAGAAAGAGAGGTGCTCGATTCGTCTCAATGATGACGTGCTCTAGCTTTTCCAGTGGAATATTTGTCTGCGGCGGAACAAGCAAAGCCTCATCATCGGCAGGTCCTAGTTCGCTCCTCGCGCGTTTCGACGACGGAGAGCTGGATTGTGCAGATGCCGCTCGCTTCTTGGGGTTCGAGACACGCTTCGCCGCGTTGGCTACCTGCTTGAGCACCTTCTCGTCAGCGAAGATAGACCGGAGGTCGGCCTCATTAGCGTTGGCAATATTTTCAGGCGTGTTCAGCTGCTGTTTGCGAAGAGCATTGATCTTTGGCATAGCCTCCGCTAACGGGATGCGAGCGTCCTTTGTTAAGAAACGTAGCAGAGCCTGCACTTCGGCAGCCGCCGCCATAATTAGACGCTGAGGACCACTGCTGAGACTCTTTCTGCTGAATAGTCATCAAGGTGAAGCTGCTTAAATGATCAGCAAAGGAGACATCCCCGTAACATGATCGACAGCCACAGAGAGCAACACGGTTTCACCGCCAGCAGCGCAGAGAAATATTGACCCGAGCCTGGATGGCACTAGTCCCAAAGAGGGCAGGATCAGTATTGCCAAGCTGGTCTTTACCTCATTTGTTGCCGGCCAAGACCAGATCGGAATAGACACGGCAAGTGCAGAACGAGCCTAATGAGACCTCCAGACTGGGCTCTTGTCACTGTTCCGCACCTCCAATTCACCATTGATCACCCTCAGTTCCAACATCATCACCACCACCGCCGTCTTCCTCCCGCCCTGCAAGCCACTTTTACCCACCGCAATCAATCCATCAACACACCTCAAGTCCTGGTCGGTACCGTCTCTATATCGACCGCCTCTGTTTGTGGGTTCTGGGAGCCGGGCCTCCTAAGAAGGTGGCGCAGCGCCAATGGCGCGACGACCTCCCTCAAGACGCTCACAGTCGATGGAGGAAGGAAGCACGTCGAGGCGGTCACCAGTCAACTCTATAAACCCCAACGTCTTCAGTGACGATTACGCTCTCGATCGAGATTCGATAGGCGCATCAAGTCCAACGAACTCAATCGACAGTCGCCCGGAGGAGCTGAGCGTGGACCAATACAATGACACAACACGAGAATCTCGAGAATATATACCGCCAGGGCTACCCGGCAACACGTTGAATCTCAATCGTTCATCCCTCGCGAAAAGACCTCTACCAGCCGACTCCTCCGCGCCTCCTCATCGAGCCACATCAACCTCCTCCCGCTCTGTAGCAGACACCCGAAGATCTCTCAGCACTTCGTCTCGATTTTCGGGGCCAAGGGCCCAGAGTCCTTATCGAGGACCAACCGCACCCAGTCAACCCTATGGCTTATACACTCAGGTCACTAGAGCGTCGAGTATAGTCAGCGATTCGACGATTCGACCTCTGGAACTGCCTTTCGTTCCCCAAGGCGGACCTGAACACCCATATTCGATGTATCCTCAGAACACTGTACCTGACGATGACAGCTCCGAGGCACACGTCGGCCTGGGATTCCCGGGCATCGGCCAAGCATATCAGCCGGCGTCTACCTCGTCCGGGAATGAGTTGGGTGACATTGTGGGCACAGATGGACATGTCGAGCAATTACCACCCTATAGTCGATATGCCGACAACGTTATCGCAAAAGGGGACATGGCCAGGATAGACCCGCAGCGGTCTACCGCCACTGAAGAATCAGCTGCGCCCTCGACTCTTCCAGCCGCTGATGCTTCTGGGTCGGATGTGGAACTGACCGCTGTCGGAGCTGGATCCGGTCCAGGTGAAGTTGCCAGGAAAGAAGGCTTGACTGAAAAGCGACGGCGAAGGACATGCTGTGGAGTACCCCTGCGAACGGTACTCTTTGTCGTCACTGTCGTGATTCTCGCGGCAGTAGTTGGTGGTGTTGTCGGTGGTGTCGTTGGGAATCAACACGGCCAGCACCAAGCTGAGGCGTACGTCAGTCCCTGCTCCAATCTATTAGCCTATGCTGACGTTCTCACAGGGCAGCAACTACGACCGTATGGTTAGATGCCGATCCTGCTCAGACCGGCCCTTCCACACCATCGTGTCCAACGGGTCACTACACAATCCCGCTCAATCAAACCCAACAAGTCGATGCTTGTGTGATTGACGGGCAGTATGCTAGCACGTGGGAGTGCTTGGACTATGCAAGACTTGGAATAAACATATTCGACAGCTCTGGTCGTCCACCTCTGTCAGCTGTGTTCGATGATTACTCGGTAAGACCTCAGCTTTTCAGATATGGACCGCAACCTCCGGACTTCAACGGAACTTCCTTTACGATGGAGCCGTACATGGACAAGGAAGATGACGAACTCGGAGTGGCCTTGTTTTTCAGCGTCCTGTTCGACAAACTCATCATCGGTAAGTGCTTGCCCGGTCCAACGGGTTCATGACTAACTCGACCTGCAGTCCCTGAGGACCAGCTCTCTCCGCCTGAATACATGGATAAACGCTCTCCAATTGCACCAGAGCTATCAGGAAGAGGTATGGGCTACTGGGGTGACGAAGATAACTACCTGAACATTGGTGACAAGCCATGGTACTGCTTTTGGAATTCCACTATCAGCGAATTCTGGATCTTCTTGGACCAAAACATGGATGACACAAATGAGATTGATAATGCTAGCAGCACAATAACTTCGGCTTCAAGCACTCACACGACTGCTCATAGCTATGCCATGTCGTCGACCTCCGGACCAAAGTATGGCAGTGAAGCGACGAGCCAGAACCCCTCATTGACGACACCTTACCCCAGCGAGCCTACCGAAGAAGCATATTGGACTGGTGGATCGAAAGTCCGACGTCAAGCCAGTGTAGGCTCACCCAACTTCCCCAAACTAGCCAAGATGGTGGAGAAACGCAAACCCGAGGACAACGTGGAACCGTATTGCCAACAGATGCAAGTGCTCAACAACTGGCAGATCATGCCTATACCTGATGTGCCGACGATTTGCATTGAAGAAAGCGACTACAATTCTGCGGCTGCTACCGGCGGCGGCAGACTGACTAGGCGCAAGCGCAACGGAAACACGGTGCAGCAGTTGGGCTCGAACTGTATTTGCGAGTGGTTCAGTGTATAGGCTCCGAGGAGGGATTCTGGATTGGGAATTTGGTTTCTTTTATGTGTCACGAGTTGATGAACCGCGCTCTTGGAATCTTTTTGTCGTCCGATCCCCCCGCGAGGGCGGACGTTGTTGTGGAACAAAGGAATCGGGCACTGACATGGTCTACATATTCGGCGTTCTGACGCGCTGCCTGTTGTTTTTGACAAGGCACACCGCGAAGAGCAAAAGTGGGATTTTTACTGGTAGATATCTTTTCCTACTGTAAGGGCAATAAGGGACCCGAAAATTTCATCACGTTCGCTGTGAATACTATTGGACTTGTTATTCTATCTTGTGTCCTCGTGAAGGCAAGCCTAAGCATTTTACGGTGATGACTCCCACAGTGACACGCGCGAGACCAGGTCGTCACATTAACACTCTCGACAAGCCTCTTCCTCTCAAACATGCGTCTGACTCCCGAGACCCGGACAGGCTTACTTGTCGTTTGCTGACCACTAGCAGGGCCCGGGCACCAAAGGGGGAAAAGGGCTCATCATCTCACCCCATGCGACGTGCATTGGACCGCAAGCGAGTTGGCGGTGGCGGCGGGATCGCCAAAGTTTTCCCGCCATCCAGTCACGGCGTCGCGGGAATGCGGGAATGCGTGGAACTTGGTCGTGTCAACCTTCTTCCTTCTTTCTACCTTGGACGAGTCCGGGTATGGAGTACCAGTCATGATTGCCGAATCACACAATCGCATCACCATTACCCACCGCCTCTTCTTATTTGTTGCTATTCTGGGTTCTAGGTTCTCGGTTCGCGTCCCACCCCCTCCCGCGGCTGAAATGTGAAAGCTGAACCCATCAGGGGGATTTGCATCCGAAAAACGACAAACCCAATACCATGTAGCCCGGTAGATAGTTCAACGCGAAGAACACTCGATGAGACTCGAAATGGTTGATAGCCCATAACCTCGTCCTCGTCCTCGTACGATACATGCATAGGCAACAAACAACCTTGAACTTGGTCTTCATTGGAGATACCTTTACTGTACTCTGTACTGTACTGTGCCGTGCCGTGCCGTGCTGTTCTGTCCTCTAGCATCACCTACTGTACTCCGTATCTAGGCACCGTCTGACGGCCGGATCTACACCACAATGCCCCCGCGCCGCAAAGCCCTGCTCATCGGCTGCAACTACACCACCTCGACGCACAGGCTCCAAGGCTGCATCGACGACGTGGCCAACGTGACCGAGTTCCTGGTCTCGCGCGGCTTCTCGACACACCCGGCCAACATGGTGACCTTGACGGACGACGCGGACCCGCGGTCGCCCCACTTCCCCACGGGGCATAACATCCTGGCCGCGATGCACTGGCTGGTCAGCGAGCCCGGGTGTGTCCTGTTCTTGCATTACTCGGGCCATGGCGGGCAGGTGCCGGACGACCCCCGGGGGGAGGGAGGCGGGTATCATTCGTCCGGGTTCGCCGATACGATTGTGCCCGTGGATTTTGAACGGAGTGGCATGATCGATAGTGGTGCGTTGCATCGCGTGCTGGTGAGTGGCTTGGCTGAGGGGTGTGTGTTGTTTGTGTTGTTTGATTGTTGTCATAGGTGAGTGATGAGTGATGAGCGATGAGTGAGCTTGCGAGCGAGCATGATCACATGTGGCTGGCAAGCGATCGAGCGTGTGTGCGTGACCATACCGGGAGAGTACATACGTGAACGGCCAAGTCAATGGGCGAGGGTGACGTGAGTATATGTGCCCAAGTACGGACATACGGACGTACGTGACCGCGAGACCGACAGATGGCCGAGTTGGCTGATACATATGCATCCAATGTATGCACTCATGCTTGCAGACAAGGCCGACGTGATTGTCAACATGCCAACCTTGGTGGCTGAGTCTGAGTCCGTGTCTGAGTCCACGTCTGCGTCTGCGTCTGACTCTGCCTCTGCCTCCACGTTTGCGTTGCACATATGTACATCCAGGATGCTGCATGCACTAACACCCGTCTGTGTCTGGCAGTGGTTCCGCGATGGAGTTGCCATACGTATACCGTGGGTACATCCCAACCCTACCTCTCTGTTCTGATAGGGGTCTGAAAGCCGACGAAGCGCGCGTGGCGCATGCATCTGATCAAGCCATCACTTTTGTCACTCCCCTCTCCTCTCCTTTTCACTCCGCCTCTTCTTCACGAATACTAACTCCTCGTGTCGTCAACAGGCACCGACGACGAAGGCAGAATCAATCTCATGAATAACCTGCGCGCGGGAGCGGAACTGATCGGAGAGGTGAGTGAGGTATCGATTCGACATGATATATCACCTCTATCCTCTGTCCTCTGTCCTATGTTCCCCCGTATACGGCCCCCTAGTCCGCATTTTCTGTCCACGCTACACGCCACATGCCTCACGCCTCACACGACTAATCTCACATTACATTGGCGAACCACACAGGCCTCCCATCTGATCAGAGGGGATTTCTCGTTCGACGACGCAGGCGAAGCACGCCACCTTCTTGCGGGCGCGACTTCGTTCTTCCGCTCTCTCAAACATCAGTACGACGGGGATTACGAGGAGGGACTGCAGTCCGCGGACGAGGGCTTCCAGACCGAATGGGGAAGGGAGAACAAATCCGTGTTCATGCTCTCCGGGTGCAAGGACGAGCAGACCTCTGCAGACGCTTTCATTAATGGTCGGCATGTCGGTAAGTGGTCCACGGCTCACGATGCTGAATGACGGGGAAAGCGTGGGTTGCTTGGGTATTGACGGTCCGTGATTTCGTGAGCGTAGGCGCGATGTCCTGGGCGTTTCTGGAGACGATGAAGACGGATGTGTATTGGAACATATCATATGTGCAGGTAAGAGGGATAACCAAGACTAACTACTATGTTCATTGCTGGCTGACATTCATGCTCTTTCCTCCCGACAAGATCCTGCAGAATACGAGGGCACTCCTCCAGGAGAATTATTCTCAGATACCCCAACTGTCGTGCGGGTATCAGTTTGACCTCAACAACCCGTTTCGCATATGAGACGGTGTCTTCGAAGGGCTCCGTCCACCGAATGGCGGGTTCGAGAAGAGTACAGGCGCAGTGCTTGTGTCGACAAGCCGCTCATACAAGTCTGAAGTCGGTAGCGTTGTACTATTCGAACCTATCATCCGACAGGGAAAAGACGTCAGCTGGGGTCTGGATCTGCCGGTCGAAAAAAGCCGTCATCTGGGAAGCCTTACCTGTCCTCGAAGAGTGACGAGAGATTATCAAAAGGACCAAAAGAAGCAAAGAACTCTTCAAAGGCGCTTTCACTCAGTCCAGATGCTTCCAGCATGCTGCCCATAGATGGACACTGGTCGTCCCGAACACCATGCGGTGAATTTGGTCTCGCCGCTGTTGTGGGGTCTTGTACACCATTGGCGCACCCTCCGTACTGGCTCTGGTCGCCCTTGCCTGAATTTAGCGCCTTGATGCATTCGGTAAACAGGTTGTGATGCATGTCGGCGGTCCAGAACGTCTTCTTCAAGTGTGTCAATACCATGAAATGTAGATTCAAGTTGTGCAGGGCGTGTTGGCGAAGTAGTCCCTCCGATCGCGCGAGTTCGTAGAAGTGGATTTGCATTGCCATCATGATGGGGGTCACCAGCGTCGTCGGCGATGTTTCGATCATGTTTTCGGCGATCAGCTTGCTCAGCGTGCTCGTGATGGCAGCCGCGGCGGATTTGCAGGCTTGGATCGCGGCCCTTTGCAGGTTCTTGCGTTCCCCTGGCTGCAGGTGTTCGGGTGCGGAGAGGACGTATGGTCGGTGAAGAATGATTACCACGGTGTTCACGTATGTTTGGAAGTGACTGGTGTGCAGAGCCAGGGTGCTGGATTTGTGCTCGGGCTCCCGGTCAAGGCTGGTGAGCAGATGGAGTATATCTGCGTGATCGACTTCCAGTTGAGATACCGATAGCGGTGGTCGCCGTGGTCGATAGTGCCGGATCATGGTGCACTCCAGCTTGATGGAAAGCTGGAGCATTCTTATCCACAGCTCTGCTAGTTTCTCCATCTGGAAAGGCAAGAACGCCTCTCGCAGTTCCGGTGACAGCTCTTTGAAATCGTCTGTGACAACCTCCACCGTCGGTAGTTCCAAGTCACAATCATCAATATGGGCGCGCATCGGTCTTCCAGCTCCTAGGCAAAACCAGGCGTCTCGGTAGTAGGCACACCACCATAGTCGTCTCCAGAGCGCTCGCTGTGATTCAGGGAACGGACAGCGTGGGAGTCGAGCATAATTGGGTTCGCGGTGTAGGCCGATCGTGTAGCAGAGGTGGATGGCTATGCCAATCCAGTAGCCGGACCCGTCCTGGTCCTCCAAGTCCACATACCAAAAGCCGAGAAGCAGGGTCGCGGCGATGACTGCGGTCTTGTCGTTCTCGACTTGCGCGTCATACGTTGCTTTTGCATGCTGGAAACAGAACTCTTTCAGCTGCTTCCGATTCTTGAACCCCGCAGAGGATAACCTTTCCGTATCGAGGTAGCTGGCTGCAGCGAGGAAAATCGACCAGAGGAGCAGGCCGCTCACGCTATTTGGATCACGAGAGTATTTGGTGAGGAAGTCGCCTGCGTGGACCACGGGCAGAATTGGGTAAACGTAGCCGAAGAAGCAACGGAGGAGTTCCTGGCAGACAGCCGACGGAAAGCGTGGCCGAGAGCCAATCTCTGGCTTGAAGCGTGGTCGTTTGTGTATATTGCGGCTGATAATGTACGGGCTTCCCCTCAAGGATCGGTTTGGCGAACACACTTCGAACAGGAACTCATGGCCTCCTACCTCGCCTGGAAACTCGGTCAGCGCTACCCAATCTTAGGATGCCTCGGCGTCTACCCGCATAAAATGGCACCAAATTCTCTCGTGGCACGCGCTCCAGGCGAGTGTTGGGAACTGGACCTGCAGGGCTGGTCCGCGGCGGTCCTTCGATTGGGTCATCTGCTAAGACAACGGGCCTGTCACTGTCCAACGAACCCACGTGGGCATGTGCATTTTCCGTCCCGTCTTTCGTGTGGGAAGTAGAAGCGGCATCCGTCCAGCGTGAAACCTCGGTAGCCGGTACTAAACTTGGGGTTGGCGTGAGCGGGTATTGGGGAGAAATCACTTTGTGCCTCTCATCGCTGGTCGCGACGGGCTGATCCAGGCGGCTGTAATAGCTGTGGCATTAATGCTGCGGTCCTCCCTATCAATCTCGGCCGACTCACGCGGCTTGAGCCTGGTAGATGGTGCAGGGCGTGCCATCTTGAGCACAGTTTGCACAAGGTATCCCTTGGAATGCGGCACTGCATCGGACTTTGCGATCGTGGCAACGCGTACAGGCGATGGCGGAGCGTTTTCTCTTGCGTGAAATTTGTGTGTTCATCGCGTCCGCGGCATCGAAGGTCATCGGACGAGGTAGGGGTCGCTGCCGGCTCTTCTCATAAGAGTTGCACAATACGCCCAAAGAAAAGCACCTCGGATCTGGAGTCGAATGCTTCGGTAAAGGATGCGGGGCGAGCAGTGAGTGGATCAAATCGCCGCGCCTCCGACTCTCCCCACGAAAGCTGCTCCTCCCACTCCGCAAAAAGGAATCTGGCTGCCTCCGACGTGGAGCTGTCCAGTACCTCATACCCAGTACAACCAGTCCACGAGCTAATTATTTACCCCAGCAGAGGTGCACCACGAGCAACACGGAGAGATGTGTGATTGAGATGGCCGCCTCGGCAGGCACTTGGACAGCGATACTGAGCGTTCGTCTTGCCCAAAGCTTGCCAAACTCTAAGAACACCGCATCGACATTTGACATTTGTTTCACTTTCGTTTCACTTTTTTCTCACACATCATACTTTTTCACCTCATGCCCCCGAACCTGATCATGACAACATATGCGTCGGCCGGCAGGTTTGATTTAGTCTTCGCTCCTTTCCATCCTGGCACTGTCAGCATAGTGACTTTTCCACGGCTCCACTATGTGGGAAATCTGGGATAGAGTCTTCCTCTTATCGCCATTTCTCCGCACCCTTCCAGCCCAACGAGGCACTAATCCCGTCATCTCCCCAGAGTAACATTGTGGAATATCCACCCAGGATGTGCAAGCTGTGGACGGAATGGTCCCTAGCGCTGGACACTCGTACCACCTTGCATACCCTGACAGACTCCAATCAGAGCATTGGATCGAAGCTGGATACCGAGGGCACTAAGGGCGCCGAGGTTCGGTACCCATCTGGCCGTCAATGCATATCTACAGTGCGATGCCGATCTGTTGGGTGGCCCCTGTTCTCTGCCTTTTCCCAACTTTCTGCGCAAGACGGATTCCAGTCTGTCACTGCTTGCTAGCCATTGCAACGAGACCAATTCTCCAACATGGCTGAAAAGACCACAGTAGAGGCACACAGGGTGGCCGTCGAGACACCGCCGTCACCCGTTGGGAAGTCCCACGTCTATCATGACGAGTCTGTTGCCCATGTCGAGAGAAATATCGGCCTCCGCATCGACGGAGATGACCTCGACCATGAACACGAACCCAAGGTGAGACTCACCAGAGTGCCTTGGCGAGGAGGCGATACTAAATGCCGCCCCAGATGACCTTTAGACGGTTTATGAGTTTGCTGGCGATGGCCTTGTTGTGGACTGGCAGTCAAATCCCGGTCTACCTTTATGGTATGCCCTCAGACTACAAGAGTGAAAAGCTGCTTCTGACAGCATTTTTACAGGCAGTATCCCTCCCTACATTTATCAAGACATTGGCGGAGTGGACAGATGGATCTGGTTTGTAGGTTGCCGATGTGATTGCTGGCTGGCAGACACACTGATGTTTCCGCAGGTGTTGGGCAACCTTCTTGCCCTGGCCGGTGTGTGCCCGTTCGTGGGTTCGCTATCCGACTTGATGGGCCGACGTTACGTTGCCTTGCTTGGAGCTGCGTTGCTCGTCCTTGGCAGTGTCATTGCGACGTGCGCGAAGTCGATGAACATGTTCATCGGTAAGCCATCGAGCTCGATTGACGGACGTTGAGCTTGGTCAGCTAACACAGACAGCTGGGACTACCATCGCCGGAGCAGCGGCCGGTATTAGTGAGCTCACTGCTCTGGCGGTCACTTCTGAACTGGCCCCAACGAGGAAGCGTGGCGCATACGTCGCGGTCCTGATCTTCACTATCGTGCCGTTTGTGCCCTCTGGGTTCTATGCACAGATGATTGCTGGTACGTTGACGCCCTTCTACCATCTGATCAAACGAACTGACGAGGGCTAGCTCACTCCAGCTGGCGATACTGTGGCATCATCGTAAGTTCTTCCCACCCCCGAATCACTGGTGTTCTGGAGAGAGCTACTTGCATCACTGCGGCATCTGGCCTATTCTAACAGACATACAGATCTGTGTATGGAATGGACTCGCCCTCATCATCACGGCAGTGTTCTACTTTCCTCCGCCCCGACCCAATTCGAAAGGCAAAAGTAACCAGGAGATCCTGCGAGAGATTGACTACGTCGGCGGCTTCCTTAGCATTTTCGGGATGGTTCTCTTCATGGCTGGCATGCAATGGGGTGGCTACCAGGTATGTTTCTGGTACCGATCTCGTATTCGGACGGGATACTCACCAGTTTCAGTATCCCTGGGATTCGGCTCACGTACTGGCCCCTCTCATCATTGGCGCCCTTCTCATCGTTGCTTTCCTCTTCTGGGAAGCATATGGCGCCAAGTATCCCATGTTCCCCAAGAGACTCAAGCAGGACCCTCGCATTCTGTCGCTCACTCTTCTGATCACCTTTATCAGCGGAGCCAATTTCTTCTCGTACCTCATGTTCTGGCCTACTCAGGCGTTCAATGTGTATGGCCACGACCCGGCCGCCGTTGGCTTACGCGTCTTCCCGGGAGGCATGGCCATCATGACCGGAGCATGCATATGCCTCTGGCTCCTATCCGTCTTTCGTGGTCGGAATAAGGAGTTGATGATCATCTCTTGCTGCTTGATGACCGCCGGTAAGCTTGCAACAGTTCTATCATCCGAATTGTAACTGACATCTGCCTCCAAAGGCTCCGGCGCGCTCGCTTGTGCAACACCCCACAATATGGACAAGCTCTGGGGTCTCCTCATTCTTGGCGGCCTCGGTATCGGTGGCATCGTCGTCCCTGCCTCGATCATCACAACCATCATCTGCCCTGACGATTTGATCGCCACAGTCAGCGCTTTGACCCTCTCGATCCGCGTCATTGGCGGCTCGATTGGCTATTGCGCCTATTACAACGTCTTCGTCTCCAAGTTCGTGCCGAACGCGACAAAGTACATCGGTGGTACGATGGTCGAGCTCGGCATTACCAACGTGACGTACATCACCGAGGCCATCACGCTCACGGGAGCGAGTTTGCTCGAACCCCTGAGGGCAATTCCAGGACTGGAAAATGAAACGGCCTATCAGATGGTCGTTGCTGCGGGACAACTAGCGTACGCAGAAAGTTACAAGTACGTTTATCTGGCGAGTATTGCCGCAGGGGGTGTCAGTATCATTGCAGCGTGCTTCCTGGGGGATATCAACAAGTACATGGACGAGCATGTTGCCGTGGTTATCGAGTGAAGGGATATATGATGTACATGTTTCGAGAAACGTCGAGGGGGGAAAGCCAAAACGGAGATGAATGTCGTGCCACGTAGCGTCTGTTCTCAGCCAACGAAAATGAATCTCAACGAAAGCAAAATCCGGATGCATAAAAGAAGCGTGAGAGCCCACTGATGCTTCTCGGACGTCTTGACGACGTTGCCTCGTCCCCGTCCGGTGGCGGTGCAAGATACCGACTCGCCACCAAAAATCTTCAGCTTCGGTCCTGCCTAAGCAGACTCGTCAAGAGAATGTTTCCCTAGACCAGCGAAGACCATCCTCACAGCGACGCAGATGAAGGGGTAGGAACCCCAGAAAGATGGACTGAGTCCGATCAGGATGCGGACCTGATGATCGAGGTTCACGCACGGTGAGCCTAGACCTAGCTCCAGGTATAAGCCATATCCATAGACAACACAGAATACTGTAAGTAAGTTGTAGATCGTACCTAGTACCTCGTACCTCGTGCCTTGTGATCCATTCGTGCACATCTGACATCTCGTCGATTCGCATCTTAGGCCGCCCATCGATCAAACCATGAAAGTTGGCTAAGATCCATATCTCTTCTAGCCTTTAGCTTCTACGTGAGCAATGCATCACCTCGATTGCCTCTGCCACTTGTGGTTGCGCGTGTGACTGCCAAGGTTACCCAACAGTTGGCCTGACAGCGCCAAGGGGTGTCATGGACCGTATTACGACCCCTTGTGTAAAGTACCGCATTGTTTAGGTGGCCTCTGTAACTATAGTCAGGTCTGTCCCCAGACCCCTTTGAATTCATCACGTCCTCCGACATAGTCACAAGCGACCCCAAGCACTGTCACATGACGGCACTAGGCCCGACTGAGACTAGTGACACTTTTGCCAGTCTTCGAGTTCTTCAGCACATGTACTCTCGTACACAAACAACGAAATGAAGGCATGAAGGCATTGCAGCCGGTCCTAGCTGTCATTGTCGCGTTCGCTCTGCTCCCCTTGTTCGGCTGCTGATATTATAAGCCGCGCGCAGACCGAGGGCACCATGATTCATGACAGGCAGAGTGACAAAGTCATGGCAAGGAGTAAAATGGTGGAGAGAATGGAGCTGGCGTCAGTGTACCTCCTTTGTACAGTTTTTCAGTTGCTCTCCGTCGGACCTATCGACTCAGACGCTGTGTCATTTCGCGGGGCTTGCATCATTGTATAAGGTATGATTCCCTCTGAAATACTCAAGGCCAGGCAACGTGTACCCGGCATACACGGTATCAGCATATCAACATGTCAAGCAAGACGAGCTATCTGCAGTATCTACACTATCGTCACTTCTCCCGGTGCAGCTCCCATCGGTGTCTCTGAGTTTCGTCCCTTGCAATATTGCACAACCGGGTTGTCGCCACATCCACTCACTCTCGCGCGCACTCACACACCCACACACACACACACCCCCACCAACCACTATCGGCCAACACTTAACATTCACTGCCCCCACTTCCTCCCCTCTAGAGAATATATCTGAAATTCTCACTATCGTCCGTCTCCTCGCCAATCTCGTCCTCATTGTCCCGGTTCTCCCGGACTGGCCCGTACTTCTGATCCAGCTGCTTGTTCAGATGCTTCAGCCAGAAGATCTGACACACGGCCAGCGTGGCCGCGAAACAGCAAAAAGCAAAGCTGATGTAGAAGCCCTTCTTGTAGTGCGGCGCCTCAGATTTGGGGAAGATGTGCGTGCCGACGAGCGGACCGCACTGGCCGACAAAGTTCATCAGGATGAAGCCGGCACCGCGTTTGCTGTCGGAGCCGTTGTTGTTGGCCACCCAGGAGAGGAGGAGGCCGATGCAGGGGTAGAGCCCGCCGGCGACGAGGAAGAGCGCGAAATACTTGACGGCGACCTTTTCCACGGTGCAGAGGATGATGTAGCCGATGGCGCCGGTGCCGCTGCACATGGCGAGGAAGATGCCTCGGCGTTGGAAGTGGTCGGAAAGATGGCCGATGGCGAGGACGACCAGACAGGCGAACAGGTACGGTGGTGCCGAAAGACCTTGTGCGTGGATCGCGGTGAACCCCATGCCTTGCAAGATGGTCGAGCTGTAGATGGGCAACGAGGCGTAGCCGATGTTGCAGGAGAAATACATGAGCGTGGGCAGCCAGTTTTTGAGGTCGAGCAAGCTGCGGAAGAAGTTCTTGAAGTTGACTTTCCTGCTTCGCTCGACGTTGCCGACCATGCGCACCAGGCGGGCCCGAGCAATCTTCTTCTCCTTCTCGTTCAGAAATTGGCAGTCCTGAGGGTTGCTGGGGAGCCACCAGTAGCCGAACAGACCCACAGCCACGGCTGGAAGGCCTTCGACGAGGAAGAGAGCCCGCCAGCCGGCGATGGCATGATGGTGTTTGGTGACAAAGTAGGCGAATGCTCCGGCAAAAGAGGCCCCGAGCGGAGCGATGGAGACGTACCAGCCGAGTCGTCGCCCCATTTCCCTCCGGTAGTAGAAGAACGAGAAGAAGTAGGCCAATCCAGGACTGTATGACGACTCAAAGATGCCTAGCAGGAGCCGCAAGACCAGCATGCCCGCAAAGTTTTGAGCAGCTCCGCAGGCGCCGGCAAGTCCACCCCAGATGATGATGACCGTGGGGACGTAGTATCGGGCCGGTAGGATCTTGTAGAAGACAGTCTGCCAGTCGAAAAGGATGTATCCCAGGTAGAGCGCCGTCAAACACCATTGATATTGGTTATCGGTGAGGCCAAGGTCTTCGGACATGCCTGCGGTGTTGGCATTCCCAATATTTCCGCGGTCCATCTACAATGGTCCGTCAACACGTCTGGATCTCAAAGACACGAACAACCCCTGGCGGGGGGAGAGATGGTCGACTTACGTATGCCAGCAGGTAAGCACCAGAGACATATCCAAGGACAATGAAGTCAATCTTCAGGAGGTAACGTTTCTCTTCCGCCTTGGTGTAGTCGACGGCCAGGGCTTCGAGTTTGCCCACAGTCTCAACCTTCTCTTCGCCGTTGGTAGTGGCTTGAACAATGGCTTGTTCCTCGACATGATTGATGTCGGACTTTGTCGCCGGGACAGCATTGTCCTTCTCGGATGCCATTTTGAACCGCGGGATCAAAAAGTCCAGACTGCGGAGAGAGATGATGGAGAGATACTGGCTGAAGGCTCAGGCATCACGCACCGGCTTTATGTATCCCTGAGACCTATCTTATGCCAAGGGTCTCCTGCCGTGTCTCGTGAATATCTGGAGAAGCTCGGTGGCCGTGACCATTGCCAGGCTCGTGGGGAGCATAGCGCATGCAAGGTAACAATGATCCAACCCCCACTGCAGATCCCCTGGTCGGTTGAAATCTGGGGAAAGCTAGTTCGGCGATTCTCCGGATGGGTGAAGGCCCTTCCCCAAGTCGTGCCGTCCTGCTCTGCATAAGGAAATAACAGGATATGGAAATTGCTCTGCTTCAGGAGCCTACCGGGGAACGGCCGGTTGCACAATTCCCTTCCGCGTGGGGGGCTGTCGACGGGTGTCCATGATGCATCTCGGTGTTTTACACCGGTCCTCGTTTAAAACGCGAAGTATCTGCCCAGACATTTGTGAATGATCAAGGCAACTTACCAAGCTAGACTACTCCAACCTCTTAGTTCGAAGCAAATATGCCATCCTTCAAGATTCTTGTGCTGCCGGGCGACCACATTGGCGCTGAGGTTATCCGCGAGGCTGTCAAAGTACTGCGCACCGTGGAGAGTCATCCCAGTGTTGCCAAGCAGAACATCAAGTTTGATCTCGACTTCGACTTGCTAGGCGGACAGTCTATCGATGTCCATGGAATTCCTCTGACGCCTCAAGTCATCGAAAAGGCCAAGAACTCCGTGGCCGTGCTGTTCGGTGCTGTTGGTGGTCCAAAATGGGGCATGACCGGAGCGCTGAGGCCCGAGACTTCGGTGCTGGATTTGCGAAGAGCCCTCAACTGCTGGGCTAACATTCGCCCATGCAGGATTCCTTCTCCAGGGGCGGCCAAATGCTCGCCGCTGAAGGAAAGCATTGTGCAGGGAACAGATTTCATCATTCTCCGCGAGAATCTGGGCGGCGTGTACTTTGGCGAGAAGAAGGAAGAGCCCGACTATGCTCACGACGTGTGGGGATATAACCGCTGGGAGATCGAAAGAATCTCCCGAATGGCGGCGTATCTAGCACGCAAACACGGAGGGGCCAAGGGGCCCAGCAAGATCACCTCCGTCGACAAGGCCAATGTGCTGGCAGTGTGTCGACTTTGGCGGGAAGCCGTGACAACGATCCACGACCGAGAGTTTGCGGACATTCCTCTCACCCATCAATTGTCAGACTCACTGGCTTTGATCATGGTCAAGAACCCCCGCTCGTTGAATGGCATTGTCTTGTGCGACAACATCTTCGGCGACTTGTTCTCTGATGAAGCTGCTGCGGTGTCCGGCTCCCTCGGATTCAGTCCGTCAGCGTGCCTCTCCGGCATTCCTGGGGAGCCTCTGGCCACAGGCATGTATGAGCCGAGCCATGGCTCGGCGCCGGATCTACCTCCCAACTGCGCCAATCCCATTGCTACAATCCAAAGTGCCGCCATGATGCTGCGGTACAGCTGCGACTTGGATTGGCTAGCAGACGCGATTGACCGGGCTATCAGCATTGCGCTCGACGACAAGGCCGCCGGTGGTCTGGAAGTGAGGACTGGTGACATTGGCGGAACCGCAACTACAACGGAAATGGGAGATGCTGTTGTGACTGCTCTATTGCAGATTCTGGGAAAGGCAGAGACGGACTCGGTATCTCAAGCCAGTGCCGCCGAGAGCGCGAGGCTGTAAGGGACGTTGATGCAATAGACCGATAGCCGCAAGCAAACTGTGCCCTTAAAGCCTAACTCCTTTCTCTCGTCCCCTTCCTCCCTCTGCATTGCCTACTTGTGAACCACGTGGAGATCCCGGATCAGGTTGCTCCCTGTCCCTTACCTGATGGTAAACCACGTGGAAGTCCTGACCGGTGCGTTGCGTGACGGATCGCCTTGGAGTCGATTGAAGTCGGAGAGACTCCCGTGCCTCCGCCGTAGGTGCGGACTCCGTTTTGCCGATGTGAAAGGGCATTCCACCCCCATTTTCGGTCGTACGCTGATCGCCTGGTCCTCATCCCCCACGACCCGGCGACTCCCCGGACACGTGACGGGAGCATCCATTCAACATAATGCTTGCACCATTGTAAACACACCACCTGCTGAGCACACGATCATCTCCAAGAAACAGCCAAGATGCCTCTAACACTGTACGACAAGATCTACCAAGAACATCTGGTCAACCCTGATGACAAGGAGGCACCATTGCTGTACATCGACTCGCACTTGATCTTTGAGGTGCCAACGGCCCAAGCATTTGACGGACTCAGGAAGAACAATCGGCCAGTGAGAAGGACAGACTTGACCCTCGCAACGGTTGATCATAATGTGCCGACTGACGACCGATCGAAATATCAGGATGCAGTGTCTTTCGTCAAAGAGCCCCAGGCCAGGACTCAAATCACACTGCTCGAGAAGAACATCAAGGAGCACGACATCAGATATTTCGGTATGTCCGACCGACGCCAGGGCATCGTGCATGTTGTAGGTCCGGAGCAAGGACTCACGTTGCCCGGATCGACTCTATTCTGTGGAGATTCGCATACCCCTACCCACGGTGCTGTGGGCGCCCTGGCCGTGAGCGGTGGCACTTCAGATATTGAACATGTGCTGGCGACACAGACGGTCCTTCAGAAAAAGTACAAGAACTTCCGTGTCCGGGTCGAAGGAGAGCTTCGTTTGGGCGTCTATTCCAAAGACATAATCTTGCACTTGTTGGGCAAGATTGGTACGGCTGGTGCCACCGGGTGTGTTATTGAATTCTGTGGTTCAACCATTCGAAACCTCTCCATGGAAGCGAGGATGGTGCTGTGCAACATGAGTATCGAGGGAGGCGCTCGAACCGGCTTGGTTGCACCGGACGAAGTGACGTTCGAGTATCTGAAAGGACGACCACTTGTCCCTTCTGGGGCTGAGTGGGACAAAGCGATGGCATACTGGAAGACGCTATACAGCGACGAGTACGCGCGTTGGGATTTCTCTGTCGACATCGATGCAGCTGATATAGCTCCTTCCATTACTTGGGGCACTTCGCCGGACGATGTCATTCCGATAACTGGTCACCTTCCAGATCCAACTGATTTTGACAAGGAGGAGCCACTCAAAGCCGCCGCTATCCGCCGGGCTCTGAAATACATGGACTTGAAGCCGAAGACGCCTGCAACAGATATCAAGATTGATCGCGTTTTTATTGGATCTTGCACCAACTCGAGGATTGAAGATTTGAGGGCGGCCGCAAGGGTGGCGAGAGGGAGAAAGGTGGCAGATTCCGTTTATGCAATGGTCGTGCCCGGCTCAGGTCTCGTGAAGCAGCAAGCGGAGAGCGAGGGCTTAGATGTGATCCTAAAAGCTGCTGGGTTTGACTGGCGTGAAGCCGGCTGTTCGATGTGCCTTGCCATGAATCCGGATGTGCTTACTCCTGGCGAGCGATGTGCTTCCACAACGAATCGAAATTTCGAAGGCAGGCAAGGCCCAGGTGGCAGAACTCATCTCGTCTCCCCAGCAATGGCCGCCGCAGCGGCCATCAAAGGTCACCTGACAGATGTAAGGGAGTTCCTGACCACGGGGAATGGATCCATCGCAGTGACCCAACTGACGCTGGAAGGCGACAAAGTCAGCAGTTACGGGAAAGTGGCTTCCAGCGCATCTGCACCAGACTCGGAAAGCCTAAATGGCACAGTTGCAAAGCGGCCAGCTGAGCAAGCGAAGCGCAGCGTCGAAGGCATTCCCAAATTCGACGTTCTCCATTCTGTCCCGGCTCCATTCAACATGCGAAACATCAATACCGACCTGGTCATCCCAGGAGATTTCCTCAAAACCACGAAGAGGACCGGCCTGGGCCCGCACTTATTCCAGGAATTGCGCTACGACAGTACCACGCATGAGGAGATACCTGATTTTGTTCTGAACCAAGAGCCATATCGCCAGTCCAGGATTTTAGTGTGTACCGGGGAGAACTTTGGATGCGGCTCATCTCGAGAACATGCAGTCTGGGCCCTTGTCGACTTTGGCATCCGATGTGTCATTGCCCCTTCTTTCGCATCCATATTCTTCAACAACTCCGGCAAGAACGGCCTCCTCGCAATTCCACTTGACGACTCCGCGGCAGTGGAGAAGATCCATGCTGAAGGCCTCGCTAAGCGTGAGGTCAAAGTGGACTTGCCGAATCAAGAGATACGAGATGCTGATGGTAACCTGATCGCAAGCTTCAAGGTGGATGCGTACACAAAGCATTGTTTGCTGAATGGGTTGGACGACATCAGCAACACTTTGATGAGTGAAGAGAAGATCTATGAGTTTGAGACAAAGCAGCAGACGAAGTTTCCCTGGCTGTTTGGTCGCATCCGCAAGCTACAGTCTCCGAGGCGACTTGGCCTCCACCTGCCAGGCGCACAGGATGTCTTCGACTGGTAGCGAGGAGGGTCGAGGACGCTGGGCTTTGGTAGCATTCATCGGACATAGCAGTTCGGTAGTATTCGTGATTCAGAAGCTCATTGACCTGATTTGCCATCCTCACTTTGCTTCCAGGAAATATTCTCAGCGCTCGGATAATGTTGACTCGGGATCTCCATCTTCACCGGCAGAAAGTACGCGGAAATTGGCTATAGCCAAGCTCCTAGATCCAAGTCCGCCGTTGTTGCTGTTCTTGGCACCAAGCAGCAGCATTCCTGCGCGATATGCCCCCACGACTTTGGAGATATAGGCGTGGAGGCATGGGGGACCTCATCGTGGTGGCGTCGGAGTTTGACCGCTGAATACAGGGAAGTTCGCCAGTCTTGGCATGCTGTCGACCGGAAGGTAGCTCGCTGTGCTCGACATGATTTGAAGCAGCATCATCAATAATTCAAGACACAATCCCGAGACAGCCGTGAAGAGCACTCAAGCCAAGGACCTCGCCATGACTATCGCCTACCCGACCGTGTCACCACTCAGCTGTGGCTACCTCTCGCCGCCAGCGTCGAAATTTCTGGCAGACGCCCCGGATGGAGAGAAGTTGACCATGCCATCGATGGCATTTCTGATCCAGCATCCAGCATCGAAATCCAAGATCGTCTTTGACCTGAGCATCCGCAAAGACTTGACCACACTACACCCGGGGCTTCAGGCACATTTGAAAACGAGGATCCCGCTGTGTAGCGAGAACGATGTGAAATCAGCCTTGGCCCTCGGCAATGTCGAGGCCTCAGATATTGACTATGTTATCATCACCCATGTGCACTGGGATCATACTGGCACCCCGTCCGACTTCACATCAGCGACCTTCATTGCCGGGCACAATACGGACAAACTTCTCAGGAATGAGATGGGCCCAGATCTGTACAATCCCTTCTTCGAGCGAGACCTGTTGCCGGCAGATCGCACGATTGAGCTGCCACCAGTGCCAGGCTCGAAGAAGGGCGAAGTATTTGACAAGGCCCGTGGGTGGTATTGGCAAAGCTTGTCTCCCATCCACAACGCCATCGACATGTTCAACGATGGAACCATTTATATCGTGGATAGCCCAGGGCACCTCCCTGGCCATCTGAATGCGCTGGTTCGAGTTGCAGTGGACAAATGGATCTACCTTGCCGTTGATGCATGCCACCACATGCGGATCTTCAGAGGCGAGACAGACTTTGGATCGTGGAAAGATGAGAAAGGCCGGACAGTCACTATCCACAAGGACCTTGACGCGGCTTATGAGACGTTGGACATTTTGCGGAAGTTGCAACGTGAGGGCCTGAATGGAATCCCGGTAGAGGTTGTCCTAACCCATGATGGGGAGTGGGAGAAAGCGAACGCGGACCACTTCTTCCCAAATCATCTGTAGTCGCACGATGCGTCGGTGGTTCTGACGCGTGGTAGAAGAATGTCAATCGTCCTTGAACAAGCGAGGCAGACACAAGCCAAGAAGCACTTGTGCCCTTCTAAGCCCCTCCCCCTTCCAGCGTGTGGAATGCACCTGTCATGGATAATCTTCGCCGCGCCTACGCAAGAGGCAGAGCACGTCCATTTGCGCCCATTTGCTAGCCGAGCATAGCGATCATGTCGGCACGTTCTTGCCGGAGTCAGAGCACGTTGGCTCAGCGCCGTTGGAGTGAACCGAAATCTCTCTTGTCAACCACACCGGTGTCGTCCAGGGTTGTCGTTTTTTCACATACGGTATAGTAGATTATGCGCGGAATAGCTCGTGGGGTCATGCCGCCTTCAATGCCACGAGCCATGACTGTCGCGTGTAGCTGCAGCGAGGAGGTGGGTACGGGGTCTTTGGAATGAACCGAGATCTCCCTTCTGAGTCGTACCTCTCCCATCCGGGATGTCGTCTGCCTCGCTCGGTATATTGGAATGCCTGTGTGGTGCATCGTGGGGTCATGTCGTCCTCAATCCCACGAGCCACATCTCCAGCCGGTAGACGCAGTCCCTGCAGCAGTAGTCCTTATTGCTCTGAACCACATGGGGGTACGGAGCCTCGTCCATACTGACCGAACTCACCCCCACGAAGTCAATAATAGTTCGACCATGTTTCGCCCCGGATTGGAGACAGTTGGAGACACTGTAGCTGTGCCTCGTGATAGTGGCGTCGTAGTGTGAAGCGGCACATTTGGAGAGCCTCTCGTATCCCTGGCGATCTACCGCGGCATTTCTCCCCCAGGCTAAGCGCAGGACAGCGCAGGACGGCGCACAACCGATTCTGCCCCGAGCAGAACTCGCCTTGCCAGCTCTTGCTTCGAAACCATGCTTGGCACAGTACGCTCGAGGTGGTCGAGGGAGGAAAACGACGCAAGAACAAGCAAATGGCCAAGACATCACAAGACGACGGCCAAGCTTTGCTGAGGTCAGTGTGTGGGCTCACGATGATCACGGCGGATTCACGGCTGACCGGACATACGAGATACGAGTACGGAGGAGTGCTTGGCTCGCGGTGACAATTCCGCTCCGCCGGCGATGTTGAATAGCCGACTTTTTTCCACAACACATTCCATGAACTGGAGACAGGTGCAGAACAAGCTGCGGGCAGGCGACAGGTTGGTGCAATAAGGCTACAGGCTCGGTGTCATGAGGCTAGACGTGTGAGGCGGATCCCGACCGGCAGGTGACGATGAACTCGGTTCCAGGCACACTGATGCCCTTTCTGTACCCCTGCCTCTTCCAGTCCACCTCAAAGTCTCTTCCATCTCGTTGTCTACGTCTACGTCTAGATCTACCCAAGTGCATACAACGAGACTTGCACCGGACGGCACGAGTCCATCGACCTTCACTCTCTGAGCAGAATGCCTCTCTCCGGTCTAGCGCTCTCGAACCACCTCCAACCTTTCCGACATCGACAACGTCGTCCACCTCAACCCACCTCAACCCAGCCCCGGATGACTACTCGCGCAGCATCTTTATTGACAAATGCGTCATAACCATTGCCTCCGGCAGCGGCGGCTCCGGCTGCGTGTCCTTCCTCCGCGACGCCCACATCTCTGATGGTCCACCGAACGGAGGCGATGGCGGTAGTGGAGGAAGCATTTACATCCAAGCCGTGTCGGGGCAGACCTCTCTACACAAGCTAGCCCGCAGGGGAATCATAAAAGCAGGACGGGGCATTGGCGGACAAGGCAAATCGCAAGGTGGGCGGCGAGGAGAGGACATCTGCGTACAAGTCCCCGTGGGTACCGTGGTGCGGGAGATCTGGCGGAGCGATCCCGCCGTCGAGGAGGAACACCGCCTGAAGGAGCTGCGCGCTACGATGACCGACGACGACATCCTGGCCCTGCCGCCCGAGCAGAGCGGCCTGCGGAACAAATTCGTCATCTACGCCGGCGCGACAACCACCGCCGACAGGACCCAGATCGCCGGCACCCTCCCGTCGCTGACCTCGTCGATCATGAAACCCCGCCGCTCGCACCTCTCCATCCTCCAGCCGCCCGCGCCCATAACGCTCGACTTGGACAAACAGATGGAAAGTCCCATGCTCCTCGTCGCGGGCGCCATAGGAGGCCTAGGAAACCCGCACTTCGCGACAAAGGAAGACCCGAAGCCGAAATACGCCACAAAGGGCGCCCTCGGCGTTCGCATCAAGCTGGAACTCGAGCTGAAGCTGCTCGCCGACGTCGGGCTGGTGGGCCTCCCCAACGCCGGCAAAAGCACCCTCACACGCGCGATTTCCAACTCCCGCACCCGCATCGGAGACTGGGCATTCACAACGCTCTCCCCCACCATCGGGACCGTGATTCTAGACAACAACGTCGGCCGGCCCCTCGTGCGGAGCGGCGTGCCCTCGTCCTCGCCCTCGCCAGGCCCTTCTACCAACGCATCAGACTCGACGTCCACTTCCACGGCCATAATCCCCCGCCAGCAATTTACCATCGCGGACATCCCAGGACTGATCGAGGACGCCCACCTGGATAAAGGCCTTGGCCTCTCCTTCCTGCGACACATTGAGCGCGCGCGCATCCTAGCCTTTGTCGTCGACCTCTCCGCCGGGGACGCCGTGGCGCAACTCAAAGCCCTGTGGAAGGAAGTCAGTGAGTACGAGAACCTGCGCGACCGCGAAATCAACGCGCAGTCGGAACAACACGGCGGTGAAACCGTCCCGTGGTCACCGTTCGAGGCACGCTCCCCCACGTCAACGGCAGGAGGAGCAGCAGCAAGCGGAAGTGGGGGGCTCGTCAACGAAGAAGGCGCCCCGATCTCCGTCTTCCCTTCGCCCTCTGCGTCTGGCGGCAAGCCGGGCCTCGAACCACTGACTTACCCACCCATTAGCGCGAAGCCGTGGTTCGTGATCGCAACCAAAGCAGACATACCCTCGATCAGTGGCAACGCCTCTCCCGGTCCCGGGGATACTGGCACCACCGGAAGTAATGGTGGTGGTGGTACTCGTAGCGGTCCATCCACACAATCCAACTTCCTCTCCCTGCAGGCGTACATGAAATCCGTCGAACACGGCACGATCGCCCATCCGAGCGGGAAGCCCAACGGTTGGAAATCCCGCATTGCCGCCATCCCTGTGAGTGCGATTCGAGGCGAGGGCATCGACCGGGTCATTCGCTACACGGCGGGCGTGTTGGATAGTCTTGTCGTCGGTCAGTAGGGGACGAAGGGACCATGGTCAGACGGGTTTGCGTAAAGTGGAGAAGATTTGGCTCTGGCTCGGGCTCTGGCTCTGGCTATATGGCCAAAGCGGGAAGAATTGACGAGGAGCGGACACGGCGAAAGGTTGAATACATACTGTAGGCGATTAAGTGCGTTTGCGTGTGCGTGTGCGCATTGCGCGGGATATACAAGCGACGCGGAAACCTGTATAAACGACAGCGTCGTAGAGACGACAATCTACATGTACGATAGGGCGACCGACTGCACCGTCCATTTCCATCGAGGCCCAGCCCACCTCTCGAATCTGCGAGAAATGAAATGCCGCGGTGACGTTTTAATGCCGTGTATACATCGGGGATTGGCATCAACAATCGCCTGACAACGCATTATTCACATTACTATTCCAGGGAAACAGTGGTGAAAACCAGGATCAGTACGGAGTAGACTCTGCAGTATTGGAGGATGCATCGGCAGTATTCAGCTATTGTGCCGCAAATGGCTAAATCTGCCTCGGTAGGGCGATGCGCGCCCCTGAGGGACAGCGAGCATCACCAAGAGATATTGGTGCTCTTGGATACGGTCCCTGTCGGACACCGTTCCTGCCTCTACAAGAACCCCAAAAGAAGACTCTGCACGGGAAAAGAACCGCGCCATCTCAACACCGGACTGAAGAAACAAGGAAACCTTAGTGGGCCACGTCAGCATGGCTAGGTTGCCGACATGCTCCTCCCATACTGCTGGGCGTGCAGCTGCAGCAGCGAGCGGTAACTCTCGCTAGACTCCCTCTGTTGCTCTCTCCCCGTTTTGACTCTAGGCGGGGTCAACCACTAGAAGTTCCGGCCTGGAGGTCCAAAGCTGCTCGCCTGGCCGACTGGACCAACTGGCTGCCCAACAATGCCTCCAAGGGGACTTGTGTGGTGGATGTGTTGACTGTGTCCCAGGATGGGACTGCCAATCTCTCCCACGCTGCCTCGAGGTGGTTGACTAGGGGTGTCTTCGACAAACTTGACCACTTGTCCTCTGGATTTATCCATGATCACTTCGAAGGACCCCCCTCCATTCTGTGAATTGCCTTCCGTGTCACAAATCCCTAGCATCTCGTCCATCGACACTGACGCTTCTCCAGGTACTTTGAGAGTTTCGAGTTGACGCAGAACCGCTTGAACAGGATGATAACCTTCGGGATTGGCGGCTGGACTTTGGGACAGCTGACGACATGCTTGAACGAGCATCAATCTTACTGCGATTGGACGAGGTAGATGTGACCTTGAGATGGGCTGAGGGCCACCGATAGCCCCGAATGGCGGCTGTCCCCAGCCTGGGCTAGGTCGCTGTACGCCGGGCGGTCCCCAATTTGGACTCGGTGTCATGGCAGGATTGAAGCCGCCCCAACCAGGACCTCCCATTCCAAAGGGTTCTTGCTTGTGTTCTGGGAAACTGCTGACGAAGGGTAGCCTCGCAGATCCGGGTGGACCAACAGGCGGGAGATTTGCTCGCGGATCGGCCGTATCGAATGGGGCATCTGAATCGTCCAAGAGGGCTTTGCTACCCAGCTGCGTCGTCAACTGCTCCACCTCGGCATCTGGCGTCTTCCCCACCGGTTTCTGCTTGTCTGGCGTCGTGCTAGATGGTCGAGCAATGGGACCTAACCCTCCGGGGCGGCCTGTGAGAGCGTGCTCGTTTGATGGCTGTCTGGAATGCATCTGAGGATTTGGCGGTACCGGTTGTTGATTGACCATCGGAGGTGCTTGGCCCTGGGGCTGTGGAACAAATGGCATCTGCTGACCTGGTTGGAACGGTCGCGGAAATCCTGGTGGATACTGCAGGCCATTCTGAGCGAATCTCTGCTGATTGATCATGGGAGGAGCTTGATACATCATTGGCGGCATCATAGTGGGCATCATCCCAGGAGGCCCCAACGGCGGACCACTGACTCCCAATCCTGGCAGGCCATTCATGTGGAATGGATATTGTCCTCGACCGTGATTGTTCAGCGGTGATCTCGGGGCGGAAGGTTGTGGGTGGTGCAACGGTGGGGGCTGACCGTGCGTCTTTACAGGCTGACCCTGTGCAGGAGTCTGCGGCATTACGGCTGTGGCTGGGGACACGGAACTCCTCGAGATATCGGTGCTGGCTTTTTGGGACCGTGGCGACGAGCCGTGAGAAACCGGACCAGGCTGTGAAGGCTGTCTGTTCCGTACAGGGGTCGGAACTTTGGGAGGAATGGCCGGTGTTGCAATAGCAACATGAGGAGAATGTAGGCTCGGGCCCCGGGATGGAGGTTGCAGGCCTGGTGGAAGTGCCACAGGCTGATGTTTCGGCGGCTGAGGTTGAGGTGCACGATCCCTGGCTTCCTTTTCTGACTTCAGCACAGCTTCCTTTTGTTTGCGGACGTGCTCGTCTTGAGCCTTCTTCTCCAGTTCCTCTTTAGCCTTCCGGTCTCTGGCCTCCTTTTCTTTGGCTTCCCGTTCCTCACGTTCCTTCTTCTTGGCCTCTTCTCGCTTCTGCCGCTCGCGCTCTTTGGCTTCCCGGGCCTTGCGTTCTTGTTCGATCTGTCGTTCACGTGCTTCTTGCTGCTTTCGGTGCTTTTCAGCTTCCTTGCGGAGTCTTTCTTCCTCGGCAGCCTTCTTTTCAGCTTCTCGTTTCTTTCTCTGTTCTTCTCGACGCTGGCGTTGCTCCTCTAGTCGCTTCTCTTCGGCCGCTCGGGCAGCAGCCTCTTGAGCCGCCTTTTCAGCATCCTTCTTGGCCTTCTCCTCGTCCTTGACTTGCTTTTGAAGGCGCTTCTTCTCCTTCTTCTTGGCAGCTTCTCGCGCCTTCTTCGCTTCTCGTTGGGTGTCCAGGCGAGTCTCTTCGTCGAGTTCTTCGAGCAACTTCTTCTGTCGTTCTGCTGCCACTTTCTCTCGATATGCTGTTAGGACGCGTTGTTCGAACATCCGTGCGGCAAAGATTTGGAACATCCGGCGACCTTCTTCCATGCGCTGTTCTTCGGTCATGGAGTCCTAAGGCAAATCTGTCAGAGCTTCCGCGTACACAATCGTCGAGCACCACTGACCATGTCATCGCCCTCATAGTCGTCCTCATCTTGCGAGTCATATTCCTCGTCGTCTTCCTCGTCGTCATAATCATCATCGTCGTCTATGGGAGGATGATTGTGACCTTGATGGAGATTTCGATGAGCAAAAGCCGAGGAAGGATAACGAATTTCTTCCTCACGTTGCATGCGTCTCTCCGCCAATTGCTCCATCATGTCAATGAAATGCTTCCCGTCATTCTTGAGCAGGTCGTCTGCTACCGTAAGGATGCCATCTGTACAATGTGTCAGTCCTGCCTCGCCAAACGGATGAACAGTAGGTCCAGACCCTTGACCGTGAGAGAATTGCCGAACTGGAAGAAATCGGGAGGACCAGGCGGCAATCCATGGTCGTCAAGCTCGCCATCGTCGTCGCTGTAGCCTTCGTCGTCCTCATCGTCGTACTCCTCCTCGTCGTCATCGTCTTCGAGATCTTCCTCGTCCTCATCGATCTCATTTATTCGACTCCGCGAAGGGTATGAGCCGGCCATCGGATGCGCTCTATTGTACGTCGTTCGGGGTGGTATTAGATGCGGCGCTTGCGAGAGGTCCGTATTGTGATTGGCGAACTGCTCAAGTTCCTCGTAGTAGGCGTCGTAAAGCACTTCGAGTTCCTCCTCGATAGCTGTCCGCTTGCGACCACAGACGGAGCAACTGCAAGAGTGCTTTTGCTGTTCCTTCATCTTTCGCAGCACAGCCTCCTTCTCGACCTTAACCAGCGATCTCCGCTCGTCTTCGCCCAGCTCCAGCCAAAACTGCTTGATGTTCTCCCGTTCAGCCTGCGTCGAAGTGTTCCAGATGTGGTCGCTCGACAGACGCTGCGAGGCTCGCATGGCCGCACTCGACAAAGGTGGGATATTGGAGCGAGAGAGCATGGTGGAGGTCCTAGATAGCGTCTCGTTTGTCGTCTTTGACTTTTTTCGCTTGCTCGTGTTGAGCCACGAACTGTCGCGGACCGCTTCTGCACCTTCTACGCCGTTGGGATCCTCGTCGCCGCTGTAAAATGCTTCCTCAGGACTCTCAATTTCCGGGTATGCAGGATCTGCAGAGTCCTGGTAGTCCGGTTCTTCGGTGAAATAGCCCTTGACCGGCCCTCTGCCTTGTTTGACCGGCGGTAGTTGGCCATTGGGTTTGGCGCCCGCAGTTACGTGGCCATTTGGGAGACTCTTGACGGTTTTGTCCTGCTCCGCGGCTCGTTTTGCAGCCTCCTTCTCTCGCCTCTTCTGCTTTTTGCGGTTGACAGCAGGAGTTGGAGCGGGTTCTCCGGCGGACTCAGTGGTGTCGCCCGTTCTGAGATCGGCATCCGTCTTCGTGGCAGCAGTCTGACTGTTCAAAGATGGGGTGGACGAAGTGGCTGGGCCGGATTTTGGCAAGGGTTGTGTAGAGGCAGTCTTCTTCAAGGGCAGTGGCTGTGGAATGGCGGGATGAACCTGCGTGTTGGCCTTCTTCTTGGAGGGCATGATGCCCAAGCAGTCAAGGGAGCGTGGCTAAGCCCTATAGCGACCTTGAACTGGAGAGCTTGACATCAAAGTCGGGCTGATTGCGGTTTTCACTGCTGGTGGGGTATCACAAATCGGGAGGGAACAAGCACGGACGAAGCGGTATGCTGTCGAAGAAATAGCGAGCACCACAAGAGGAAATCGAGGCAGAGATCGAAGGTGCGGCGGGAGGGTGCGGCAGGAAGGGTGCGTGGTTGCAAGTGTCTGGCGAGTGTAAGGGAAGTCGTTGGCTGTTGAACAGTGACAGTGACAGTGACTGCAGTCCAGCAGCGCAGACAGTCAGTCAGTCCAGTCCAGTTCCGTGGGGCGGCGACGGAGCCTCAAGACCAGGCACGCAACTTGCGCTTGACGGGGCCTGTGCGCTGCCTGAGAAGAGCCACGGCGGTGCGTTCCTGGCGGCGCAGGCAAGAGGCAGGCCCAATTCAAGCCGCTGCTCCCAGTCACTTACAACACCACTGCACAACCACTGCTACAGTTCCCTTCACCCGCCTACAGTGCACTCGGCAACGTTGCCGCCTGAGTAGTAGACAGACGACTTGACTGAGAACCCAGGCGCTTTGAGCGACAGCCTCACACCTCCCCTGCCGTTGCGTGGCATCATTAGCCGTCGAGTGACCGGCAAGCAAGCACTATTCCTGGCTGCGCCTCAAACATCCGTACTTCTTCACATTTGGACCCCACCACCTCCCAGCGAGCTAGTCTCAGACTTCAGAGCCGCGAATATTCAATCCTCAGCTACTCAGAACAACAACAAACCGCGGTTGGCAGTGCCGGGTGCCGGTGGGTGAAGATACCCGCTGCATGCGACCTCAGTTGTGTGCCCAGTTACACCACGCCAAATCCACTTCGCTTGACTTCACTTCAGCTAGCCCTTGGCCTGGCGACTTTAAGACTCGGGCTCTTGCCATCTCCTCCTCTTCTCTACTCGCCTTGCGACTGCTTGTATTCGTCGTAGCCTCTTCAGCCGCCTGCCCATTCATCAATCGCACAGTGGTGTGACCTGGCAGCTTCGTGGACGGAGCCACGAGAGATATCCACGACCATGGCCCAGAATCAGGCTCAACAGAATGTTATGAGAAGGTATGGACGCTCGACGGCCGCAATCTGGATTCCCGTGGCTAACCAGCCAACAGGAAACTCGTCATCATAGGTGACGGTGCCTGCGGCAAAACCTCACTGTTATCAGTCTTCACGCTCGGCTACTTCCCTACTCACTACGTGCCGACCGTCTTCGAGAACTACGTCACAGATTGCCGCGTCGACGGCCGGTCAGTACAGTTGGCCCTATGGGACACGGCAGGTCAGGAAGACTACGAGAGACTGCGGCCTCTAGCATATGCGAAATCACATGTCATTCTTATCGGCTTTAG
The DNA here is from genome assembly GCF_000365165.1 of Cladophialophora carrionii CBS 160.54. Classification (NCBI taxonomy): domain Eukaryota; kingdom Fungi; phylum Ascomycota; class Eurotiomycetes; order Chaetothyriales; family Herpotrichiellaceae; genus Cladophialophora; species Cladophialophora carrionii. The sequence continues at coordinate 637,702 of NW_008481827.1, read as the reverse complement.
TGTCGACAGTCCAGACAGTCTCGAGAACGTACGGCATAAGTGGATCGAGGAAGCCCGTGAACGATGTCCAAATGTGCCTGTCATTCTGGTCGGTCTGAAGAAGGACTTGAGAGAAGATCCCATCGCGATTGAGGAGATGCGCAAGAAGAGCCTGAGGTTCGTCAGTCCCCGAGAAGGGGCGGAGATGGCCCAGCAATGCGGTGCGCGGAAATATCTCGAGTGCTCGAGTTTGACCGGAGAAGGAGTGGACGATGTCTTCGAGGCCGCAACCAGAGCTGCTCTCTTGACCTTCAACGGCAAACAAGGTGGAGGTGGATGCTGTGTTATTCTATGAGCTACTGTGACGGACGGCACGAGGCGACTAATATGCTGAGCATTGAATCGAAGAAACGTTCGACATCCTCCTACCAAACCAGTCGTACTTTCAAGAATGGCGCATTCGGAGCTCAACTTTGATCTGATCATGATGGGATTGTACAATGCCAATCCGGCATACGCATACACTTTGCCCATATCATGCTTGTAATGCATGCCTGACGACCAATTTCTTACTGATACTTTAGCGAATTGGCAACGACGATGGATATTTCACGAAAGACGCCTTCCTTACTCTGGGAGTTCGGCGGCCATGTGGTTCCGAAATACGGGCAGCTTGGCGTCGTTGGAGTGAGTGAGAGACAAAAGTTGTCGGCAGTCCCTTGTTGTACATATATGTCCCATTGACCTTGATGCATCCTTTCACACGAGACTGGCCCCTGTCGCCTGACTGCCTTTGACCGAATCCAGATCCACCTCGTCCAGCATCGGTACCAGCGTGTCCAACGTCAGGCATCCTTGCGTAGCTGTCACCAAAAAGTGTTTTGCTCTCGAAGCGCCTCGTTTTCGTCGGCAGCCCCGATCAGGCCATCCAGAGCCATTGGACAGAACTCGAACCCGGGACACACTCCTGGGCTGTCCTGGACCCTTGTCCCACCCGTTTCCACTCTATGGTACAGATTCAATGCTTCCCAAGTCAAGCGGAACCCCTGCAACGGCCGCTTTCCAGCTCCTCGCTCGCTTGCTTCAGGAAGATCACCATCCACCAATATCCAGTATCCAGTATCCAGTCTTCAGGATACCACTACTGTGAATTCCCTCGCTCCCCCAATCCCTTCTCACCCACAAAGGATCAATGCCTCTTCCACGCGTGATCCCAGATCTTAGCTTGCTTGGCCGCGTTTCCTGCGCCATCGCCCTCACCCTCCCCTTCCCCCTCGACATCACCCTCGGTTTGCGTCCCAACGCCCAACCCGCCAGTACTCCCCACCCACTCGACCAACCCCCTCGCATACTCGATGGGGACACCGCCGCCCTTCCTCGCCCCCGACGACCCGACGTGGCTGGAGCCGAGCCCCCAGACGCCGGTCTTCATCTGCGCCTTGCGGAACAGCCGCCCGCCATCGCCGGCGCCGAGGCGCAACTCCTCGTTCGCGTCCCTCATGGCGTTGTACTGTCTCTCCAGCTCCATTTCGCGCGCCTTCTTCACGTTGTGCCGGTACAGGTTCCACGCGCGCGTGATCGTCCAGTGTCGGAGGTGCCTGTTCCGGGAGAAGCGGAGCGGCCGTGGCGTCAGCGTCGTGGGATGGTGGAGGAAGAAACGGATCAAAGCTGAAGGTATGGGTAGTTAGTTGGAGAAACAAATGTAGACCAGGGGCTCGAGCCGTAAGGGGCCGTCGTTGCTTCGTAGAAATTTGGACGTGGATTCAAGACAAGGCGAATATATTGGTGCTTCTGACGGGTACACAACACAGAGAGAAGGAGGAGGAATCAGGAGGCATGTCCTTGGAGGGGAGAGAAATACGCACTTATCCGCCGATCCGGCCTCGCGCCGCCTCGACTCCTCGCGTTATGGACCGTGGTCGTCGAGAACTGCGACTTCGACAGTATGCTTGCTCGGACTGTGGGCTGGGTTGCCGAGTGCGTTGGTCCACGGGCTGGTGGTGCGCTCCGTAAAGCTGGCCGGAGCGGGATCTGGAAAACATTGGCCAATGCGGCTCGCAGCGAGGAGCCGTGCATCGCGGGTGTTCTCACGCAGATGAGGGGAGAGCAGGCTCTGCGATGACAGGCGTAAAACAATGGTGCTGCGGGCGCCAGAACGATGTCAGTCTCTTTCGATGTGACCGGGAAAGAAAGCTCCGCGGACGACCTCGAGTTCTGGTCTCAAACTTTCTGCAGCAAGGCTGAGCTTGGCGTGTTTGCGTGTTTCAGCCTTGCTCCGACTGACTTTCTTAGCCGCGTCCAGTGGGCCAACAGTCTCAAGGGTCGCACAGTTCACCATGTGCCTGAGCATACCGTCTTATTGGGTATCTATCATTGAGTGAAGAAGACATTGCCGATTCATCATAGCTCATTCGCTTGCCTGCTCGCTTACGCCATTCCATCATCCATGGACACTTTGTTGCACCTTGCTTGCAGTCATATCATACAGAAGTATTCATACAGAATACTTCTTCGTCTCCTTATCGAAGTTCATTATCCTCCTCTGGCGATGCGACTGCGCCAACTTCCACCTGCAGTACAGCATTATCGCATCCTTGAGCACAACAAACAGACATCCGCCAACCACACTTCTGCCCCACTTCGTCGACAGCAGTCCTGGCCGACCATTTGTGTAGTTTCGGTACGTCAGCCACGACGTGGGTAAGGCAAAGCTGATCAGGTTGCCCATTCCTGCTGCGACCGCTGGGAACACTAATGCGCCAAGGATCGTCTGCCCGATGCTGCCAGTTTCTATGAATTCTTGGCGCAATATTCGTTGGACATGTTGGTTCTCTTGCTGCGGCTGTACTCCACCTCCGTCATTATCACCACCTGCTGGAGCGCCGCCTTCCTCATCTTCCTCCACAACTGGGCCATGATCATTGATCTCGATTTCAAGAAGCACGTCTCCTTCTTGCGGCTCTTCCTCCTGGAAATCCTCTGCATTCTCAGCTTGCGCTTCACCTGGTTGCTGAACGTGCCCAGGTTGCACCTCTGCCAACCACTTTCTGTTAAGGTCACAGAAAGCCTTGTGATAGCACCAGTTGTAGAACGACCTCATGGCTGGAAGGCAGGCGAACACTGTACTTGGTAGTGGAGGCCAAATGGTATAGTCAATGTCGAACTTGTCGGTGATTTGGGTGGAAAGAAGGACCAGGCTGCTGCCCGGTAAGGCGAAGTCGGCATAATCTGTTCGAGCCAGAATCAGGTTGACCGGTATGAGGCTGTACATCCAGACAAACTCTGGGCGCCGAGCGGTATACCTGAATATTCGATCCGCGTCCCGGTGCCCAAACACCAAATAAACTGACTGAAATCCGTGAAACCACGCTCCAGCCCATAGAGCGCCGGCCAGAGACAGTCCTAAGCCAGGTAAGACAAACTTCCCGAGGGAGCGATCGATAGTGCGAACGCTTTCTACCACATAGTTCCTCGGTCTCGATATCTTGATTTCGGATTTGCATTGCGGACATTGGATAGGCCCTGAGTGTTTGTTCTTGTTCTTCGGGTTCTCCAGGTCGGCTACCCAGTCTAATAGGCATGCTTCGTGAGCTGTCAGACTGCAAGAGCATGGCGACCGCCAGACAGGAGGGTTATTAGGGTCATCTTCACTCTTGTCGCTCATGCATATCCAGCACTTTGGTCCGAACGTTGAGGCACGTGAGGGCGCCCAGGGTCGGGAACCTGGCTCTTGAGGAAGAGTCTCAGGCACTGAGGAGGTATTCTCCGGCAGAGTCGTATTAGAGTCTTCTGAACTCATTGTGAGGTTGAGGACCAGAGAAGAGGAGAGGAGGCTCGGGTAAGAGGTTGCAGATGCTGGATGGCAGACGCTTGCCCTAGTTGAGGGTGATACGGCACGCCTTTGCTGGCGCGTACCATGAGACCCTGGGATAGAGACAACAATGCGATACAGGCGCGCTGGTTGCCTTTTCCTGGGGTAAGGTCAATCCAGGCAAAATGGCTTGATCATGGATCAGTAGGTTGCAGGTATGCAGGTGCAATCGACCGCGGAGACGGAGACGAAGACGTAATTGCTGCAGTGAGCTAGCCGCTTAAGGTTAGAGCATATAGGGCAAAGACCAGGCGGCAAGCGACTGTTGGCTTTCCACCTACTTGAAGACACCCAGCTTCCTTCTCCATTTCAAGTTCACCTCAAACATCTACTGGTTCCTTCGATGTTCTCGATGTTCCCGCTAGAGGTTCGACTGGCAGATAACATGTAGACGGCGCCTTCGCGCAAAGCAGACTTTTCAAACACGCTGTCAAGTCCAGAGCCATCATCGCATTGCTTCTGGTTAGTCGACAGCTGCTTTCCGACGTACACTGGGGGGGTCATTTCAGATCAGCGGCTCCTAACACTCCGGAGAATTCATGTTGAGCAGCTGGTCACACCTATCTGGGGACGCAGTCAAGTTCTACTACGGTGAGGCATGAATTCCGCTCCTACTGAGTCAATGCACAGCCGCCCGAGCTTGGCCTTGTGCATGTGGTAGTAGGCGTTATAGCTTGGATCAACGCGTTGGGCTTTCTTGATGAAGGACGATCATGGGCACGCCAGTTGTAAATCGTCCACGGGGCTCATGGGACTTCCTCCCACTGCTTAAGGCCTTGTGTGAGCTCTTCAAACAACAAACGAAGTCGCAACCTGAGGCAGAGGAGAGACGGTCGCGCCGCCAGCTGAGAAGCCTTAATAGCACATCTTCCAGCACCGTTGCTTGAACCAGCGTACGAGAGCTTCGCGTGCAATGGCAGGATTTCCAAGGGTAAGCCCACATGCGATGAGAAGGATGAGAGGGGCATGGGTGTGAACTCTCGTGTTTACATTGTTCCGTTCCGAAGTGACATCGATGTAGGCGCCCCACTTGTTCTCCGTTCAACGAACATGGGTTTTCCGCTTTCCAGCCTGGCACTTGGATAATCCGAGGCCGTCAATCCATCTGTTGTAGCGCATGTTGGCAGACGTTGCTCGCATAGAATCGAAAAGGTACCAGGGAGAACTATACCACATCTTGTTTCTTTGTCAAATATATCTTTCACCTTGGGCACGCGACTCAGCTCAGCAGACGTCATAGCGACGAAGAGCACCAGAGCGGGTGGCAGAAGGAATATCAGCCGAAGTCCAGACCCGCTGAGCACATCCTCCCCACTCAACATGGCTGCACTCGTACCGAAGGTCGACAATCTCGACCATGTATATGCAGGAGCCGGCGAGGGCAACGACGTGCCCCCTGAGCTGCGACATCGCTTCAGCAACTTGATCAAGACCTTCGGAAACAAATACGGGCAGAAACCAGAATTTGTGTCTCGAAGTCCCGGAAGGGTCAATATCATCGGTGAACATGTCGATTACTCGTTATACAACGTCCTGCCGGCTGCGGTCACAGTTGACGTACTCATTGCTGTCCGTGTCCTCCCACGGGATGGCGGAGCCGAGCCTATAATTAAGATTGCCAACGTGGATCCTAACAAATACCCCTCCAAGGAATATACGATACCGAGCTCGGGGACGGTCGACGTCGATCGGCAGAACCACTCTTGGAGCAACTACTTCTTGGCCGGACTGAAAGGATCCATGGAATATCTTCGAAAACGTTTTGGTGACTCTTTCGAGCCCCGTGGCATGGACCTCCTCATCGACGGCAACGTCCCAGCCGGGGGTGGCCTTTCCAGTAGTGCAGCCTTCGTGTGTGCCTCAGCCCTGGCTGTTATGGCAGCCAACGGCCATGACATCTCGAAGCAGGACCTCCTAGACCTTTGTATAGTATCAGAGCGCTCTGTCGGAGTCTTTTCAGGAGGTATGGATCAGGCGGCGTCCATCTTCTCAGAGAGAGGATTTCTGCTGTATTGTCGATTCTTCCCGACCTTCTCTGCAGAGAATGTCCCTGTCCCGGTATCCAACCCAGAAGTGACGTTTCTGGTAGCTCAGTCATTCGTCACTTCTGACAAGGCTGTAACAGCGCCGATACATTACAACCTTCGAGTCGTGGAATGTACCCTGGCAACCGTGGTATTGGCCAAGTTGCACGACATTGCTCTCAACCCAGACCAGAGCTCACTTGGATTCTGCTTGCGGAACTTTCAGGAGGAGATAATGAGGAAAGAAGGCCGCCTGGACGAACCCATGGCATCTCAAGTGGATGCGATAATCGATATCATCAAGTCGAAGCTCGACAAACAGAGCTATACAAGAGACGACATCGCGAACATCCTGGGTATTTCAGTCGAGGAACTGGAGAAGCAGTATATGTCCAAGTTCCCGATTCGAGCGGAATCTTTCAAGTTGAGGCAACGAGCATTGCATGTCCTCGAAGAGGCTCGACGTGTGCTCAAATTCCGCGATACTTTGACGACGTCCGGAAAGCTAGATGAAGAGAAATTGCTATATCTCGGTGAGCTCATGAACAAGACGCAGGATTCGTGTCGGGACGTCTACGAGTGCTCCTGTCCCGAGATCGACGAGATTTGCGCAATCGCGCATAAGGCTGGTGCTTACGGCACTCGACTTACAGGTGCAGGTTGGGGTGGCTGTACAGTCCACCTGGTGCCGCAGGACAAGGTTGATGCTGTGACTGAAGCTCTCAAACGCGAGTACTACTACAAGAAGTTCCCCGACATCACCAAAGAGAAGCTCCAGGAGGCTATTGTCATCTCCAAACCTAGCCAGGGATCATCATTGATTGTTGGTGCCGCCCTTGACGTGTAGATCGAGCCCCTCTGTATAAAGCACAGGCTGGGCTGACAGAGTTAGACGGGAGGCGACATGGTAGTCTAGGACTCCCCGGCACAGGCTGCTGCTGTCAAGCAGATATACTCCCATGACAAGCCCCCGTCAGAAGACAAGACAAGTTTGTGGGGCCTGCGTCACGGAAGTTTCGAGGCTTAGCCGTCCCTTTATGCAGGGAATCGAGATATCAAGAATCCGGTCACCCGACTCTATTTCCAAGAAGTGTGCGTAGAAAGGATAACTGTGGAGTGCTAGACTGCAGCCGATCAGTAAGTCGTGCTCACTGGTTTTGGACTCCCTGTTTAACGGAATCGTGTCGCATGTCTGAGCTCGTCGAATGGATCTTGCTGGTTATAGTTCTTTTGGCAGATTAGCCATTATGGTGGCTGGCCATGCCTTCAGAAACGACCCGTAATATCATTTCAACATAGGAGCATGTCCCATCCACCTGTCACAGGGTAGCTCCTACGGAGCTGTAGAGGGTTCAAATCCAGCGTGCATGATCGTAGATGAGCCTTTCGAGTAAGGAAAGAGTATCGGTTGAGCAGTGGTTAACTTCAGTAATAGGCAGGGTGATTTCTGGGAAGTCGCCTTTTGAACTTGTCTTAAGAAATACACCCGCCTTATCGATAGCAAAGTGGATACTTCAAGCCTGAGAATCGGTGGTGATCGCCGGAATGGGCTTGTGTGCGGAATTCGCTGCAGAAAACCACGTGATCACGCGTCCTCCCGCGAAGAGGCCCTGGCGTTCACCGGGCACAAGGGAGCGAGCGGTATTCTGTAAGTGCCCAATAATCCGACATCTGGACCACGCATGAGTACCTACAGTTGGCGCGCATCTTCAGAATGACGCCAGAGGAACTGGCTCGCTTTGCCAGCACAGTGGGCGCGTTCTCTGCCGGTCAAATTGACCGGCTCTACCAGCTTGTTGTCGGTGCCGGGGGTGGTGTTGGCGCATCCGCCCTGAACGAGCAGTGGCGCGCTCTCGGACTCCAAGAAGGCAACAATGGCGTCGCTGAAGGTGTGGACGATGGAGTGTGCCTTGACTTCATCGTTGATCTCGCCAGAATCGACCCCGACATCCCACTGGACGCCAAATTCTTTGAAATCCTAGAGGCAGCAAACATTGCCTTGACCACCACCACCACGTCCTCCCCTCGACCATCCTCTCCACACTCCGTCGAGTCCATCGACGAGAACGAACCCCTCTGGCGCCAAGCCGTCGCCCTCGACAATCGCAGATTGGTCTCACAGGTCATAGATATTTGGCAGGATCGAGTCATTGAACGTCGCGCGGCTTACGAGCAATATGAGGATGCTGAAGCCAATGCCGTTGCTGATACTCAATACGGATACAAACTGGCCAAGAGAACCATTGATCACTGGCGCTCGCGCGTCCAGCATGTGAAAAGCTTGGAAGCTATGGCAGCCAGATTGCGCTTTGAGAGGGATGCGTCTAGAGTATTGAGGGCATTGACACTCGCCGAGCGCGAGACGGTCTTCATCCGTGAACGAACAAGGCGGTCAGCGGCCAGATTCCTCGCCATCTGGCGAGAGAAGACCGCGCGGATCCAAGAATTGGAGGACTACGCCGACAGCTTCCGCAAAATCCACGCAGCACAAAATGTCTTAGCACGCCTCTCTGAAACCCATCACCACCATCAAGAGGCTGAATCCCTCGCTGTCACGATCTACGAAGGCAACCTCGCACGGAGGATCTTCAATCAATGGCTCGCACAGTCTCAAGCTATCCGAGTCAATGATGAGCGTGCAGAGGCCGCGGCCGACTACTTCGCCGTGAAACACGCCTTTCAAAAGCTACGCGCGAGAGCTCAATCTCGACTCGCCCAGAAAGAGATTGCTCAAGCCCGCACCCACATCCTCTACCTCAAGTACTTCCGAAAATGGAGACTCGCTGTCAGAGACATCAAAGAGGCCAAATACAATGCAGCCTACAAGACCATGCGTCGCAAGGTCAAAGAAAACATCGCAAGAGCGTCACTGAACCTCTGGAGGGAAAAGACGCGGCGCATCAGAGAGATGCACGCCAATGCGGACGAGTTTCGAGCCCAAAAGCAAGGAGAACACGCCCGAAAGATGGCTCACAGTGCCATCGTCGCGATGTACCGTCATACCGAAGAAACGCAGCGGGCCGAGAAGCTAGCGGACGAATTTTACCACCAAACCTTGGTTCGACGGTTCGGGATTTTCGGCTCGAACTGGCTCATGCCCGCCAGACAGATTCTCTTAAATCAGCGGGTCGCCGACGAGTACCGCGCCACGAGACTTGCCACCTACACGTTAGCTGCGCTGAGAACGATGAGAAACTATGCCTTTAGAGCGAAGAGACTTGAAGAAGACGCCGACACGCTACGCCAACGCAACGAGAAGAAACGCGCTCTAGCACTCTTGCAGAGATGGAGACAAGCAGCCATGCGAGCTCACGAGGATGGAGCCGCAGTGGAGAACTCACTGGTGCCGGCCACGCCGGCGGCTCGTCGAAGCCAATTGCTGGCATCTACCACGCCGGCATACACTCCTGCTACGGGCCTATTTAGTGCCGCTAGTCGCATGATCGCAGAGGATCAAGACGAAGAGGAAGAGGGGGAGGACCAGGAAGAATACATGCGGTCGTCATGACTCGCTGAATTGAACGAGACATGAGCTTATGAACATGATACCCGGCTGATGCCACAAATATGATTGATAGATACCCCAGACAGTTGCTACGAGATAGATGGATTTGGCTGTACAACAGACGACAGCACGCATGCGTCACTTCACAATGGCACCGCTCTGCTCCGCGGACAGCGCTTAATTCCCTTGAAAGTATCCCGAAGATAACTTCTCCGCGCACTCTGCGGACAGGCCTTTCAATTCCCGAAAACAAATCTCGAGGACAACATCTTCGCTAGCTAAGATTAAGCCGCACAGCGGGATGGCATGACAGCTCACTACTCATATCCCCTGCGAGCCACCAAGTACATCCGTCTGCTGTCTTTGGCGCGAAGCACCCGTTACGGGTCATGCAGACATTCACGTTTCATCTACGACGTACGAAGTATGTAACCCGGTCCCGCCACCCATGATATACCGATCGTACAGTAAGGCCCAGTGCTGAGCGTTGCTCCGTGGTAGTCCGGACGTGTCTCTTCTGAAGTATTCCAAAGTATTCCAGGCGAAGCAAAACAAAACGCATTCCTACAATGTACTCCGTACAGCGGGCTCGCGTGAGCCTTTGTTCTCTACCGTACGCGCACTGTACTGTACTGTACCTGGCCGGGTATAGTACCTACCTGGTATGCAGAGAAGCTGATGCTGAATCGTCGAAGCACACACACACACACACAGAGAGAGAGAGAGAGAGCCCCCATATATAACGCGGTTGAGAGTGGTGCAGGCTAAACACCAACACCAACACCAACATCATCGAAGATATATATTCAAGCCACTAGGTACACAATCGCAGCGCCGTAGTAGGTAGCTCGTAGGACAGATTGCTGTGTACGCCGCAGATATTTACAGTACCCGGTACCTGACCCGAGTACCTTACCAAGTACTGGTGAGTACGTACGCCACGCGAACCTTGGAATGTAACGACGTCGGCTCACCACCGTTTACTGTACCACCAGTACCACCAGTACTGTACTGGCACCAGTGCAGATACTGGGGTAGGATGTATGATAATTACCCCATCTAGTTACTCCCACTCGTAGCGCCTTCCACGCTGAGATGGTCCCGAATTGCTCCGTGATCACTCCGTACGTGCCAGACTTGTACGTTTATGCTGCTGCTATTTCAGGGACCCGCCTGCCGGGCGGATCGATCGACAAAGCTGGGTGATAATCTCACGCCTTGCAGGTGGTGGTGCTAAACCCCGCCTGACTCCATTATTCGTACTCGTGCCCTGCGTGCCTGTGATGCTGATGACGGGCGGGTTCCTTCCTAAAAGGGTTGTATCATTACCTAAGCTAAGCCCGGGGGTTACACGCAGTCACGCAGTCACCCAAGGACAGAGACAAGCCTCGAGTTCCGTTCCCACTGTACCCAGCAGTGAATAGCGGTAGAGGGGGCTGGCCTTACACTAGACTACGCATCTGACAGTGCTCGGTACTATTGTACAGAACAAGTCATCGCGCCCGTGATGCGGGTTGCGCACTTTTCCAGCGTTGAACACCGGCTCGTGCCCACTCGCTCTGTCGAAATAGGAAAACCACGACTCCCATTCAGGGGATTGGTGGGTATGAGAGGTTGGGGTCTGAGAGCCTGACTATGAGCAGCTGGGACTCCTGTTTGTATCCTTGTACACGGTGCATAACGAGCCCTATCCAGGAGTACTCGTACTTTATGTCTGTTGATAATTCGACCGAACCGAGGTCGGGCTATTTATGCGGAGGTCCAGAGGTAGGCATGTTGAGAAAGGTATAAGCATCTACACAGTATCAATGCACAGTTCTCGTCAGCCGGCGAGTTTGCGGCCGGAGATTCAGTCAGCGATCGATGGGGCCGTACCTGAGGCGTGTCGTTGTCGGAGGGAATAAATACAATGGAAAAGTGAGAAAAGTGAGAAAGGTGAGAACTCGCTGTATCATTCCCTCGTCAGCCGGACTGAGAAGACACCATGGCTCAACTCGACCAAATGCAAGGTCTAGTTGCCACTCTGATTCTCCTGACAGTAGCATTGCTTGCATACAGATCAGTCATTTCTAGGCAACGTCTCAAAAGCAGCCATCCACTGCCACCCGGTCCCAAACCACGAATGCTCATCGGGAATATCCCAGATCTCCCACCCGCGGGCGCGAAAGAATGGCTTCATTGGCTCAAGCTCAAGGAGCAGTATGGTCCCATCAGCTCGTTGTCGGTACTCGGACAGAACATAATCATAATCAGCGACTACAAGATTGCCGTCGACCTGATGGAGAAGCGCTCGGCCTTCACTTCCTCTCGTCCGGTTCTCGAGTTCGGTTCAAAGCTCTGTGGCTGGGAGAGAGGACTTGCGATGATGCCGTACTCTCCCAAAGTGCGTGCCTATCGCAAGGCACTCCACGCTGTGCTTGGGACGCCCTCTGCGATCGACCCGTTTCGACCACTGATTGAGCTGGAGACGCGTCGGTTTCTGGTCCGAGTCCTCGAGAAGCCCGAGGACGTTTTGCACTTAATACGTACCCAAGCAGGTGCCGTCATACTGAAAATCGGCTATGGGTATACGATTGAGCCTCGTGGACATGACCCTTTGGTCGACCTGGCGGATGAAGGTGTGGATCAATTCTCCAAGGCTTGTGCACCTGGTGCATGGATGGTAGATGTCATCCCTGCCTTGAAGTATTTGCCAGAATGGCTGCCTGGTGCAGGGTTCAAGCGCACAGCACGTCACTGGAAGGCGACCCTTCATGCCGTGGCGGACAGACCGTACGCATTCGTGGAGAGGCAGCTCAAGAAAGGCGACGCGGATCCCTCATACCTTTCCAAGCTGATCGAAACCGATGAGGGAAACTTGACTCCCGAGGCTGAGGAGATTGCTCGCTGGTCAGCCTTTTCGTTGTACACTGGCGGTGCTGACACGACAGTGTCTTCGATGTCGTGCTTCGTCCTCGCGATGGCGTTGTACCCTGGCGCACAGAAGAAGGCGCAGACAGAGATTGATGCTTTCGTCGGCACGTCACGCCTACCTACATTCAAAGACCGCGCATCTCTGCCGTACGTCGACGCTCTGATCAAAGAAGTCCTCCGCTGGCACCCCGTGGCTCCCATGGGTGTGCCTCACCTGACGACGAAAGGTGAGGTGTACAACGACTACCTGATCCCCGAGAACAGTCTGCTCATTCCGAACATGTGGGCCATGCTTCATGATCCAGCCGTCTACCGTCAGCCAGATGTCTTCAATCCTTCACGCTACCTCGGTGACTGCGCTGAGCCAGATCCACACAACATCTCGTTCGGTTTCGGACGAAGAATTTGTCCCGGAAAGCTCTTCGCCGATTCCACTCTCTTCTCAACAATCGCCAGTTTCCTGGCAGTTTTTGATGTAAGGAAATACAGAGACGTCAATGGAAAGGAGGTCGATCCCGAAGTCAGTTTCCTGCCCGGGCTCATTAGTCATCCGAAGCCGTTCAAGTGTGACATTAGGCCAAGGTCGGCGGAGCACGAGAGATTGATCAGGAGCGTTGAGATTGAGCATCCGTCGCCAGAACATGGAGATGCAAAGTATCTGGATTCGGAATTAGCGTAGCCCAAGCGGGTGGTGAGCGAAGAAATCTTCTGGACAGATGACAGTGCTGGCAACTTACTATGATCTCCGGTGGAAGAGGTAGACAGCGATTGAATTGAGCAGAAGGATACAGGCTGCATGACTCGGTAAGATGAGCATAACTTGCAAATGATCACGAGGAGAGCAAGGTCGAGATGAGGTGCACGGCGAGTGAATTCAAAGTGGAAGAGAAATGAGCACGACTTGAAGGTTCCATTTTTTTGTGATTTCCTGACTTTCAGTCTCACCTCACCACGCAAAGTGTCAAGCACGATCGAGCTAACTCCGAACGGTAGATCCCGCCACAACTCTTACTCCTTCCGCTGGTTGCGTTAGTATAGCAGCCGTAGATTCAGGTGACTCTCAACCATCCGACCAACTCGAGTCACAAATGGCAAAGTCCTCCACATGATCCCAGCAACCCCTAAATCCCTCACATGCCCAAGAACTGGTTGCAGCACCTCCGAATCTCACCCACTGCCTCTGCTCATGGTACCCAACTGGACTCCCCTGTCTCTCACAACAAGCGGCTACTAAGCCGAAGTTCATCTCTCGAAAATACATTCGCGAAGCGCGCCGGCCCCAGGCAACCCCAGATCCCCACCATATTCAGCTGCAACCAGTTCCCCTCCACGCCACCATCACACGCTCAACCCCGCAATGGACGTGCAGACCGGACCTCGAATGCTGATTGACCTGCCCCTTCACCCTGCTGGACATCCATGTCGCGAATCCTAACACCATGAAACACAGGAGGTTGCCATGACCACCAGCTTCCCACACTGGATCTGCGAAGTTTGCTCGGATGTGACGGGTCCGGAGCAAGAACACACTATGGTCAACCTCCCATGTCTCAGACCGAGATAAATCCACGTCCCCCTGCTCCTCAACAGGTTCGGTGACCCTGTCGGATGTGACGGGTCCGAACAAGGCACCCTATGGTCTTCACTTGTCTTTCTAGTGCATCACCGTCTCTCAGAACAAGGCGGCCACGTCCACTGAGCCTGGTATCTCACCCCCGAGAGATCCAGTACACAGCCTCATCAACCACCACAAAGCCTGAAAGTCTGTCAGTAAAGGCTACCACGCAGGTATATGACTTCGAGGACCTACCCCACCAACACTAGAGCCACCACAACTCCACTACCACCACCACTATCACCGCCATCACCACCGCTCAATCGTCTCCACACAGCTATAGGCATGTCAGTGTTATCTACGACATGCTGGACTCGTCGAGGAGGCTTACCACCACCAGAGAAAACACCCACCACCAGAGAAAACACCCACCACCAGAGAAAACACCCACCACCA